>NC_133929.1:19726469-20332033 GCF_964199755.1 Larus michahellis | reverse complement strand
ATAACCATTATCTCATGAAGGCACTGAAGAGGTATTACCCCTAATCCTAAGCTTTTTACACCAAGAAATATTAAAAGAATGTCAATTACCATACAACACCCCTATTCTATCCATTAAAAAACCTGAACCAGACCCGGACAGAAAGCCTGTTGACCAATTCATACAGGACTTAAGAGCCATCAACGAGTGGGTAGAAATACCCCACCCAATAGTGCCTGATCCATCAACTATTATCACCTTAATCCCCCCAAATTCTAAATTTTGTACTGCAATTGATTTATGCACAGCATTTTTTAGCATCCCCATTCACCCGGATTCCCAATCTATTTTTGCCTTTACTTGGATGTCAGGGCAACTTACTTGGACCTGATTACTTCAGGGTTTTGCAGGATCACTGACTATTTTTTTCTTCTTAGATATTGTCCAAAGATTTAAAAGATGTAAAACTTCCAGGGCAATCTGTATTGATACAGTATGTCAATGATTTACTTATAGCTAGTCCCAACTCCCATACATGCAAAACTGATACTCTAGTGTTATTGACTGCATTGGCTGATAAAGGTCACAAAGTTTCTCCTTATAAACTAAAATTTTGTAAATCAAAAGTGGAATATTTGTGATATATCTTAGAAGAAGGAACTCAACTTTTATCCCCAGATCACATTCAAGCAATCCAAAATATTCCCTGGACACAAACTAAAAAACAGATGTGAGCCTTTTTAGGAGCTGTAGAATTGTGTAGAACAGATTTCTGCTTTTGGAGAATTATCAAAGCCACTCCTCAATAGTATACATCAGGATCAAGCAGGAATATAAGGCACTTTGCCCCAAAATAAGTGCACAAGCAGCCAAATTAATTGCCCTAAACAAAGCCTGTAAACTAAGCACAGGTAAATCAGTTAACATCTACACAGACTTGCGATATGCCTTCAGAGTGTGCTACATCACGGGAAAAAATGTGGAAGTAATTTGGGGGGCTGCAAATAGCTTCTAAGGCCCATCCTACCTTACCTGCAGTGGATGGATGTTGCCAGGGGTCTATTTCATTTTGTTTTAATTTCCCCCATAGTAGGTTATCCAAGGGTCTTTGTCTCCATAAGGGACACAAGGTTAACATACCTAAAAGTATGTTGGTGCACTTTTCCTTCTAAGGGTAATTGATTAGTCCAAGTTCCATCATTACTAACCCAGACAGTATGACCCATGGAAGGCATAACTTTCATCTTAACAATGTTAGACTAACAACACTTTCTAGTAATATAAGAATAACAATACAACAGGTAACAGAATAAGTATTCCCAAACTGCCACTTAGACAAGTCCTGTCTCCCAGATACAGTTCATCAGGAATCTCTGGTTATTCGGTGTTTAAGCTCTCCTGTCGGTTTAGAGGTCCATTTGTCATGATCTCGCTCCGGCACCTTCTTTACTCTGGTGTAATGGATCCAAGAGTCGATCCCATTTACCTTTACTGCAGTGTAGGTCTTTAGCAGCACAGCGTAAGGTCTTTTCCACCTTTCTTTCAGCGGTTCATCTTTCCAGGTTCGTATGTAGACTGTGTCCCCTGGTTGGAATGGGTGTACTGGAGTGTCCAAGGCAAGTGGAGTCTTCTGGTTCAGGTACCTATGCAGGGAGGATAAACTCTGCAAGAGAGAAATCAAATACTCTTTAATCACAGCCTGTCCCTTTATATGCATTTGATCTCCCTTTGTAGTTAAATAATTGATTGGATATGGTTTTCCATACAGAATCTCAAAGGGACTAACACCTTCCCTGACTCTGGGTATTAATTCGTACCCTCATTAATGCTATGGGTAGAACATCTACCCATTTCATTTGGGTTTCCTGACATACCTTGTAAATCTGTCTTTTTAGGGTTTGGTTCATTCTTTCTACTTTGCCACTAGAATGTGGCCTCCAAGGAGTATGTAAATCCCATTTAATGTCTAGAAATCTGGAAACTGCAATAAAATGGGGTCCATTGTCAGAGGAAATACCTTCTGGAACACCAAACCTTTATTTCAATAAGGTTCTAATTACTTCCCTTGCTTTGTTGGTACGACAGGGGAAAGCCTCTGGCCAACCAGAAAAGGTATCTACCATTACCAATAGATATTTATACAGGTTACACCTTGGCAATTCTGTAAAATCTATTTGCCAGTATTCCCCTGGAGTTACCCCTTGTTTTAAGACTCCTCCTGTGATCTTCTTTGCAATTTTCAGGTTATTTGCGCAACAGATAGATAGTGCACTTTTTAACTATTATATCTGCTAAGCTTTGCATTCTTGGTCCAATGATGTATCTTTTGACAGTTAACACCAATGCATCTGCTCCCGAGTGTGTTTCTTGGTGCAGTCTCTTGAGTAGAACTTCCATCAGCTTTTCAGAGATTAATTTGTTTCAATGGTGATACCCACCAATCCTGATCATTTTTGGAACAATGTAATTGTTCTGCCAATTGATTTTCCTTCTTGGTGTATTGCGGGGGTGATAATTCTAAATGAGGTCCTGGAATTAGAGCTCCTTCAAATATTGTATTTAATTGGAGTCCCTCCAGGGACTCTCCCTCCAGGAGAGGTTTGAGCAGGAGCAAATGCCTGACTGCTACCTGTTGGCATAAGGGATACCGATTCTCCATCTGACAAATTCGGACAGGGAAAATCGGGAAGTAATTTCTCAGCTATAAGCCGGGAGAAGTTTGAGCAGGGGCCAGTGCTTGACTGCTACCCGTATTAAGGGATACCAATTCTCTATCTGACTATGGACAGGGAGGATCGGGAAGAGACTTCTCTGCTCCGGGAGAGGTTCGAGCAGGAGCAAATGCCTGACTGATACCCGTTGGCCTAAGGGATACCGATTCTCTGTCCAACTACGGACAGGGAGAAGAGACCTCTTAGCTATAATCCAGGAGAGATTCGAGCAGTAGCAAGCCATGACAGCCCGAGAAATGTTTGTGCTTGACTGCTCCCCGATTTTGGAATATGGACCTTGAGATTTGTCTCACCTTTGTCCGCGCTGCTGGGGATTTGCATATCTGAGTCATTTACACCCCCCCCCCCTTTTCTGAGTGGGACGTAACACAGGGTCATGGGTACAATGCCAATAGAAGGTAGTTTCACCATGACAGTTTGGCCCACACATGTCCCCAGTGGGAATTGGCCCTTTTGACTGTTAGGTATGGGGGCGTCACCCATCAGTGGTCCCATAGGACAAAATTCTCGATTCTTTGGGCTTCCATAACTTCCCCACTGGTTATTAACAGTATAGACCGCTTGTAGCAATTGTATGTCCCAGTTATGGCGCGAGACATCAGCATGTCTTTTAATCAAACCATTGGTTTGCTCAACTATACTGTTAGCCTGGGGATAATATGGTGTGTGAAACACCCGTTTGATACCATCTCCCTGTGCCCAGTCTTGTACCACTGTGGCTGTGACCCATTGTCACTCTGAATACTCTCAAGAATGGGCAAAATACCAAACCATTCTCACAGCGCTTGAACCATCTGATCTCCTGTGGCTGTGCCAACAGCTGTGGCCATAGTCAGTCCTGATACCACCTCTACTCCTATCAAAATATACCTCTTCCCATGGGATGGCCTCAAGGGCCCGACATAATCAATCTGCCAGGTGCTCCAAAGAGCTTTGCCTTGTTTGATATGCTGGGCAGGGGCTTGATTTGGGTGGTCGGCTTTGAGCCTTATTCGGCATTGTGGACAGGCTGTTGGAATTGCTTCACATATTTTCATAGACACTGGCCATCCCTGAGACTGACATTCATAATAGAGATCTGTCTTCCCTGAGTAGCCTCGCTTAATGTGCAGCCATTCAGCCAACTATCTCCAATCCTCCTTTTCGCTATCAACTACCCTGATTTGGGCTAGATGATATACCTGTTGGTTCGATTTCGCAGCGGGGGTTCCATTCCTTGCATGGCCTTTCACCCATCCCACCTTTAGGGGTCGTGATCTGCCTATTTCTAACAATCGTTGCCAGTCTCTGGTTCTCCAGACCTTTGTACAGCCCACTTCCCACCGATGGGATTCCCATTGGCATATCCACTCTGTGGCACCCTTATAGGTTGCATAGAAATCGGTATAAATGGTGGTGGCACCATTCTCTGCTGCCAGCAGGAGAGCATGCAATTCTCCCACCTGTGTGCTACCTTCTCCTTCCTCTGTAACTGTTTTCCCAGTACCAGTTTCCAATGCTGCTGCTTTATATTGCCACTTTGATCCTATTCGGCAGGCAGATGCATCGGTGAACCACACTCCTTGTGTATCCGAGCCTGTGGATAGTTCGGGTACCTCTTTGATCGGGGAAGGTTTATAAGGTTGGCCTAACAAAACTGAATCTGGATTAACAGGTTGTTGGAACTTAGAGACCTTAACCAGGTCCTCTCTCAATTGCAGTAACTGACTAACTCCTTTTAGGTAGGCATACCACTTCCATATTGTTGCCTTTTGGGCTACCCCCTCGGGGGGGGGGTGACCCCTTAAGGATCGAATTTAAAAGAGAGAAAGGGCCTTGCACTGAGGAGAAATAACTGGACTCCAGACGATCCAATGTGAATCAACAGAAGCCGTTTATTAAGCACAGATCATCATCTTTTACACCCTGTGTTGTAGCCGTACACGCGACTCGCTTATTTCTGATTAGCTAGTTACACTGTCCACGTGCTGTCCATGCAGTTCATTCACACATCAGATTGGTTACAAGAATTCGCATAGTAAATTGCTTAGTCATTAGCACAACATGTTTTCTGCCTTCTCAGTTCCCGTTTTTCCCATGTACTAATTCCATCTTCTACCACCTGTTTTGCCCTTAATCTAATCTCTCACAGTAGGGAGGCTGGCTCACATGGCCATTTTCTCTCAGACACATTCCTACAATACCCCCTTTTTCTTCTTGAGCCAGCCAGACCTTATGCATGGCATTTTCTATCATGTCAGTCACTTTGCGGAGAACACACGAGGCTACCATAATCAATAATAATATAACCAACAATAGCATGAGCCCTTGTTTTAGTAAGTCTGCTAACCATCCCGTTATACCCCATGAGCTTAACCAATCATCAAAACCATTTTTGACCACTTTTAATTTGGACATGTTATCCTTCAGCTCCCGTAACTGCTTATGAATGGATGATGAGTGGTCGGAAAGGTTCATACAACACATGCCTTCAAAATCTTCACATCCATGACCCTGAGCTAACAGCAAAAAATCAATATCCGCTCGATTTTGCAACGTAGCATGCCGAATGCTATCAACATCAGTAAGCAAGCTAGATAGGATTTCAGTTGTAAGGTTTATCTGTTTACTTGCCCAACACCCTATCTTATTCAACATATTTAATGCCATCGCTGTTCCTAGCGAAGGAAGAATACTTAGCCCTAATCTTTGTCCAAGATTTGAAAATGTTACAGGGTCGTCACAGGATGGAATGAAGGTATGAACTGTTCTCTTGGCTCTGTATTTACTGTGTGCTCTGCTCACTGTGTCTTTGGCCGTACGCAGGCCTCTGCTCATAGATCTGCCACATCTCCCCCTTTTTTGTTTAACACCAGACCATTTATTAACAAGGTCGCCATGACTTGTGCTTCTACTCATTGTGACGCTCTTAGCAGGTTATATACTAAACACAATTAAAAACAGAATCAAAAAGAACCCTGCTAAGGCAATAAATACCCAGATTCCTAAATTTAGCCCAGAGAGCCAATTTCTTTGGATTTACCCACGAGAAATCCTTTTGTAATATTTCAAATACATCGCGGTTCATTAAATCTTGAATCTTTAGTATTTGAGCTTTTAGCTGATCATGTAAAGGACGAATATTTTCTTGCAACGACATGTCAAATTGTGATAACCAAGGGTCAAGGTCATCCTTTTTGATGGGGACGTGTATGTGACTTGGATCCATTCCAGAAAGCTGGTGACAGCACAAACGACCCTGGAAAAACAATCGCGGTAACATTTCAATCATCATAGTTACTGGTTTTGAAAAGGTATGTGGCAAAAATACCCACTCTAATGCAGTCAGGCTCTTTGCGAGTGCATCATCCCACTGTCCTATCAGGGCATAAAGTTGAAATTCTTGTAGGAAGGTGTTCAATGTGTCTTGCAGCAGTAGTAGACTATATCTTATCTTGCAACATGCTGTAATGCCTTCGGAGCTGTTGGGGTTAATGAACATAGAGCTTATGGGGGGGGGGGCGGGGGCAGACACAGTGCTTCAGGGCATGCCCTGTATCTTCAAAGTGCGCTCATGTCTCTCTCTCCCTCGCTCATGTCTCTCTCCCCCTCCCTCATGTCTCTCTCCCCCTCTCTGACCCGAGACAGCCCCCCTATATCCTGCACTGGATTGAGTGGAGAAGTACAGGCTAGAGTCGCTGCATGCATGGCCAGTGCATGCAGCAAGTCCCACCAGACTCTCCTGCACTGGACTGAGTAGAAAAGTACAGGCCAGAGTCGCTGCACACGTGGCCAGCGTATGCAGCGAGTCTCACCAGACTCATGATCCAGCTTTGCTAACAGCAGCTGTCTGATACGTGACTACATTGTTGTAATCCCTTCTTGTTATCTTCTTCTGTGAAGGTCAGGTTCTCATGGATACACACATAGTTTTTAGAGCAACATATTCTACAACTCGTACAAGGGTACGATGCAAAGCGGCATTTACAGCTGATCGTATAATGCTTATTAAACACGGCAAACAGCATACTAAACATAACAGACAAATTCCTTCCACACAGGCAATGAGTATAATTTGCTTCAACCAACCCCACCCCCAAGTCCATCCAGCAAAGAGATTTCACCCAGTGGTCTCCACAAGTTGCTGGTTCGGTCGGTGCAGTTCCTGCAACTGGGCATGGATGGATTTGGAGTGCTCACTTAGATTCATACAACACAGTCCTTTAAAATCTTGACAACCATGTCTGTGAGCTGAAAGCAAAAAATCAGTAGCAGCTCTGTTTTGCAACATCGCATATCGAATACTATCTACATCTAGCAATAACTCGGAAATAGCTGGACTAGTAGCATTACTAAACTTATCCTTGGCAGCAAGAGAGTCCTTGTTATCACGAATCCTTGGCAGCAAAAGAGTCCTTGTTAGCAAGAGCGCATGCGGACTCCCTGTTCTTGCTGGTACTGTGCTTTGATCTTCTTCCACAACAGGCCAAGATTCTCAAGCAGCTGGATAAGGTGTCTGTGAGTCCATTACAGGCTTATGTCATCCAAATGTTTTTCTTGCCAGCACCCGAGAATGAATAACAATTGGTGTGATATATGTGTTTTCCAGCACCCGGGTGCGAGTCCCTTGAGTGTATTTACAATCCTCCTCGCTGATCTTCCGTTGCTTTCCCATATTCCACCCCCTTGCTCAAGAGACCGCTTCTGCTGGGGTTCATTTTAGTCTCGCAGGGTATAACACAGAGCAATCTACTAAGGCATGCAATAACATAGACACATATAGGAAAAAACCAAAAACATATCTCTATGGTACTGCTTTGAATCAGGTGTCCTACTTCTCTTTTTCTGATGCTTTCTCATAGTGCGTATGGCATACTTTTGTGCTAACGTGGCACATTTCCCATCTAATTGTTCCTGTTTGGTTTCTTTTTTTTTTTCCTTTTTTTTCTTTTTTTTCTTTTTTTTTTCTCTTTTTTCTCTTTTTTCTCTTTTTTTTTTTTCTTCCATCACTTACGACTGACATAAAAGTCTGCCTTTGCAACAAGAGCTCAGTTTCTCATTTTTCCTTAAGTTTCTCATTTTCCTACAGAGCATCCTATAGATTTTGTCTCAACTCCTTTTCCCAATCAACCATGACCTTATAGACAAACAACAAACAACCAGCCATACGCCCTGCACGGGCGAGCCGTTCGCAAGAGCATAAACGTGTCGGCTGGTGAAAACTCCCCCAATATTTCAGGACTTCCATCGGTTCTACGGCCCATCCTGGTGTATCTACCTGGGGCACGCTCGCCTTACGTCTAAACATTGTGTATATACAAACTTCTTCACTTGACGGAGTGTCAGCCCTAGTTGCATACGAGAACAGTACCACACCGGGCAGAACACCTGCTCAAGTGGAGTCACCTAACGACACTGCACACAACAAAAAACAAACAGTAGCACACATGCTGATCAGCAGGTATAAGCTGGCGCCCACACGCACTTACACAGCAGACATACAAAACCAGCACTTCTATCTCAGGGAGGCGACTGGGGAGGGGAGGGGGCGAGGCGGGCAATGGCAGGAGCTCCAGCTCTGTCCTTCTCTGCTGACATTCTGCCTCCTCCCTCGGCCTCAGGTGGAGCAGAGGGGATCAGCAGGGGATCGTCCCAGACCTTCGGACCTGGCCTGTTCGATCCCCCTCCCGTGGGTTGTAATGCTGCAAAAGCCCCGGCTGCCGTGGCTCGCTCCGCCTTCATCTCTTGTAAGATCGATAACACCAACCGCCATGTCGTCGCTAACGGTGATGCCTCTTTGTCTCCTTTACTTATCACTTCCCACAGTTTTTTCCCAACAGCCTCCCATATTTCTGGTTTAAAAGCTGTCTGGGGCTCTGGTGCGAATCCGTTCTCTCTGCACCAGGTTAACAACCTTCGGACCATACGCTCATCGTATTTCACCCCTCTCGTAGAGAGGATATGCAGGAGAAGTCTTAATATAGCCCCTTCTTCTTTTGTTACTTGTTGCCCCATCTCCTGCCCTGGCTGCTCACCTCTCTCTGGGTGTCCGTGGCCACGTCGTCTGTTTCCTCTATTCCGGATTGCCGCCCAATCCGCCCGCTCTCAGTCCAGCTGAGCCGTCCTCCAGCCGGTGGGTCTCCTTCTGGGTCTTCCGCCCCTCGCATTCCGTTGCTCAAGCCAAGCGCTGATCGGTATCACGTCGGGGTCACCATCTGAGGAGAAATAACTGGACTCCAGATGATCCAATGTGAATCAACAGAAGCCGTTTATTAAGCACAGATCATCATCTTTTATACCCTGTGTTGTAGCCGTACATGCCACTTGCTTATTTCTGATTAGCTAGTTACACTGTCCACGCGCTGTGCATGCAGTTCATTCACACATCAGATTGGTTACAAGAATTCGCATAGTAAATTGCTTAGTCATTAGCACAACATGTTTTCTGCCTTCTCGGTTCCCATTTTTCCCATGTACTAATTCCATCTTCTACCACCTGTTTTGCCCTTAATCTAATCTCTCACAGTAGGGAGGCTGGCTCACATGGCCATTTTCTCTCAGATACATTCCTACATTGCACCATGATATCTTTCGAAGTATGTAATCTTTACGCTTCCTTAACTGCCCTGGTGAGTGAAAGGAGTCCCTTCTCCCACTCGGAATACTGTTGTTCAGTTTCTTTGAACGAGGTGGAAGAGAGCAATAAAGGTCTGTCTGGTCCCTTTTGAAACACACCACAATAGGAGGCGTGTTCTGCAAATTCCCACTCCACCCTTAGTGGATCTTGTGAGTGCAATGAACCTAGCCTCTGATAGGTTTTTAGTTCATCCTTCAAGGTATTAAGGGCTTCTGTATGCTGTGGAGTCCAATCCCATTCCCTATATTTCCAGAGCAGATCATACAGAGGGCAGGCAATCACTGAGAACCCAGGTATATGCTTCTTCCAATAGCCCAGTGTACCTAGCAGCTGCTGTAATTCTGTCTTATTGCCTGGAGTTTGCCCCTTCTCAATAGCTGACAGTGTATCATCAGGTACTGCAACTGCACCAGCTATCCACCAAGCTCCTGGGAATTTAACCTCTTGTCCGGGACCTTGACATTTAGAAGGTGGAATGTCTAGCCCATTCTTAGTTAACAGATTGCAGATGGCCTCAGCCACTTGCCCTAACTGTTCTTTGTTATCTCCACCAACTAAAATATCATCTATATATTGATATATGCATGTGGAGCATGGATTCACGGACTCTGGCGGGGTACAGACCAAAGACCTTTATTGCAACAATTTGACAGGCTTTATAGCTATACACACTCTCCACGCGCAAGTTGTGTCCTGCTGATAGGTTGAAGGTCGACTGCCACGCACTTCTCTACTTCTTCCGATTTGTTTCTGCTGTCTGTTCACAAGGAGCAACAACTTCGTTCTCACGTCCCATTTCTTGCTAATTCTTACTTGTTTTTCTGTTCTCACAAACCCTCTCTCATGGACGCAGCTTTATCTCATCAAGGTCGAACAGACCTATGCTGCTCTCTATTCCCACATATGTGGACATCTGATGGCACTTCTACGGTATCAAGAAGTTTAGCTAAAGCATTGTGCGCAATGGTAGGGGAGTGTTTTTTTATATCCCAGAGGTAGTCCGTTAAAGGTGTATTGCACTCCTTCCCAAGTGAAGGCAAACTGGGGTTTATCCTCTTCTCTCAGGGGTATCATAAAAAAACATTTACTTAACATCTAAAGCGGCTATCCACAGGTGAGCAGCTGCCTGGATTGCCATGACCACTGACATTATGCTTGGGACAGTGGCATTTAAGGGTGGAATATTACTATTCCATTTTCTATAATCAATTGTTAAACGCCACCGTCCATCAGGCTTAGAGACTGGCCAAACTGGAGAATGTATGATGAGTGGGCATGACTTATGATTTGCCTTTTCTCATTAATTAATTCTGTAATGCCCCATTTTGCTGTGGTTGACAGAGGGTATTGAGAAACACAGGTTACTTTAAATTGTGGTAGCACGGGAGCAAGCTGCAGGGACCTAACATGGGCAGCTTCTGCCCATCGACTTCCAAAACTCCATATCTTGCCATTAGGTTGGCCCATCCGCTAGTATATCAAACACCAATATATTTCTCTTATGAGGGAAAGAGTCACCTCCACGGCCATCATTCTTTTCTCCCTGAGTAGCCAAAGTTGAATGTGAGCTAAAGGACATATTTCTGCTATACCCATTACCCCTATTATGTTTATAGCTTTTCTTGAGGGTTTAATTCCTGATTCCTCAGCCTGTTGCTTATTTAAAATGATAATTTGGGTCCCTTTATCAATTAAAAATTATAAACTTAGCCGTCTTGAACCCACAGGAATATGTATATAAGGTTCCCTGTCAG
Source organism: Larus michahellis (assembly GCF_964199755.1). Classification (NCBI taxonomy): domain Eukaryota; kingdom Metazoa; phylum Chordata; class Aves; order Charadriiformes; family Laridae; genus Larus; species Larus michahellis. Next base: position 20,320,952 of record NC_133929.1, on the reverse strand, counting down.
CGGACCATTGGCAGGAATTCACCACGCTGAGTGGGCGGCCTGAACCCCAAACTGCAGCTCCTAATTTTTTAACTCTGGCAACTCCTCTCGCAGAGGCGCAAAAGGGTTATGTTTCCTTTCCTGAGGGGGCACGGTTGCCGGAGCTTCCTTTTGTTCCTTAGTTTTCGCCTCAAGCAATTCCACCAGTTTCCGTATCTGAACCAAGGGTTGCTCATGCAGCATTGTTCGGGGTACTCCTAGTGCTAATGCTTTTCCCCAAAGGCTATTTCTTTCTAAACCATTAGTCCAGTCTGATCTACCCCGGAAAGGCTCAGATTCCTGGCGAGGAGGCCGGTCAGGGTGGGGTTTGCGGCTGGCTTGTCGGACCCTCCTATTCCGGTTGGCGTGACCCCCCGGATCAGTCCATCCCTTCTCGCGCCCATAAATCACTATATTGCGTAGCATCTCCGCCCAAGTCAAAACGTGCGTGGGGGGGTTCTGAGGGTCTTGCTGATTGCGCTCAATGGCTCTCTGAATCCTTTCTCTAAGGGACTGAACGTGTATTTTCAAAGCTTCCGGCAATCCCCTAATAAGAGGTCTAAGGCTGATGTACAGCAGAAAAAGGGATATTCTACTTTGTAATAAATAAGCTTGGCTACTTTAGCAATGCATGCCTTACAACTGTATCCTTGAAGAGGAACTGAAAAGCTGATAAAGAACTAAAGACTGATAAAAAGAGAACATCCTACCCCAGGAGGCGCCAAAAGCTGGATAATTGCAAAAAAAGCATGAAGTCAGCAAAAGTCAGTTGTAACTAAGGGAAAGGTAAAGGCAGCAGGGGGAGATCGTGACCGACGACTCAATTAGAGACCGAGCAGGCTAACCCCCCCACACTGTATTGGAGCATGCACACACCAATTAAAGGTCACTGTAACTTTAAATGAAAGCGAGGAATAATACTAACCAATAGAAATTGTCAAGATAAGGTACTAACCAGTAATCATAACTAAAGACGCGTACTTCTGTGTTTTGAATCGTATAAATGTACCGAAGATTTTGTGAACTGGTGTGCTAGCTTTGTGGAATACTACCTAGCACTCATATCTGAGCAAATATGCAATAATAAAATACCTCTGCTCTGTGTGTACATTGGCATCTTGCACACCAGGTAAACGACCCCACTTTTGGGACAACAAGGTGGCTAGGGTCCACCGGTGCAGCCATAGGTATCCCTCGCTGCCCTCTTTCATACGTTGCCTGAAGACAAGTGGCTTTTTGCACTCTTTCCACTAGCTCTGACAATCCCTTTATTTTAATAGTAATAGGTTCCCCCTGCTCTTTGGGGTCCACACCCCCAGCCCAATAAGCCATTTGGGATATTATTGGCTGGCAGCCCTGCGGTCCATCACTCAGAAACACTCCCGGACCCCAGAACCCTCTTGCTTCATCCTCGCTCAACAGTATCCAATCACCCCCCGGTTAGAGACATTCTCCACAAATACTCGGTTTCCGTTTCACTCGCCTTGCACAAAAACTTACTTTGCAATTTGCTGAGCTCGGGTCCTGTCCAGGGAATCCTGCGGACTGTGGTTCAAGAGTCTCCGCCTTGCGGAGAGGCCTCTCCGCACCTCCAGAGAGGCCACCATGTGCCTCTCTGTTTTAATAAAAGGTCACACATCCCTTTCCTCCAGCTCTTCTGCTTCTTTGGAGCTATTTTCATCAGGGTCTCCCCAGATATCCCCATCCCAATCCTCGGGATCTGTGCCCGTGATCAACTTTTGGATTTGGACAATGCCGGGGGGCTTTTTTGCTTGTGCTAGCATTATTTTAATTTTTTGTTCCAACAGACGCATCCGCTCTCTTTCTCTTTTCAATTCTCCTTTTAAACAATCTATTTCTAGTTGTTTCTTTAAATTATCCTTGGCTAATCTTTTGCAATCATTATTTTGTTCCTGTGCTTGAATCAAGCAGGTGCCTAGGATGGCACACATAGTTCCTTTACTTTTTCCATCTCGACTATTTCTGCGGCATTGTTCTATTCTCTCCACGACCACTACCAGGTTGGACCTCTTCTCCTTTGTCCAATTTATGCCTGGAGGACAAGGACTACAGCTGAGCCTCCATAATAATTCCTCTCTTGACATCCTGTCGACTACACCAATTTAAATGTCACGGAACCTCACAAAACCAAGCCAGACCAACTAACGAACTCCAAAAGGGGATTTATTTTTACAAGATGGTAACAAAATCAAACTAAGTTTTACTCTAACCAAAACCACTTTGAGACTCTGACAAACATTAACAATCCACGGGTTCAGGATGTTGATACTTCTTGTGGTTTTGGACGGATTGGCCAATCAGAATGACAGATGGCCCTCCCCCCCTCTCTCCAAAGAGAGGAGAGGAAGAGATAAGGAAGAACTAAACTACTTTAATGAAAATATTAATAAATAAATAAGTAATAATAATAATAATTTTTTTAAAAAAAGTATACAATATATACAAAACTGTATCCAGCTCCCAGGATGACGATTGCATCACCAGCAGGCACAGGGAAAGTCCCAGACTGGAGTCAGCAACGGACAGGAGCAGGATTCCGGAACTAGAGTCAGGAAAGTTTGGATCGGGGTCAAAGGCAGACGAACAGACAGGGTCCTCCTCAGATGTCGGCCATTGAAGAAAGAGAACTGATCTTTTGATCCCTTAGCTTTTATACTGAGCGTGATGCAGATGGGATGGAATACTCTGTTGGTCAGTTTTGGATCACCTGTCCTGTCTGCTCCTCCCTGCAGGTGTGACCCCTCTACGCTTTTCCGTTTCCGACCCTTCAATGGGGCAAATAACAAAATTAGCTGACCTTGGTTGTTATAGCAATAAGTATAAGCAGGAGCCTCTCTGCATACCACTCCTTGGTATAATCAGGTCCTATCACTCTGGGAGTGAACAGTTTCCGAACAATATGCTGTTAATTTCTGAGTTTAGTCAGTTAGAAGAGGCCCAGCTAAAAAGTAAAATTACAAAACAGAAAATTGGTTCTGTTTTACCTCAAACCAGGACAATACTACACTGCAGACTTAAAAATTCTTGAGGTTTATGGTTGATGACCCAAAATGCGCATAATCACTCACCTAAATAAGATGAGATCTCTTGATCTGTACAGAAGATGAACCATGGAAGGCGTCCCAACCCACAGGGAGAGCCCCCAACCGCAGACCCACTGCTCTGAAGGAGACTGACTCAAAATGGCTCTCAGGCAGGGCCCTGTTTATACCCAATTTGAATCTGACCTATGGTCATATATAGTCATGTAGCCCTCCCATTGGCTGAAGACCCCAACTTCTTCACCTTTCGACTGAAATGATCACCACCATGTGGGTGTAACAAGAGCTGTGGCAGGAAGTTTTTTGTTGAGTCTTTGTTAGGTTTTTGCAGGCTTTTTTCAGATCTTATCTGATCTTTGTCAGGGCTGGTGCATCTGCCATACTAAGGTCAGTGAAGCAGGAGGGGGAGGAGGTGCTCCAGGCACCAGAGCAGAGTTTCCCCTGCAGCCCATGGAGAAGACCATGGTGACGCAGGTTGTCCCCCTACAGCCTGTGGAGGACTCTGTGCTGGAGCAGATGGATGTGCTCTGAAGGAAACTGTGACCCCATAGAGATCCTGTGCTGGAGCAGGATCCTGGCAGGACCTGTGGCCCCATGGAGAACTGCAGCCCATAGGAAGAACCCATGTTGGAGAAGTTCGTGAAGGACTGTCTCCCGTGGTAGAGACCCCATGCTGAAGCAGGAGAACAGCGTGAGGAGGAAGGAGCATCAGAGACGACGTGTGATGAACTGACCGCAACCCCCATTCCCCAACCCCCTGCACCACTTGCAGGGAGAAGGTAGAGAAGCAGGTAGTGAAGTTGACCCCAGGAAGAAGGGAGGGGTGGGGGGAAGGTGTTTTTAGATTTGTTCTTATTTCTCATTATCCTGCTCTGTTTAATTGGTGATAGATTAAATTAATTTCCCCATGTTGAGTCTGTTTTGCCTGTGATGGTCATTGCTGAGTGATCTCCCTGTCCTTATCTCGACCCATGAGCCTTCCTCATATTTTCTCTCCCCTGTCCAGTTGAGGAGGGGGTGTGATAGAGCAGCTTGGTGGGCACCTGACGGCTAGCCAAGGTCAACCTACCACACCAGCATCTTGGCTATGAAGAATGCCATACAGAGTCAACCTTTTTATGATCAAATGAAAGGGTACTGTGGGCGCGCACCACATGTCACCCTGTGGTTCCATCTACATGACTATGGGGAGGACATGAGGAAGAGGGACAGTGCACCTACCTTGGACCTGGAAGCCTGTGTACGTGAATTGCAGGAAAAACAGCCGCTAAAAGGGGTTCATCCAGGAAGACTACTGCTCTGGTTTCTGTCAAGCAATTCCTCAGAGGCAATAGAAGAGCTGAGGATACCTCTCCTCCTGATCCTGATGAAGGAGCTTCTGGTTTGCAATTACAGGAGTCAAGTAATGAATGCTCTGACCAAAATGTATTGATCCTGATCAGGAGACCATTGTATGTTGAGGGGTTAGTGATCCACATAACAGTTAGCCTGAGTAGGTCCAGGCCTGTGCTGCACCATGGTATCCTGCACATACAGTGTGGACTTCAGGCCTGTGCTGTGCCGTGCCGTACCGTACAAATCCCTTGGACACAGGATAAGCAGCCAAATAATTGTAGCGGAGAAGCCTGTGGGCAGCTCCCACTTGGTATCAGTGATTAGACTGCCTTTATCGAGGAGTGCAGCAAGAGGTTCTCATGTGAACAGCCTTTATTTTGACAGTGGAAATAATGAATGGAGTTGTTTTATTGTAAGAAAATCCTTTAAATAGTTTGAATGACCAAAATGGGAGAATCTCTTCTATGGACAGGGTCTGCCCAGCATGCTGTGCATGGATTGGAGGCCCATATATGCTATACCCAGGTGGCATTAGGGTACACTGTGCACTGGTGTCAACCAGAGCCTTATACTCCTGTGGGTCCAATGTGCCAGGCAATTGTTTGTCACCTGGAGGTGCTGGTCCATTATGATCCCAGTAAGAAAGGCACTCAGACACTGTAAGGTATCATTTAAAATGCTATTTATTAGAGCTAACACTATAAGGAGAGAATAGCATAGATAATCTTACATCCCTTTAGATGGTGGGGACCCCAGGTGGTGTAGCATCAAATGGGCCTCTGAGCCATGTGCATGATAGTGGGCAGATGCCAGAGGAGAAAGGCATAATTGTTAATTGTTTCCATGAGATGGTTCCTGGAGTACTGGGACTTCAGCAATGTAGGGCCCAAATACCAGATTAGGCTCAAGGCCAGTGCCTTTATCATAGCTCTTCCAGGCAAAACAAAACAAAGTGATAAACAGCACAGCAAAGAGCAAAAATTGAAAGCAGCCATTAACAAGCTCTGGATTTTGATGTACAGCAACAAAGGGAGCACGCCATGGAGCAGGCAAAGAGAAAAAATAAACCAGTACTGAGAGCAAACAAGTCAACATTGTGACCAGCAACAGCAAGTAATAACCTGCAAGTAACAGCTAAACAGGTATAACACCTATAAATTCAGTCTAACACACTCCAATGAAATCTATTGTTATCTCGAACTCCTCAAGCCCCACATTAGGCACCAAAAAGTACTGTGGTGGGTTGACCCCAGCCAGCAACTAAGCACCTAGCAGCCACTTGCTCAGTCTCCATCCCAGCGAGATGGAGGAAAGAATCAGAAGAGCAAAAACAAGAAACTCATGGGTTGAGATAAAGACAGTTGAATAAGTGAAGGAAAAAGAGGAAAACCAACAAGTGATACAAAGGCAATCACTCACCACCTCCCACCAGCAAACCGATGCCAAACCAGTCTCTGAGCAACTGCTACTTTGGAAAGACTACCCCCTCCAGTTTTATCGCCAAGTATGGCGTTATATGGCATGGAATATGCCTTTGGTCAGTTTGGGTTAGCTGTCCTGGCTGTGTCACCTCTTAACTTCTTGCCCACCCCTGGCCTACTTGCTGCAGGGACAGAGTGAGAAACAGAGAAAGCCTTGATGCTGTGCAAGCAATGTTCAGTAATAGCTAAAACATTGGTGTGTTATCAACACTGTTTTAATCACAACTCTAAAATGGAACTCCATACAAGGTACTATGAAGAAACATAGCTACATTCCGGCCAGACCTAGTACACTCCTCCATCCAGGTTCTTTCCACAGGTGGATTTTTCATGTGCACAGAATAGCAGCTCCACACAAGTAGGGGAGACTCAGCTTCCTAAGCACGTATAGATTTGGAATATGGCATCTTTACTAAATGACCTCCTGCTTCATTCTTTTTTAATGGGCAAAGGTTACTAATTACAGGAACCAACTTATGTTAGAATCATAGAAACATAAAATCATTTAGGTTGGAAAAGACCCTTAAGATCATTGAGTCCAACCGTTAACTTAACACTGCCATGTCTACCACTAAACCCTGTCCCTAAGCACCGCACCTACACATCTTTTAAATACCCCCAAGGATGGTGACTCAACCACTTGAAGTAGGGTTTGATATATTAAAGTTGTAGACTAATTGAAGGAAGAGCTTAATTTAGGAGACTGGGTGCTTTAAGGCTGTACAAAGAGCAGATGCAACAGTTGTAGTACTAAATGTCAGAACTTATCTCCTATTTTTTAAGACAGAATGCTTTAGGACAATATAACCTTGTAGTAGAAGCTTATCTCTCAAAACGAGGGGCCCAGGGTTACTGAGGAATGCAGAGACTAGTCAAAGCTAACACTTTTGATGCGCCAGCAAGAATAAAGGAGTAGAGTAGAGGCCTGCAGTTCACCCAGAAGTCACAACGATGAAGAGGAGTGGAGGAAGTAAACGACCACCAGATGTCTCTGAAGACCACCAAGAGACTCTAGTGCGCATGCGGGAGTGGGCAGTAACCTGTAATAATGAGTTAATGAATAGGTAATAATTTCTTGGAAAACTAGTGAATATGCATACATAGTATGTATTTAAACTGTACATCTAAATCAGTCGGCGCGCACATTAGGTGGAGCAATCCCCTGTGCACCCAGCGCTGCAATAAAGAATACCTGCTTAATAGTCACCAAGGCTATTGAGTCTTAACTTCAGCATTTCACGGCATCACACTTCCCTAGGCAGCCTGTTCCAATGCTTGACAACCCTTTTGGTGAAGAAATTTTTCCTAATATCCAATCTAAACCTCCCCTGGCACAACTTGAGGTCATTTCCTCTCATCCTATCACTTGCTACTTGGGATAAGAGAACGACACCCACCTCTCTACAACCTCCTTTCAGGTAGTAGTGGACAGCGATAAGGTCTCCCCTGAGCCTCCTTTTCTCCAGACGAAACAACCCCAGTTCCCTCAGCCGCTCCTCATAATACTTGTTCTCTAGACCCTTCACCAACTTCATTGCCCTGTTTTGGATGTGCTCCAGCACCTCAATGTCTTTCTTGTAGTGAGGGGCCAGAAACTAAACACAATATTCGAGGTGCAGCCTCGCCAGTTCTGAGTGCAGGGAAAGAATGTCTTATTGTTCCTCTGTATCGGGGTGCTACATATTAACTACTATTCTTCCATTGCCTTCATAGGAAGGGATAGCAATTAATTTTCATTATGGGCATGATTATCTCATTCTGTTTCCTTCCTTCTAGAGCATTCAGTAGCTGGGCTCAAGTGAACTATTTACATAAAAAGTAGAATATTACTTTACTAGTACTAGTTATCTTCATGTTAAAGGCCTGAACCGAATGTCGAAAGAAATACGTTATATTAGTGAGGTGTACTGCTTTAAAAAAATGCAGAAACACAGCATAAAATAAATTAGGAGCTGCTGTATCTGATAAAGCCAAAGCCTCCCTAATTTAAAGTATTTCTTAAGGATTTAGTAAATGAGGCATTGTGGTTACTTTGAGATTTAAAAATCAAACATACAACCTATCTTTCAGGATTTTACCAGATAAAGCCAAATCAACGTATGCCACTGCATTTTCTAATTATTCATCTTTATCACCAAATCTTTTATCATTCAGCTGTATGTCTTTTACTCACGTGGATCAAATACAAGCTGATATGAATCCCAGTTTCCTACTTTTTTTAAAAAACAGTAATTACTACATAGTAAAATTAATAACTTTTAGAAACTTTGGATAAAACATACTAGATAAACCTCACACTTTGACTCATACAGACTGGTTAGAGCTCATATAGCAATGGCTATCTGGAGCTAGATCTGTATAATTATTTGGCACATAACTCCTATTTATTTCATAAACTTTTGTGAATGGTGCCATAGTTACTCAGTGGTAACATGTTGGTGGTATAGGTCAGGCTGTCTAGCTAGAAGCTTATAAGACAGTTCTGTATAAACTGTGTATGACCAATGTAAAAGTCAGTTCTTTGCTGGCCAAGGAGGGAGACAAGGATGCTTAGCATAGAATTACCAAGGGAATTTATTCTCTCATATGTTATACACATAGCAATGCCCCAGCCTAATGCACGGAGGACCGTTACAGAGGAAAGCAGGGTTTGTATATGTTACAATACAGTTGTGCAGCCTAATCAAATCGCTCATGTTACAGGTGGACTAATCAGTTACTATTGCTCAGTTACTATTGTAATCAGTATGCGTTTGTCCCATGCAGATGACTATGGTTATATGCCTGTTGTTTGTTTGGGTTTTTTTGAAAGGCAAATCTTCTATTGTTTTATCATCAGTATGGGGTGTTCTCAGCCAGTAAGAACTGTCTTAGGTTGGGTCTTCAGGTCACATCAACGCTGAGGTAAAAGCTCATAGTGTCAGGTAGCATTCATTCTTCTAAGCAAGTCATATTGCAGTTATCATCTTGCCTTTCCTACCAACCATCACAAAAGAGCATTAGAGTCATTGGACTCCCTGTTAGTGTATGATCAGGCAATCGGACAGAGCTGTAGATTATTTTAAACGTGTGCATGGAGGAGCAGAGCTGCCGACTCGGTGTGGTTTATCAGTGTTAAGGTCTAGTACCGAAACAGGCATTTCTCCATACACTCTAGACACCCCCCCCCAGCGATATCCCGGTACTGCAGGGAGGCAGCAGCCCGCAAGAGCCCATCAGCGGCTCCAAGCTCCCTGCTTTGCGTCCTCACAGGGCGCAACCACACGCTTGCCGCTGCAGTGCCCCATAACGGACACCGCGTGCCGCAATGACCGCGCTGCAGCAGCCTCCACAGCCCCTGTTCCGGGTCTCCCACCCTAAACACATCTCGGTCATGGCAGCAGCACGTCCTGGTGGCGACTTCCCTCCGCTCCTCCCGTTGCTATGTGCAATCCTCAGCTGTTCCCCACCTCTAGAGACGGAATCGCGACAGAAGACTTTTCCTTGCGGTAGGGCACAAATCCACACAGGCAATGAAATCTCAGCGCCTTCTGGGAGCTTTCTAGCATCTCTTCTGCATGACAAGCACCAAATACCCGAGCGGTGGCCGACCTCACACGTGACGCGCCGCATCCAGAGCTAGGTGCGCCAGAGCTCATCTACCAAGCGACCAAACGGCGAAACAAAAACACACGCCAAGCTAGAGCAGACAAACAAACCCTCCCCAGTTCGTCCACCCACCGTGGCGGGCCAATCAACAGCCAGGCTGCACCTCCTGAGAGGAAACGAGTTATAGTGAGGCAAAACACCCCCAGCAGCCTACCAGCCCTGTCAGTTTCGAATTCTACCAGTCAGCCTGGCGCCTAGCCAATAGAGCGGCAGAAGTGAAGCTGAGTCCCGCTCTGTCCCCGCCCACAGAGCAAAGTGGTTGGTGAGCGGGAACTGTTGCTCTGTAACGTCAGCGCCTAGTTCAGTGATTGGTTACGCCCAGGCGCGAAATGTAACGCGGGAAAATCTCGGGTTTGGCCTAGGTTGTGCAACAGTAGCTCTTCCTCAGGAGCCACCAGGATTGGGACTACAAGCGGGGACCGGCGCCGCTTCAGAAAGGTGTGGGGAGGTTGTAGCCATCATAGATTTTGCGACGGTGGTAGCTGGGAAAGGAGGGTGAGGCCCCAAGAGGAGCCGCCGTCTCCGGCGGTAAACAACTAAAGCAGACCTGGGGGGTGACAAGCGGTGGTGGTTGTTGCAAGATTTCTACGCCTTCCCAGCCCTGGGACATAGACTGTGAAAGGGGAGCTGAGCCGTTGTGGAGCTTCTCCGCTCCCTCTTCCCTTTTCTGCGCTGGTGTTTGCGAGGGGGTGGCAATGGTGGAGAGGCCACCGTCAGGTCCCCCGGTGACTTTTTGCCGGGACTCCCCGAAGTGCGTCCTGGTTTCCGTTATAAAGACCACCTCGATCAAACCGCCCTCCCAGGGGAGAGGTGAGGGGCCAGCACTCCCCCCGCCCATCCCCATCAGCCCTGGCTTCAGCGACTTCATGGTTTACCCCTGGTGCTGGGGGGAGAACGCCCACAGTGTGACCTTTAGCCCTCGTGGTTCCACCACCCCTTTATTCGTCCAGCAGCCCCGTGGGGGGGCAGCCAGAACCTGTAGCGAGGAAGAAGAGGAGGCGGGTACCCCAGGCAGCAGTAGCAGCGACAGCCATCTCAAGGTGAGTGTGCCGGGACAGGCCAAGCAGCTGGGCGCGATAGGGCGAACTCCGCTGCCCCTGTGCGTGCAGCCTGGAGTCAGTGCGGTGGTAAGAGGCTTCACTACGGAACAGTAGAGACGCAAATTTAAAGGGCGACGCGCCGAGCACCCCTTCCTTATTCTCAGTGTCTATCTCCTCCTGGCCACTTAAAGTGAAGTCACTTCCGATGACACTACGGCGCGCCCAACCGCATCGGGGGGGGGGGGGGGGGGGGGAGGGAGGGAAAAGAGGTGAGCCGCCCTTAACGGTCCCCGAGGGGTGGGATGGGGGCGGAGCTAGCTGCAGAGGGATGACAACCCGTCAACGGCTGGGCGTCTACGTGCTGATAACCCTCCAAAACCCTCAAAACATCAAAAATGCCACACCCTAAAAGCTCCCTGCCCCCAAAACAAAAAACCCGAACTTCCAACCCCTCAAAAAAACCACAAACCCTCCAATCCCCCACAAATCCCAACCACCAAACAAAAAAACCCTCCATGACCCCCAAACTCCGTGAATCCCACTCCCCTAAAGTACCCCAAACCAAAATCGCCCAAAACCCACCCCAAGCAAAAAACCCTAAACCCCTAAATACAAGAAACCTTGACATCTCCAACCCCCCCCGAATGCTCACACTCCTTCCAAAAGTCCCAACCATGCACAATGCCCCAAACCCCAGAAGCCTTCACAGCTCAAACCTCCCCAAAACACCCACCCACCCCCCGCCCCCCAAAAAAGAAAGCCCCAAATGCAAAAAAAAAAACAACCCAAACCCAACACACCCCCCAATCCAATAAAACACTCACAACTCTCCTATGAATACCCAACCCCTGCCTCTCAAGAACTTCATAACTCACAAAACTGATAAATCGTACCTAAACCCCAAACCCCCACAAATTACAACTGCCCCAACCCCTCCTGCCCAAAACACCTCAACCCTGCCAAAACCCCAACAAAACATCCCAACCCCCTGTAAAAAGCCCAAACCAATAACACCCCCCCCAAAAAAAAAATAGACCCACCCAATATACCCTCTAACCCAATAAACCCACCCCTCTAAACACAGAGCCAGAAAATCCCCAAAATGAGCTGAAAGAAAAATGCTCCAACCCAGACCCATGAGAAAGCAACCCCCTCAAAACACACCACACAAAAAAGCGTGCTGAACCCTGAGGAGGCAACTACACTCTCCAAAATGCACCACATGGAAAAAGCATGCACACCCCAGCTCCTTCAACCCCAAAAAGGCAAACACTCCCCAAACTGTGCCACATGAAAAAGCCTCTTCCTTCCCCCCTCTATCTTTGTGGTGGCATTCCACCCCCTAAATGTGCAACATGAAAAAGCACACTAACCTAAGCCCCTAAACCCCAAGAAGCTACCTCCATCAAAAAGCGCCACACTAAAAAAAGGTGTACCAAATGAAGCCCTCCAAACCCTGAACATCAAACCCTCTACCCAAAGCACATCACATGAAAAGATGCTTCAAACCCAGTCTCTCAAACACCAAGATAACAACCTCCCTCCCCAAAAAGCACCATGAAAAAATGCTCCAGCTCCCCCCAAAATGTGCTATACAAAAAAGTGTGAAACCCAGCCCCCTCCCAACCCCAAAAAAGCACCCTCACCCCTAGAACATGCCACACAAAAAGACATGCCAACCCCATCCCTCTCAACCCCAAGAAGGCAACCACCCATGCCATAACACACTACACAAAAATCTGCAGCAAATACAGCCCCACAAAATCTCAGGAAGGCACACTTACCCCCAGAACATGTCACATGAAAAAGTGCGCCAACCCCAGCCCATGAACCCTTAAAAGGCAACCCTCCTACTGAAAAATCATGCAACAGGAGAAAGCGCTCTAAATGCAGCCCCCCCCCCCCCCCCCCCCCCCCCAAACCCCAAGAATCATAGAATTATCTAGGTTGGAAGGGACTTTTAAGATCATCGAGTCCAACCATCAACCTAATACTGCCAAAACCACCACTAAACTATGTCCCTAAGCACCACATCTACCCATCTTTTAAATACCTCCAGGGATGGTGATTTCACCACTTCCATGGGCATCCTGTTCCAATGTTTGATAGCCCTTTTAGTGAAGAAATTTTTCCTAATATCCAATCTAAACCTCCCCTGGTGCAACTTGAGGCCATTTCCTCTTGTCCTATCACTTGTTACTTGGGAGAAGAGGCTGAGGGATCGGGAGCACAAGTCGTATTCTCCTCTCTCTCTCCAGTTGTGGGGAATGATGAGGGGGTAAATAGGAAGAGCCAGCAGATCAATGCCTAGCTCTGAGCCTGGTGCTACCACCAGGACTTTGGGTTCTTTGACCACGTCTTGATTTATAAGGCACCAGGCCTGCTGGCAACAGGCGGGAATAGCTTACCTTGCAGGGGGGAAAGGGTTCTAGGACAAGAGTTATCGGGGCTCATTGAGAGAGCTTTAAACTAGATTTGAAGGGGGGTGGGGATGGTACTGGGCTTGCCAGTGAGGTGCCTGGATATAGTAGCTCAGCACTTGTGGGGGAGCATGCTAGTATTTTTGAGAACTAGAAGGACTATCACACCTCAAGGGTGAAAACTACTCACACAACACCCTCTCTGAAATGCTTATACACCAATGCACGCAGCATGGGGAATAAGCAGGAAGAGCTAGAGATCTGTGTGTGGTTGCAGGGACACGATCTCATTGCAATTACTGAGACATGGTGGGACAGCTCACATGACTGGAATGCTGTCATGGATGGCTATGTCCTTTTCAGGAAAGACAGGCCAGCGAGGCAAGGTGGTGGAGTTGCTCTTTATGTGAGAGAGCATCTGGAATGTATTGAGCTTTCCCTGGGGGCAGATGAAGAGAGAGTTGAGAGCTTATGGGTAAGGATTAAGGGGCAGGCTAGTATGGGTGACACTGTTGTGGGTGTTTATTACAGGCCACCTGATCAGGATGGGGAAGCTGATGAGGCCTTCTACAGACAGCTGAAGGTAGCCTCGCAATCACAGGCCTTGGTTCTCATGGGGGACTGCAATCACTCTGATATCTGCTGGGAAGGCCACACAGCCAGGCACGCACAGTCCAGGAGGCTCCTCCAGTGCATTGATGATAACTTTTTGACACAGGTGGTGCAGGAGCCAACAAGGAGAGGAGCACTCCTGGACCTGGTACTGACAAACACAGAGGGACTGGTGGAGGACATTAAGGTTGGGGGCACCCTAGGCTGTAGTGATCATGAGAAGACAGAGTTCAGGATCATGGGTAGTATGCACAAAACAACAAGTAGGTTTGCAACTTTGGGCTAACTTTGACCTCTTCAAGGAAGCGCTTGGAGAGATCCCGTGGGCTAGGGCTCTGGAAGGCAGGGGGGCTCAAGAAAGCTGGTTGGTATTCAAAGACCACTTCCTCCAAGCTCAGGATCGGTGCATCCCTAAGAGCAAGAAAACGGGCAAGGGACACAGGAGACCTGCATGGTTGAGCAGGGAGCTTCTGAAAAAGCTCAAGTGGAAGAAGGAAGTTTACAATAAGTGGAAGAAGGGACTGACCCCTTGGGAGGATTACAAGAATGCTGCCAGAGTATGCAGGGATGAAACAAGGAAAGCCAAGGCCTCCTTGGAATTAAACCTGGCAAGGGCTGTCAAGGTCAACAGGAAGGGTTTCTTCAAATATATCGGAGGCAAAAGGAAAACTAGAGAAAATGTGGGCCCGCTGTTGAATGAGACAGGAGCCATGGCAACGGAGGATGCGGAGAAGGCGGAGTTACTGAATGCCTTCTTTGCTTCGGTCTTTACTGCTCGGCCCAGCCCTCAGGAGTCCCAGACTTTGGAGGTAACAGGGAAAGTCTGGATGAAGGAAGACTTCCCTTTGGTTGAGGAGGATCAAGTGAAACATCAATTAGATCAACCGGATATCCACAAGTCCATGGGCCCCCATGTGATGCACCCGAGAGTGCTGAGGGAGCTGGCGGAAGTCATTGCTGGGCCGCTCTCCATCATCTTTGAAAGGTCCTGGAGAACAGGCGAGGTGCCTGAGGACTGGAGGAAAGCCAGTGTCACTCCAGCCTTCAAAAAGGGCAAGAAGGAGGAGCCGGGGAACTACAGGCCGGTCAGCCTCACCTCCATCCCTGGAAAGATGATGGAACAGCTCGTTCTGGGCGTCATCTCAAGGCATGTGGAGGAAAAGAAAGCTATCGGAAGTACTCAACATGGATTCACCAAGGGGAAATCATGTCTGACTAATCTGATAGCCTTCTATGATGGTGTGACTGGATGGACAGATGAGGAGAGGGCAGTGGATGTTGTCTACCTTGACTTCAGCAAGGCTTTTGACACTGTCTCCCACAGCATCCTCATAGGGAAGCTTAGGAAGTGTGGGTTGGATGAATGGACAGTAAGGTGGATAGATAACTGGTTGAAAGACAGAGCTCAGAGGGTGTTGCGTGAAAAGGGGCAAAGTGGTTTTGGCAGAAGATAAACCCCCTTGCGTTCTAACACTCCTCACCGAGGTGGGAGGCTAGGTGCGGCTAGGTTTAAATTCTGAGTGATGCCCAATTCAGCACTATCAGTCCAATCGCGTTTAATATGTATTAAACTATTACGATTTGGATACACTAATAGTGGACTGCACCTTCAGTCTAGTCGTGCTCATGAACTAGCACGGCCACTCTCCAGTCTTTGGTCGCGTTCAGTGAGAAACCAAAACGACTAGCTACTTAAAAAAGTGCAGTTTATTTAAACAACAGATATATAGGTTCTTAGGATTGCCGGTGATAAATACACTGTCTGCAAAGCACGTGCAAATGAAAGTATTGTTACATATACAAAACGCGCGACAAAGTTATAAACGATACAGCCTGGCTTTAAATGTAGAAAAAGAGAGTCTCTAGAGAAATTTCTAAGTTTCCCGAGGAAGCACTCGGTATAATCTAAGTCTTACCCAAAGGCGTCCCTATCGGGGGGGAAGAGAGGCTCAGCCCGTCGACTGATCCCAGAAGTCAGTGATGTAATTCTTTGTGATGGTGTCTTCCCTGGGTATCCCCCCTCTCTTGGGCTATTTTTATACTATTTGTTATCTTCCAGGTGGAGTTTGAGTGACTTTAGTCATACATACTTTTATCATGATTGGTGTAAATTTCTCTCGCTTCACAATTAAAGGTATAGTTTACGAGAAATTCAGGGCGCAGACTCAAGAAGGAGTGGTCGCACCTTGGAGGCGGGTAGCCTTCGGGATGGAGGTGTGTTTTGGTATTATAATGACATTATAATGAGCAAAGTTCGCACAAAGGACAGCATTTCATCAAAATTTGACAAAATGTTGGCTCCGAGCATCGAGCGGGCAGCTAATTGGCAGCTTATCTGTTTCATGGTATCATCCCATTCCTGTATCCGCTATACATCATAAGGTAAAGCCACGGAATAATTGCATCCCGTCCCGTACCTCATGTAGCTTATCAGGGAACCACAGATGTTGTGTCCTTCATGCCAGCTGCGGCTATTTTCTACCTCAGAAGCCTCTTGATTTTATACTTTTCCTTAATGTGTGAACAATGCTGTACTTTTGTATTTTTTAGCCAATTTAGTATTTATTCCACATAATCCACCCCGTGACTACAGTCACTCAAGCTCCACGATACTCAATACTGATAGGAAAGATCACATGTGTTCTTGTGGTGAGGGATATCAAGTGCAAATACATCTCGTGGAGTGATCAAATGAGTTAAACTTTTCATCATAATCCAAAGTCTAACATACAAAACAATTGTCAAAGCGAAGCACAAAATAATGAGTATTAGTAAAACGACAACAGGATGGAGCATCTTGTTATAAAGTCCTGTAACTGTCGGTGACCATCCAAAAAGAGTATCTCCCCATCCATGTCCTCCGTCTCTCTTGACTCTTTCCAGCACTTGGTGTATTTCTTCAACATCATGATGGACGGTAATCAAAGTTCTCTGTCCACTTTCTTGGGCCTCTTTCAACAGTCGCTTCAATTCATCGTGTTGTAGCAACTTCTTCACCAGTGAGAGATTCATTCCGATGGGGGTAGGCAACAAATCTCGAATCAATGTATAATTAGATTGTAGCAATTGAAAAGATGTAACAGGAGCTGAATAATTGAAGTCACATCCGATAATGTTAGTAAAGTTACAAACACAAAGGTTTGAGTGATTACTTATATCAACTACTATGTCATCTATGAATACAAGACTACAGGGAGACCTCATGCAAACACACCCTTTCCCAATATATACAAGCACAGTTTCTGGGGTTTCATCGGGATGTATCTCAAAGTGACAAACATTCTGGTTGGTGTCAAGACAAATGTCTTGTGCTTTCAGGGTATTACTCTCACAAATGAATCCTTGTTGGCCTCGTGAAACGCATGCGTCAACACCAACAGTTTGCCACTTATTCTCATTTTGTTGTGCCCACACTCTGTGCTCTATTGGATAGGGTATGGCTCCTTGGTGATTCAACCCCAGCGCAATGATTGGGTATATGGTGTATACCAAAGCATTGCGTATTGTTAAGACAAAAGCTGTGGCCTTGCTCTCAATGGGATCATAGGTGAAATTAACCAGATACCACCAGGACTGAAATTTTTTCTCAAATTCAATTGCGTTATCCCATATTACTTTTCGAATTTCGGTGGGCAAGGTGCCTTCTTCACCTTCCCTTATGATTGCGGCTGTCATAGATTGCATCCACAATTGGGCTTGGATACAACTAAGAGCCAAGGAAACATTGTTTTGGGTTGTACCAAGTGCATCTGTGATCAGCTGATGGTCTTTTTCACCCGTTTCTTCCCACTGAGGCAATATATTCGATAAAAGCCATTGGTGGTTTCCCAATGCTAATAGAGAGGACTGTAGGGGACGTCTCAATTTGTCCAGATCAGTAGTGGTTGTGACTAGTTTGTTGGCAAGTATCTCAGCATCTATACTATTTAAGACTCCCAGGCCTGTTCCTAAGATACCAGTCACATCCCTCTTCAGTCGTTGTGAAGTGGCAAAAGTTCGTCTGCGTAACCATGCTGACCATCCTGCATAAGATGTACTTAGGAATGGTAAACAAGTGGGTTTGATCGCAGAGATTTTAATCTGCATTGACAATTCTACTCGTTTGAGGGAATATGTGGGATTAAACAGTATCTGTTGTTGACCTGTGTGTTTAATAACATAAGGGCCAATGTTGAAAATGTAAGGAGTTAGACTAATGGAGGGCTTAGAAGGTACGCCTTTGAGAGTTTGTGGGGGTGTAGGTTCTGGATTTATTTCGGCAAGTTCAGGTGTATTTGAGTCAATCATAAATTCAAATAACAATTCTGTGCCCCTGTAGCCCCAAATACAATACACTATTGTAGGTTTGATAAAGGTGAAATTGTGCCAGCAATCTGAATTTGGCTCCATAATTTTGTAACAGTCAGTGTTGTATTTGTCTGGTTTGGTAGAGTCTACATAGATGGTTTTAATTACAGTTGGCCTGTGGTGAGCAGACCCATTGATAAATCGGCAACCAATGTGTATTCTCTTTCCAAGGGTGGCCTCGATTTTAGCCATTTGAAGTGAATCATTCCATCTCCATTTATCTCTGGAATATACTTCACTTCCTTGTATAACCAGAGTGGAGAGATTTAAACCCCTTTTGTTTCCTGGTGTTCCGGTGCTTGCAGTGTACCGTGACAATGCATTATCCCAAAGGTCAGGTGCTACGTCTATCTTGAATTCAAATAGCAGCGCTATTTCATCCTGTTGCCAACGACAAGTTACAAGAGTGGGTTCAACAAGAGTAAAATTATACCAGCAATCCCACTTGTCGGTGACACAGTGCTTTGTTGTCATTGAGCGTGGGTTCTGAGGGCGAAATATCTCTATTCTCATGGCCTTCTCATGGTTTGAGCCGTTGATCATTCTACACCCTACTCGGGCTTCCACCCCTGCCTTACCTTTCAGGACTGGGTACCAACTATTCCAGGTCCACTCATGTAACACCTCATTTTCCTGTAGAACTACAGTGGCCAAACTCAAGTCTCCCTTTCTAGTACCTGCCATCGCATTGTGTTTAACAAAGGCTTGAGACCATGGCCACTCTGGGTCTCTCTGACTACAAACAACAGGGAATAAAAAGGTAAAACTGAATAGCATCAATTCCATCTGCCAATTCGTCATTTTAGAATTTGGGCCTCCAGGTAGCCATACATAATAAAAATAGTATTATTGCCAGGATCAATGTCAGGATTCCCTGGAGACACTCAAAGTTAGCGTAGGCCAATCCGTCTGTACAGCTCATCCAAGGTTCCTGAAAGACACAAAGGAAAAGAAAATCTGCTCGGTCTTATTCGACCGACGGGGTTAAAAAGAAGGCGAGATCCACCGGGTGCTGATCCGGTGTATCTTCCCTGAACAGTCCTTGGCTTCCCATGCATAGGGATTTTTGGGAGTAGCTAGCACCATTGGTACCGTCCCAATTTGAGGCATTTTCACTAGCAGAGGTTGCCCAGGGTGAAATCTTCCAGGGTATTTTCCCGGTTCATTGGGAGCCGTTGGAGAGATAATATTGGCAGATACACGGAAAGCTTTCATTTTAGGACAGCCGTCTCCACTCCATCTGTTATTTAATTGATAGATGGCATCGTCCAATCGCAAATGCCAACCAGGTTCATGAGTTTTTGCAAAACGCTTAACCAATCCATTGGTGCGTTCAACAATGCCATTAGCCTGGGGATAATAGGGAGTATGAAATACCCATCGAATCCCTTCTTCTTTGGCCCAATCTTGTACCACCGAAGCGGTAAAGTGTGAACCGTTATCACTTTGGATTTCCTCGGGAAGGGGAAGTGTGCTGAACCACCCTTTTAGGCCTTTCACTGTGTTGTCCCCGGTAGCTGATTTGAAACTGCTGGCCATACTGAGGCTGGAGATAATCTCCACTCCTGCCAGGACATATCTTTTCCCACCTGATAATCTCAAGGGCCCAATATAGTCAATCTGCCATGAATGCCACAACGTTTTCTTGTCCCGAATGTGTAAGGGAGGCGCCTTACTCGGATGATCTTTGCTGAGTCGTAGGCGACATTGTGAGCAGGCAGTTACTATTTGTTCGCACAGCTTAACCGACACAGGCCACCCCCGGGCTAGACCTTCCTGATACAGGTCAGCACGGCCTGTGTGGCCACGTTTAACATGTAACCATTCAAGTAAGCGTTCCCATTCCCGACCATCATCTACAATGTCAATTTGCTGTAGCTGCGTGAGGCTATCTACCTGTTGGTTGAATTGAGCAGTGATCGAGTTTGAACGATCATGGCCTTTTACCCAACCAATGTGCAATGTTCTCTGTTCTCCTATTTCTAACAGTTGCTTCCAACTGTCCGTCTCCCAAATCGGGACTCTGTTCACCTGCCAATCATTGGCTGCCCAGTGTCCTATCCATTCGGTGGCTCCTTTAAAAACAGCATATGAGTCAGTGTAAATGGAGGTGGCTCCATGTTGTGCAGCTAGTAGGACAGCTCTGAGTTCCCCTACTTGTGCACTACCCTCCCCTGTTTCCATCGCTCTTTCTCCCGTTGCTACTTCCAGTGCTACGGCCTTATATTTCCACTTATTGTTTTCACGGTGAGATGACGCATCAGTAAACCACACTCCTGTAAGATCACTGCCTTCCTTCAAAGGAGGAGCTTCTTGGATCGGAGATGGTCTGTTTGGTGGGGATTGGAACAATAGGGCACCATCTATATCCTTTTGCAGCTTGGATACTTTAACACTGCCTTCAGAGACTGGCATGATTTCATTAATGCCTTCTAAATAAGCATACCACTTTCGAACTGTAGGTTTCTGGGCAATGCCAGCTGGTGGTGTTGTCCCTTTACGGACCACATCTAGGAGGCGAAAAGGTCCCCGAATGATCACACTCTGTTCTCTTCTTATCTGCTCTGTTCGTTGCAACGCTCGCACTAGGGACAGTAAACCCTTCTCAAGGTCTGAATATCTGCTCTCAGTATCATTGAAGGAGTGAGAGCTAAATTCTAATGGTCTCTCCGGTCCTGCTGGTCCTTTCTGCCATAAATTACAATGGGAACCATGTTCACTGAACCCCCATTCTACATGGACAGGGTCAGTTGGATGTATAGGACCAAGCTGTTGGAATAACCTTAGCTCCTTTATTAGCAATTCTAGTGCATTAGTGTGTTGTTCAGTCCACTCCCAGGATCTACCCTTTTTGAGCAAACTATAAAGGGGGCGAGCAATGATGGAAAAGCCAGGGATGTGTTTACGCCAATAACTTAAAGTTCCCAGAACTTGCTGTAACTCCTTCACGCTGGAAGGATTCTGTCCATGCTCTATTTTTTCCAGGGTATCCTGAGGGACAGAAGCAGCTCCCTTAATCCACCAGACCCCCAGGAATTTAACTTCCTGTGCAGGTCCCTGACACTTTGAGTCTGGAATTTCCAATCCTAAATCAAGTAATGTTTTTCGGATGTTTTTCATCATGTCTTTTACACTTTCTTGGTTCTCTCCCCCTATTAGGATGTCATCAATATATTGGTATACCGTACATCCCTGTGAAACAGGAATCTCTGATAGCACTTTAGCTAAAGCATTATGAGCAATAGTGGGGGAATGTTTGTATCCTTGTGGAAGTCGGTTAAAGGTATATTGGACTCCTTTCCATGTGAATGCAAACCGCGCTTTGTCCTGCTCAAGGAGGGGGATCATAAAAAACATGTCTTTAACATCTAAGGCAGCCATCCAAGGATGGGCAGCTCCTTGTATCATTGTCACAATTTCCGCGATATTTGGAACTGCGGCAGTGAGGGGTGCAGTGTTGGCATTCAACTTTCGGTAATCTACTGTGAAACGCCATTGCCCGTTTGGTTTCTTTACCGGCCACACTGGTGAATTATAAGGCGAGTGAGTCCTCTTGATGATGTCTCTTTTTTCTAAATCTGATACCACCCCGTCTGCTCCTGCAAGCGCAGCTGCAGGCAGTGGATACTGCCGGACATTAGTGACTTTAGAGGGAGGTAAAGGCATGGAAGTTTCCAAGAGACTCAATTTCACTGTGTCTATTACTTTTTCGCATCCTGCAAAACTCCACACAGTTCCATCTGGGAATTTCCACATTCGCCCACGCAGCACGTCAAATCCTAGGAGGTTAGTACGCGAGGCACCCACTAACACTTCCGCCCTGGTCATTCGCTGCTCTCCTGGCAACCAGAGGTTAATTTTTGCAACGGGGCATGTTTTTACCACACCATCAATTCCTGCGAAGTTGACTCTGCGTCTGGTGGGATTTATACCTAGAAGTTGTGCCGTTTCGTTAGTGATTGCAGACATTTGGGCTCCGGTATCAATAATAAAGTTTACTGACATCCTCCGGGGTCCGACAGGAATGGCGATAATAGGTTCAGAATCTTTATGAGAGAGCCATTGAATAGCTAGTACCCGCCGGACAGGGTGGCTCACTGCCCTCCCCGGGGATAGGAGTTTTTTGACTGGGACTCTGACAAATCAATCAAATTACGCTCCGGTGCAGAAGGCACAATTTTCTCACAGCTTGGGGATTCTCTGGTTAGACTTTTCTCCCCAGCCGAATTATTCTTTCTAGTTAGAGATTGGACCAGCGTACGGAGATCTCCCGTAGGGACACCGTGCAAGAATTGTCGGGGCACCCCTAATTGTAGGGCTTTACGCCACAACTCATTCCGGTCCTTATCAGGCTTAAACCTTTCCACCGCTTTGGGGTTTTGAGTGTGAGTTCGGACTTGGCGAACCTTCCGGGGGTGTTCGGAGGATTTTTCACTAGTTAGGCTGGCCCAGCCCATTCGGCGCCCATATTGGTCTATTTCCTGTACATATTCATTCCAGGTGGGCATGTAGCGACGCCGGCCCCGCCCATGAGCATCCCGAGCCTCTCGTATACGATCTTGAGTACGAACAACAAATGGCTTCAGGCAATCGGGAAGACCACGGATGAGAGGGGCTAATTGATCGGGGTCGATAGCAGCTGACATTGGGGATTTCCGAAATTCCTCTCTGTCATACATGGCTTGCAGACAAGCTGCTTTCCGTATTGCCGCAAACAGTTCAGAGTAGCCTGTAGCTCTAATCTCTAATGGCTCTCCCCTCTCTCGCGGATCCATACCACCTGCCCAAAAGGCTGCTCGAGCGGTTAGGGAATAATTATGATCCCCGTCCATTGTAGTTAAAAACACTCCTGGTCCCCAAGAGTCTCCTGCTCCTTCCTCACTCAACATAATTCTATCTCCTCCTTCAGAAGAAACTCGCCACACATACTCAACAGCTGATTCTTCTGGCCGCCTCGAATATTTTTCCCTTATTTTCGCTAACTCTGTTGGTGTCCACGGAATAGTACGCACAGTGTTGCGGACTTCATCATCATCCTCATCAACTGTGGTTTCAGTTTTAATCAGAGGTCGTAAAGGAAAGACTCGAGATTTCACAGTAAAAGTCCTTCCCTCCTCATCTTCTTCCTCATCTTCACTATTAGACCAAAAATCTCCGGTCTGGGTTCCAGAATTTGGATAACACATTAACTTACGAATCTGTTGGACCTGGGTCGAGGGCTGCATTTTATCTAAGAGCCCAGTCACCCTTTCCAATAACATTTTAAGTTGGTGATTTTCACTCCCAAGTTGAGCATTCCGGTTTCCTAAACATTCATTCTCACTCACAAGCTTATCAACTTGAGTTCTTAATTTTTCTCCTGTCTCCTTTTGAAAGGCTAGTGATGACTTCAACACCTCATTCTCCGATTTCAGGGTTGCATATTCTACAGCTGAAATCAGATTAGGAGCAGGGGTTTCCCTAGCTTCTTGTTGTGCACAAGATAAACAGGCGCCTAACACCGCACAAATCACACCTTTGCCTTTCCCCGCTCTGAGCTTCTGTGAAACCCGACACTCTTCAATACGTTCCACCACTTTCTCTTCATCCTTCCAAAATTTATGGGCCCACTCCTTCCCAGCCTGGGAAGGGGCACAATCATATTTTTGCAGCAGTTTATCCATGGCAATCCTGCCGACTACGCCAAAATTCTGTTGCGTGAAAAGGGGCAAAGCGGTTTTAGCAGAAGATAAACCCCCTTGCGTTCTAACACTCCTCACCGAGGTGGGAGGCTAGGTGCGGCTAGGTTTAAATTCTGAGTGATGCCCAATTCAGCACTATCAGTCCAATCGCGTTTAATATGTATTCAACTATTACGATTTGGATACACTAATAGTGGACTGCACCTTCAGTCTAGTCGTGCTCATGAACTAGCACGGCCACTCTCGAGTCTTTGGTCGCGTTCAGTGAGAAACCAAAACGACTAGCTACTTAAAAAAGTGCAGTTTATTTAAACAACAGATATATAGGTTCTTAGGATTGCCGGTGATAAATACACTGTCTGCAAAGCACGTGCAAATGAAAGTATTGTTACATATCCAAAACGCGCGACAAAGTTATAAACGATACAGCCTGGCTTTAAATGTAGAAAAAGAGAGTCTCTAGAGAAATTTCTAAGTTTCCCGAGGAAGCACTCGGTATAATCTAAGTCTTACCCAAAGGCGTCCCTATCGGGGGGGAAGAGAGGCTCAGCCCGTCGACTGATCCCAGAAGTCAGTGATGTAATTCTTTATGATGGTGTCTTCCCTGGGTATCCCCCCTCTCTTGGGCTAGTTTTATACTATTTGTTATCTTCAAGGTGGAGTTTGAGTGACTTTAGTCATACATACTTTTATCATGATTGGTGTAAATTTCTCTCGCTTCACAATTAAAGGTATAGTTTACGAGAAATTCAGGGCGCAGACTCAAGAAGGAGTGGTCGCACCTTGGAGGCGGGTAGCCTTCGGGATGGAGGTGTGTTTTGGTATTATAATGACATTAGAATGAGCAAAGTTCGCACAAAGGACAGCATTTCATCAAAATTTGACAAAATGTTGGCTCTGAGCATCTAGCGGGCAGCTAATTGGCAGCTTATCTGTTTCATGGTATCATCCCATTCCTGTATCCGCTATACATCATAAGGTAAAGCCACGGAATAATTGCATCCCGTCCCGTACCTCATGTAGCTTATCAGGGAACCACAGATGTTGTGTCCTTCATGCCAGCTGCGGCTATTTTCTACCTCAGAAGCCTCTTGATTTTATACTTTTCCTTAATGTGTGAACAATGCTGTACTTTTGTATTTTTTAGCCAATTTAGTATTTATTCCACAGAGGGTCATGATTAGGGGCACAGAGTCTAGTTGGAGGTCTGTGACAAGTGGTGTTCCCCAGGGGTCAGTACTGGGTCCAGTCCTCTTCAGTATATTCATCAATGACCTGGATGAGGGGATAGAGCGCACCCTCAGCAAGATTGCTGATGACACAAAGCTGGGAGGGGTGGCTGACACACCAGAAGGCTGTGCCGCCACACAGAGAGACCTGGACAGGTTGGAGAGTTGGGCGGAGAGAAGCCTTATGAAATTCAATAAGGGCAAGTGTAGGGTGCTGCACCTGGGGAGGAATAACCCCATGCACCAGTACAGGTTGGGGGCTGACCTGCTGGAGAGCAGCTCTGTGGAAAGAGACCTGGGAGTCCTGGTGGACAACAGGATAACCACGAGGCAGTGTGTGAGCCGATGCAGGCAGGACGCAGGAACAACCACAAAACCATGGACGAAAAGCAAAGAACAAGTTTAATCTCAATACCTCACAGACCAGGGAATCTCTGAAGCAACACCCGGGCAGAGGCACACAAGCAGGGACCGCGTGTACTGCGGCACAAGAGAGAGTCCTTGTTAGCAAGAGCGCACGCGGACTCCCTGTTCTCTCTGGTGTTTACAGGGTTCAAAGAGGCATAGTTTTCCCACTGTGCTTTGATCTTCTTCCATAACAGGCCAGGATTCTCAAGTGGCTAGATAAGGTGTCCCTGAGTCCATCACAGACTTCTGTTACCCAAGTGCAAGTGTTTTCCTTGCAAGCACCCAAGACTGAATAACAATTAGTGTGATATATGTGTTTTCCAGAACCCCAGGTGCGAGTCACTTGAGTGTATTTACAATCCTCCTCGCCGATCTTCCATTTCTTTCCCACATTCCACCCCCTCGCTCAAGAGACCACTTCTGCTGGGGTTCATTTAGTCTCATGGGGTATAACACAGAGTAATTGACAAAGGCATGCAATAAACATATATATAGAAAAAGGAATAAACATATCTCTACAATACTGCTTTGAATGAGGTGTCCCATTCCTCTTGTCAGGGGATTAAACCACTCAGCCAGGCAGACACTACCAGTAGTTTGGTTCATTTGGTGTTGTTAAGTCCCAGAGAATGCTGATGCTGAATGTCGTGCTCCGTACTGGCTGTTTCATCAGTTACGTTGAGGGAACACATGCCGTCACAGTCGAAGCGGCATTTCTGGTGTCGGGGGGGGAAATAGTCCACCTTCAGTTGATATTGTAATATTCATTGGCATACAGCCGTTACCTACTCAGAAAAGATAGCAATGAAAGACATTAATATCAAAAATCACTTAGCATAGTATCATTCTGTAATACAGCTGCTGGGGTTGATGCACCACTGAAAACAAGTTATCTAAATATCTGCAGCTGTTGACCTTCCCTTAATATATAAAAGGCAAATGAGTTAGTTACAGTAGAGACTAACCACATCCAAGTATTTACGTGTTGCTTTTGCAGAGATGTATCCAGGGTGTGTACTTGTAGTACCAGACTATAAAGCATGGCGAGCCAACCTGTGATAGGGGAGGAATACAGGAGTGTCATCACTTTCCAGCAATACATATGCTATTGCTCCAGCCCCTTCAGCCAATATTACCCCAGGTTTGATGACCTGATGCAGGGTAACTGCCCACACAGGCTGGGAAGCTGTGGCTTGTGCTTTTTCGGATCGGACTTCAATTCGATACTGGGCTCGTGATACCAATAACACCATTCCAATGCTATCTATCTCCTCTAGATAAGGCACAGGTACTTGTTGAGGACGCCTGAAATACAAGAACTCCAGAATCTGATATTAACAAAGGATGTAAAATAAGAGTTGGGTTATGATGTATAGGGGAACCTTGTAATGCCTTGGACCAAAATCCTACAGGTTCTTTCTGATTTTTCATCCCAGTCATCTGCCACAATCCCCACGAGACTGTATCGTCTGGAATTGTTACTTCTAATTCAAAAGGGTATCCTTGCTTAGGAGTGTATAATTGTGAATGCTCAATCAAAGCATTTTTGCAGGCATCAAAGGCTTCTTGTTGCTGCTTGGTCCCCTGCCAGACAACTTTCTTCCTAGTTAATTTCTGCAGAAGGCACGTTAATATCACTAAATGTGGGATAAAAGTCCTCCAATACCCAAAAAGTCCCAAAAAAGATCTGTAACTGTTTTACTGTGATTGGTACAAGAAATCACTGGACTGTTTGCTGTACCTGATTTGATATTTCTCTAATCTGTCCATGCCAAACTATTCCCCAAAATTGTACAGTAGCACTAGGGCCCTGTATTTTCTTTGGATTAATTGCCCGGCCTCGGTCCTGCAAATGCGCTTTCAGCAATTCGGCAGCTGCTTCATTTTCTTGTTGTGACTCTGCCATAATCAATAGATCATCAATATAATAGTAAACAGTAATGGTACCCGACCATACTGCTACATCAGCTGCTATCGTTAGGTGGCAAATGGGACTGTGTGTGTATCCCTGAGGCAATACTTGGAAAGTATATTGCTTTTGTTCCCAGGTCACATCTTGCACTGAGGTGTCAGGCAGGGCGGAGGGGGGGTGCGGAGTTGGTGGTGGGGCTGGGGGCGGTCGGCTTTTTTGCATAAATGCTAACCTTTGCCACCGGGGAAACATTTCTGATGTTGTGATCCCACCTCTTTCTGATTGTGGGCTAACAGCTTGTACAAAATCATTCCACATTTGTTTCCTTGTCACCCATGCTGTAACTGCTTTCTGTTTTGTCGGCTCTCCTTTATTGACCACCCACACAGATGATCCCGAAATCACAGTCTCAGTTTCCCTCAAGGTATTTCCTAGGGCACCTACAGTACCCATAGCATTTGTCACTGCTGGTATAACCAAGGGATTTAGTGAGGCAGGCGCTCCTCTCAAAAACTGCATTTTGATACTTCTTGTCACTGCTACACTGTCCGGATTGCATCCTGTAACCAACACGTGAGCCATCCCCATCTGCTGCACCAAATTAATACCTTTCTTGGTTGCACACCAGTTTCCGAGGGACGACACTAATTCAACAAGTTCTGTATATGCTGTTAAAACTGCTGCACACAACCACTGATACAACACAGGTGCAATAATGTCTTGCCCGTCAGGACCTCTGACATTTTGCAGCTGAGCATATCCTCATATCTGATCACGAATGGGGATAGGGCTTAATAAATCTTTTTCACTCTCTGATAAATGGATAGATGCAGCTCCACTATCCCAAGCTGTCAGAATCCATGCCAGTATACCTTCCCCACTCTTTTGTTGCTAAATCTCTAAAAATTCCCTTAACTCTTTCGGAGTGTCAGTACGCGTGATCTGCACTCCCCTGTCTGCTCGTTCCCGCTCCCCCCTCATTTGAATGAGGGGTCATGCTACCACCACCTCACTGCTTTTTAAGTCCACATCAAATTCAAACTCAGTCTTGGAGTCTGAGGGTTCACTCCAAATATTTTCATCCCATTCCTCGGGATCCCATGACCATTTTGCGGTGAGAGCACGAACTTGGGAAATTGAAAGCTTGCTTTTCCCATATTTCTCCCTTTGTTTATTAACAGTACATGCTACCAACCGGTCTACATTATCTTGCAGCTCCTGGCACCGCTCTGCTTGAACAGTAATTACTTCTTGCGCGATCACCTTTTCATCCTGTAAACTCCTGTATTCCTTTTCCAACTCTCTCACTTTACTACGTAATGCAACAACTTCACGATTAAGAGTTCTAAGTCCAGTAGCTAACAGCCATCCTAATTTCCCTGCTAATTCACACGAAGAATGCCGTTTTCCACGCAGCTGACACATAGCCATTTCAATTGCCTGGGGGGTAACTGCTGCTCCGTCATTTAATTCAGGCCATGCCTGTGGCAGGGTCAATTGATCTGGAAAAGCAGCAACAGAAGTCCAGTATTCAGTACTGGGCCATCCCAAAATATAGGAAGACATCTCAGTTTCCCCCCCAGCCCACCATTTTTTCCTCAGCCATGGCATAGTTGCTCCTGGAGCTGCTGACTATGCCAAATGTGTGAGCCGATGCAGGCAGGACACAGGAACAAGCACAAAACCACGGATGAAAGGCAAAGAACAAGTTTAATCTCAATACCTCACAGACCGGGGAATCTCTGAAGCAACACCCGAGCAGAGGCATGCAAGCAGGGACCGCAGGCACTGCGGCGCAAGAGAGAGTCTTTGTTAGCGAGAGTCCTTGTTAGCAGGAGTCCTTCGCAGCAAGAGAGTCCTTGTTAGCAAGAGCGCGCGTAGACTCCCTGTTCTCTCTGGTGTTTACAGGGTTCAAAGAGGCATAGTTTTCTCACTGTGCTTTGATCTTCTTCCACAACAGGCCAGGATTCTCAAGCGTCTAGATAAGGTGTCCCTGAGTCCATCACAGACTTCTGTTACCTAAGTGCAAGTGTTTTTCTTGCAAGCACCCGAGACTGAATAACAATTAGTGTGATATATGTGTTTTCCAGAACCCCAGGTGCAAGTCACTTGAGCGTATTTACAATCCTCTTCGCCGATCTTCCAATCTTCCATTGCTTTCCCACAGCCAGCAATGAGCCCTTGTGGCCAAGAAGGCCAATGGCATCCTGGGGTGCATCAAGAAGAGTGTGGCAAGCAGGTCGAGGGAGGTCATCCTCCCCCTCTACTCTGCCCTGGTGAGGCCGCATCTGGAGTACTGTGTCCAGTTCTGGGCTCTCTGGTTCATCAAGGACAGGGAACTGCTGGAGAGGGTACAGCAAAGGGCTACCAAGATGATTAGGGGACTGGAACGCCTCTCTCATGAAGAAAGGCTGAGGGATTTGGGTCTCTTCAGTCTGGAAAAAAGATGACTGAGGGGGGACCTTATCAATACTTATAAATACTTAAAGGGTGGGTGTCAGGAGGATGGGGCCAGGCTCTTTTCAGTGGTGCCCAGTGACAGGACAAGAGGTAATGGGCACAAACTTGAGCATAGGAAGTTCCACCTAAACATGAGGAGGACCTTCTTTCCTTTGAGGGTGGCAGAGCACTGGAACAGGCTGCCCAGAGAGGTGGTGGAGTCTCCAACTCTGGAGACATTCAAAACCTGCCTGGACGGGTTCCTGTGCAACCTGCTCTAGGTGACCCTGCTCTGGCAGGGGGGTTGGACTAGATGATCTCCAGAGGTCCCTTCCAACCCCTACCATTCTGTGATTCTGTGACACCCACCTCGCTACAACCTCCTTTCAGGTAGTTGTAGAGAGCCATAACATCTCCCCTCAGCCTCCTTTTCTCTAGGCTAAACAAGCCCAGCTCCCTCATCCGCTCCTCATATGACTTGTTCTCCATACCCCTCATCAGCCTTGTTGCTCCTCTCTGGACATGCTCCAGATTCTTAATGTCTTGTAGTGACAGGCCCAAAACTGAACACAGTACTTGAGGTGGGGCTTCATCAGTGCCGAGTACAGGGGGATGATCACTTCCCTAGTCCTGCTCACTACACTGTTTCTGATACAGACCAGGATGCTGTTGGCTGCTTTTGCCACCTGGGCAGTACACTGCTGGCTCATATTCAGCCGGCTGTTGACCAAAATCCCCCAGGTCCTTTTCTGCTGGGCAGCTTTCCAGCCACTCTTCCCCAAGCCTGTAGCGTTGTATGGGGTTATTGTGACTCAAGTGCAGGACCCGGCACTTGGCCTTGTTGAACGTCATACCACTGGCCTCAGCCCATTGATCCAGCCTGTCCAGATCCCTCTGTAGAGCCAAAGAAGGCAACCTCCTGCCCAAAAATCTGCCACATGGAAGATTATGCCCAAGACCAGCCCCCTGAACCCCAAGAACACAACCAATGGCCCCACAACATGCTACATTAAAAAGTACAACAAGCACAGCCCCCTGAATGCCAAGAAGGCAAATTTCCACCCAAAAATGTTCCACACGAGAAAGTGTGCCAAATCCAGTCCCCTGGACGACAAGAAGGCAACCTTCCTTCCAAAATGTGTCACAGGACACATTTTGCTCTAGAGCACACCAGCTCTAGCCCCTTAAACCCCATGAAGGCAACCACTTCCAAAAACGTGCCACAGGAAAAGATGCTCCAAATATAGCCCCCCAAATCCTGAGAAGGCAACCTTCTGCCCCAAAATGCAGCATACGAAAAAGCGCGCCAAACCCTGCTCTCTGAACCACTTCCAAAACATGCTGCGCAAAAAGGTGTGACAAGCTCAGCCCCCCCCCCAAACCCCGTGAAGGCAACCTTCTGCCTCAAAACATGTTCCATATATAGTGTGTCAAACCAAGTTCCCCAAGCCCCCTAGAAAGCAACCCCTATCCAAAATGCATCACACAAAAAAGCGCGCTAAATGTAGCCCTCCAAAATCTGGGAAGGCACCCACCACCACCACCAAATTAAGCCACACAAAAAAGCGCGCTAAATGTAGCCCTCCAAAATCTGGGAAGGCACCCACCACCACCACCAAATCAAGCCACACAAAAAAGCGCCAGTCCTAGCCCATTGAACCCCACCCAGTGAAAATGTGGAAATGTGTGCCATCCCCAGCCCCCTCAAACCCTGAGAATGCAACCTCCCACCCCAAAATGAGCCACAGGAAAATGCATGCCAACCCCAGCCCCCCAAACCCCAAGAAGGTACTCCCCAAACGTGCCAAATGAAACGTGTGACAAACCAAGCCTGCTGAACCCTGAGAAGACAACCTCCCACCCCAAAACATGCCACAATAAAAAGCGTGCCAAAACCAGACCCTGAATCACTGAAATGAAAAAAAAAAAACAAACTAAAATGCAGCAAATGAAAAGACTAGCCACACCTAGCCCCCCAAACCCCAAGAAGGCAAGCCCCCCCCCAAATGTGCCACGCTAAACAACGCACCAAACCCAGTCCTTGGAATCCTCAAATGGAATTCCTCTCCCCAAAACATGTCACACAAAAAGATGCTCCAAACCCAGCCCCTTGAACACTGAGAAGGCAACAACCCCACGCCGAAAACAAAAACTTGCCATGAATACAGATGCCAACCCCAGCCCCCCGAATCCCGAGTAGACAACTCCCCCCCCCCAAACACACCACACAAAAAGACGCACAAAACCCAGTCCCCGCTGAACCCTGAGGAAGCAACCACATTCCCCAAAATGTGCCATGTGAAAAAGCATGCCAAGGCCAGACCCCTGAATGCTGCGAAGGTAACACCTCTCCCCAACATGTGCCACATGAGAAAGCGCAACAAATCCAGCGCCCCAAACTTTGGGAAGAACACCTACTCGTCCTCCCCCCAACAAGCCACATGAAGAAGCGCCAAACCCAGCCTCCTGAACCTTGAGAAGGCAACCTCCTTCTAAAATGTACTACATGAAAAGATGTGCCAAACCCAGCCCCTTGAACACCAAGAAGGCAACCTCCTGCCCTAAAACGCACTACATAAAAAACTATGCCAACCCAGGACCCCCAGTCCTGGAAAAATCTTCCAAAACAGGCCAAATTAAAAAACGTGCCAAACCCAGCCACCCAGTGCACCAAACGTTAAAAAAAAAACTAACCACCTAAAACATGCCAAATGAAAAACATGCCAAACCTAGCCCCCCAAAATGCACCAAATGAAGGACACGCTAACACCAGCCTCCGCTACCAAGAAACGTTCCAAAACACACCAAAACTACAACATGCGAAACCCTGCTCCATTCAACAAGCAAACTGAAAATTCCCCCAAATTTGCCAAAACAAAATCATACCAAACCTAGCTCCCCTGAACCACTGAACCAAAAAAATCTCCAAAGTACACAAAAGAAAAATGTGCCAAAGCTATCTCCCTCAGCCACGTAACCCCACAAAAAATCCCAAACCATGTCAAAAGTAAGAAGTGCCAAAACAAGTCCTCTGAGCCATCAAACCTTGACGAAATCCCTAAAGCTCATGAAAAACCATGAAAACCTCCAAAATTTGTACCACCACCCCCAAAACTGCACAAAAAAAAAAAATAGCCAAAACAAAACTGTGACAAACCTAGCCCCTGAACTACTGAACCAAAAAAACCCCAAGACGTACCAAAACAAAAACACGCCAAACCCCGCCCCTAACCACCAGAACAAAAAACCCCAAACCCCAACCCTTCAAAACCCCCAAACCCAATATTAACCCCTCAAAACATGCCAAATCCAGCCCCCTCAAACCAAAAAGGCCCCCAAAACTATGCCAGAAGTGTGCCAAACCCACCTCCCTCAACCATCAAACCATAAAAACCCTAATCCATGCCAAAATAAAGCCATGCCAAAACAAAGCCATGCCAAAACAAAGCCATGCCAAACAGTCCCACAACCACTGAACCAAAAAAAAACCCCAAACACACCAAAATGAAAACGTGTCAAAAGAGAAACCACCAAACCCAGCACCTCAAACCATTGAACCAAAACAACCCCCAAACATGCCAAACCAAAAACATGCCAAACAAGCCCACTGAACCACTGAACAAAAAAAATCCCTAAGACACGCAACTCTCTCCCAAAGCATGTTAAACCCAGCCCCCCCCGAACCACAAAACTTGCCAAAATAAAAGCACACCAAACCCAATGAGGTGGTTGGGGGGAAAACCACCAAACCAAAAAAAGCCCCCAGAATGCACCAAAACAAAAACGGGACAAAACAAAAACGTGCTAAAACAAGAATGTGCAAAGCCCAGTCCTGCCAAACCCAGAACAAAAAAAGCCACCCAAAATATGCAAAAGAGAAACAGCCTAAACTAAGCCAGTCACCGAACCAAAAAATACCCCACAGCATGGAGAAAATGCTGAAAACATGTCAAAACACGCTAAGCTTCCCAAAATCACACCAAAACAAAGACATGCCCAGTCCAGCCCTCCAACTATCAAACAAAAAAAAACCCCAAACCCCAATGCTGTAAGTCCCCCAAACACAATATTAATCCCCCCAAACATGCCAAAACAAGACTGCACCTTACCCAGCGCTCCCAACTACCGATCCAAAAAACCCATGCCAAACTCAGACCCCCAACAACTGAAACAAAAAGGCCTGAAACCATGCCAAATCAAAAATGCCCCAAACCCAGTCCCCCATCCACTGAAAAAAACACAAATCACGCAAAAACTGAAATCCACCAATTTAATAAACCCCCATAACGCGCTAGAAGAAAAATGTGCTAAAAATACACCAAATCTAGGTCCTCAAACCACTGAACCACAAAAAAACTAACGTGCCAAAAGAAAAATGCGCCAAAACAAAACCTAGCCAAACTGAGCCCCCTCAACAAGAACCCCTCACAAAAGTCCAGAACATGCTGAAACAAAAATCTGCCAAATAAATCCCCCAGAACCACTGAACCAAAAAACCCTGCAAAACACTGTCACCCAACACTAAGGGGACAGACAGGTTCTTTTAGGGATCCTTGGCAGAATGATGATGGCACTAAATCGTAGTTAAAATTAAATCTTTATTTTCTTAACTGGATATTGTGATTATTATAGCACAGAATTTATTATTAGAATGGCACAGGATTTCTACAAGCAGAATCAATATAGTATAATCTATAAGTAGTGTAATGCATACTTTATAATACAATTTAACTTATAATTTCTAATCACCTGGACCCTCTGCAGATCAGGTCAAATCTTAATATGTGGTTTGCTGTATCAAAATAACAATCATAATCTAGACTTGAAAATCATATAAAAGAATACAAGTCACTTAATCCTCAGAGGAAGCAGACGATGGTGGAGGTGTCCCTGGCCACCAGGGATTCATGGATCTCACTGTCCAGCAGCAGTTCTGGTCCAAGTTCCCCATTTAGGATTTGTAACTGCTTGATTTTATAGAGAGTGCTCTATGTGCTGTTACACTCCCCTGTTCTGTGATAGGGTGTGGTGGGTTGACCCTGGCTATATGCCAGGTGCCCACCAAAGCCGCTCTATCACTCCCCCTCCTCAGCTGAAAAAGGGAAAGAAAATATAACGAAAGGATCATGGGTCGAGATAAAGACAGGGAGAGATCACTCATCAGTTACTGTCACGGGCAAAATAGACTTGACTTGGGGAAAATTAATTTAATTTATTATCAATCAAATCAGAGTAGGGTAATGAGAAAATAAAACCAAATCTTAAAGCACCTTCCCCCCACCCCCCCCCTTCTTCCCATGCTCAACTTCACTCCTGATTTTCTCTACTCCCCTCAAGTGGCGCATGGAGACGGGGTATGGGGGTTGTGGTCAGTTCATCACACATTGTCTCTGCCACTCCTTCCTCCTCAGGGGAAGGACTCCTCACGCTCTTCCCCTGCTCCAGCATGGGGTCCCTCCCATGGGAGACAGTCCTCCATGAACTTCTCCAACATGAGTCCTTCCCACAGCCGCAATTCTTCATGAACTGTTCCAGCGTGAGTCCTGCACGGGGTGCAGTCCTTCAGGAACAGACTGCTCCACTGTGGGTCCCCCACGGGGTCACAAGACCTGCCAGCAAACCTGCTCCAGTGTGGGCTCCTCTCTCCACGAGGCTACAGGCCCTGCCATGAGCCTGGCTCCAGCGTGGGCTCTCCATGGGGTCACAAGACCTGCCAGCAAACCTGCTCCAGTGTGGGCTCCTCTCTCCACAAGGCTACAGGCCCTGCCATGAGCCTGGCTCCAGCGTGGGCTCTCCATGGGGTCACAGCCTCCTTCGGGCGCATCCACCTGCTCTGGCGTGGGGTCCTCCACAGGCTGCAGAGTGGATATCTGCTCCACTGTTAACCTCCATGGGCTGCAGGGGTACAGCCTGCCTCACCATGATCTTCACCATGGGCTGCATGGGAATCTCTGCTCCAGTGCCTGGAGCACCTCCTTCCCCTCCTTCTTCATTGACTTTGGTGTCTGCATAGTTGTTTCTCTCACATATTCTCACTCTTCTCTCTCCGCTGCTGTTGGTGTTGTGCAGGTTTTTTTCCCCTTCTTAAATATGTTATCACAGAGGTCCTACGACCGTCGCTGATTGGCCCAGCCTCGGCCAGCGGCGGGTCCATCTTGGAGCTGGCTGGAATTAGCTCTGTTGGATATAGGGGAAGCTTCAAGCAGCTTCTCACAGAAACCACCCCTGTAGCAGCCCTGCTACCAAACCCCTGCCACACAAACCAAATACAATCCACTCCTCGCCTCTGTGAATCACATATTTAAGAATTATCATTAAAATCCACATTCATCACACAATCTTCACAAACTTCACTCAAAGAATTCCCCACAGCAAAATCAAAATAACATCATCACAGCACCAAACGAAAGCGGACAAATTCCACACAATCCACCCCTCGTCCCTTCACCACAATCATTCCGCTCTTAGCTCTCTAGCTGTGTTCAGTCCATGTTTTGCCCGTTACCTCTCCTAATTACTATCCTTATCTCAAATTCCTCTAGCCCCATGTTGGGCACCAAAAAGGACTGTGGTGGGTTGACCTGGCTGGATGCCTGGTGCCCACCAAGCTGCTCTATTACTCCCCTCCTCAGCAGGACAGGAGGGGGCGGAAGAAAATAAGATGGAAAAAAACCCTCATGGGTCAAGATAAAGGCAGTTTAATAAAGCAAAAGCAAAGGCTGTGTGCTGAAGCAAAGGAAAAGATTTATTCTCTACTTCCCATCAGCAGGTGATGTCCAGCTACTTCCTGGGAAGTAGGACTTCAGTACTTGGAGAGGTTGCTTCAGAAGACAAACGTTGTAATAACAAATGCCCTCCCCTTCCTCCTCCTTTCTCTTAGCTTGTATTGCTGAGCAGATGTCATATGGTACGGAATAGCCCTTTGGTCAGTTTGGGTCAGCTGTCCTGGCTACGTCTCCTCCCAAGACCTTGCCCGCCCCCAGCCTACTGAGTGAGGGGGAGGAATGTTGGAGAGACAGCCTTGATGCTGTGGGAGCACTGCTCAGCAGTAGCCAGAACACTGGTGTGTTATCAATCAACACCGTTCTAGCTACCAATACAAAGCACAGCACTATGAGGGCTGCCATGGGGAAAATTAACTCCATCCCAGCCAGACCCGATACATGGGTTCATCAACAACACCTGGTTAGCCTGGGACCTTCAAGGCTGGTAAGGAAGGGAGCGATCGGCCTGGTGCCCAGGAATCTTGAGGCTGACAAGGAGGGGAAGAAAAAAATCTGGTTTGTCTACTTGGTTCACAGAAGCTTCAGGGCCTGATAATGAGGGGAAAAGGAATGAATATGTGACCTGCTCGGTCACAGAGAATGGCTGCTTGGCCTTATAAAATGGGGTTAGTTATGCTAACCACATTACCAGGGGTCAGGAGCAGGGGGTACCAGTAACAATCACATAAAAAAAAACAAACAAAAGAGCCACTACTCCACCCACCCCCCCGAAACAACACAAAAAACCCCTCCTGTGCCAAACCTAGGCCTGCCAACCAGGGAACCACCCACCTCAAAAACAAGCCAAACCAAAACCATGCCAAACATAGCCCCCCAAACCACTGAACAAAAAAACCCACCCAAAATACACCAAACCAAAACTGCGTCAAACCCAGCCCCACTAACCACTGAATGGAAAAAAAAATATGCCAAAAATCACCCAAAACATGCCAAATGCAGCTCCCCCAAATACCAAACAAAAAAACCCAAAATAAACGTGTGAAAACAAAAACATGCCAAACCCAGCCCCCCCAAAAGCCCAGAACTAAAGAAAAACAGATAACCAATATCCTGGAACCAAAGAGAACGAGATATCCAATAGCCCAGAACCAAAATAAATCAAACCACCCAAATACTTGGAACTGAAAAAACAATGCCGAACCTGAAGCTCAGAACCAAAAAAACCCAGATGGTCCAAAAGCCTAAAACCCAAAACCCAAAATCCCAAAACCCCAAAACCCAAAATCCCAGACAAACCAAAATCCCAGAAACAGGAGCAACCAACCAACCCACCCAGATGACTCAAAAGCCCAGAACCAAAAAAACCCTAGAAAAAACTCCCCAAACCCCCGAGGACCAAAAAATATTCCCAAACCCTCCTGGATCAAAAAGAAAAAATCCCTAAACCCACTAAGATAAAAAAAACCCAACAGAACAACACCCAGGACTGAAAAAAAAACCCATCCCAGAACCCCCAAAGCCCTAGAAACCCAAACCACAGACCCCAAAAACTAAAAGCCCGGAACCAAACAAAAACCCCAGATGACCCAAAAGCCCCGAACCAAGAAAAACTCAAAACCCGGAATCAAGACCAAGAAACCCAGATGCCCCAAAAGCATTAACAAAAAAAAAATCCCAGGTGACCCAAAACCCCAGAACCCCCAAATCCCAAAACTCCAGAATCTGAAAATCCCCAAGCTAAATAACTCAAAATCATTGGAATCCAAACCCCTCAAAATTCTAGATCCAAAAAAATTACGCGAAGCTTCCAGACCCAAAATAAACTCTGACCCCACACCGGAGCAGGTGGATATGCTCTAAAGGAAGCTGCAGCCCATGGATAACCTATGCTGGAGAAGCTCCCGGCATGAGCTTTGGCCTGTGGAGAGGAGCCCACACAGGAGCAAATTTTCTGGCAGGACCTGTGTCCCCATGGGGGACCCATGCTGGAGCAGTCTTTTCCTGATGGACTGTACCACATGGAAAGGACCCATGCTGGAGCAGTTCATGAAGAATTGCAGCTGTGGGAAGGACCCATGTTGGAGAATCAGAGAATCATAGACAGCCCAGGTTAGAAGGAACCTCAAAAGATCACCTGGTCCAACCTTTTGTGGGAAAGGAAGCCTAGATGAGATTATCAAGCACCCTGTCCAATCTCATCTTGAATACCTCCAGTAATGGGGACTCTGCCATATCCCTGGGGAGGTTGTTCCAGTGACTGATTGTTCTCACTGTGAAATAATTCTTTCTTATGTCAAGATGAAACCTCTCCCGGTGACACTTGTACCTGTTGCACCTTGTCTTGTCCATGGGGCTCCTCATGAAGAGAGAGCCTCTGTCCTCTGTGTAGCTACCCTTTAAGTATTGGAATACACTCTTTGTTAAACTTCATGCTGTTCTTTCTAACCCCACTCCTTCCAGCCTGTCCAGGTCTCTCTGTAAGATGGCTCTCCCTTCTGATGTGTCCACTCAGTTTAGTGTCATTAGCAAAATTGGTGAGGGTGCTTTCAATTCCATCATCCCAATCATTTATGAATACATTGAACAGTGTGGGACGCAGTATTGATCCCTGGGGGACCCCACTTGTGACAGGCTGCCAGCCTGAGTAAAAACCACTAATCACCACCCTCTGAGGGTGACCTGTTAGCCAATTTCCTACCCATCTTGCAGACCATGCATCCAATCTGTATCTTGCCAGTTTGTCCAGGAGAAGGCTGCGGAAAAGTGTCAAATGCTTTGCTGAAGGTAAACAACATCCACTGCTTTCCCCATGTCGACAGAAGATGTTATTTTGTTGTAGAAGGTGATCAGGTTAGTCTGGTAAGATTTGCCTTTGGTAAATCCGTGCTGGCTTTTCCCAATCACCCGCTTCATTCGGTTTGTGATAGTTTCTAGGAAGACTCGTTCCATTACTTTCCCAGGGACTGAAATAAGACTAATGGGCCTGTAGTTTCCTGGGTCCTCCTTTAGACCCTTCTTGTAGATGAGTATGATATTTGCCCTATTCCACTCATCAGGGACATCCCCTGATCTCCACGACTTTTCAAAGATTATAGACAGTGGCCTTGCAACAATGTCAGCCACTTATCCTAACACTCTGGAGTGGATTCTGTCCAGGCCCATAGATTTATGTGGGTTGAGCTCTTGAAAGAGGCCGCAGACCAGCCCTCCCTACACTACTGGTGGGTCGACACATGTGTTGACGTAGCTACTTGATCTTGTGATCTGGCGTCCAGCTACACTAGTAAAGACAGAGGCAAAGAAGGTATTGAGAACCTCTGCCTTGTCAGCATTATTAGTGACTAGTTTCCCTGCCCTGTTTAGCAATGGGCCTATGTCTTCCCTGTGCTTCTGCTTAATGCTCACGTACCTGAAGAACCCTTTCTTGTTCTTGACATCT
This sequence comes from Larus michahellis, assembly GCF_964199755.1. Taxonomy (NCBI): domain Eukaryota; kingdom Metazoa; phylum Chordata; class Aves; order Charadriiformes; family Laridae; genus Larus; species Larus michahellis. The sequence continues at coordinate 20,281,156 of NC_133929.1, read as the reverse complement.
CTGGACAATTTCAGTTCTATCTGAGCCTTAGCCTTCCTGGCTGCATCTCTGCATGCACTAGCAAGGTTCTTGTAGTCCTTGATGGCTATTTGGCTGCCTTTCCATAGCTAGTATGCTTCTTTTTTGCCTTTAAGCACACCCATAAGGTCATTGTTAAGACAGAGTGGTCTCTTGTTCTGCCTTCTTCCTTTCCCTTTGTAGGGAATGGACTGTTCTTGTTCTTCCAGGAGGCTGTTCTTGAATAATTTCCAGCACTTGCAAGCTCCTTTGCCTTCCGTGGATGCTTCCCATGGAATCCCTCACAGCTGGGCTCTGAGCATATTGATGTTAGCTCTTCTAAAATCCAGGATCTTTGTCCTACTGCTGGTCTTCAGCGTGCTCAGCACAATCTTAAACTCCACAATGTTGTGATCGCTGTATCCAAGGCTACCATTGGTAGTTATGTTGTCAAATAAGTCTTCTCAGTTTGCTAGCAGTAAATGTAGCAATGCGCTGTTTCTAGTCGTCATGTCCAGCATCTGTAGCAGGAAGCAGTCCTCAATGCATTCCAGGAACCTGATGGGCAACTGGTACACTGCTGTGTTGTTTTCTCAACAAATGTCCAGGTAACTGAAGTCACCCATGAGGACCAGGTTCTGTGTGCCCGAGGCTTCCTTGAGCAGCCAAAGTAAGGTTTCGTTGGCCTTGTCACCCTGGTTGGGAGGTCCATAACAGATACCTACCATAAGATTCCCCTTGGTGATGATCCCTCCAATCTTGATCCAAAAGCATTTAATAGAACTTTTGTGGTCTCCGTAGCTCACCTCCATACATTCAAATTTCTCTTTTACATAAAGTCCAATTCCAGCTCCTCTTCTTCCCTTCCTATGTTTCTGAAAGAGCTTGTAGCCATCCATTGTGGTCTTTTAGTTGTGTGAGTTTGTGATGGGTTGACCTTGGCTGGATGCCAGGTGCCCATCAAGCTGCTCTATCACTCCTCCTCCTCAGCAGGACACAGGGGGGAGAAAATAAGATGGAAAAAACCTCATGGGTCAAGATGAAGGCCGTTTAATAAATCAAAAGCAAAGGCCGTGCACGGAAGCAAAGGAAAATAACAGATTCCATGGGCTTCCTCCACTCCTCCAGATGTTCACAAGAGCAGACTATTTTTCCCCCAAGGTTAAATCTCCTTGAGGCACACACCGGGTCTCCCCATCCTTCCGCATTACCCACCAAGTACATCCAGGTCCTTCAGCGAAAACAGTCCCACGAATGGGTTTGCCTTTTCCCAAGGGAGGAGCAATCCACACCGCCTTCCCTGGCCACTTTCCTATGTGCACTATGAGGCCCTTATCGCCTCCCACAGTATGTAAGGGTTTTGTTTGGGCAGAACCAGGACACTTAGCAGACCCTCTGGTGTTAACCATCCAAGTGGCTTCTGCTAAATTTATATCCCAGTGCTTCCATGCCCCATTGCCCAATGCTCTCAGCATAGTCTTTAACAGTCCATTATGTCTCTCAGTCTTTTCAGAGGCTTGTGAGTGATAGGGATGTGATACACCCACTCAATGCCGTGTTTCTTGGCCCAGGAGTTTATGAGGTTATTTTAGAAATGAGTCCCATTGTCTGATTCAATTCTTTCTGGGGTACCATAAAATTTGCCTTTCAAGGCCCAAGATGGTGTTTCAGGCAGTGGCATGGTTTACAGGGTTTCTATCCCTGGTTTCTATCCAACCAGTAGTTGCTTCCACCACAGTGAATACGTAGCGCTTGCCTTGGCGTGTTCATGGAAGTGGTCCAATATAGTCAATTTGCCAGGCCTCGCCATATCAAAAACCCAGCCACCGCCCTCTATTCATAGAATCATAGAACCATAGGGTTGGAAGGGACCTCTGGAGATCATCTAGTCCAACCCCCCTGCCACAGCAGGGTCACCTAGAGCAGGTTGCACAGGAACGCATCCAGGCAGGTTTTGAATGTCTCCAGAGTTGGAGACTCCACCACCTCTCTGGGCAGCCTCTTCCAGTGCTCTGCCACCCTCAAAGGAAAGAAGGTCCTCCTCATGTTTAGGTGGAACTTCCTATGCTCAAGTTTGTGCCCATTGCCTCTTGTCCTGTCACTGGACACCACTGAAAAGAGCCTGGCCCCATCCTCCTGACACCCACCCTTTAAGTATTTATAAGTGTTGATAAGGTCCCCCCTCAGTCATCTTTTTTCCAGACTGAAAAGACCCCTCAGCCTTTCTTCATAAGAGAGGTGTTCCAGTCCCCTAATCATCTTTGTAGCCCTTTTCTGCGCCCTCTCCAGCAGTTCCAGGGAGACTTTACTCGTGTGGCTCACTTTATTGCAGCACATGTTCCACATTCATGAGTGACCTGTGTGATGGCCTCCATGGTCAGGTCTACCCCTCAGTCATGAGCCCATCTGTATGTTGCATCTCTCCCTAGATGTCCCGATGTTTCATGGTCCCATCAAGCTACAAATAGGTGACCCTTATGCTCCCAGTCCAGGTCCAACTGAGTTACTTCAGTTTTAACAGCCTTGTCTACCTGTTCGTTGTTTCGATGTTCTTCAGTGGCATGGCTTTTGGACATGTGAGCATCTACGTGGTGTACCTTTAGAGCCATGTTTTCTACCTGGGCATTGATATCCTGCCACAATGCAGCAGCCCAGATGGGTTTACCCCTGCGCTGCGATTCTTCCACTGCCGTAGCCATCCCCATAGGGCATTAGCCACCATCCAGGAGTCAGTATAGAAATAGAGTACTGGCCACTTTTCTTGTTCAGCAATCTCTAGGGCTAGTTGAATGGCTTTCACTTCTGCAAACTAACTGACTTGACTCACCTTCTCCTTCAGTGGCTTCAACGACTTGTGTGTGACTCCACACAGCAGCTTTCCACTTCCGATAGTTTCCTACAACACAACAGGATCCATCAATAAACAGAGCATAAAGTCTTTCATCTTCTAACTAATTATATGTGGTGCCTCTTGGGAATGAGCCACCTCCTCAGGCGATGCTCCAAAATCTCTCCCTTCTGGCCAGTACATGATCTCTTCCAGGATTCCTGGGCAGTTGGGTTTCCCCAATCGAGCTCGTTGCCTGATCAACGCTACCCATTTACTCCATGTAGTGCTGGTTGTATGATGTGTAGGGAATGTTTCCTTTGAACATCCAGTGTAGCACAGGCAATCATGGTGCCAAAAGGAGGTATGCTTCTGTACCAACAACTTCCGAAGCGGCTTGAACGCCCTCATATGCTGCTACTATATCTTTTTTTCAGCTGGGGTGTAGTGGGCTTCTGATCCCCAATACCCCTGGCTCCAAAACCCTAGAGGTCGACCTTGGGTTTCTCCTGATGTTTTCTGGCAGAGGCTCCAGGTAACACCATGCTCCCCAGCTGCAGTGTAGAGTACCTTTTTCACAGCTGGTCCTATCTGGACACGCCCAAGAGCTAACGCATGAGCTATTTCCTCTTTGATCTGCTCAAAGGCTTGCTGTTGCTCAAGGCCCCACTCAAAATAGTTCTTATTTCGGGTTACTCGAAACCTGCTCCAGTGTGGGCTTCGCTCTCCATGGGGTCACAGGTCCTGCCAGGAGCCTGCTCCAGCGTGGGCTCTCCACGGAGTCACAACCTCCTTCAGGCGCATCCATCTGCTCCAGCATGGGGTCCTCCATGGGCTGCAGGTGGATATCTACTCCACCGTCAACCTCCATGGGCTGTAGGTGGACAACCTGTGTCACCATGGTCTTCACCACGGGCTGCAGGGGAATCTGCTCCGGTGCTTGGAGCACCTCCTTCCCCTCCTTCTTCATTGACTTTGGTGTCTGCATAGTTGTTTCTCTCACATATTCTCACTCTTCTCTTCTGGCTTCTGTTGCGCAGCATTTTTTCCCCCTTCTTAAATATGTTATCACAGAGGTCCTACTACCATCGCTGATTGGCTCAACTTTGGCCAGCGGCAGGTCTGTCTTGGAGCCAGCTGGCATTGGCTCTATCGGATATAGGGGAAGCTTCAAGCAGCTTCTCACAGAAGCCACCCCTGTAGCCCCCCCACTACCAAAACCTTGCCATGCAAACCCAATACAGAGTTTTCCCCCCAAGTTTCTGTGATTCCTATGACATCATAACTCTCAGACTGGGCACAGAGCTCCAGTCCCTCCTGTTTGTTGCCCAGACTACTTGCATTGGTATACATGCGCTTGAGGTGGCTGGACTTAGGGTTCTTGCCTTTGGAGAGAGTTGGGGAGCATTCCTCATTACTCTGGTAGGTGTGCTCATCCACCCTGCTGCTTATGGATATACGTGTGTCACAGCTGTGGACCCCACACCCCAAGTTCCTTAGTTTAAAGCACAATTCACTGTCAGCCAATCTGCTAGCAAAGATTCCCCTGCCTCTTCTAGATAGGTGGATCCCCAATAGGCTGTATTTGTTGAAGAAAGTCCCATGATCATAGAAAGCAAAGCCTTGGGGCAACGACACCAGCCACCAAGCCAAGGTGTTGATCTGCATGATGCATCAACTTCTGCCTGCACCCCTATCCCTAACTCACAAGACAGAGAAGATCACTTGGGCCCCTGTCCCTTTCACTTGCCTCCCCAGGACTCTGAAGTCTTGTTTGATCTTGCCCAGGTTATGCTTCACCGTATCATTGGTGCCCATATGGAAAAGAAGTAGGGGATAGTAGTGTGCACTTTTAACCGGTTGTGTCAGTCTGTGACATCCCAGATCTTGGCTCCTGGCAAACAGCAAACTTCCCTTGACTGTATATCAGGCCGACAGATGGGTGCCTCGGTGCCTCTCAGCAGAGAGTCGCCCATTACTAGCACTTGCTGCTTCCTTTTGCGGCTTTTAGTGTGTGCAACTAGTGCAGTTTCTCTCTGTGAGTCTTGCTTATTGGTTTTGTCTGCTGCCAAGAGTTTCTATTTGTTGCTGGTTGATACAGGAAGGGGAGTGAAGTGATATCCTGTTGCCACAAGACCATGGCGCCTCCTTCTCCAAGGTGCTGTCTGTTTGCTGTTGACACTCTTTGTCTGGTAGTCCTTGGAGGTCAGTGCCACAGGGCCCTAGTATTTCTTCTTGCAGTCTCGAATATACTCTGTTTCTTGTTCACCCTCCCTAATACAGCATAGCCTGCTGACTTCCTCCTGCAGCTCCTCCACCTGCTGCCTGAGTGACTCCACCAGAGCACACCTTGTACAGGTGGAGCTTGCACCCTCCTCCACCCAGGAGTGTGGGGTGCAGTCTTTGCAGCCCTCCACCTGGACAGCAGCTTCCTCCACTCATCCCAGGCTAGCCTGTCTGGGTAACTGATTTCTGTCTGCTGCAGAGCACAGCCCTTGCCTGTTCTCTACCACCATGCTTTCAACAACCTCAAAGCACTGCCTAATAAGCCCTTCTAATTCCCTGGAGACCTCAAGCTGCTGGGTAGGTTTGCACAGCCACCAGCTAGCTGGGGTGACCGTCAGGGCTGCAGCCTAAGCCTGAGGATGAGCAGAGCAGGCAGCAGCCCAATAACTGACAGAGTGCACAGCCCTTCCCGCAAGAACTGCTGATGCAGCTTCCAACAAGCATCACTCCCTGTTTGCACACCCTGGTTGTTGGTGCTCCCTAGGGACCAGTTATATGCAGCTTTGCATGACTTGAACTGGCTGCACGGACTGCTGGCACCACCCAACTCTTGCCTGCCCCTCTCATGAGACTTACTGCCATCTGGCCAGTCCCTCCCACACACACATCCCAAGGGTGTCAGGGGCCCAGAAACCCTCTCAGACACCCCCAGAGACCTCAGAAGTCTCACACTCCTTTCAGCATGCACCAACTGCTGCTGCTGCTATTGCCGGCTTCCTGTGGTTTGAACTGGCTGTGGGGACAGGTGCTGACAGGAGCCGTTTTTGAAGGACTATCCCATGGGAGGGACCCCATGCTGGAGCAGGGGAACAATGTGAGGAGGAAAGAGCAATCTCCCTGTCCTTATCTCAACCTATGAGCTTTTCATCTTATTTTCTCCCCCTGTCCTGCTGAGGAGGGGGAGTGAGAGAGTAACTTGGTGGGCACCTGGCAGCCAGTCAAGGTTAACCCACCACAAAACCAAAGCCCCAGAATAAAACAAAAAAACCCAACCCAGATGCCCCAAAAGCCCTGAACTAAACAAAAAACCCAGATGACACAAAAGCCCGGAACCAAAAGGAAAAAACAGATGCTCCAAAAGGCCAGAACAAAGAAAACTACCAGATGCTCCAAAAGCCAAGAGCCAATAAAAACCCCAACCCCTATCACCCAAAAGGCTGGAACAAACAAAAAGCCATGTAAGACCTAAAAGCCTGGAACCAAAAAAATAACCTGGACAGCCCGGAAGCCTGGAAGCAAACAACCTCAAGACTCCAGAAATGCAAAATCCCAAAGCCGCAAAATGCAAGAAGCAAAGATCTCCCCCCAAAAAACCCAGAACCAAATAAGAACCCCCAAAACTAAATCAAAAAATACCCAAACAACCCAAACCCCCACAGTCAAACACCCCAAATAACCCCAAACCCTGTAACTAAAAAAAACGACATCAAAAAAGCCCAAGCAACCCAAAGCACTGGAATGAAACACCACAAACAATTCAAGACCCCAGAACAAATAAAAACCCCAACAACCCAAGACCCCAGAATGAAAAAAAATCCTCAGATGACCCAAAAAGCAGGAACCAAACTAAAAATAATTTAAAAAACCCAAAAAACACTGGAAACCCAAAAGCTCATAGCCAAAAGAATCCCCAACAACCCAAAGCCATGGAATGAAAAAACCCTGACAACCCAAAACCATGGAATGAAAAATATCCAGATGACTCAAGACCCTGTCATGGAAAAAACCCCAACCAAAACAGATGCCCTCAAAGCCCCCATATGCACACATCTCTACCCCCTACCTAGTCCTGACACACCCCACACCTACCCACAACCCACCACATGTACACTACAAATGCACCCCACACAGCACCCATGCATGCACTACACACCCCATGCACATGTACCCGCACCACACACTGCGCATGCACATGTACACCTCCCCATGCACCACATAACACCTGCACCCACCCACAGCATACACACACAATCATGCACCGCACACACCACACTCACACACTGCTCTTGCCCACCACATACTGCCCACATGACATCTGCCCCACACACTATGCCCCTGTGCACACGCACACTCCATGCACACACCATGAACCATGTGTACACACACCATGAACCTCATGCATACCACGCACACCATGCTACACACACCTCACATATCCTGTGCACACACCCCACACACAAAACCAACCTCCTCCATCCTGCTTATTTGATGAATCCTGTGATAATATAAGCTATATTGTTGGATAGGCTTAGACTTGGTTCGCACAGTTCTGCTGTTTTACCCATCTTTGGATATATCTACAGTATAGCTCTGTAGAATAATTTTTTGGCTAATTCTAAATGAGCTCTAGTGTCTTTTTTCTTTTGCTTTTTTTTTGCATAAAAATACTTGTTGTTTCCTATGTATGATTTTAGCAGATCCTTCATTTTTGTTGAGCTTATGTAAGAATAATGTGTATGTGGTTGCTTGTGGGTTGTGTTGTGGGTTTGTTTGTTTGGGGAAGGGGGGATGTTCTTTGCTAAACTGCTTGCATGGAAAAGTATGGCACTTCAGTTTCTTAATTATTTTAATACAGGACGGGATAAGACGTGGCCGACCAAGAGCAGACACAGTTCGTGATCTAATAAATGAAGGAGAGCATTCTTCTAGCAGAATACGTTGCAATATCTGCAACAGGGTGTTTCCACGAGAGAAATCACTACAGGCACACAAACGAACTCATACCGGTAAGTGAAGAGATTAAAAGGAAGATGTGAGTAGCTGACAAACACTTATGAAGCAGTTGGGAAGGCAAAAAACCCAACCCTCAACCTGTTAATATCTTATTGTAATTGTTAGATCAATCATACTTTTCTCCCAGGGCTTGTTAGTGCAATCAAAGGAAAGTCTTTCTGTAACTGTTTTTGTCACTGGGTAACCATAACAGTAATTTGGGCTCTAATAGTAAAGGCATATAGCATAAATATTTTATCTAATGTTGTCAGACTTTCTTAATAAGAGGAAAAATTTTTCCTGAGCTTGGTGTTCTGTACTTGGTAGTATTTTTCATTCTGACTACCTCTTCTCTGACTTCTGGTTCCTTCTTCTTTTGTGTAGTTTTTACATGGTAATTAAATCATAGAATCATTTAGGTTGGAAAAGATCATTGAGTCCAACTGTAAACCTAACACTACCAAGTCCACCACTAAACCATCTCCCTCAGCACTACATCTAAAAGTCTTTTAAATACCTCCAGGGATGGTGACTCAACCACTTCCCTGGGCAGCCCTATTCCAATGCTTGACAACCCTTTCAGTGAAGAAATTTTTCCTAATATCCAATCTAAACCTCCCCTGGCGCAACTTGAGGCCATTTCCTCTCGTCCTATCACTTGCTACTTGGGAGAAGAGACTGACACCCACCTCTCTACAGCCTCCTTTGTTGTAGAGAGCGATAAGGTCTCCCCTGAGCTTCCTTTTCTCCAGGCTAAACACCCCCGTTCCCAGTTGCAATAAAGTATGAACTATTGTAGACACATAAAGCCTTGCCTGCTGTTGTCTCTTTTTCTGACTCAAACAAGACAAGTCTGTGAATACTTATATTAAACACCAGATTCTTCATGCCTTTTGGTCAAAAGATGTTTTCATTTCACTTGCTTGAATTAGGTGTTGAACTTGTGTATTAGACATGGACTACTTAATTGAGCAGAACTCACCTTGGTGTTACTTTTCTGACTTAGTAAGTCAGTGTTACCTTCTTTTAGTTGTCCTTTCTGAGGAGTGGTGGCATGGCACACCTTTGCAAACTTGCCACCCAATCATACTCTCTTGAGAGACAGAGGGGACATACCCACTATCTCCATTCCTCTTGTTGCAGTTTGCATGGGGAAGTCGTTCTTGATGATTTGCCTAAAATTCTCTTGGCTTGAGTCTAGAATGAGTTTCTTTTCCTACCTCCATGTATTCATTACAACTTTTTTCAAATAGTCTAGTAAAACTCTCTAATAAGATACTTCTGCAACTTTATACATCCCTATATCATTAACCTCAGTTATTTTACCCTAGATCAGTTTATATTAATGATAAAATGTATCTAGTTGCAACTGGAATTAAATTGTTTGCCTTTACTTTGTTCTACCTATACTATAGGATGCTATCTATACAATATACTGTGTATGTTTCATTCTACCTAACTACAAGTATCAGTTCTAGGACTTATCTCGGTGCTTTAGGAAAGTTTTAGGTCCAAAAAAAAGTTCTGAAACAAACAAACAAAATACTCTAAGCCCTCAGTCTTTCATGATACTCTGAAAGAGAGGATGCAGTGCTCAAAGGAAAAACATTGTCAAATTCTTCTCTTCTCTGGAACCAAAGATGATGAGATGCTGCTAACACTGCAGAACTATGAAACTGTAGCCTTTCTGGAAATCCGTTCACTACTAAGTTCACACGTCTGCTTACATGCTGAAGCAGAAGTTTTCAAACAAGAACAGTGTGTAACATTGCTTGCCGCTGTCTCACATACCAAAATGAACAGAACTAAGGATGACTCCTTGATAAGGAGTCATCTTATTTGCAGTTGCTGTAGTGCTCTGTCTGCCTCACTCAAATTCCTACTGCAGTCCAAAAAAATTCAGACAGTGACAGGACAATGACATCCAATCTTATCACGGAGGGGGAAAAAAGCAAGGCCCATGATTTCTCTGAACTGCTGTCAGCCCATCCTTTTTATGCCTTCTAGAATTATCTTGTACTTCAACATGCCAGAAGCTGACTTGAGTATAGATTATTTAAATAATGTGCAAGATTAGGAAATATGATAAGGCAAAAATATAATTTTGTTATTTTTCTGGGGAAAAAAGGACCACCACTGGATAGTATGACTTCTATATTCAGCTTTCATAAATCTGTGTGTGTGGTTGTGGTTTTGGGTTTGGTTGGGGGGGGAAGTTGCTTTTTGTGTGGTTTTTGTTTGTTTGTTTGTTTCTTTTTATTTTTTGTTTGTTTTGTTTTTAAAGGTGAAAGACCTTATTTGTGTGACTACCCAGACTGCGGGAAAGCCTTTGTTCAGAGTGGGCAACTCAAAACTCACCAGCGTCTTCACACGGGGGAAAAGCCTTTCATCTGCTCAGAGAATGGTGAGCCTTCAGAGAATAACTTGTGGCTTTCAGAATTAGCGTCAGTCCAGTACTGGGAATGTATGGATGCTCATGTGGCAGCGATCTATAAAAGCTTTGGATCTTAATTTTAGAGGAGCTTCTAGGGAAGGGAGAAGCTGCACAGAATCTGTGCATAATCATGCAAACTTATATCTAAGGATTGCATGCTTTATTATATAAGCCAAGTTATCAGTAATTGTATCAGTTGATACCAATGCATAATGCATAATAAATGATTGGGCGTGTTATGGGCCTTGCAACTAGTGTGCTGTTTTTAACTGAATACAGGTTTTTATGGAGTAAGGAGCATCTTCATCCCAGGGATGTTATGCTAACATGTCAATTGACTGATTTCCTTAATGCATTCTCCACTGGTATTTTGGTTTTTTTAAGGCTGTTTAAGCAGATTCACACATGCAAACCGTCATTGCACCAAACACCCGTATGCCCGGCTGAAGAGGGAAGAACTCACAGTCAGACTGAGTAAAAAACAGACAGCTGACAATAAAGCTGCAGCTGAGTGGCTAGCGAAGTAAGTTTCCTTATGGTGTGATCTCTCTCTAAACTTATAACACAGAGTGGCCTGAGAGTGTTTTATTCTTAGGGGCAAAAAAAAAAAGAAAAACAATAAACAAAACCCAGCTGTTCCTTTAGTATGATTCAACCCAGCCTTGCCTTTTGTTGCTGGCTCCTGGTTAAGACAAAGTTCCTCATGAGGCTTTCTCATCTGCTTTTCCTTCTCTACTTAAACGCTTCTCTTTGCTTGAACAACACCTGCTAATACCATGTTAGTTAGTGCTACAGTCATACTGCTGAATTTGCATCTATGTGAGGAACAACAATCATGCACAGGGAGAGCTGACTGGTGGGAATACCATGTAGCAGAAAGATCTGTGTGAAAGATCAGCTATCCTTTGGACACTTCTGCACTTAAAATGCTGAATAAAGGAGGCTTCTGACAGCTTAAATAGTGCCATAAAAGGGTTGAAAGAGGAAAAACAAATGCAGTGATTAGTCATGTGCAAGACAGTACTTGGAAGGTCTTTGCTAGCTTTGAATGGTAGTTCTTACATAAACTGTACATAATTTAAAAGCATTCTCCATCTCTGATGTTGCAGATACTGGGAGACTAGAGAACAGCGTGCTCCCACTTTGAAAAGTAAAACAATCCAGAAAACGGATCAGGAACAGAAGGACTCAATGGGATATCTTCAATCTGATGAAGAGGATGATGAAGAGAAAAATAGTGCTTATTCAGCTGCTCACCGCTGCCTCCAGGAACAGCATGAACGCATGCATGGTGCATTGGCTCTTATTGAGCTTGCAAACCTAGCTGTGGCACCACTGTGACAGTAGCATAGGAATGGAGTCTGCCTTTACGAAATGGTGGTACTTGGTGGTTCTTAACCAATTAGATCCTGGGCATAATCTAAGCACCTTATTTACTTATCATAGGCTGCTGTTCTGTAGAATTTATGAAGAATGTTGTCACCCCATAACATGGGGTGAGAGAGTTGCACTTTTTGTAAGGTAAAAGACAAATGTAAAGTTTAAGTGTCTTGTAAACATGGAACTGAATAATGCAGGGTGGACAAACTTCATGTTGTGGGAAGCTAGATTTTTGCAAGGTTAACTCATTTATTTGAAACCATTTTCACAGGAAGCACTTTCTGAGCAGTGTTTGTGGTTAACAGAATGGTACATGTGGCCAAAGAAGGCTGAGAAAAGGGAAAGTATTTATCACACTGTTTAAGCAAAACTATATAAAGTGGTAGATCTGAAGATACCGTAAGCAGCAATGGAACCAAGTTTTCTACTGTCAGTATATTGTTACCTATTATCACTAAGGCAGAAGGCAAAGCTTAGATATCTCAACTCATAAGAAACTGCTTCATGCAGGAAATTGTAAGATAGTTCAGGATCTTCAGTGTGACTGCTCAAGATATAAGACTTGACTTTGCTATTTTATGTTTTTTTATTTGATCTCAGCAGAACCTCTTGGTTTGAGTAGCACTTGTTATTCCTAATGTATGATGTTAGGAACTTTTGCACGTTGCTGGGTTTATCTGAAAATGATTAGTCTTGCAAAGTCTAGACAAAGGTAAATAATTGGTAATATTTTTTTAGATATTTTGGACCCTTTAATGATTTGGCACTTGCTTTTGTTAATAAAGGGGATATTGACAGGGTGGTATTGATTTGTACTAAACTATTTTAGATCTCCTATTACAAACACTAAGTTTTAAAGTATTGCTCTTATATGATTATTAGCAAATAGAAGCCTCCATGCTTGCTGTGCATAAAGGCACCTTATTGCTTTACTTCAGGATAACATGCCAATTTTGTGTTCGCTAACTGTAGCACAGCTATCAGTTAAACATGGCAAAAGAAGTATTCATATATAACTAGAAAATAGGCTTCCAAAGGTAGTTTTGAGTATGTTAACTCTGTGATTTCATATATTTCCCAAATAAATGAAGGTACAGAACACTGCCTAGTGCTCTAAGATGCAGATAAAAAGCATTTAGAGGTACATCTTGTCACCTCATGAGTATTGTGTACTTTCAAATACCATTGTCTCATGATGATCACTTTCTGTATTTTGCTTGGAAGGCAACCAGAAAAATTTTGTTTCCAAATTAGATAAACTCTTTAGTTGAGCTACTGCTTTAGTGGATGTTAATAAGTCATATTTATTGACCTGCTTGCTCTTAACTCCTCCCTCTCGTTGAACGTCGGGAAATTCAGATAAGAATTCAGACTTTCCCTCTTTCTTAAGTGAGAAGAAAAAAAACGTTCAATTACTTGATATAGACTGACTAGATGCATACATCTGTTTCAGAAAAGTAGTCCAATTCTACAGCAGAAATTGCAATTGTTGGGTTATGTTCTCTGATAATTGATACCTGTTGTGGTAGAAAATTGTATTAACCCAGTTTGTTTAAAATAATACGTTAATGCACTTCAGTTTTGGTCTTTTGGGCTTAAAAAAATGAAACACTTCATAGTCATTTCAGGCTGCTTAGCCTATATAAAACTACCTGGCAATTCATGGGTGTGGGTTTAGAATTTCTCAGTTACATGCTTTTGACTGTTCAGTTGGCTGCATACAAATAGTCTGATCCCAAAATGAGCCTTGAGCATGAATCTGCTGTACTTGTGACTCATAACTCGGAATTGCTTCTGAGTGATATTTCACAGGGCACAAGACTAATCACCAGCTGGTTGCAGATCCAAGTCATAACTTAATTCAAAACAACCTATTTTCCCAATCAGCTGTAATGCTTTTGACATCTTTTGACAACTTGGACAAGGGAAGAGCTATGGATGCCGTCTATCTGGACTTCTGTAAGGCCTTCTCTCTAAATTAGAGAGATAGGGATTTGATGGGTGGACTGTTTGGTGGATGAGGAATTGGTTGGATGGTTGCATCCAGAGGGTAGCGGTCAGCAGCTCAGTGTCCAAATGGAGATCGGTGACAAGTGGTGTCCCTCAGGGATCCGTATTGGGAACAGTACTGTTCATTGTCTTCATCAATGACATAGACAGTGGGACTGAGTGCACCCTCAGCAAGTTTGCGGATGACACCAAGGTGAGAGGTGGGGTTGTCATGCCTGAGGGACGGTATGCTAATCCAGAGGGACCTGGACAAGCTCGAGAAGCGGCCCATGTGAACCTCATGAGGTTCAACAAGGCCAAGTGCAAGGTCCTGCACCTGGGTCGGGGCAACCCCCAGTATCAATACAGGCTGGGGGATGAAGGGATTGAGAGCAGCCCTGACAAGGACTTGGGAGTACTGGTGGATGAAAAGCTGGACATGACTCCACAATGTGTGCTTGCAGCCCAGAAAGCCAACAGTATCTTGGGCTGCATCAGAAGAAGCATGGCCAGCAGGTCGAGGGAGGTGATTCTGCCCCTCTACTCTGCTCTCATGAGACCCCACCTGGAGTACTGTGTCCAGCTCTGGAGCCCTCAGCACAGGAAAGACACGGACCTGTTGGAGCGAGTCCAGAGGAGGGGCCGTGAAGATGATCAGAGGGCTGGAGCACCTATGCTATGAGGACAGGCTGAGAGAGTTGGGGTTGTTTAGCCTGGAGAAGAGAAGGCTCCGGGGAGACCTTATTGTGGCCTTTTAGTACTTAAAGGGAGCCTACAGGAAAGATGGGGACAAACTTTTTAGCAGGGCCTGTTGCGATAGGACAAGGGGTAATGGCTTTAAACTGAAAGAGGGTAGATTTAGACTAGATATAAGGAAGAAATTTTTTACGATGAGGGTGGTGAAACGCTGGAAGAGGTTGCCCAGAGAGGTGGTAGATGCCCCATCCCTGGAAACATGCAAGGTCAGGTTGGACGGGGCTCTGAGCAACCTGATCTAGTTGAAGATGTCCCTGCTCATTGCAGGGGAGGTTGTACTAAATGACCTTTAAAGGTCCCTTCCAACCCAAACTATTCTATGATTCTATGATTCTGTTCTATAACTTGCACAGTACTTCTTTCAGTATGACAAGTGCACTGAATTCTATGTAGCTGTAGAAAAAATTCAGACAGCTCAAGTACTTTTGTGTAAGTAACAAATTTTGGGTAAAGTAACAAGTAACCTGAGGTGGAAGACTGCTTTTTGTTTTATTAAAAAGTGATTGCATACAAGAAATATTGAAGTGTACTATGCTTCATAAGATTAAGCTGTAGTTTGGCATGACTTAACAGCAGAAGAGTAAATGTGCTGTCATTTTAATAGGTGTTTTGTATAAAAAGTTGACTTAACTTTCAACTTTAGTTTACATGTGTGTGGTGTTGGGGAATTTGTATTGTACCCCTTGAGGTGAATTAAACACACGTTTGTGCTTAAATAAAAAAAAATAATTATGAACAATGCATTGGACAGTGCTACCGCTGTAAGCGGTTCTACAAGGAGCCTGCAAAGATGTGTCACAAGTAGATCCCTTATATACACTTGCACCAATACCAGTCCCATGAGTGTAGGCATGGAGTGCCTTGGCCCAGCACCGGGTTCATCCCCCAGAGCCAGCTCTGCTGCCCAACTGTGGCTCCTGAGCACTTGCGTTCCAGGATTACTACAAGACAATGCTGTGGCTGTTTCTTATCTCATCACTGAGGGAAACTTTGTTCCCTTACAGGGAGTTGTTCTCTATCTGGAATTCCTGCTTCTAGCCAGTTTAACCCCTTCTGCACTTAGGCCTTCTTGCCTTCCATGCTGGATCATTCCTTGGTCACAAATTACCACTGCTGATCAGTTAAAATTTGAATTTCCTCTTCAGTGGTGTTTGGTAATTCTTAATCCTTCTCTTCCTTGTAGTTATAATCCTATCATTCTGACATGCCACAGAACATACAGGTGTTCGTGTTTCCTGTTTGTTGAAATTTAGCATATTATAAGTTAACCTTCTCAAGCATGTTGAGGCCAATTTTTTTAGTAGTTCTCTGACCAAAAACTTTGAGAATTCCTTTGAAACAAAGCCCAGATCTGATGTGATGTGGCAGCCCAAAACAAGCAAGCAAGTAGTGCCTAGAACTTCTTGAAGCAGCTTTAATCTAGAGATGGTGTGGTGGGTTGACCTTGGCTGGCTGCCAGACACCCACTCAGCCACTCTCTCACTCCCCCTCCTCAGCAGGACAAGGGGAGAAAATAAGATGGAGAAGTTTGTGGGTCGAGATAAAGACAGGGAGATCACTTACCAATTACCATCACAGGCAAAACAGACTCGAGTTGGGGAAAATTAATTAAATTTATTGCCAATTAAAAATGGAGTAGGATGGTGAAAACCAAAACCACCTTCCCACCCCCTCCCCCTTTTTCCCAGGTTCAACTTCACTCCTTCATTCCAAGTGGTGCAGGGGGAATAGGGGTTTGTGTTTAGGCCATAACAGTTCCTCTCTGCTGCTCCTTCCTCCTCACACTTTTTCCCTGCTCCAGTGTGGGTCCTCTTCACGGGGTGCAGTCCTTAAGGAAAAAAATCTGCTCCAGCGTGAGCTCTCCACAGGCTGCAGTTCTTTCAGAAAATATCCAACCGCTCTGACGCAGGGTCCTCCATGTGCTGCAGGGGAATGTCTGCTCCAGTGCCTGGAGCACCTCCTCCCCCTCCTCTTTCGACTTTGGTGTTCACAGGGTTGTTTCTCCCACTTTTTTCCGCACTACTCACTGCCTGTGCAGCATTTTGCCCTTTCTTAAATATGTTTTCACAGGGGCATCACCAACTGCACTGATTGGCTCAGATTTGGCCAGTGGTGGGTCCATTGCCAAGTTGGCTGGAACCGGCTGTGTTCAGCACAGGGCAGCCCCTGGTCTCATCTCACAAGAGACCACACCTGCACCCCCCCGCTACCAAAACCTTGCCGTACACACGATACAGATCTGCAGCAATTTTTTTTTTCATTTCTATAATGTGAGTGCTTATAGATGCTCGAATTCCCATGTGCTCATAGTTGAGAACTTTTTTCTGGTGAGACTGGTGTTTTGTAAAAGGAGGTGCTAGTTTGTTATGATCCCAGTAAGAAAGGCACTCACACTCTGTAAAGTATCGTTTTAAAAGGCTATTTATTAAAGCTAACACTATGAAGGAGAGGACAGTATAGATAACCTTACATCCCTTCAGGTTCTGGGTACCCTGAGCTGTGTAGCATTGAACATTGATGAGGATACAGCATGCCATGTAGATCCTGTCCATGGAAGGGTTATTCCATTTTGGTCATTTGAGCTATTATAGGATTTTCTTACAAGAAAACAACTCTGTTCATCATTTCTACTGTCAAATAGGAAGGGTGTTTGCATAAGAGCTTCTTGCTGCACTTTCATAGAATCATAGAATGGTTCAGGTTGGAAGGGACCTTAAAGATCATCTAGTTCCAACGCCCCTGCCATGGACAGGGACGCTTCCCACTAGACCAGGCTGCTCAAAGCCTCATCCAGCCTGGTCTTGAACGCTTCCAGGGATGGGGCATCCACAACTTCCCTGGGCAACCTGTTCCACTGCCTCACCACCCTGATCGTAAAGACTTTCTTTCTAATATCCAATCTAAATCTACCCTCTTTCAGTTTAAAACCGTTACCCCTCATCCTATCATTACATTCCCTGATAAAGAGTCCCTCCCCATCTTTCCTGTAGGCCCCCTTCAGGTACTGGAAGGCTGCTATAAGGTCTCCCCGGAGTCTTCTCTTCTCCAGGATGAACAGCCCCAACTCTCTCAGCCTGTCCTCATAGTATAGGTGCTCCAGCCCTCTGGTCACCTTCGTGGCCCTCTGCTGGACCGGTTCCAACAGGTCCATGTCCTTCTTGTGCTGAGGACTCCAGAGCTGGACGCAGTACTCCAGGTGGGGTCTCACCAGAGCGGAGTAGAGGGCCAGAATCACCTCCCTCAACCTGCTGGCCATACTACTTCTGATGCAGCCCAGGATGCAGTTGGCTTTCTGGGCTGCAAGCGCGCATTGCCTGCTCATGTTGAGCTTCTCATCCACCAGCACCCCCAAGTCCTTCTCCTCAGGGCTGCTCTCAAGCCATTCTCTGCCCAACCTGTATTTGTGCCTGGGATTGCCACGACCCAGGTGCAGGACCTTGCACTTGGCCTGATTGAACTTCATGAGGTTGGCACGGGCCCACCTCTCAAGCCTGTCCAGGTCCCTCTGGATGGCATCTGATAAAGGCAAGGCCATACAGGTGATGTAATTGCCAGTACTGAAGTGGGAGCTGCCTGCAGGCTCCTCTGTAAAAATCAACAGGTTAAGTTTATCCTGTGGCCAAGGGATATATATGCACAGCCCAACACAGGCCAACCGTTACATGCAGCATAGCACAACATAGGCCTGGGCCTAAGTAGGTTAACTGTTATGTGGTTTACTTACCCTTCATAGAATCAAAGAATTGTTTTGGTTGGAACAGACCTTTAAGATCAAGTTTGCTTAATCACCATTTGATTGCCATTGCATTTTCATTCAGTCATCAATTAATTACCATTTGATCGTCTGTCATGGTTTTGGCCAAATTGGCCAAGCAGAACAACAGATGGCCCTTCCCCCCTCTCTCCTCAGAGAGGAGAGGAAGAGATAAGGAGATTTACGAGTTTAGAAAAAGAACTAAACTACTTTAATGAAAATAATAATAAATAAGGAAATAGTAAATAATAATAGAATAATAAAAATTAAAGGAAGAAAAGTATACAATATATACAAAACCGTATCCAGCTCCCAGGATGACGATCGCGTCACCAGCAGACACAGGGAAAGTCCCAGACTGGAGTCAGTGACGGACAGGAGCTGAATTCCGGAACTAGAGTCAGGAGTGCTCAGATCGGGATCAAAGGCAGACGAACAGACAGGGTCCTCCTCAGATGTCGGCCATTGAAGAAAAAATGAGCCAGAGTCCCCTTTGCCCCTTTGATCCCTCAGCTTTTATACTGAGCATGATGCAGATGGGATGGAATACCCTGTTGGTCAGTTTTGGGTCACCTGTCCCATCTGCTCCTCCCTATGGGTGGGACCCCTCTACGCTTCTCCGCTTCTGACCCTCTAACGGGGCAAACAGCAAAGTTAGCTGACCTTGGTTGTTATAGCAATAAGTCTAAGCAAGAGCCTCTCTGCATACCACTCCTTGGTATAATCAGGTCTTATCACTCTGGGAGTGAACAGTTTCCGAACAATATGCTGTTAATTTCTGAGTTTAGTCAGTTAGAAGAGGCCCAGCTAAAAAGTAAAATTACAAATCAGAAAATTGGTTCTGTTTTACCTCAAACCAGGACATCGTCATTTGATCATTAATAAAACCCTTTTAGTTAACCCCATAACAATGACTTCTCTTAATAATTCACCTGTGACAGCTACATGACAAACTGGGATAGCCTGTACACAGGAAGGTCATGCTGAGTGACATCCCCTTGTTTGAGGATCTGCTACATGTTAATATACGCATTATCCTCTTGTGTGAGGGGAAAAAAGTTTGGGGGATTTTTTAATTCAAACAACTGTCTTAGATATCCCAAGACCTGTTTCCTCCTTTTAAGGAAGTCAAGAAGGTATTTGGCGTGAGAAACTTCTGTAAATTTTATCATACACTGTATAACCATGACCACAGCTGTCACTATTATTGCTGGCTCTGCTTGTCTCATGACTGTGCAGTTAACTTGGCAACAAGGATAAGGTGCCCCAGCTGCAGGCTGTTGTACAAGTGCACTGGGAACTACTAAATAACAAGAATGGTGAGGAGGAGTAGCTCATGTTGACTGATTCACCTGGTTCTCTAGAGAAACGTGTGCAGCTGGATGTCCCACTTCTTGAGGGCTTGGCAAACATACAAACAAAAGATAGATAATATATCTGTGCAGAAATGTATGGAACAAGTACAAAGTAGCCTATATTTATTGCACACATAAATCACTTCACTGACAAGTAATTGTATGTTTATGCAAGGAATGACACAATCCCTGCTTAGAAAAACACCCTAAAAATTCACAGCTGCTGAAGCCTCAGACACAGCTGGACTCTCTGTCACGCCTGGGTCTTCCCCACTGCCTCCCTTCAGGGTGCTCCTGGAGCTTCCCCCTGCTGTGGGATTTGTGAGCATACAGAATAAAAGGATATTAATTTCAGCATTGTTGTGGTTCATTTCTGAATTTGAATCCATTCCTGCTATTTTGCATAACAACAAGTCTGGGGAATGCTTACAGAGGCACAAGGCCCTGGCAATTAAAAAAACCCAAAAAAACTGATTTGCTATGGTTTTCTGTGAGAAGGCCTATGTAGAAAAACAGCACAAATGTAAAGGCTGGAAGTGCGTAACATGCTATGAACAGATGTGCAATGTAAATCAGCACCAGTGTTTCATCCCCATGATCAAAAATCCCGAAGCAGGGCAGGGCTATATTATCTGTGACATAGAATGTATGCAGGAAACCAGAACACATGTCCTGAACTACATTTTTGCCATGGAGGTAGCACCAGATGCCCCTTGGGATGAAGGAGGAGGAGAAGAATGGGAATTTAAAGGGGATACACATCTTGTGGACTTTATTGGGTTGTTTAAGGACACAAATTTTCAGGGCTACACATTCCTAGCGCATAATGCCAAAGGCTATGATGGCTATTTTATTGTTAGTCAGCTTCTGAAAGAGAAAATGGATGTGCAATTAATCACGCAAAGTGGTAAACTTATGTGCATAGAAGTACCCAGTCTGAGTATATGCTTCATAGACTGCATTTTTTACCCATGAAACTAAGCAGCCTTCCACAAGCTTTGGGTATTGAGGGCTGCAAACGTTATTCCCCCATTTTTTTCAACACTTCTGAAAATCAATTTAAGTGGGCCCTCTTCCACCACCAGAATATTATTCGGTGGACAGCATGATGCTTGAAGAGAAAATACAGTTCTTGGCATGGCACAAAGCTAATCAGAAGATTTTTTACTTGCAGAAAGAACTGAGTTACTATTGCCAACAAGATCTAAATTTTGAGGGAGGCTTGCAGATCATACAGGAATGAGATCATGTTCATGACCTGTTGCACATTTGTGGTAGGTTGACTTTGGCTGGCTGCCAGACCCTCACCCAGTTGGTCTCTCACTTCCGCTCCTCAACAATACAGGGGGTGAAAATAAGATGGACAAGCTCATGGGTGAGATAAAGGCAGTTTAATAAGAAAAGCAAAGGCAGCACACAGAAGCAAAGCAAAAAGAGGAAATTTATTCACTACTTCCCATCATCAGGCAATGTCCAGCTACTTCCTTGGAAGTAGGGCCTTAGTACGTGTCACAGTTGTTTTGAAAGACAAACACCATAACCACAAATGTTGCCCCCCCCCTTTCGCTCAGTTTTTATTGCTGAGCAGAGTGTCATAGGGTATGGAATATCCTTTTGGTCAGTTTAGGTCAGCTTTCCTGGCTATGTCGCCTCCCAACCTCTTGCCCACCCCCAGCCTACTGGCCTTTGGGCGGGGGAGTTAGAGAGAAAGCCTTGATGCTGTGGGAGCACTGCTCAGCAGTAGCCAAAACACTGGTGTGTTATCATCACCCTTCTACCTACAAATACAAAGCACAGCACTATGAGGGCTGCTATGAGGAAAGTTAACTCCATCCCAGCCAGACCCAGACAACATTCTATAAGAAAGAGAGCAGTGAAAAGGTGAAGGTTTAATGCTGTATAGATCCCTTTCAGTATACTACTCTGGCCTCTACATGCATGTCTGCGTATTGGTTTATGTTTCTCTAAACCTAACACAGTAGCACTCCTCCCTTCAGATGGCCATCATCAGGCAAAAAAGAGATATTTGACCCCCTCTATTCAGTGGCTTATGTATGTGATCAAAAAGGAAAATATTCAAATCTGTCACACGTTACAAGGTTGTGAATATCAAGTAGGATCCTACTTCTTGGATGGCTATGCAGTCACTGATTGGATGCCAACAGCTTTTAATTTACTGGGTGTTTTTTCCATGGTTGCATCAATGCTACAATGAAAATGACTGGCACCCTCTGGCAGGGGCAACCTTTAGATATTTATACTACACAAGACAGCAAAAGATGAACCACCTAAAGAGAGTGTGCACCCATAATGACAGAGAAAGAGCCTCTGTGGGTACCTGGTGTTCATCAGAACTGAACAAGGCTTTGGAGGAGGGCTACAGTTTTTTTGACATCTGTGAGATTTGGCATTTTGAACAGAGAGTCTTTTCTCAGATAATATAAAACTCCACCTCCACCAGAAGTAGGATGTTTCAGGCCACCCAGGCTGGTGCACAAATGATGACAAAAAAGCTACATATGTGGAAGATTACTGGCAGAAAGGAGATGTCATTTTGCAGCCCGAACATATGAAAAAAACCTCTGCCAGATGCCAAATTGCAAAACTATTCTTAAATTCCCTGTGGGGAAAATGACGGAGATCCAACCTACCCAACATCACCATTGTAAGAGAACCAGATGAGTTGTATGCTTACTGCTTTTTTCCGGCTTATGATGTGTCCTCTTGTGATTCTATTGATGAGGACACAGCCACTGTCCCATAGAAGCATGCCAAAGGATGTATGACCCTGGAGCGCAACACTAACATTTTTATAGCTTTCTTCACCACTGCCTTGAACACTTCCAGGGATGGGGCCTCAACAACTTCTCTGGGCAACCTGTTCCAGTGTTTCACCACCCTCACAGTGAAAAATTTCTTCCTGATATCTAATCTAAATCTCCCCTTTTCCTGTTTGAAGACATTACCCCTCCCCCTATCACTACATGCCCTTGTAAAAAGTCCCTCTCCAGCTTTCTCGTAGGCCCCCTTCAGGTACTGGAAGGCTGCTATAAGGTCTTTCCAAAGCCTTCTCTTCTCCAGGCTGAACAACCCCAACTCTCTCAGCCTGCCTTCATGGTGCTCCAGCCCTCTGGTCATCTTTGTGGCCCTCCTCTGGACTCGCTCCAACAGGTCCATGTCCTTCTTATGGTGTGAGCTCCAGAGCTGGATGCAGTACTCCAGATGGGGTCTCACCAGAGTGGAGTAGAGGGCCAGAATCACCTCCCTCGACCTGCTGGCCATGCTTCTTTTGATGCATCCCAGGATTCGCTTGGCTTTCTGGGCTGCAAGCGCACATTGCCGGCTCATGTTGAACTTCTCATCCACCAACACCCCCAAGTTCCTCTCCTCAGGGCTGCTCTCAATAATAAGCACTTACTAACACAGTTTTATTGTTTTTTTAACTTGATGTAGATTTAGGTGAAAAAAATGGAGGCTCTTGGGTTCTTCAAGTGTCCTGCTAAAGCTTCTACTTTATTACTGTTCAAGTATCCATGCTTTCATCTGAAGCTAACTGAAAGGGAATGGTAGGAATTTAGCCTTTTTAGCAGACAGTAGGTGTTTCTGCATTTACATATGTGCTTTCCTTTTACAAAAAGATCGCTAGCCTGATTTGGTTGTGAAGATAAGCTTCCAAGTGAGGACAAATACAAGAGATTTAACTGACTTACAGCCATACAATACAAGTCTTAGGACATATACTCTCTATAGGTGAGGCCACTTGTCGTGGTTTGAAGAGCTCAAAGGGTCTTTACTAGAATCGCTACTTACAGGATCCGAGATAATTGACTTCTGTCAGGTACTTTTCCACTCTGGCCTTGGACGATAGTTACGCAACCCCAGAGCTTGCTAGATCTTGGGGTCCTAGTATCCCCTACTCTGTGGCCATGATCCATATGGTGTCAGGAGTAATCAATTATAGTTATTATCTTCAAACAGTAGGAGCCATGGGGACTAGGCACACTACTGTGTTCTGGTATGTTGCACTCTACCTTTTCTTTCACGTTAGACCATTGTGATATGTTCTGGTCCATTGTGTTGTTCTGCAGCCCAGGTTGGGAGGGAGATCACGCCAAGTACCTAGTGGCCTGAAGCGGGTGGGGGGTTGCACCACCACAATCCCCAACTCCAAAATCCTAAGGGCTGACTTCGAGTCTCCCCTGGTGCTTTCTGCCAGAGGCTCCAGGTAGGGCCATTGTCTCCAGCTGTGGTGTAGAGCACATTTTTAATGTCCTGTCCTGTTTGGACTGGTCCAAGGGCTACTGCATGCACAATCTCTTGTTTAATTTGCTCAAAGGCCTGTCATTGCTCAGGGCCTCATGTAAACTCATTTTTCTTTTGAGTCACTTCATGGAGAGGTTTCACAATCTGACTATAACCTGGAATATGCAGTCTCCAGAAACCCACAACACCTAAAAAGGCTTCTGTTTCCTTTTTGTTAGGAGGTGGGGACATAGCTGTTATTTTGTTAATCACATCCATTGGGATCTGGTGACACCCATCTTCCCACTTAATTCCCAAGAACTGGATGTCTCCTGCAGGTCCCTTGACCTTACCTCTTTTTACAGCAAAACCTGCTCTCAGAAGAATCTTGATTGGATTTTCTTACCTTTCTTGAAAACTTCTTGTGCTCTATTACCCCACACAATGATGTCATCAATGTACTGCAGGTGTTCTGGAGCTCCACCCTTCTCCAGTGCAGTCTGGATCAGCCCATGGCAAACAGTAGGGCTGTGTTTCCACCCCTGGGGCAGTCGATTCCAGGTGGACTGGATGCCTCTCCAGGTGAACGCAAACTGTGGCCTGCCCTCTGCTGCTAAAGGAATAGAGAAAAAGGCATTAGCAATGTCAATTGTAGCATACCACTTGGCTGCCTTTGACTCCAGTTCATATTGGAGTTCTAGCATGTCTGGGATGGCAGCACTCAGTGGTGGTGTGACCTCCTTCAGGCCACAATAGTCTACTGTTAATCTCCAGTCTCTGTCAGACTTTCACAGTGGCCATATAGGGCTGTTAAAGGGTGAGCGAGTCTTCCTGATCACGCCTTGGGTCTCCAGCTGATGAATCAGGTTCTGGATGGGAATCAGGGAGTCTCGGTTGGTGCAATACTGTCATCAATGCACTGTGGCAGTAGCAATTGGCACCTGCTGTTCTTTAACCCTCAGCAGTCCCACCACAGAAGGGTCATCTGAAAGACTGGGTAAGGTAGGCAGCTGTGTAATGTCCTCAGTCTCTACAGCTGCTATACCAAAAGCCCACTGATACCCTTTTGGGTCTTTGAAATACCCTCTCTTAAGGTAGTCTATGCCAAGGATGCACAGAGCATCTGGGCCAGTAATAATGGGGTGCTTCTCCCATTTATTCCCAGTTAGACTCACTTTGGCCTCTAATACAGTCACTTCCTGTGACTCACCTGTCACTCCAGAAATAGTGACAGATTCTGTCCCTTTATGGTTTGATGGCAATAGGGTACACTGTGCACCAGTGTCCACCAGGGCTTTATACTTTTGTGGTTCTAACGTGCCAGGCCATCAAATCCACACAGTCCAATAAACTCTGTTGTCTCTCTCCTCCTCCTGGCTGGAGGCAGGGCACCTCTAACATCTATAATTAGTAGATGAGTTTCTACCTGGACCGGAGAACCGCCCCCTGTGGACTCGAGCAGCAGCCCTCCTGGAATAATTCGTTCTTCTATCTGCTTTACCTTGCAACTCACTTACTCATGCCTGTAGGGCTGAGGTAGGTTTTTTTATCCCACTTACTCATGTCCTCTCCATAGTTGCAGAGGCAAAGCCACAGGATATTTCGTAGTGTGTTCTGTTTCCTCTGAGTCGGTCTCGTAGGAGGGGGTCTTCTCCTAATGGCTGCAACACGGGCCCGTGCAGGGGAAGAATAGGATCTCTCCTCCATCCTAGGCAATTTATCAAACAGTTTCATATTTTTCTCAATCATTTTCTCAGTTTTATCAGTCAATCTTTCCACAGCTGCTACAGTGAGGGGACGAGAGAAACTGTCTTCATACTGTTGCATTCTGCTAGCCACTTCATTTACAGTTAAGTGAATCATCATCAACTCCTCCCCAAATCTGACAAAGTATGGGAATACATTGGTGGTGCACTCTGTACAAACTTCCGCAACATAGGTTGTCTACATGGCATTTCATCAGGATCTACATTCACTTCCCAGTCACCATAAATCACCTCTTTCACAGCCATTTCTCTCAGGTACTTAATACCTTTCTCTATGCTGGTCCATTTAATCGGGTGGCATTCAATATCATCCTTAAAAGGATATCTGCCTTTTACAGCTGATACGAGTTGCCTCCAGAGACTGAGAGTCAGTGACCTTTTCCCAAGAGCTTTAGCTATACCGCCCTCTCTGGACAGGTTTCCTAACTGCCTAGCTTCGCTACCATCTAACTCCATGCTATCAGCCCCATTATCCCAGTATTAGAGCAACCAGGAGAGAAGTGTCTCACCATCATTCTGGGTAAAATCCTTTCTCATATTTCGCAGATCCTTCATAGAGAAGGATTTAATGATCACCTCTGTATCTGATTCCTCCTCCTGGGCTGACGCAGGAGCCTCACAGAATCACAGGATGATAGGGGTTGGAAGGGACCTCTGGAGATCATCTAGTCCAACCCCCCTGCCAGAGCAGGTTCAACTAGAGCAGGTTGCACAGGAACACGTCCAGGCAGGTTTTGAATGTCTCCAGAGAAGGAGACTCCACCACCTCTCTGGGCAGCCTGTTCCAGTGCTCTGTCACCCTCAAAGTAAAGAAGGTCCTCCTCATGTTTAGCTGGAACTTCCTATGCTCAAGTTTGTGCCCATTACCTCTTGTCCTGTCACTGGGCACCACTGAAAAGAGCCTGGCCCCATCCTCCTGACACCCACCCTTTAAGTATTTATAAGCATTGATAAGATCCCCCTCAGCTGTCTTTTTTCCAGACTGAAAAGACCCAAATCCCTCAGCCTTTCTTCATGAGAGAGGTGTTCCAGTCCCCTCATCATCTTGGTAGCACTTTTCTTTACCCTCTCCAGCAGTTTCCTGTCCCTCTTGAACCAGGGAGCCCAGAACTGGACACAGTACTCCAGATGCAGTCTCACCAGGGCAGAGTAGAGGTAGTAACCTCCCTCGACCTGCTTGCCATGCTCTTCTTGATGCACCCCAGGGTGCCATTGGCCTTCTTGGCCACAAGGGCACATTGCTGACTCATGGTCATCCTGTTGTCCACCAGGACTCCCAGGTCTCTTTCCACAGAGCTGCTCTCCAGCAAGTCAGCCCCCAACCTGTACTGGTGCATGGGGTAATTCCTCCCCAGGTGCAGCACCCTACACTTGCCCTTATTGAATTTCATAAGGTTCCTCTCCACCCAATTCTCCAGCCTGTCCAGGTCTCTCTGTATGGTGGCACAGCCTTCTGGTGTGTCAGCCACCCCTCCCAGCTTTGTGTCATCAGCAATCTTGCTGAGGGTGCACTCTCTGTCCCTTCATCCAGGTCATTGATGAATATATTGAAGAGGACTGGGCCCAGTACTGACCCCCACTTGTGACCGACCTCCAACTAGACTCTGTGCCCCTAATCCACCCCACTGTCCATTCATCTATCCCACTCTTCCTAAGCTTCCCTATGAGGATGCTGTGGGAGACAGTGTCAAAAGCCTTGCTTAAGTCAAGGTAGACCACATCCACTGCCCTCCCCTCATCTATCCATCCAGTCATGCCATCATAGAAGGCTATCAGATTAGTCAGACATGATTTCCCCTTGGTGAATCCATGTTGAGTACTTCTGATAGCTTTCTTTTCCTCCACATGCTTTGAGATGATGCCCAGAACGAGCTGTTCCATCATCTTTCCAGGGATGGAGGTGAGGCTGGCCGGCCTGTAGTTTCCCAGGTCTTCCTTCTTGCCCTTTTTGAAGACTGGAGTGACATTGGCTTTCCTCCAGTCCTGATCTCCTTGAGAAGGCTCGTCTTTAGAAGGACACTTTCCTAGATATTCATCAGAAGAGTCCTCTCCCCTGGTATCTGGCTTGATCTGGTCTTTGTCACAAGGGACAGGGGAATGAACTGACCTCCTCTTTTTCTTTCTGGTCATCAGGGCAACTTTACTGTTGCTGTTAGAGTCTGAGTAGTGTCAGTGCATGTTGTACAATACCTACTCCCACACCAAGATTTAAAGAGAAACCACCCCTGCAACCCATGCAGGAAGATCGACAATAAAATCACAATTTTAAGAAAGCAACTGTCATTTCCGATATCTGAATGGGATCCATCCCCTGGCTCTGATGGTGACAATTTGACATGAGCAGTAAAGAGCGAAGTAAACTTTCACAACATAAAATTCAAAGTATAATTAGTAACTGAATTCATTATATAATGCCTGAGGTATGCAGGTAAAGAAGCTATCCATTCAATCACAGTATGGATCGGAATTAAACACAACAGCAGAACAGCACGTTTGAACCACTGCATACAGACACAAAGAGCAAGTAAATTATACAATACATAAGGCAGGTTAAACAGTGCCATATCAACTAACTTTAAAGAAATCCCTTTAAAGAAACGATACAATATTCTGTCCAAAACCAACGTGATGTGAACAGTCTGTTTTAATCTCTGTGCAAGCTGGAATTCAAACTATTCAGACAATCTATCAGAGCCCTGGTCATGCCGTAGTTGAGCCCCACGTGGGGCGCCAATAAATCTGTTGTGGTTTGGGCCGGACTGGCCAATCAGAATGACAGATGCTCCCCCTCCACCTCTCTCTCCAAAGAGAGGAGAGGAAGAGATAAAGAGATTTATGAGTTTAGAAAAAAAATAAAGTACTTTAATGAAAATATTAATAAATTAATTAAATAATAATAATAATAGAAATATATACCATATATACAAAACCGTATCAAGTCTCTAGGATGACAGTCGTGTCACCAGCAGGCACAGGGAAAGTCCCAGACTGGAGTCAGCGATGGACGTGAGCTGGATTCTGGATCTGGAGTCAGGAATGCACGGATCGGGGTCAAAGGCAGACGAACAAAGTCCTCCTCGGATACTGGCCATTGAAGAAAGAGAGCTGACCCTTTGATCCCTCAGCTTTTATACTGAGCGTGATGCAGATGGGATGGAATACTCTGTTGGTCAGTTTTGGGTCACCTGTCCTGTCCACTCCTCCCTGCAGGTGCGACTCCAGTATGCTTTTCTGCTTCTGACCCTCTAACGGGGCAAACAGCAAAGTTAGCTGACCTTGGTTGTTATAGCAATAAGTATAAGCAGGAGCCTCTCTGCATACCACTCCTTGGTATAATCAGGTCTTATCACTCTGGGAGTGAACAGTTTCCGAACAATATGCTGTTAATTTCAGAGTTTAGTCAGTTAGAAGAGGCCCAGCTAAAAAGTAAAATTACAAAACAGAAAATTGGTTCTGTTTTACCTCTAACCAGGACACCACTAAAAATTATGTTCTGTTACAATTCTCCAAATATGAAACCTTCACTAACAATTATACCAAAAACAATTGGCTCTTTAAAATTGGTCAACTGCATGTATGCTATATTATTTGGATGTGGCTTGTATTTTGCTGCAGCAGTAAAATACTAAGACTTCAGTAAGTGTAGCAGTTCCACAGCTCTTCTGAGACTGGCCAGTCATCCATATGTCCAGCTGTGGAATTTTGTTCTAGTTTTAAACTCCTCTTTTTTTTTTCTTTTTTCTTTCCTCTGTATTAAATGTCTGTTTATACTTTTCAGCTTCCCATCACCAATGTTTCTTGGAATTCAACAGGTATGTTCATTATAAAGCATACTAAGCATATTCATTATGTTGAAATTAAACTAATGTTAGCACAGAGGACAGAAGGGTATGTTCTGGTACTTGGGGATCCACGAATGTGCGTGTACTTGTGAATCTAGAGAGCAGGGTATCACAGAATCACAGAATCACAGAATCTTCATGGTTGGAAAGGACCCTTAAGATCATCGAGTCCAACCAAACAACCTACAATCTCTGCCACTAGAATGTGTGTGCGCGCACATGCGCGCTTTCACTAGTGAACTTATATCCCTATCGGCCAAAGAGGAGGAAGGGGACTTGGCTGTCTGTGTTTATGTTGTATGTGAATTCTACACATGGGCGTTTTTGACTGCCTTGTCTGTGTCAGTCTGGGTGACCAGCTGTGTCAGTGTTCTGTATATGTCCTGTGTGTCTCTGAGATACATGGTCAGCTTTGCTACTTGTTGAACCTGCAACTGGGAAAGCAGCAGCCCTGTCCCTCAGTCTGGGCAGAGACCCCAGAGACCCTGCACTGGACTGGACAGGAGGGTCCTGGCTGGGGCTGCTGGAGGAGACGGCTATACTCTTAATATCCCTTAACAGTTTTGTAGCCAGCAGGCTGTCACCTCGTGAGATTTTAATGGGCAGACCCATGTGACTGTCTTACACAGCACCTTTAACTCCCATGCAGTCAAACTTAAAACTCACAAATAACAGTCTTCTAAAATATCATCAAGTATTAATGAAATGTTTAAGGACTTTCCACACACAGCTGAAAGAAGCTTTGCCAGAACCCACCACTGAACTCTGTCATACCTTGAAACTAGGAGATTGACTCTACATTAAGGTGTACTGTAACCAGTTCTTTTTTAAAGATTCCAATGTACAAACTGGAGCCCACACAAAGGAAAAAAATAAGGTTAACTCTGCTTTATTGTGAAGCCTTGCTACAGAGAAAAAAAAAGCAGTGAATTCAGCTTTATTGCGAAGCCTTGCTAAGCAGTTCCCAAATGTCCCAAAAGTTACTTCAAAGAGTAAGTACTTCTTACCACCCCATAGATCGTAGTAGTACCACTGAGCAGCAGGATAACGAGGAGCTCCATCAGTACGGCAGAGGAAGGCAGGCACAGCGCTTTCCAGGGCGTCCCCTGTATCTTCAAAGTGCGCTCATGTCTCTCTCTCTCTCTCCACCCCGAGACAGGCCCCTTATATCCTGCACCGGATTGAGTGGAAAAGTACAGGCTAGAGTCGCTGCACACATGGCCAGTGCATGCAGTGAGCCTCACCAGACTCATGATCCAGCTTTGCTAACAGTGGCTGTCTGATACGTGACTACATTGTTGCATTCCCTTCTTGTTATTTTCTTCTTTGAAGGTCAGGTTCTCATGGATACACACATAGTTTTTGCAGCAACAGTACTGAGGTCCTTTTTCTCGGCACGTATACTGGGTTTGGTTCAACTAGTAATTTTCCGTTGTCTCTCACTCAGACCATCCTCTATTATCCCTAACACATATACCCGTGAAAATACACACTTCAGCTGCACTGGAAGGGACCTTAGCAGGTATTCGTAATTACTAATATTGCAGTAAAGACCATGGGGCTACTCAACTGAATACATGTTTTCCCACTGTAAAAGGGTCACACCACCTTCAGGCACTATGCAGAGCGTATCACCTGTTACGTCAGAGCAGAATGATCTGGATGAACTTCCTTTGATCAAGTATCAACAGAAGAACAAGCTACAACCCTGCAAATAGTCTTTGATGACCCTGTTGTTATCACCTGGACCTGTCAATTATGTCTGGAAAATTTTTCCTTTGTTCTGGGATTTTGTATGTGGTTCTAAGACCTATAAGATTCTGCCTGTTAATTGGACTGGCACTTGTACATTAGGATGGGTTTTTCCTGGCATCTCAATACTCCCAGACCTGTTCTGGAATGATGAGCACAACTTACCCCAACGTATGAAACGAAATACAAAATGCTTTGTGCAAAAGCCACTTGTTATTTGACAAACTCACTTCCACCAGTTGTAGAGAGGGGAGCAAAAAGAGAAGCTGGATAAGTTAGTTCAAAAACAAAAAGAGGTTAACAAAAGATTTAAGAGTGGAGAGAAATGTAAAACATTTTAGTGAATGCTTGATAGAGATTTCTTTATAAAGCAATGTGAAAGACTTACCTTAGAAGCTGAGTACATTGTATATAACTGACAAGGGAAAGTACCTAGACCAGAGGACAGATTCAGAATAAGACCTTTCAGTCTGAAATTTAATTTTAAAAGTTCCATTCAGTTTGCATTTAACAGCATTACAGTAAAAACCTGCACAACTTTTTTTCCCCAGAAGGCAGAGCTCTTCTGTTAGACTACTAGATGTATAAACTACATTCCCCAAAGACTTGTTTTTTATAGTTTAGTTAGGTGCAATTAAGTGTAAAACAGCTAGAAATAATGTCATAAGTGAAATTTAAATGCCTAGTACAACCAGAACCATGGGAACATTGCACATGCTATTGTACATCTAACAGAGCAAAAACTATCATCAGACGAAATACTGTATGCTCCTAAGTAATTGGTAGGTCCCCTTTGCTCGTTAACCGTCACATTCTTTTTTCTGCTTCATGCATCTGTTGCTTTAGTTTCCCTATTCACAACTCCCTGTACAAGTCACTAAAAACAATTATTTCAGCAACAGCCAGGAAAAAATCCCACAATTAAACAGTAAAAGCTTATTTTGTTGCCAAGACTGTCTAAAACACAGTAGTTTTCTAGAAATTACATCTGAAGACCTTAACTTCTGGTTTAAAGACCCCCATCTCTAAAATACACATTGTATTAAAAGGAGAAAAGGGATTCTTATTTACATAGCTTAATTAATCTCTCTGATGAAGTACAGGTATTTCCAGTGCTTGAACAGAATTATTCCAACCACAACTACCACTCTTAGAAAAATATTACAATATATTCAAATGCAACTACTTGCCTAATTAGACCCATCCCATGCCATTTTAATTCTGCAACACATGTAATTTTTTACTGGAAACAGAGACCAATATTTTATACTTTCTATAGTTGACTGACAATTTGTGGCAGTTCCTATCATTCATTCACACAGCACTAAGAGCAAGAAAAATAAATCTTACTGAGTGACATACCACAAAGTGGAGAGATTAATCAGGAAAAGCATAAATGCTACTGAATAAACTGGAGGCAGCAATTAAAACCTATTGAAAGTTCTAGAAAAATATATTTTTACCTTGGCTCCATTTTTTTCAAAATTATTTGTGTCATGTGTAAGACAAATATGTTAATAATTATATCCAGTCTCCCTCTTTCTGATTGCATTTTTGACTCATTTTTTCCATTTACTCAAGCCATATGTATGCGATTCAAATAGCTAAAAAGTGGCACTTTGAAAGTTTTGTAAAAGATTTTAGAAATATTAATGGTCTGCCAATCAGCTGAATTGTCAAAAAAATTCCAAAGGTTAGTCTGCTAAGCAGTGAAAATCTTATGCTTAGCCAAAGCTTTTCAACAGTATCTGATTTTCATGAATCTTCAATGTTGAATCATAAATCTAATGAGAGAGTCAGTTCTGTGGTGTTTTTGCATTTTCACTTATGGCTCTACCTGGATCAGAAATAGCAGAAAATCATGAAAAAAGATTCTTTTCTGCTACCAAAAGAACTTTAGGATCATTTTTGATGCTAATTATTTAATCATCCTTTCTTATTTTAACAATGGACTTAGGCACGTTTATAATTTTTAAAGTGCAATTAAATCCTTTTTTAGATAAGAAATCTATAGTTTAGTTATAGGTTATTTGAAACATAGTCTTGATACTAAGCCCAAATTCCAAGGGAATTCATACTCAGACTATTGACTCATTATAAACACAAATAATGTACAAATCTTTGCAGGATAAGAGTATGACCCAGTTTGTAAAAAGCAGTAATGAATAGCAGTGCAATGGAATCATGCAGCTTAATTCAAGCCTTGTTAATTCCCTGGTATTTTCTGTAGTGTCATTGTGCACAAGGCATGAGTATGAGCAGGATGGAGTTCACAAGCTTCATTTTCAGAAAGGACTGTAAAAAAAAGAGGATGGAGATAGGACATATCAGCTCAGGTGAAAGGGAATTTCCAAATATGGTGGAAAACATGGGTAAAGGTCCTGCCTCTGCTAACCTCAGTGCTGAAAATGCCCCTGACATCTGTGTGAGCTAGGAATAAGGAATCCCTGGACCCCAGGTATCCAAATGTAGCATGGAGCACTGGGCAGGATCCTACCAGGAATCAAGCCAGGAAGGGGAAGCCAAAACAAGATTTAAAGAAAATTTGGACCTAAATGTGAGGAATGCTGACTAGGAGCATGATTTCTTCTCTGTATTTGAAGGTGAATATTTGTGAAAAGCTGAAAAGTGGTTGTAATAGTGAGGGAAAGGAAGCCACAGACCCTCATGAAGTGGAAGAGGTTGATTTTGTGGCATGTGCAAAGTATGAAATAATAAAGGATGAACCCTTTTGTATTGAGACTGAGCGGGTACAAAGTATTTGTTATGTGGGCCTGTTTCTGTGAGGAGTGTATGTATAATATTCAGGTATTGCAGATATTTCTGTTCTCTTGATATATAAGTAGAATAAACTTGGAGGTGTAAAGTTCACCAAAATACTTTATAAAAGTATTTAATTGATTTATATTCCATGATTTATTATCTGAAGACATTAAGCAGCAGTAAAAATTTAGGAGGTAAAACTTGCTAGCCAAGGAAAGAGGAACATCTTTTGATAATTTTCATGACATGTTTAGAAAGATGTTAGCCAAGGTTGAGATAAACTACAAAGCATTTACACTAGATTTTGCAGGCTTGCTGCAAGTGCCAGGAATTCAGGTGCATACGGATGGCAGAAAGTCTACTTTGAGTCCTGTTCAGGAAGCTAGCTGTATTTGGAGCTTGATTTTTATACAGGCAACAAAGAGCAATGCCTCATATGTGAATCAGATGCACTGATTTCTACCCAGAAATTTTGCCTTATTTCTCGGTGTACATTCAGATTTAGGAAAAGGCTAGTTATTCTTTGTGTCAGCTACTGAAGGACAAGGCTGGCAGGAAGCCCGTTGTGGCTTTGGATCCACACCAAAACAGGACCTGTGTCAGAGGATGAGAGGACGCTGTTCCCTCCTTGCTCCTGGATATACTGTGTGTCTCAACCACCTCAAGTAACACAACCAGTACTCAAGTAACTCAAGCAAACCTGAGGAAATAGTAGAGTCTGACTCCAGATCTGAAAAGTGGGCTGCACCTTGTGTGCAATTTTAGAGGACATCTTTCTCCATGACAGGTATGAGGGGGAAGAAGTGCTCTTTTTCTGTCCCTCTTTCCAGGCTGTGGTTGTGCATGTGAAAGGGACAAAACCTGCCCTTTGAACCTTCAAACTATAAAAGCAACTCTGCTGGCAAATGGCCCCCTAGTGGTCCCAGACTGGGGGAATGGTACAACTACAAAGAATAAGGACATTGTGAGTGTAAGTGCAGTGAAGGAAAGAACAGAGCAATAGCTGGAGCAGACACCTACAGTGACCTTCTGATTGAAGAGCTCTATAAACCAAGCGAGATGGTCTTAAAAATTGTAGTGATGTTGTGGACATCTTTCTTGCAGGTAATCAGAAGGGCAGCCAAAACTACAGTAACATAAAAAAATAGGCTCCGACAAACCATTTGGCCTTTCTTTGCATCCCTTTGTCTGTAGAGAACTATATTGCTGCAACCAGCGCTGTCAGCCAACAAACAAGACCTGTAATATTATAAAGCACAAGTTCTGTCTATATTTGAAAAGTTTTTGGAGAAATGTATCTCCTCAGAAATATAACAATTCAATTTCAGAAATAACTGGATGTGATGAGTTGACCACAGACAGCAGCTAAGCACCACACAGCTGCTCACTCATTCCCTGCCCCAGCAGGACAGGAGAGAGAACAGGAAGAGCAAAAGCAATAAAACTCTTGGGTTGAGAAAATTAATTCTATCCAAAATTTCTGCTTCAGCTTTGGTTTCCATTGTTTATTTATTCACATAAAATCACAGTAAATATAACCTTTCTCCTTTTTTGATGACTGCTTAACTTAACTACAACAAAGTCTGAATCTGCAAATTCAAATCAGTGGAACAGTTGCAAAATTTTACATTATCACACATTTAAAAGCTGCCAAACACCCACCCAGCCGCTTATGTGGCTTAGAGCCACATACTCCTCATAATCCTTCATTCCCTAAGGTCTTATCATATATGATAAAATTCTTTCCAGGCTCAACTTCTCAACTCATCTACCTCCTCCCCCACACCCTTAGCGGTGCAGAGGGAATGGGGAGTTGCATTCAGATCAGTTTGCAGCATTGTTTCCTTTGTTTGCTCTGGGATTTTGCATTTATGTTATCATATATCTTCTCTCCCTGTTTTGCTATGGAGGGGGAGTAAGAAAGCAGCTGGGTGGGTGTTTGGCAGCTGGCCAAGGTCAATCCACCATATCTATCCAGCAAACACTCCTGCATGTTGTGCAGGAGTGATCAATGACTTCTTGCATGTGAGGAAACCTCATTGACTTCAGTAGCATTATTCATGCAATCCCAGGTGCTGGGAGGTGGACCCTGGTTGACCCCAGGAGCTCAGGCTATGTCAATCAGATGGGTTGTGGGCATAAAGAGTTTTCCCCAAAGCCTGCTGAAATTGGTGGGAAATCCCAGTGAGATTTTTCCATTGTTTTCAGTGGGTTTTGGCTGAAGAACAGAGTGAGTCGTGTTATTTATTGTGTCAGGTTGGAAATGAGTACATAACAAGTAGATGGCACAAACTAAAGGAAGGAGATGAAGATATAGTTATGAAAAGCACAAAGTGTATGGTCTGGAGGCCACTAAAATCAGCAGGAAGCTCTGGATCAGGCTTTGTACCCACTCCACGTCCACTGCTCTCCCCTCATCTACCCAGCCAGTCATGCCATCATAGAAGGCTATCAGGTTGGTCCAGCATGATTTCCCCTTAGATGATGATGAGGGTTAGAGTAGATGAGGGGAGATCTTAGGGTAGATGAAGGGAGAGCAGTGGACGTTGTCAATCTGGACATAAGATAGGCTTTTGACACTGTCTCCCATAACATCCTCATAGGGAAGCTTAGGAAGTGTGGGTTAGATGAATGGACAGTGAGGTGGATTGAGAACTAACTGGCTGAATGGCAGAGCTCAGAGGGTTGTGACCAGCAGCATAGAGTCTAGTTGGAGGCCTGTAACTAGTGGTGTTCCCCAAGGGTCAGTACTGGGTCCAGTCTTCTTCAATATATTCATCAATGACCTGGATGAGGGGATAGAGCGCACCCTCAGCAAGATTGCTGATGACACAAAGCTGGGAGGGGTGGCTGACGCACCAGAAGGCTGTGCCACCATACAGAGAGACCTGGACAGGCTGGAGAGTTGGGTGGAGAGAAACCTTATGAAATTCAACAAGGGCAAGTGTAGGGTGCTGCACCTGGGGAGGAATTACCCCATGCACCAGTACAGGTTGGGGGCTGACCTGCTGGAGAGCAGCTCTGTGGAAAGAGACCTGGGAGTCCTGGTGGACAACAGGATGACCATGAGCCAGCAATGTGCCCTTGTGGACAAGAAGGCCAATGGCATCCTGGGGTGCATCAAGAAGAGGGTGGCCAGCAGATCAAGGGAGGTCCTCCTCCCCCTCTACTCTGCCCTGGTGAGGCTGCACCTGGAGTACTGTGTCCAGTTCTGGGCTCCCCGGTTCAAGAAAGACAAGGAACTACTGGAGAGAGTCCAGCGGAGGGCTACAAAGATGATCAAGGGAACGGAATGCCTCTCTTGTGAGGTAAGGCTGAGACCTGGGTCTGTTTAGCCAGGAGATGAGAAGACTGAGAGGGGATCTCATCAATGCTTATAAATATCTAAAGGTCAGGTGTCAGGAGGATGGGGTCAGACTATTTTCAGTGGTGCCCGGTGACAGGATGAGGGGCAATGGGCACAAACTGGAACACAGGAAGTTCCACCTAAACATGAGAAGGAACTTCTTTCTTTTGAGGGCGGCAGAGCACTGGAACAGGCTGCCCAGAGAGGTGGTGGAGTCTCCTTCTCCGGGGATATTCAAAACCCACCTGGACATGATCCTGTGCAACCTGCTCTAGGTGAACCTTCTTTAGCAGGGGGGGTTGGACTAGATGATCTCCAAAGGTCCCTTCCAACCCCTACCATTCTGTGATTCTGTGATTTGAACGAGCCTCCAATCCATGCACTGTCATTATTTCTACGGTCAAACAGAAAGGATGTTCGCATGAGAACTTCTTGCTGCACTGTTAGATAAAGGCAAGGCCACGCAGGTGGCATAATCTCCAGTACCAAGTGGAGCTGCCTGCGGGCTCCTCTGTTACAATGAGCCGCTGAGTTTATCCTGCGGCCAAGGGTTTGTGCAGTCCAACACAGGCCTGAAAGCCATGCTGTACGTGCAGCATAGTGCAGCACAGCACAGGCCTGGGCCTACCTAGGCTAACTGCATTGTGGATCACTAACTCCTTGATGCACAATGGTATTCCAGTCAGGATCACTGCAGCATCTGGCTGCACTGTATAGAAATACAATCTGAAACGAATTCCAGGTAAGCCACTGTTAAAACTGCCTCTTTTTAAATTGTGAATGAGAGGAGACAGATACTATAGATCTGTAACACTACTAAATATAATATGATAAATGACTTTTGTCACATTAAGGTTAAGGAATTTTATCATGTGGATATGAAGAAAAATTGAAGATGAGGATAAAGCGGCATGAGGTTTCATACATAACTTCATATCTATAGCTGACAAAAAAATACTGCTGTTGTTAATATAAAGAATCTTTCACAGCAGTGATCTTTTTAGTTAAACCATTATCTGTAACTGAGCTAGTATGACTTTACTATATCTAACCTAGTTACATGTTCTCTGAACAAGATGTAGTAGGTTTTACTATAATTTTACATTATATGCTGGTAAAGTAGCAAAATGACTTTAAAAATGTTTTTTTTTTTCCGTGGCGGCAGACTGTCTTAAAAGATCAGGCCTCTTGTATTTTATCCCTGCCATTTCTTAATTTGGAATAAAGATTCTGTGACAAACAGGATTCACACCATTATCCAGTTACAGATTAGTCTTCACATGTTACACATCAGGCTTCACGAAGCCTTCTTACTCCAGCTACAGGAGGCATTGTGTTTGCACATTGTGTCCCCCTTCTGGGGGGACTTCAACCATCCCAATATCTGCTGGAAAAGTAGCACAGCAAGTTGTAGGCAATCCAGGAGACTCCTGGATAATGCATCGAGGATAACTTCTTAAGCCAGGTAATAGACAGCCCCACCAGAGGAGATGCGATACTGGACCTGATGGTCACCAATGAAAGTGAGCTCATTGGTGACATCAAGATTGGAGGCAGCCTGCACTGCAGTGATCACGCACTGGTGGAGTTCGCAGTCCTGAGGGATATGGGTCAGATGAAGAGTAAAGTCAGGACTGCAAACTTGCAGGTCTTCAAGGAGTTAGTCAATAGGACCCCCTGGGAAACTGCCCTCAGGGACAAGGGGGCAGAACAGAGCTGGCAGATCTTTAAGGATGCTTTCCATAGAGTACAAGAGCTCTCGATCCCCAGGTGTAAGAAATCAGGAAAGGAAGGCAAGAGACCAGCATGTCTGAGTTGAGACCTGCTGGTCAACCTAAAGGGCAAGAAGGAAATGCACAGGCAGTGGAAACAGGGACAGGTATCCTGGGAAGAGTATAGGGACACTGCCCGGTTGTGTAGGGATGGGGTCAGGAAGGCCAAGGTGCAACTGGAGCTGAACTTGGCAAGGGATGCTAAGAATAACAAGAAGGGTTTCTACAGGTATGTCAGACAGAAAAGGAAGGTTAAAGAAAGTGTACTCCCGCTGATGAGCAAGACTGGCAAACTGGTAACAACAGACGAGGAGAAGGCTGAGGTACTCAGCAACTTTTTTGCCTCCGTCTTTACTGACAACCTCTCTTCCCACACCTCTCGAGTGGATGGAATGCAAGGCGGGGACTGGGGGAGCAAAGTCCCCTCCCACTGAAAGAGAAGATCAGGTTCATGACCACCTGAGGAACCTGAACATACACAAGTCCATGGGACCTGAGGAGATGCACCTCAGAGTCCTGAGGGAATTGGCTGATGGAGTTGCCAAGCCACTCTCCATGATATTTGAAAAGTCATGGCAGTCAGGTAAAGTCCCTGGTGACTGGAAAAAGGGAAACATTGCACTCATTTTTAAAAAGGGTAGAAAGGAGGCCCCTGGGAACTACCACCCTGTCAGCCTCACCTCCGTGCCTGGGAAGATCATGGAACAGATCCTCCTAGAAGCTATGCTAAGGCATGCGGAGGACAGGAAGGTGATTCGAAACAGCCAGCATGGCTTCACCAGAGGCAAGTCCTGCCTGACGAACCTAGTGGCTTTCTGTGATGGAGTGACTATGTCAGTGGACAAGGGAAGAGCTACAGATGTTGTCTATCTGGACTTCTGTAAGGCCTTTGACACGGTCCCCCACAATATCCTTATCTCTAAATTAGAGAGATATGGATTTGATGGGTGGACTGTTTGGTGGATGAGGAATTGGTTGGATGTTCGCATCCAGAGGGTAGTGGTCAACGACTCAATGTCCAGATGGAGATTGGTGGCGAGTGGTATCCCTCCACGGTCCGTATTGGGAACAGTACTGTTTAATATCTTCATCAATGACATAGTGGGATCAAGTGCACCCTCAGCAAGTTTGCGGACGACACCAAGCCGAGTGGTGCCAGAGGGACAGGATGCCATCCAAAGGGACCTGGACAAGCTCAAGAAGTGGGCCCGGGTGAACCTCATGAAGTTCCACAAGGCCAAGTGCAAAGTCCTGCACCTGGGTCAGGGCAACCCCCAGTATCAATACAGGCTGGGGGATGAAGGGATTGAGAACAGCCCTGACAAGAAGGACTTGGGAGTACTGGTGGATGGAAAGCTGGACATGACCCCGCAATGTGTGCTTGCAGCCCAGAAAGCCAACAGTATCTTGGGCTGCATCAGAAGAAGCATGGCCAGCAGGTCGAGGGAGGTGATTCTGCCCCTCTACTCTGCTCTCATGAGACCCCACCTGGAGTACTGTGTCCAGCTCTGGAGCCCTCAGCACAGGAAAGACACGGACCTGTTGGAGCGAGTCCAGAGGAGGGGCCGTGAAGATGATCAGAGGGCTGGAGCACCTATGCTATGAGGACAGGCTGAGAGAGTTGGGGTTGTTTAGCCTGGAGAAGAGAAGGCTCCGGGGAGACCTTATTGTGGCCTTTTAGTACTTAAAGGGAGCCTACAGGAAAGATGGGGACAAACTTTTTAGCAGGGCCTGTTGCAATAGGACAAGGGGTAATGGCTTTAAACTGAAAGAGGGTAGATTTAGACTAGATATAAGGAAGACATTTTATACAATGAGGGTGGTGAAACGCTGGAAGAGGTTGCCCAGAGAGGTGGTAGATGCCCCATCCCTGGAAACATGCAAGGTCAGGTTGGACGGGGCTCTGAGCAACCTGATCTAGTTGAAGATGTCCCTGCTCATTGCAGGGGAGGTTGTACTAAATGACCTTTAAAGGTCCCTTCCAACCCAAACTATTCTATGATTCTGTGATTCTATGTCCTTCCCATTCACATTAATGCACTGACATTACTTGGAGCACCATTCCATTTATAATTTCACTTGGAGCTGCAAAGCAGCCATTACTGAACAGAGTGCCTGGCATTGCAAATCACTGAGATGTCATAAGCAGGGTGAGGCCAGCTCTGATAATAGAGGTGACAGGTCTTGCCAAATTTTTATTTCACCCTTGTTATAGCCTAAGAAAAATTCCAGATGGGGAAAACCCCTTCCCAACCCTCTTTGACCCCCCTCCAAACCCTAAAGTCCTCCCAACTCATCTCCCAAAACTCTCCGACCCCTCTGAAACTCC
This sequence comes from Larus michahellis, assembly GCF_964199755.1. Taxonomy (NCBI): domain Eukaryota; kingdom Metazoa; phylum Chordata; class Aves; order Charadriiformes; family Laridae; genus Larus; species Larus michahellis. The sequence goes on along the minus strand of NC_133929.1, from coordinate 20,239,854 downwards.
CCTGCCACCTCCCTTGCCAAAAGCCCCTCAACCCCTCAAAAAACCTCCAACCCTCAAAAACCTGACCCCCCGAAAATCCCCCTTAACCCCCAACCCTAAAAAAAAAACATCCCCCAACCCCCCTCCCCACTTTAATATACTATTTTGTTGATCTAAAAATATATTTTATAAGGATGCAACTTGTTTGTATCCCAAAAGAGATAATAGCAATATTTTTAGAACATGCAGAATTTGTGTGATGATTACTTTTGAAAAATCCACTTTCTGTTCCTAATAGTTCCCATAAGGAACACTCTAATGTGTTCAACCTTGTCTTCTTCCCCCTAAAAGAATCAAAACTAAGTTTTATGATTTGGGGTTTTTTTTCATTTTTTTTTCTTGTCACACTTAACAGATTATTTTCCTTTTTTTTCAGTGTATATACACCACAGTCTTCTTACAGATATGCTTTATGGATTACATGTTCTTTTAATCATATAGACTACTTGCTCCTTATTTCTGATATGATAGTATTTTGAGCCATTTCAGAAAATTATTCACATACAAATATCAGAAAAAATCATTTTTGTCCTTTAATCCACTGTCTTCTCCATCTTTGCCCATGAAATTGTCCATGAATGAGCATTCAGCTGCAATTAAAATTTTGACATTTCTTTTGAAAGAAATGTGAGGTATAGAGGATGATATGAAGGGAGCAAGTTCAGTATTTATCCTTCTGAAGACAGGCTCTGAAATCTAGGATTTCTAAGTGTTTGGGTTTTGTGCAGACCCTTTGCTTATGCTTTCAAAAAACATACTGTAGAAACATAGTACACTTTGTGTGAGGATTTTGAGCATCGATGAACACAAAACTGTTTCCTCAGTGAAGGAACTGTGAAATGTGTGTTGAAGGGAAAGACGTTTTATTTATGTGACTATTACATGTTCTATATACAGTATTTTGCTCATATCCAAGAGATTCAGGACAAGTATCTTAAGGTAATTAACTATCAAAACCTGTTAAAAAACAATCAAAAAAAACCAAACCTACCACTTAGGAGTGTACTGAATATATACATTTCTAAGATTTCCTTTCTCTTACACTGTGTATTGATGTTCTTTCTCACTTTTTTTTGTTGTAGTTAAACAAGAATGTGCATCTTGGCTTTTGACTGGTTTTACTCTAAGGAAATGGCTCTGGACCAGCTATGGAATTGCCAAGGAGTTGCTCTGGACCAGAAATCTGGTTTATTTAGATGCGATTAAGAAGGGAGATAAAACACCTTCTGTATTGTGGAGCTGGAGTATCAGACCTCTGAAAAAAGACTATCCTCACCCTGTGATTGCTGTGCCAGTTTGCATATTGGAATAGTAACTGCATGTACCTTGTATGGGAGATAAGTTTATTTGATTTGCTTACCTGGGGGTCTTCTGTTTATACTTCAGTCACCTCTGTGACTGGCCCCAAAATGCTGGAGTATCCGTGGTTTGTGGGTGTGTTTGGGGTTTTTTTGTTTAATTGTTTTCTTACCTGGGAACATTAAACAGGCTTGTTAATTTATTCAAATCCATAAGTCTAATTTCTGGGCATCATTTTTTAAGTCTTTATTATGTCCCTGTGATAATAGAGAGTTTTATGGCTAATTGCAGCTGGATGTTTGACCTGTGTCACTTACGAGAGAACTATCGTGATGAAGTCTTATAACCTGTTTTTGATGCTTACTAGTTAGTAAGGTTTAGGGATGTTTAAAAGATGCATAGGATCTTGGCACCACACGAGTCCATTGAGAGTTCTGCTGACACCATCAGTTACAGATAGAAACAGGAGTGTAATAAAGAATGCAGAAGCATGGGGTTTGCTTACATTGCTTGGATCATGTTTAGAGCAAACATGCATTGAACTCTGGCCAGTCAACAGCCTTACCTTATTTGTTCAAGTGTTTTCTTGCTGGACAGGATCCAAACTCATAATAGCTGTGATTCATTATGGTGTATTTATTTATTTATTACCATTAGAAACTAAACAAGTTTTAATAATTTTCAGAATTTTATCTGGTTTGGGATTAGCATGCTATTTAAGTGATGTGAATATAAAGAGTTAATAAGAGCTGTATAAAGCAGGCTTGATTTGCAGGGCTGCCATTCAAGTTGAGGGTGTTTTGTTTGTTTTGGTCTATAGCTCCATGTCTATAGCTTACAAAAAGCTGTAGAAGATAAATATCCACTGATTTCAGTTGCTTCAGTGTTTGAATTTGCCTCCAAGTGGACAAACAATTCATTTCTCAAAGCTGCCACATTTGACCTTAATTGATAATCCTCTTGACAGCCTTGACAGAAAGGACAATGATTGAAAGGCTACAAGAGCTCATTTACTCTTTCAGCCTTTGAGGTGTTTTTTTCACAGATTTAAACCTTGATGCAGCTATTCTCTGTCTTTCTGCTGATGGAAAAATATAGTAATTGCAAGGCAGAAAAAAATACTGATTTTTTCTTTTTCCTTTACTGAAGGAGTTTGAATGAAGATTTTAACATTTTGGCTGATCCATAATATTCTTTGCTCAATGTGGTGGGTTAATCTTAGCTGTCTGCCAGACATCCACCAGGCTGCTCTCTCACTCCCCCTCCTCAACAGGACAGGGGAGAAAATAAGATGGAAAAGCCTGTGGGTCAAGATAAAGACAGAGAGATAACTTACCAATTACTGTCACAGGCAAAACAGACTCGACTTGGTGAGTTAATAAATGTAATAAATTTAATAATACATTTATTTATTATTAAATGTATATTTAATTAATAAATGTAATAAATGTAATAATTTCAGTTAATAAATTAACTTAATTTCTTGTCAATTAAAAATGGAGAAGGATAATGAGAAACAAAGACAAAACTAAAAACACCTTCCCCCCACCCCACGCCCTTCTACACAAGCTCAATTTCACTTCTTCATTCTTGACTCTGCAGCCCATGGAGAGGACCAAGCTGGAACAGATACCCACGCTGCAGCCTGTGGAGGACCACACGCCACAGCAGATGGATATGCCCTGAAGGATGGTGCACCCCATGGAGAGAAGCCCACACAGGAGCAGGTTTTCTGTCAGGAACTGCTGCCTGTGGGGGACCTGGAGCAGTCTTTTCCTGAAGTACTGTATCCTGTGGGAGGGACCTCATGCTGGAGCAGTGTTAGGAGAAAGGAGAAACTGTTATGAACTGGCCACAACCCCCATTCCCCATCCCTCCCCATGCTACTCAGTGGGGGAGGAAGTAAAAGAGTCAGGAAGTGAAGATGAGCCTGGGTAGAAGGGGGGTGGGGGGAAGGCAGTTTAGTTTTTGTATTTGTTTTTCACCATCCTATTCCATTTTTAATTGGCAGCAATTCGAGTTTTTGCCCGTGACAATAATTGGTAAGTGATCACCCTGTCTTTATCTCAAGCCACTAGCTTTTCTATCTTATTTTCTCTGCCCCTGTCCTGTTGAGGAGGGGGAGTGAGAGAGTGGCTGGGTGGGGTTCTGGCAGCCAGCCAATTTTAACCCACCACAGTAAGTTGTAATGAGTCCCACGACTGGAGTGCTGGGATGGATGGCTACAGGCTGTTTAGGAAGGATAGGCAGGGCAGGCGAGGTGGAGGAGTTGCACTGTATGTAAGGGAGAGACTTGACTGCACAGCCCTTACAGTTAATGATGATGTGGTTGAGAGCCTCTGGGTAAGGATTAGGGGGAAGGAAAACAAAGGAGATGTTGTAGTGGGTGCCTACTACCGATCACCCAGCCAGGATGTAAGCACTGAAGAGTTATTCTATAGGCAAGGTAGGCCTTGTCCTTATGGGAGATTTCAACTTCCTAGACATCAACTGGGAATATCATACTGCTGTGATGAGCAAGTCCTGGAAATTCTTGAAGTCTGTAGGAGAGAACTTCTTGGCACAAATACTCAGGGAGCCAACTAGGAAAGATGCCCTCCTAGACTTGTTTGTGAATAGAGAAGGACTTGTGGGGGATGTGATGGTAGGTGGCTGTCTTGGCCACAGGGATCATGAAATGGTTGAGTTTAAAATTTTTGGTGTAACGAGAAAAAAGGACAGCAGAGTTGCTATCCTGGATGTCAAGAGAGCAAACTTTAAGCTATTCAGGGAGCTACTTATCAGTGACCCCTGGGAATCTGCCTTTGAGGGCTTAGGAGTCCACGAGTGCTGGTCAGTTTTTAAGAATCACCTTTTAAAAGCACAGGAGCAGGCAATCCCATTGTGTCAAAAGTCAAGCAAACAGGGCAGAAGACCAGCTTGGCTGAACAGGGAACTCCTTGTGGAGCTCAAGAGGAAAAAGAAATGGTATGATCTCTGGAAGCAAGGTCAGGCTCCGCAGGAAGATTACAGAGCTGCGGTTCGTATGTGCGGGGAGAACACACGAAAGGCCAAAGCACAACTGGAGTTGAAACTGGTCAGTGTTGTGTCACATAACAAGAACGGCTTCTTTAAGTACATTAATAGCAAGAGGAGGTCTAAAGAAAACATTGGATTGATACTTGTTGAAGATGGTCACCTGAATAACAGGGAAGCATTCAATGCTTTTTTTGCCTCAGTCTTTAATAATACTGATAGACCTTGGGCTGCCCGGTCCCCTGAGTCGGAGGACCACGAGTGTGGGAGCAGTGACTTTCCATTTGTGGACACTGAAATTGTAAGGGACCGGCTGTATCAGCTGAATGTTCGCAAGTCCATGGGGCCTGACGGGATTCATCCCAGAGTACTGAAGGAGCTAGCAGATGTTATGGCAGGACCCCTCTCGATCATCTGCCAAAGGTCTTGGGAGTCTGGGGAGGTCCCTGCTGACTGGAAGATAGCCAATGTTATTCCAATTTACAAGAAGGGCATGAGGGAAGACCCAGGAAACTACCAACCTGTTAGTCTAATCTCAGTACCTGGAAAAATTATGGAGGTTATACTGGGTATTACTGAAAGGCATTTAAAGAATAATGCAATTATCAGGCACAGTCAACATGGGTTCATGAAGGGAAAGTCCTGTCTAACTAATTGGATATCCTTCTCTGATAAGGTCACCTGCCTAGTGGATGAAGGGAAGGCTGTGGATGTAATTTTTCTGGATTTTAGTGATTCTTTTGATACTGTCCCTCACAGCATCCTTCTGGACAAGTTGTAGCCCTTGTCCCAATCCAGATAGGACCAGCTGTGAGAAATTGTATTGGGTGTATGTGGCAAGGTTTTGGTAGTGGGGGAAGGCTGCAGGGGTCACCTCTGGGAAGAGGTCAGGGGCTGCCCTGTGCCAGACACAGATGGTTTGGCAATGGCCCCACCACAGGCCAAAGCTGAGCCAAGCAGCGAATGTTGTAGCACCTCTGTGAAAGCATTTAAGAAAGGGCAAAAATGCCAGACAGAAGAGGAGGGAACAAAAAGGAGTGAGAAACAACAGAGGGAACACCAAGGTCAAGGGAGTAGGAGGTGCTCCATGGCAGAGCAGCCTCCCCTTGCAGGTTGCCCAGAGAAGTTGTAGATGCCCCATCCCTGGAGGTGTTCAAGACCAGGCTGGAGGGAGCTTTGAGTAACCTGGTCTAGTGGGAGGTGTCCCTGCCCATGGCAGGGGGTTTGGAACTAGATGATCTTTAAGGTCCCTTCCAACCTAAACCATTCTATGATTTTATGAATCTATGATTCTAGTCTATTCTGTTCTGTTCTGTTCTAAAAGAAAAGGTCTATCGAGAAGGAAGTAGTATGTATGAAGATATAAGCCTCAAAGTTTCCCTGGCTGTGACGTGCACTTAAGAACATAAGCAAATAGAGATATAAGTAGAAAATATATGCAAATGGAGCCTTTTTCCACTCAAAGATGCAAAATGACATCTTTTCTGCCTTTTAAGGGTGCTTCTAAAGTGACTTGACCTCTTAGTTCAAGAATACTCTGCTTGCATAATTTAGATGTTTGCCTTGTCCTAGTCTTTTACCATAGTTTCACAAGCTTTAAGATCCTTCGGAAGAATGCATGCATGCATGCTTTTTTTCAAATCTGACCTGGTTCTGTGGCCAATCTGAATTTCTCAATGTCTTCTGGTTTCACGGAATCACGGAATCAAGGAATCTTCAGAGTTGGAAGGGACCTCTAGAGATCATCTAGTCCAACTCCCCTGCTAGAGCAGGATTACCTAGAGCACATCCCTCAGGGCTGCATCCAGGCAGGTCTTGAAAATCTCCAGAGACAGAGACTCCACAACCTCCCTGGGCAGCCTGTTCCAGTGCTCTGTCACCCTCACTGTAAAGAAGTTTTTCCGTGTATTTGAACGGAACTTCCTATGTTCTAGCTTGTGCCCATTGCCCCTTGTCCTGTCACTGGGAACCATTGAAAAGAGCCTGGCTCCGTCCTCCTTAAACCCACCCTTTAGGTACTTGTAAACAAGTACCTTATATAGATAAGGAAACAAGTTTCCTTATCTAGCTTAATTATGCTGAAAATGTACTTATTAAATTAGGAGAAATGGGGTTTGGAATGGCTTGTAGGACAGTGGGAAAAAAAAGTCTAGTAAGAAGAACCATATTAATTATAATATCAACCATAGCAATTTATTTTTTTCTGAAATCTCATTGTCACTCATATTCTCTCTTTAAAATTCAGAGTTACTCTTTCTCCTTTTATAACACAGTCCTAGCATTTACCTAGGTAATGGGAGTTATGATTATGTTTACATCAGTCACCATGGTGATCCACCATAAAAGATCAATTGCCTGGCAACTTGGTATTGTGGAGCAGCAATGGAATGCAGAATTTTTTGTCTCTCTGAAGGGAGGGTTTAAGGAATAATGAAAACTTCTGTTCATACTTCTTGTGAATGCTTTATTTTCAAGGTCAACCAAATGTTTTTTACAGTAAAGACTAATGCACTTTTCTTCAAAAGATGCACTGTAAAATGTTTCTCAGAGATTATCCTGTCTCAAAGAGAAGGAGAACCAGCTTAAGAAGTTATTCTCTCCATGCTTCTGCAAAATAACTGTGGGACAGGGATCATGAAGCAGGTCTCATTTACTGACTCTTTCTGCATTGATAAACAAAGGAGCTACTGTACATTCAAAACTGTATCTGATCCCAGAAACTAGTAATTTTTCTCCATTGAATTTATAGTTGGCTTTTTGGTGACTGTAGGTTTACTTCTTATTTCACTATATCATAATTTTTTCCACCATTTAAATTATGATGTCATTCAAAACTAAGAATTGGGATCTTGTTTTTCTTACATGGGCTAATTTAAAGAGGAAAACTACTTTAAAATGGAGTTTTGCAAGACTGATTTGTAGTTTAAAATGTTTCATGAGTAGTATAGGTACCACTGATATATAAGATAAGAAGTAACAGGTGCCCCAACCCCCCAGCTTCCAGCAGAAATCCCACCCCCTCCCAGCAGCCTCAGGGGACATTTGCGCTGGAAGTCACACCCCTCTTCCAGTCATGTGCTCTGTTGTGATTGGCTGGCAGAACTAGTTGCCCCTCACAGTGAACCCAAAAGCACATCAGAAAAGGAAAACCCCTGTCATTACATACAGGGAGGCCACTACTTTTGATGGCATCATTCCCCACATATTTTCATACTGCCTTGTGATAGGCTGACAGCCATTTCTTGACACCATCATACCCACATGTTTTCAGGCACCCCTGTGAGTGATGACCCACTTCATTTGGACCAGGAAGGGCTCAGATATAAAAACATATACATTTTTATACAATTTATACATATACAGAAATATATATATAAAGGAGTGTAAAAATATGTATTAATATGTATTTTATTTATTTTTACATAGATACATCATTTTTATATATACTTCTATATATGTATATATGTGTATATATTTATATATCTAAAGCTATAGAAATTAAATATATGTAGACATAAAAACATAGGTATAAAATGGATAAAAAAATCTTTAATAACAGCTAATGGAATGAATAATTAAAGCTTAAATGTGAATAGAAAGTAAACAGAAGTAAAGCCAGCTTGGGGTCTCCCAGTTTATCAGGCTGCAGAAAACCAGAACAAAATGCCAACTTCAGAGGAACATGTGCATGGGGACAATAAGGAAAAGACCTGAAGGAGATCCCCCAAAACACCATGCGAATGAGAAGAACTGGCCAATGGGTGCATGAACCACAAACTGGGTTTCGAGGTAAGTGCCACACAGAGAGGGAGAGTGGTGGTAGGGGAGCTCCCTTTCCCCATGGTTGTAGGGGATCTTACAGCTACCTGTAAGACCATTATGGGCTGCAGGCTGGTGCTATATGTGGGATGGAGTTAACTTTCCCCATAGCAGCCCTCATAGCGCTGTGCTATGTATTTGTAGCTAGAACCGTGTTGATAACACCCCAATGTTTTGGCTACTGCTGAGCAGTGCTCTGTCTCTCCACCCCCCCACCCCCAAAGGCCAGTAGGCTGGGGGTGGGCAAGAGGATGAGAGGGGACATAGCCAGGATAGCTGACCCAAACTGACCAAAAGGATATTCCATACCCTATGACATCGTGCTCAGGAATAAAAGTGAAGAGAAAGGAGGAGGAGGGGTGCATTTGTTATTAAAGCATTTGTCTTCCAAAGCAATCATTACGCATACTGAGTCCCTTCTTCCCAGAAAGTGGCTGGACATAACTTGCTGATGGGAAGTAGACAATAAATCTTTTTGTTTTGCTTTGCTTCTGCGTGTGGACTTTTCTTTTCTTTATTAATCTGCCTTTATCTTAGCCCATGAGATTTTTTCATCATATTTTCTCCCCCTGTCCTGCTGAGGAAGGGGAGTGAGAGAGCGGCCAGCCAAGGTCTACCCACTACAATGTTTTTCCTTGTCCTTATAGAACATTTCAAAAAGCTCTGGCTGACTGAGTGTCCTGGTTTGAGGTAAAATGGAACCAATTTTATGTTTAGTAATTTTATTTTGCAGCTAAGTGTCTTCTAACTAACTGAACTCTGAAATTAACGGCATATTGTCCAGACACTGTTCACTTCCAGAGAGATAAGATCTGATTGTTTCTAATTTATGCCACGGAATGGTATGCAGAGAGGCTCCTGCTTATACTTATTGCTATAACAACCCAGGTCAGCTAACTTTGTTATTTGCCCCGTTAGAGGGTCGGAAGTGGAGAAGCGTAGAGGGGTCTCACCTGCAGGGAGGAGTGGACAGGACAGGTGACCCAAAACTGACCAGCGGGGTATTCCATCCCATCTGCCCCATGCTTAGTATAAAAGCTGAGGGATCAAAGGGTCAGCTCTCTTTCTTCAACGGCTGGTGTCAAAGGAGGACCCTGTCTGTTCATCTGCCTTTGACCCCGATCTGTGCATTCCTGACTCCAGCTGTGGAATCCAGTTCCCACCCATCACTGAGTCCAGTCTGGGACTTCCCCAGTGCCTGCCAGTGACGTGATTGTCATCCTGGGAGCTTGATACTGGTTTTGTATATATTGTATATATTTCATTATTTTCTTATTAATATTATCTTTTCTTTTTATTATTTCATTATTAATATTTGATTGAAGTACTTTAGTTTCTTTTCAACTCATAAGTCTCTCTCTCTCTCATTCTTCTCTCATTTGGGAGAGAAGTGAGAGAGCATCTGTCATTCGTTTTAGTGGCCAGTCCAGCCCAAACCATGACATTGTGTCATGCTCAGGTCCCAAATTAACTGATTCATCTAAGTATCCTCTGACCGTCCCATTCATATATTGTTTAATTTTTATATCCTACTTACTTTTTCCATCTACCATACTACATTACAATATTTGATCCTTCTACGCCATACCTTTTTTTCCCCTCCCATTCTATTTCCCATTCCTGAAATCCCCTCTTATTCTAACTGCTTAAACCATCTTTACATCCAACATGCAGGTTTACACATTAACTATCCACATGTTGGATATAAAGATGGTTTTTCATTAACCACCATCCCCTGTCCCTTGACATATACATAGGTATTATTTCCCCATTCCATGCCCCGCCCCCTGCCACAAAATGTCCATTAGAACAGACGATGACTCGGGCTCCATATGTCAAGGTGATGCTCGGGACAGGAGGAGGAGTGTGCTGGATTATTGGGCTCTAGAACTGGCTTGGGTTGGGTCATTGCTGCACTCACCTGGTTCCCTGTGAAGCTCATTCTCTGTCTGTTCCTATAACATATAACTCAATTCATGGATTGTTTTCCCCAAGGTTTAATCACTTTGAGGTACACATCATATCTCCCCATCCTTCTGAATTGCCCACCAAGTACACCCAGGACCTTGGGTAAAGACAATTCCACAAATGAGCTCGTCTTTTCCCAAGGGAGGAGGAACCCACCCTGCCACTTCCCTACATGCACTATGGTGACCTTATCTCCTCCCACAGCATGTAGGGGCTTTGTTAAGACAGGGACAGGGCGGTGAGCAGACCCTCTGGTGTTAACCAGCCAAGTGGCTTCTGCTAAATTTATATCTCAGTGCTTCCATTTCTCGGTGCCCAACGCTCTCAACATAGTCTTTAATAGTCCATTATATCATTCAATCTTTCCGGAGGCTTCTGGGTGATAGAGGATGCGATACACCTAGTCAATGCCATGTTTCTTGGCCCAGGAGTCTATGAGGTTATTTCGGAAATGAGTCCCTGTCCTGGTTCTGGCGGGGATAGGGTTAGTTTTCCCCAGGCTCTGGCAGGGACACAGGTATTCCATCCCATGTGAGCCATGCCCAGTCTGTAGCCAGGAGCTGGCCGGGGAGGGGACAGGAAGTTGCCGCTTGGGAACAGGCTGGGGCGTCCTGGGTCCGGTCGGTGAGCAGTGGTACCGTAATTGTGTTTGTACATTCTTCTGTCAGTGTTGTTGTTGTTGTTTTTCTGTTCCCTTTGCTGTTCTGTTAAACTACCTTTGTCTCAATCCACAAGTTTTGCCTTTTTCTTCCAATTCTCCCCCCATGGCCATGGGGGGGGGCGAGAGAGCGGCTGCGTGGTTCTTTGTTGCTGTGTGAAGCTAAACCACGACAGTCCCATTGTCTCATTCAATTCTTTCTGGGGTACCATGTTGCCACAGAACTTGCCTTTCAAAGCCCAAGATAGTGTTTCAGGCAGTGGCATGGTTTACAGGGTATGTTTGTAGCCACCCACTAGTTGCTTTCACCATGGTGAGCACATAGCGTTGGCCTTGGTGGGTTCGTGGCAGTGGTCCAATACAGTCAATTTGCCAGGCCTTGCTACATTGATATCCCAGCCACCGCCCTCTATTCCAGGGATACTTTCCTTGTGTGGCTCGCTTGATTATAGACAAAGTAGACAGCTGTTTAATCTGCTCTGTATCCATGGTAATGTTGCTACCTCAGGACCCATGTTGGGTGCCAAAAAGGACTCTGGTGGATTGACCCCAGCCAGCAGCCAAACATACACCCGGCCTCTCTCTCATTCCCCTCTCCCAGGAGATAGGGAGAGAATCGAAGTAAGGTGAAAAGATCAAGTTAATGACAAATTAATAAGTGAAGCAGAGCTGCGCATGCAAGAGAAGCAAAAAGAATTCATTCACTGCTTCCCATTGTCAGGCAGATGTCCTGGAAAGTAAGTTCTCAGCATGCATCGTGGTCCTTGGGAAGACAAATGCCATAACCGTGAACATCCCCTCTTCCCTGCTTTGCCCTCCTTTACCTGAGCATTTGTTCCAGAGCATGGCATCATATGATATGGTCATATCCCTTTGGTCAGTTTGGGTCAGCTGTCCCAGTTATGTCCCCTTCCAACCTCTTGCCCACCCCCAGCCTACTCACTTTTGGGGAAGGGGGGAAGAGAGAAAGCCTTGATCCTGTGCAAGCATTGTTCAACAGCCAAATCATTGGTGTGTTATCTGTCCCAGCCAGATCCAGTGCAATTCTTGGCATGGCACACAGCTAATCAGGACCTTGTTTTACCACTGCATATGCATGCCTAGGGTTTTGTAATCTCTTAGATGCACTGCAAGATCATTGCCTTTATTATGACACAGATCCTGTGATATTCATGAGTTATTTGGAGGATTGGGACACACTCACTCGGTGACTATTTAGGCGAGTTGACAAGCAAGTTGCCGCCAGATGAGCACATTACAGAGATTGGGTCATCAGGCCCCAAATCCTACAGCTACTTGCAGTCTGGAGGAAAGTGTTGTTTAAAGGTTAAAGGCATCACTCTAAATTCAACAAAATGAGAAAAGATCAGTTTTGAGGCCCTGAGGGATCTTGGGTTGGATTAATGCATAAATCCAGACAGTGACGACCCTAAAAAGATCATCATAGAGCAGCACTGTATCATCAGGAACAAGCAGAAGTGGACAATAGAAACCAGGCCCATCCAGAAGATGCAGAACATGGTCTATGACAAAAGGGCACTGACTAAAAATTTTAAAAGCCTCCCCTATGGTTTAAGATCATGGGCCTGCTCTGAAAGCACATCTTTTCTATTATTCTAGCAGGGCCTAGCAACTGTGGGAAAAGCTATTTTGTAAAAAGTCTTTTGGAGAATGCCAACTACTGGTTTTCTGTTATGCCTGAGAATATTGTGTGGTGTTACAGTTACTGACAACCATTGTATCAGGAAGTGCTTTGTAAGCATCCTTTTATCAAGTTCGTGGAGGATTTACTTGAAAGCCTTAGCGATAACCATTTATTTCCCTCTAATAAAGTAAATATGGTTATGATCGATGATTTGATGAACTCTGCTTCTGAGAGTGATGAAATTGAGAAAGCTTTTACTAAGTATGTCCATCAGAGGAATCTTAGCATCCTGTACGTTGTCCAGAATGTTTTGTTTGCCAGGGTAAAAACAGTCACACCATCACTCTCAGCACAAAATATATGGTGTCATTTAGGAACCCCTGAGATAAGCTCCAGGTTGTGTCTCTAGCCAGGCAGATGTATCCTTTCAAGGCCCAGTGTTTTTTAGAAGCGTTTGAAGGTGCTCAGAGGGCTGGAGCACCTATGCTACGAGGACAGGCTGAGAGAGTTGGGGCTGTTCAGCCTGGAGAAGAGAAGGCTCCGGGGAGACCTTATAGCAGCCTTCCAGTACCTGAAGGAGACCTACAGGAAGGATGGGGAGGGACTCTTTATCAGGGAATGTAACGATAGGACGAGGGGTAACGGTTTCAAACTGAAAGAGGGTACATTTAGACTGGATAATAGGAAGAAATTCTTTACTGTGAGGGTGGTGAGGCAGTGGAACAGGTTGCCCAGGGAAGTTGTGGATGCCCCATCCCTGGAAGCGTTCAAGACCAGGCTGGATGAGGCTTTGAGCAGCCTGGTCTAGTGGGAGGTGTCCCTGCCCATGGCAGGGGGGTTGGAACTAGATGATCTTTGAGGTCCCTTCCAACCCAAACCATTCTATGATTCTGTGATCATGCAGATCAACACCTGGCTTCGTGGCCGATGTCATCGCCAGGGCTTTGGCTTCTATGATCACGGGACGTTCTTCAGTGAATACAGCCTGTTGGGGAGAGATGGGAGCCACCTATCTAGAAGAGGAAGGAGCATCTTCGCTGGCAGATTGGCTGTCTTAGTGAATCGCGCTTAAAACTAAGGAACTTGGGGGGTGGGGCCCAAAGACATGACACTTGTGTACTCACAAGCAACAGGGTGGATGAGCGCACCTACTGGAGTAGTGAGGAATGCCCCCCAACCCTCCAAAAAGGTTCCGCCAAAAAGGTGAGACAGTCGACAGTCCAACTGAAGTGTCGCTATACCAATGAACGCAAGCATGGAAGCCACTGCGCAGCTGGAAAGCTATCACTGAAACTTGGTGGGATGAATCACATGATTGAAGCGCTGTTCAGGAGGGCCAGGCAAGGAAGGAGGGGGGTGGGGGTGGGGGGTGTTGCTCTCTGTGTAAAAAAAGTGGATTGATTGCACAAAGCTGTCTTTGAAAAACAGCAGTACACAGGTTGAGAGCTTATGGGGGAAAATTAGAGACCAAGCCAACAAAGGAAATCTCGTGGCTGGTGTTTACTACAGGCCACCTGATCAAGGGGAGGATGTTGATGAAGCGTTCTTGCTTCAACTACAGGAAGCATCACGCTCGCAGGCTCTGATCCTGCTGGGGGTCTTCAACCACCCTGACATCCGTTGGAAAAGTGGCACAGCAAGCTGCAAGCAGTCTAGGAGACTCTTGGAGTGCATTGAGGATAACTTCCTAATCCAGGTGATAGAAAGCCCAACCAGAGGAGATGCATTACCGGGCCTGTTGCTCACCAATGCAGAGGAACTTATTGGAGAGGTCAAGATTGGTAGGTAGCCTGGGCTGCAGTGAGCATGCCCTGGTGGAATTCATGATCTCGAGGGATATAGGCCAGGCAAAAAGTATAGTCAAGACCCTAAACCTTAGGGAAGTGCTCTGATCACTGAATCGGGCTCTCTTCTAAAACATCACACAGCAATGACAGTGAAAGTATAAAATTGCCAGTTACTTCAAGAATTGTCCTTTTTCAAATAAAATTCATCAAAAGAATTTGAAGTCCATAGTGAGGACTAAATCCCTCTGGGAGATGGGCTGAGTGAGAGAGATGGGAAAGATCCACCTTGCCTAGTGCGGTGTTGCGTTGTGGGGAGTCCCCTGCACTTTGGGGATGCGGCGCCGTATTTGGAGATATGCCCAGCAAGCTCCCAGATTGGAGGAGTCCCTGGGCCAAGCACTCTGTTTTGCCGGGGCAGTTGCAGTGGCTATGACAGATTCATATAGGTCAAAGCTGACTCAACAGGGCATTTAATATGTTCCTGTGAAATGATATTCTGCTGGTTCATCCAAGAATTTGTGTGTTTTGAAACTTAAATCCTTATCTCTCCTTAGGCTAGCAATAGAAAGTTACAGGATGTAGTGCTGTTCAGAACATATGGGATATTTTAGATGTTTGGGCAGACTAAAGCTGTTTATTTTCTTGAAAAAAAATTCCATTAATTTTATGGGGAATGCTTTGAAGGGGAGGAATAAATTGAGTTTTTTACCCCTAAAGCTTTTGGGGGCTTGTGGTTGAAAACCAATTTAATTAACTCCTTTTTTTTTTTCCTCATTTGGGGGAAAAAAACATAAGCGTTAAATCCTTACTTAGCTCTTGGTCCCTATTTTCTTGCTCTGTTTTTCACAGCTTTTCAGTGGCAGACACTAGTTTGACCAAAGCAAGCCATTTTATTTCGGTTGCGGAAATATTTTGCACACACACGCGCGCACGCACATATACACACATATATGTGCAGAATTTTGATGGAAATGTTTTGATGGTTCCTGATAAAATCACCTTCTGATTTATAAAACTTCTCTCCAAACATCTCAAAGTGCAAATAAACCTGAATGCATTTATACTCAAAGTCTAGGGATATAGTAAGTAATAGCATCCTCAGAATAAGGAAATGTTCGGGCTCAGATTTTCCAAGCTGAACAGCAGGCTAATATGAGAATGTTAACTGTGTCCAGTATCAGATACAGATTTTCTCTCTTTGAAGTGTCCGTTGGTTTTGACTGAATTTGTGGCATTCAGAAATCAAGGCATCCACATTTTCTTAATTGGCATGAGGATTTCTTTACCGAGAAGTCCATGACTGATGAAAAAAGAGTCCACATTGCCTGACTGCTAACTGTAACCACAAGAATCATGAAATGAGTGTCATATTAGCTTGATTTGTTTCTTTTTCTTGAACTTTAATTCATGTTTGTATTTTTTTCCTCTGTATTTGTAGAGGGTGAAGCACTGAAGCAAAGAAGAGGCCAAAGATGGAAAACTCTATTTCCAGAACTGCTTAAAGAGAAGAACTGCTCAGAGCTGTGGAAAAGGACATGCTGCATCAAGATAACAATTCGCTGTTACTGTAACTTATTGTACTATTTTGTTAAATATTTCTATAAATATTTAAAGATGTATGCATATGTAATATACAAAAGAACATTGTAAAGTAGTATAACCTGGAGTCATTTGCCTCCAGTTAATAGAGTGGGGACAATATTGATTTTGCTCTGTACTTAATGTATATCCATCTCTTTGCCACAAGTAAACTTAATCTAGTTCTAAATTTCAGCATAAGTTGCTGCTGCTTAAGTATTGTATGATTTACTTGCATAATTATATGCAAATATTGCTTATGTAATAGGATTTTTTTCTGTAAAGGTACATGTTTGTTTAAAATATTTTAAATGTGCATATCACAACCCTGTGGTAGTATGAAATGTTACTGTTAACTTTCAAACACGCCATGCGTGATATGTTTTTAAAATAAGCAGATATGAAGAAAAACATGTTAATCTTGGAGCCTTAAATAGGTTTATCTGTGTGCAGGTTTTGTTTTGCTGTGTGTATTGATGTGTGCATCTGGAAGTGTGCATGTCAGTGTGTGTATGTTCCCAGTGTACTGTAGTTTCTCTTTTACTGTATGGTAACCCTTAATGGGCTTACGAACCCACTGATGCTGGTATGAGTCTGGCTTTCCCTGTTAGTAGGCACTAGTGAAAAACCGCATTGGTGTTTACCAACATGTACCATAGACTACCATCATCAAAGGGACAAGATAAAGTAGAAGAGAATAGAGGAAGTCAGACTTCGGGAGTGTGGTTCAGTTTCCCACTCTATTAATTACTTGTTATATGTGATTTTGGTCAAGTCACATAACTGCCCTGTGCCTCAGTTTCTCAATCTGTAAAATGGGTATAACTGTACTTTACCTACCTCCCAGGAGAGAGGTGAAAGTGTTTTGATATTTTTCATAAACAGTGCCAAGTAAGTGCAAACACTGTAACCACTCTTTTCACTTCAAAAGGTGCTGGATACTGAAAGGTGCTGGTGGTTATAGAAATTCAATGAGCATATGCCTTATTTTGATATTGATACTGTTAACTATGAGTGGCATTAGAAGCTAAATAATCTATTTTTTTGTTGGTAAACCACAGCTCAGCTACGGCCTTATAGCATTCAAAGCAGTATCCTCTGTCACCTTATTTTCATTGCAGGAAAGAAGCTAATAGTAAGCGAGAAAAATCAAATGGAAGGATTAAAAAACAATCTTAGATTTTTACTTATTAAATATAAATGACTTTCTGTTGGATCCAGGACTGTAATGAATGACACTTAAGTATGTTTTTTTCTCTGTTGTTTTGTTGGGTTTTTTTCCCCACGCTGCATTGGCACTTTTAATTAAAACAGCTAAACTGGGATCTCTTTGTGAAACTAATTTTACTTTTTTTTGGTTATTTTTAAACTAAACATGGATTGCTGCGGGTGAAGGGTCTGGAAAAATTCTACAGTCTCTGTGTTCTGGTTGAAACCAAACCCTAAGAATGGAGAACCTTAACTGAAAATACTAGAACAAAAGTTCTCATTCTCTCTCTCTCTCTCTCTCTCTCTCTCTCTCCCCCCATCTTTCCCCGTCTTTTTTCTGCCCTTCTCCAAGCTGTTTTTTAGAGCAGGTAGATGATCAAATATATATTCAGAGCCAAACACACACAACCAACATTTGATTTTTAAACACAGTGATGGCGGGGCTTTTCTTTAAATACAGTGCCTGAACAGCAGCTGCAAATTCTTTGATGGGAAGGTGTGTTTCTCCAGTGGCTTCAGGGAGTCTATCTTTGCCCGCAGACCTTCCCAGCACAGTGAATGGGGATAACTAGAATGCACAAATTTTCATGCCTTTTTCGCTCACTTGAAAACACTTTGATATGAGGCACATTGTTTACAGATCCCCAGCGTGAACACTTGAAGACACGGTGAGAGCCTGACGCTGTTCCCGTGATACATAAGCTACTGTTTGGATGCATGCTAGGGGATAATGTTGTAATTGCCTACTGGTCCAGTTCACTGTCTAACATGAAAACTCTTAATGACAAAAAGACAAGGGGCCCCAATTTAGTACTAGCAGCATAATGACCTCAGGTCATTAAAACCCTGCAACAAAACTGTATGATACTGATTGGAAGCTACCTTCAACTGCCAAGTGTGTGTGCTCCTGTGACAGAGGTTGGCAGAGCTCCCACTGACACCGCTGGTGCAGCCCACAGGCATTGTGCTCCCTTTCTCCCTCCTCATCCTCTGAGGTGACAACAGGAGGGAAGGGGGCAAGGAAGAGCTGTGATATCTCCCATCTGCCCCTGCCCGATTCCCTGTTCTGCATGTTATGTGCAGGTGACCTGTCTGCTGCTTCGCACTTCGATAGTCACATTGGCAAAGGGAGAACTCGGTGGCTGGCAACATTTATTTTGGTTTGGGGTTTTTTAAAACCTTTTTTAATTGTGGGTGATATTTATATTTTTGTATCATAGGAATGTTTTCTTACAGTATTTGTCACGTCAGTTTATACCAAACAAAATGCAGGGATTTTATTTCTATTGGAAACACTATTACAGCTATGTTTTTCCTTTTTAATGTATTTTTATTTGTATAGAGTGCTTACTAATGTTAAATAGTAAAGAGTATATAACACATTAAAGACTCATCATAGCTTTCAGCATAAGGAGGTAAAAGGAAAAAATATTCAAACTGGGTCTCATCACCTGTCTATTTTGGTAGGAGTGGGTTTGTGTCATTTTAGTTACAAAGATAAAATTATGCTATATAATTTATTTATGTAAAAATTTATTTTTGTAGTGTACATAGTAATCATCAAGTCTTTTGACAGAAGTATATTTTTAAAGAGTTTATATGCAATGATGATAGCATTATGTTTTAGAACACTGCTGAAATGTGATTATGGTGCATACTTTTCCTTGAAAACCCCATGGCAGAAAAGAAAGTGTTAAGCAGTGTTAAGAGAGAAAGAGGGTGTGAATATTCATACAATTCTGGATTGTGTTTTAGTTACCATTTGTGATCTTGTGTGTTCTCATTTTAAATCTTTAAAGGAAATTGTACAAACTCTCTAAATATTAATGTTCAAACACTGATAGAAATTCTAACATGAATAAAAATATAACTTATTGGTTATGGATTTTGTTGTTTATAGAATGGGGTTTTTTTATGTACTGGTCAACTATGCAGATACAATCATGCAATTATACTGATTGCTATGGAGTAGCAATCATCCTTCAGGGCGCATGCTATATTATTGGTAAGTCTGCTACATGCTGTAGTCAAATAGTTGTTGCATCATCTGTCAGTTTGCACTTTCATAGTCGGAGTTGAGCCTAAATCCAACTTGCAACATAAAGCCTTATTTCTTAGTTCAGCAAGCTCAACCCCAAATCTGAAACCTCCGTAATTTGGAGCACGAATTTGAGATTTTTGGAAGATTGAGATTTGGCCTATTTTGGAGAAGGGGCAAATTCTAAAATCGTAGAGAAATTTAAAATGTAGGTGCTTGTCTGTTGCTTCTGTTGCCCTTTTTATTTCTCTGGGGGATAGGTATAGGGCTGGATTATACATTTCGCCCTCTTTCTGAATGAAGCATTTTGTGTAAACATTTAGCACTTGGGTAAGGCAGTTTACCCAAGTTACAGGTTACTTCTGCTTAGAGGTGGGTAGAAATTTTTTTGCCTGTTTCCTTCTCTGTGGTTGTTCCTTAAATCGCATTAGAGAAATAGTCTATTTGTTCCTACTTTGTGGAACAAAAAAAATAATACCTGACTTCTGAAAACTATAGAGTCTAAGAAGGGAAGGGTCTTGACAAAACCTCTTCCGGGAAATGTGCTAGCAACTGCAAGCCAGCATGCAGTTCCCCCATGTTTGGGAAAGAAGAGGGACTATTGCGGGTACCAGTGTTGTAAGTAGCAACACTTCTATCAGAAGTCACTTGTATCATAAACCCCTGTGTAGCTTGTGGTATGCAAAGATACCGTGCTAAGCATCCACCAAAGTACCACAGAGCCAGCAATCCTTAGCTTTATCCTATATGCTTTATGTAAAATTATCATGAATCTTATAAACTTCTCATAAACAAAAAGCTAAAGCGTGTCTTGGGATAATTCAACCTCTACTTTTCATGGTCAGATGAAATACAAATATATTTTACATTTTCTGGAAGTATTTGGTAGGAGTGGGTTTGCGTCATTTTAGTTACAAAGATAAAATTAGCTTTTCATTTGTAGTATATAAACATTTAAATTCTGAATTTCCCCAATTTCTGAGAAAATATCTAGGAACTCCAACTTAGTATTGATATTGATAAATTGGCAGAAAATAGAAATCAGGCCTTTGTCTAAGCTTATCCTTAACATTGCATAGATCAGCACTGCCATTTTCAAATGTGAACACAGAAAAATAGCCCTTTACTCCAGTCTTGGACACCAAATAAAGCAGGATGAGTTTTGCATAACGAGCCTCCACAACTGCTCCCTTGCAAGAGAACTGTAATTTCTCTGCACTTCTGTACATAATGTTGACTAAGCTGGACGATTAGATGTGCTCTAGATTTGGACATCTAGCTTTGAAAATGTTGAAAATGTTTTATATAAAAGATTCAAATATTTTTTTCCTCTCTACTTCTCTTTATTACATTGGAAAACTCTTTCCCTGCAGATTGCACATTTGAGCCCATTAATAGCTGATGGGTTTTGAAAAGAAGGTGTAGATTTTTCACGTGAAGAATTCTAACTCATTCAAATTTTAGCGATCCAGAGAGATTAAATGACATTATATGATTTTGAATATTTCCCTTCAAAGGTTTCTTTACCACAAGATACAGAATCTATATACAAGAGGGCATAAACAGTTACATAGCACTGAGAGTCAACAACGGCAAGGCTGCAGATGATGAGTGGGAGAGAGTGGACTAAAATAATGAATATTAAGAGCTCTGCTTTGTCTATGTATTTGTATGGCTCACACAACTAGATACCACGTTTACCCATGATCTCAATCACAGTCTTCAAAAAGCATTATTAAATACTAAAATACTGTTATGTATTCCCTCTTATCTTCTAGGAGACTGACTCAATAGTTAGGAACTATTTCATCAGATCAGATGTACTCTACCATGACAATCCAAATGGCACACAAAACTTTGTGCAAGGTTTGAGACTGATACTCTTCTGAGAATCGTGTTACTGACTTAGGAGTCTAAGTAAGGATTTGGAATCATAACAGTCACCATTTTATTTTAAAATACTTTGAAAATGCTTTCTAGTTTTACATACCAAAGCAATATGAACAGTGAATTCCACACCAATGCCAACAGAAGCAACCAGGATAACCACAGGCACTGCACTCAGCTTTATTCCAATTAGACCCATCATGCCAAACAGCTCCACAGTCATCAGAGCCAGCACCACCACCTAGATGATTTCAAGCAGCCATTAGTAACTTCTCATACTCTAGACAAATGAAGAGGAAGGATCTTTCAAAACAATACGGGGACTATAAAATATATCCCTCAGATCAGTCCTTCTCTTATCCCTAAAGACAAGCCATTTTTCCTTGTTTCATTTTGCTCAATGGCAATGACCCTCTAAAGAGTCAGTTTAAATTATTATTCCAAGAACCAGTTAACAGATCAAGTATCACTTTTCTATTGGTAACAATTTATCAATGTGATCTGAAAAATAATTTTTTTCTTCCTTCTCATGGATACCCACTGGAAGATAAATTTTCTTTTTCACCTGTTTCTGTGACAATCCTTCTAGAAGAACTAACTTTCAAATAACTGCATTGGAATTATTTTTGTAGTACTCCAAATGTGAGTGAGGATGACTACAGAGTAGGTTTAAAGCCCAGAAGAAAGTAAGTGAATGTCACAATTAGCTGATGAGTCTCAGGTTACAGAGGGCCTTCGAGCTTTAAAGATACTTGGAGGGATTGACATGGACAATGCAAATAGGTAAATCTAAGGGAAAGCTTTTATTTTTCTTTCATCTACCTTGTAAAAAATAATAAGGGAGGGGAGGAAATCCATGGAATCGACTTCAAAGTTTCTAAAGCCAAGCAGGAAAAAAAGAGACAAACTTATAAAAGCAATGTCATACTCTGAAAATAAACCACCTTTCCAAGGGAAAAAAGTATGCACTATAATAAATGATTTTATAAGCTAACAAAGCAGGAAAAATAACATAAATTGCTTGATTAAGTGCTATGAAAAATATTCTAGACTAAACATTTACCTTTTAACATACTCGCCATATAAACATATTACAAAAACTAGTAACTGTTTTACACTTTTCTAAACCATACAACATTCATAAAACCATACACTACACATTTTATAAACCATACAACAGTTTATGGAATTTAAACACAGTAACATCATCATCCAATTTAACTTGAATGTTCACTATGAGGCTTATGGTGCCTTGCAGAAAGCATGGAGGAGTATTCTCTTCAATTTATAATTTTATAACTCTTTCTCCTCAATAGCCCAGTTACACTCTTTTCTCAGTGCATACTGTACAACCTAACCATTTCAGTCTTTCCAGAAAGACTGCATTCATAAATCAGTGGGCAAACTTACAGGCAAGTTAGTCACAAGCAACTGCCTTGAAAAATAACATTGTCTGATAAAAAGGAAGGAAAAACTAAATAGAAATAACTTTAATATTTAATAACATTCCTAATTTTCCTCTGTGTCTTTATTTCTCATGTTAACGTGCATCTGAACAAGGGCAAAAGTTCACATATCCTTATAAGAAACCTTTAAAGCTGCAAAAAGGTGGCCAAAGGATTAAGGTTATTAAGGTTTGTACCTTTAGCATGAACTCTCCCCCCTCAAGTTGAATAAGTATATAATGAATGATGCAATATACGTACTCCATTAGAGGCCCAGACATAAATAAAACCTTCCTGACTACAGCAAGAGCTATGCTGAAAGGAATTTGACTTCAACAAAGACCCTCATAATAAACTTACAATGATGCCAGACGTCCAAGGGTTCAGGAGGAAGAGGGCACACACCAGAAACGTGCAAGCCAAAACCACACTAATGGATAAGAGGAGCTAGTGACGAAGCCCAATATACTGCTCCCAAAATAGAAATGGGTAACCATTTGGGTAGCTGGCAATCCCCAGGCCGGCATAGTTATTACAGATAGCTCTCACTTTCTTGATAGCTTCCACGAAGTCAGAAGTTTCACGCAATCCATTGAGGTAGAAAGGAAACTGAGCATATTCTATAGGCTCAGCTGCTGGAACTAGGAAAAGGATAACAATGTTTTAATGTGTTTGAGAAGAAGGAGATACACAGAGAGCATGATTAACAAGACGCTTGTTCTATAGCAAAATGCTCAAAGGTGTTGAATTTAAATTTTGCATCTTTGGAATAACTGACACTTTAAAAACTCTAAATACAGGAGATTACTATATTCGGGATAAACACAGCCTGTATCAAGTTCCCAAACAATTATATACAATTTAACAACTACAGATATATTTCAATATATGCATTTAATCTTCACCAGCCTTTTACTGAATACCTGCCCTAGGGTTCGGATACACTGAAGCACAGCTAGCTTGTTACCCAAGCACATTTTCAAGAGTGCCAGTCCTCCACCACATGTCTTCTCCCATTGTCCGCGGGTGTCCAACTAGCGATCCTCCCAATAAATATAAAGCTGAAGCAAAGCAAGGCGAACCAGCATTACTGCTCAGGATGCAAAACAGTGAACATCACAGAGTGGGAGGGACAGAAGGAGAACACGCACTCATGCAGACTGCTCCCCTAAATAGCTCTTGTACCGTATCAGTGTCGGTAGCTTATACATACAAGCTAACTTGATACAATTTCCTTACATATTAAAACCAGAGGATAAACATGATGTAATCTCAGTGATGAAATTCAGGAATTTCATGCAATCTCCAGGTTTCTCTCACATACAGAACTATCAGGTGACATTAAAAAGCAATGCTTATTACAAATTTCTAGAGCTTTGCTAGAAACTGTTATGAAACTCATTTTTCAACATGATAAGACCCTTCAGTGGTGCCACATTACACTAGATTCCACAACTGCATTTGTCTCCTGAGGCTAGAGAGTAACACAATACGTTATTTTGTTTATGCTTCTGAGCCCTATACCGTGTCACCCAACTATAGAATTACTAGGTCTTGAAGGAAGGAGTGAGACCACCTATATAAGCTATAAGACGTTAAGATGAAATGTTGCTTACTTCTCAGCCTTGTTTCTGGCATATAGTCTGCTTTGTCATGGACCCATTCTGGGCGGTGAGGCCGGATGTTGGCTTGTGCGGCAGCATAGGCCACAGGGTCATTGCTAACCCAGGCTGTCAGGTAGACGTAGAAAGCATTTGGGTTAATGATTCCATCTGCATCCACCAAACGCTGTTTAGTCAACTGCAAAATGGAAAGATTAGAAGCCATTCAGAATGAGTTTTGCTTTCAGGGCTCTTGCTGCAAAGCTTATGACAAAAAGCCTAGAGATGCGACACATACAGGAGGGGGGAAAGAAAAAGACAAACAGTATGAACTTTCACTTGAAGTGACTTACCAACAAACTATTGTTTGACAATGAAGAAAAATCTAAATAACTACAGTGACAGTGGAAAGTGGCTATTTATAAACTAATATTTATATGATGTTTATAATAACCACTAAATCAGAAGATGGTTCCAGAATAGACTGAACCAATTACAACTGAATTCCAAAAGACTGTCTGTAGCCAAGGGTGAAAACCAACCAAATTGGAGAAACATATTTTAAAGAAAGGGGAAAAATACTTGTCAAGAGACCCTATACATGCCTGTGCGCAGTTAACCTCTGTTGTTAACATTGAAGGAAATGCCACCCAGTAAATGGAGGAGAGTGACAGAAATAAAACAACATCTGTATAAATGTTTCTAACACTTGTCTCCTATGACTTATGTATTTCAGAAAATGTCCAGTGCCAAAAAAACCCAGACAAGTGCACTGTGTTATTTGGGTCACTGTTGGCAAATGTATCTGTGGGGTAAACAGCAGTGGTACATTTCTAGGGTTCTGCAGCCAAATACCGCACAGTTAGAACTCTGACGGAGTATACTCTGTGGATTAAAAGTATTACTGCTTTTTTTTTTTTTTTTTGGTTTGCTTCGTTTATTTAAAATTCTGTCTTGGCTCCAGTTTCAGGTCTTTTTAATGAAATGAAGAGCAACGGTTAAAAAAAAAAAGGCAAAAAACTCCCCAAAAACTAGATTCCAAGGATCTGGATTCAATTAATTCACAGAATATACAACAATTGTATGTTTTCAAGCTGTCTTTGGAATTGCATAGTGCAGCACTCAGCCCTTGTGGGTGCACCACATTTTTCTCCCTCCCAGGCACAGGAAATTGTATCAGCAGCTGTAGCCCAATCGCATTTGTTCTGCATTGTATGTGGTACACACTGCTAAACAGAATCTCACTAAAGGTTTTCTCTTTGGCTCCCTACCTTGGCTAAATTCATAGCTGAAGCATCATTCAAACCTGACAGCATGCCGTGTGTTGCCATATAGCAATGTGCTTTACGCACCATAGTAACTGAACAATGTAATCTGTAAACGTCACCTTTAATGCCAGCAAAAAAAGAAAATAAGCAGATCTGCCGAGAAGCTCACTAGAGAGACGTTTTTCTGCCTGAAAGCACAGAGAGTCAATGATGATTCTAGGGGAGGAGAAGCTAGGTTACTGCAGAATTTTTTCTTATGAGCTTTAAAATCAAATTTTGGCATAAGGAGTCAAATCCAGTATGTTTCACCTACCTATGTGATAATAAAAAGCAGCAAATGCAGTCATATGCCGTGATAACCTTATGAAAGAAGCTCAGATGTATTTTATTTAGGCAGCTTAACCAACTGTCATTCTCAGTTCTACTACAGTATATCTATATTTAGTAATGACAGTACAATAATATTGTACAGCATATAGTTATTTCAGTCCCCTTCCATTCACTATCATTTGTAAGCATCTTTCTTTAAAATGTGTGTTTTGAATAAATTGGTAGGAACTAACCAAATAATTGCAAATACTAGATTCAAAGCCACAGCAGAAGGCTGAGCAAAGGTCATCCCTATAAACAAATCTAATTCAAATCAGGAACAAGGCTAACATTGGCTGTATGTCTGACATAGGACCAGGCTCCATCTACCTATGGATGCAGAGTAGCATCTTCCACACCAGCTGCAGTGGAAACTGTGCATGTGTATGAGACAGGAACAGCATTTAATGCATGCCAGCCAATAATCACCAAGGACAGGCATTCCTGGTGTTGATTTTAAATGCTTCTCAGCACAGGTCAGACTCTACAGCTAGCATGTAGCTCAAGCAAAGTCAGAGAGGCTATGCAATTAGGTACGACTCAGGAATTTCAATTTATCAAGATGAAAAAAGAGGCTATGGCATGCTCCTTGCACCTCCCCCAACTCATGACGGACTGTGCTTCCTGTGTAAACCAGTATGGACTCTGATACAGTACCTGGCTGATGTCAATGGGCTTTGCTCGGTTGCCTGTTTGCACCAAGAGTTTGTAAGCCAGAACAGCATTGTCGGATCCATTTTTATAATTGTTGTAAGTGATTTTCCCAGCTTCCCAGTCACTGTCAAATGCATGCTGAAGTCCTAAAGAGTTGAGGAAGGTGTGAGGAAGATAGGACAAGACAAATCGATCTTTGAAACAAATTTGAGTAGGAAGAAACAATAATAATGATTCTTTTTAATATAAACTGTGACTATTTATAGCTGAAGCAGGAAGAAAATTATCCATCTGCTGCCTCCTAGATTTGGGCTCCCCGCCTCACGGTCAGTGCGTGGGAGGGTAAAAGCACCATTTTCGTGTCCAGTACTTCCCCCAAAGAAAGGCAGGAGAAGCAAGAAGGTGCAAGGGAAAAGCCTCAAGACTCTTCCCACGTTGCTGACCAGCAAAAGTGAGCTAGCAAAAGGGAGATGCAATCTGCACTGGAATAATCAGTTTACCCTCAAGGCAAAAGGGAGAGTGGGGATGGGATTAGGACTCTCAGGTCCACTGTCCTTCTCAGAGCCATTCCTGAGTTCGCATAGCCTCACCACTGCCTCAGCGCAAGGCTGGATGTGAGAGCGTAACCTAGCACTCTGCTTGTACACTTCTGCAGGAAAGAGTCAAACTTGTCTAGAATAAAAAGCGGTTTTCTTCATGAAGTACGGTTCCAGAGTCACCCCACTCAAAATCCATAATCATATTTGCATTTATTACTGTGCTGGTTGTGACTGTCCTGCAGAATCACAGAATCGTGGGGTTGGAAGGGACCTCTGGAGATCATCTAGTCCAACCCCCCTGCCAGAGCAGTTAATTTTCTTCACAATAGCTAGTATGGGGCTATGTTTTGAATTTGTGCTCAAAACAGTGTTGATAATACAGGGGTGTTTTCGTTATTGCTGAGCAGTGCTTACGCAGAGTCAAGGCCTCTTCTGCTTCTCACACTGCCCTGCCAATGTGGCTGGGAGTACACAAGAAGTTGGGAGGGGACACAGCCAGGACAGCTGACCCCAACTGACCAAAGGGATATTCCATGACACGTGATGTCATGCTCAGCAATATAAAGCTGGGGGAAGAAGAAGGAAGGGGGAATATTCAGAGTTATGGTGTTTGTCTTCCCAACTAACTGTTAAGCGTGGTGGAGCCTTGCTTTCCTGGAGATGGCTAAACATCTGCTTGCCAATGGGAAGTAGTGAATGAATTCCTTGTTTTGCTTTGTTTGCATGAGCGGCTTTTGCTTTACTTACTAAACTGTCTTTATCTCAACCCACGAGTTTTCTGACTTTTACTCTTCTGATTCTCTCCCCCATCCCACTGTGGGGGGAGCGAGCAAGCAGCTGTGTGGTGCTTAGTTGCTGGCTGGGGTTAAACCACAACAATTACTCTTTCATGTACATCCTCCTCAAAACAAAAGCTGAAGTCTCACCCTGACACAGATGGTGCCAAAACAGAAGGGGCTGAGTTCAGCCCTGATTTAACCTCACTGGCTACTGTGGAGTTAAAACCAAGGAGAGATTTAGTCCATTACCCAGAAGAGAAATACACTCTCCATACTCCCCCCTCCCTCACCAAAATCCTGGCCAAGCACATTAAACAACAGAAGGGGACACACCCCACTTCATTAACTGTCTGGGGCTACTGCAGAGCACCAAGGCAATAACTTCTATGATACAAGCAGAAATTCTACTACAAGGGAAAAAAACCCACCACACTCAAACTGTCAACTTCAAACAGCAACTCAGCTGCTTCTTGAGCACAGTGGGAGTGCTCAATTTGTTCCATCTGTTCGAATTATGTACCCAATACAAGTCTTAGGATCTGCTGCCAGCACATCTAAAGATCACAGCCAACAGCTATACACTCTCAACTGTTGTTTTCCTCTTTGTCTCCTTTTAAAGGTGAGGGAATACCTCACAGCAGGGGTAGGGTGGTGGTGGAAATCACCAACCCACCTCACAGCTGCACTGAGGAGTTGTAATGAACACCATCATTACAGATAAGCTAGGTTAGCCACAGCTGTAAGGAGATGAGAGTGTTGGAAGAGAAAACACAATCTTACTGACACCACCTCAGGACCTAAGTATTCATTCCCATTTATAAATTCTTCCCCCCTCCCTTAGAAAACTGCCTCCCAGGTCATCTTACAAAATCGTACCCATTTGTAAAGCCAACAGGTTGAGAACAAAGCAATGAAATAAGCCTGCCAAACCTGCTATGTGCAGCCCTTCAGCACCTGCCCAGAAAGAGGATGATTTAACAGTAGATATTCTGATATCATTGAAGGGACTTCAAAGTCCCCTTTAAGAAAATGCTGTTTGTTGGTGCCCTTGGAGTGGGGAAAATATTTAGGAAGTGTGAGGCCACTCTTGATTATCTTTGATCGATCATGGAGATCGGGAGGAGTGCCTGAGGACTGGAGGAAAGCAAATGTGACTCCTATCTTCAGGAAAGGCAAGAAGGAGGACCCAGGGAACCACAGGCCAGTCAGCCTCACCTTGATCCCTGGGAAGGTGATGGAACAGATAATCCTGGGAACCATTCCAGGCACCTGAAGGACAAGAAGGTAATCGGGAGTAGTCAGCATGGCTTCACCAAAGGGAAGCCACGCTTGATCAACCCGATAACCTGCTACAATGAAATGACCGGCTTGGTAGACAAGGGGAGATATTGTCTACCTTGACTCGAGAAAGGCTTTCAACACTGTCTCCCATAAGACGGTCATAGAGAAGCTGATGAAGTATGGGCTGGATGAACAGACAGTGAGGTGGGTTGGTAACCGGCCAAATGTCCCAGTCCAGAGAGTGGCGATCAGTGCCACAAAGTCTAGTTGAAGGCCAGTAACTAGCGGCGTACCCCAGGGGTCAATATACTGGGTCCAGTCCTGCTCAACATCTTCATTAATGATCTGGATGATGGGGCAGAGCGTACCCTCAGCAAGTTTGCTGATGACACAAAACTGGGAGGAGCAGCTGATAGGCCAGAGGCTCGTGTTGCCATCCAGAGGGGCCTCAACAGGCTGGAGAATTGGGCAGACAGGAGCCTCGTGCAGTTCAACAAAGGAGAAGCGCCGAGTCCTGCACCTGGAGAGGAACAACCCCATGCACCAGCACATGCTGGGGGCCGCCCAGCTGGAAAGCAGCTTGGCAGAAAAGGCCCAGGGGCTCCTGGTGGACACCAAGTTGAACGCGGGCCAGTAATGTACCCTTGCAGCAAAGAAGGGTAATATTATCCTGGGCTGCATTAGGCAAAGTATTGCCAGCAGGTGGAGGGAGGTGATCCTTCCCCTCTATTCAGCATTGGTGAGGTCACACCTGGAACGCCATGTACAGTTCTGGGTCCCCCAGTACAAGAGAGAGATGGAGCTACTTGCAGAGAATCCAGCACAGGGCCACAAAGATGTTTAAGGGCCTGGAGTATGGACCCCATAGATGTTTAAGGGACTGGAGGTTTTTATGTATATAAAAACCTGAAGGGAAGGTGCAAAGAGCCAGGCTCTTTTCAGTGCTGCCCAGTGACAGGACCAGAGGCAATGGGCACAAACGGAAACACAGGAGGTTCCATCTGAACATACAGAAAAATGTTTTTACTGTGAGGGTGACAGCACTGGAACAGGTTGCCCAGAGTCGTTGTGGAGTCTCCATCCTTGGAGATATTTAAAAGCCATCTGGACATGGTCCTGGGCAACTGGCTTGAGGTTGAGCAGGGGGGTTGGACCAGATGACTTCCAGAGGTCCCTTCCAATCTCAACCATTCTGTGATTCTGTGAAGCGCAGAAATACAAATCCATCCTTTCTGAATACAACTCTAACACCATTTAAATCTCTTAGAGAGAGGTTATGTGAAAGCATTTGTGCTGTCATAATAGTCATGTAAAAGATCCCTTTGGGAGTTAAGAGGAGGTTGTTGAAGAAGAATGTAGGAAAAAAGGAGAGACCTTCAAAGGACAGCTTAAGAGGAGCAGACAAGTTGCTATGCTAGACAATATTTGGGGGCAGAACTTTCAGACTAATATCAAACCGTTGACACAGGGCTAAGCAGACACACAATACCAAATATATGCAGTTGCATGCAACATTACCAATTCGTGGTTGCAAGTTACATTTTACATGACTACAGTGTGTGGAAACTTAGCTCTTTCGCTTCTTTTCCCCCCTCCGATGTATGCTACAGTTCTTACAAGTTCGATCATCCCTCAAATCCAGCTCTATTTTATATCTGTATTTCTCAGCTGGCTTAACCACTTTACACTTTCGGTCATTTTATTACTGGCCTTTTACACTGCTGAAACTGAAAGGCTGCAGAAAGAATACCAAGAAACCACTATCAGTTGTTCTTGCTTTCTGAAGGATTTCAAAATTTCAGTAATAAAAATTCCCTATAACACTTTGAAATTAATAGCAGAGTAACTGATTTAAAAGCAAACAATATTTTTATTATAAACTGTTCACACCAATGATTTCAAAAGCCCTTCAATCTGCTTTAAAGATAGCTGTAATTAATTAAACGTTTCTGGACAGAAAGATAAAAGTAACTTGTTGACCCCTTTCTGCAGAGAAATTATACAAACTAAGACAATTTTTAAAATGTTATATAGAAGAATATAAAATTCTCCATAAGTATGTTGGATGCTGGAATGGGGGTGAGGAAGGAATTCCTACTGACTCATGTGAACAGCTGGCACCATGAAACACGAGATAAGATTACCCTTTGCAAAAACAAGCCTAATTAAAAGCCATCAGGGAATTTAAGCTATCTCGTTTACATTCAGTCAGTCACAAAAATAATGTTAACGTTTCCAGTTTAAACAAACGATTAATGTTAACTATCTTCTGTTGCATTTTCAGATAATAGAAAATGTTAACATGATTTGATACCAGGTAGCAAAATACAAGAGCCTCTGAAAAAAGAGGGGTGTTAGGCTGAAGGAACTCCAAACAGTGGAAGTTACGTGCATGTTTTCTAAGAATCATTGGCTGCATTGGCCATCTGTAAACAGTTAAGGATAAAATTTACAGTCTCAGTAGGTCAGCACATTTTATTTTTCTGTTTGCAAAAGCTTTCTGAAGATTCTTCCAACAGTGAGACAGAGGTAGAACAGAAGTATTTCTGGGCAGGATGTTTGCTGACAAGAGAGAATTGTTAAGTTTGCTGAGATGTAGCATTACTATTTATTTTAAATACAAAAGAATTATTTGCCTCGATATGAATAATTATAATATTATGCCTTTAATAAGCCCACTTTAATATAATTATCATCATACTACCTATAACACCTCCCAGTTACAGTTCAGCACAGAAAAAGTAGCACCATAGAAAGAGTGAGGATACTTGATTGGAAGTCTAGAATGTGTAGTAATCTCCCAATCCAATAAAATGCCTAAGACCCACTGAACTTTCTTTGTGCTAGCAGTCCCAGCTGAAGCCAACAGAATCACTCATGTGCTGAAAGTTAAGCCTGTGCCAAAATACATTGCTGGACCGGGACTTTTGTTCTCAAAACACTCAGCAAACATTTATCTTCCCAAGAACCTGGGCCGTTAATTATAAAGTAGAACTCCTCATTAGCCACTTAGAAATTAATGACATGAGATGACCCCTCATGGATATAATCTTTTAAAGCTCCAAAACTACTTTACTGGGGAGTAAACTTAGCCACAAAGAATTTAAGTGAGATGTTGGAGAAACAGCGAATTGATGTCTGAGTTCAGAGCAGAACCTAGACATTTTCCCTCCTGCTAGCATGCTTTAAACCATGTGACCGTATTGGAAGAGGAAAGCGTTGCTACAGTGAATAATTGCTTGCTACCGTAGAATTAAAAAGAAAAGTTCATGCAGTTCTCTCTTACCTTGCAGCCAGTCTCGAAAGTAGTGCAACCACATTTTGGGAAGCTGCTTATCCTCTTCCAACAAAATGTATGTCACATTACTGAAACTTTTGTGAAGTTCATAAAGTAAGTGCTGGACATTGGGATAGTCTGCTTTCTGTGTCACTATATACATGTTGTAGAAAGAGAAATACTCGAACTGTGCTGCAATAAAGTCGTATTCCTGAGTTTCTCGTGGCACAATGTCTGTGAGATTCAGTCCATCTCTCGCCTGGGTAGTTCCATAAAGGCTGAGCCCAAGTAAACCCAGAAAAAGAAAAATAACCACAATCTGCAACAGAAAATGGAAATGCATTTGGTTTTATGTTCCTAAAGAAATTAATAACTCATAATTGGACACAGAACCAGGTTCAAAATTAATACCCATCACTGTACTTTCAAGCTTTTATATATTTATGTGCACACACACTACGAGGCCAAACTAATTTGTGTTTTAGTGAAGGGGTTCTAGATCATGAACAGGAAATTTACATGGTGATGAAGACTTAGTTTCACTGTTCATGAGCTTAGGTTACTGAAAGTCACCAAACCCCTCACTGATAACTTACATTGTAAAAGTATGTCACTACAATGCTACCAAGATAAAACTTTTAAAGTATGAAATTAGGTGTAAAATTATTAAGAATTATAATTGCAAAATAATTCTATTTTTTCCTGATAATTAATACTATTGTCAGGATAATTTTCATATTGGCCAAGGCAGAAGTCTATTTTTGAAAAACAGGTAAATAGTTTTCTGAGTACCTTAGCTTTTGGTTTTAGCAGGAGTGGAGCATAATGCTTTTCTGCAAAAGATGTGAGTGTCCATTTAGTATAGGGTGGCTCAAGGCAATGCATACTGGAGTCTGAGAATTGGGAAAGCAAATCTCTTGTTGAGCTTGTGCTTTCTGGGCTCTGGCAGCTGAGATTATCTTGCATCACTGTCACTGGCTGCACAGATATTGCTGAGCAAGGCTCTGCTGTGGTGTAGTACACCTGTGCATGAGGATCGTATTCTGTGTGCAACTGCACTGTAGACTGCATCATAATCTGAGTTTCATGTGCAAAACTGTGACTGCTGTATGGGAGTGGAGGACTGTAGCAAGTATTATCGCTGTTTTCCACATATGCTTGAGACTCAATCTGAATCACTCTAGTGGCACACGGACTGCAAGAGAAGAGAAAAACATCTGTTCACATTTAGATAGGTCTTTATTTTAATCAGGCTAGATAGGATAATCTACTTCCACCTGAGACTGCTTCTACTACTATTAAATTGTTTATGTTAATTAAGCATAATGTTTTGATGAGAATTTCCTTCTGCACTTTTAGGAAATATTTCTTAGACACGGTTTAAAGTATAGGCCTCTGAGCCTGTTTCTGCACGTTTCTTGTGCCCAAGAAAGAAGGAACCAGCATTTGTCTGAAGACACTGGCATCCACTCACATCACTCTATTAATTACACATGCTAATCAGGTCAATAGCCAAGTAGTTGCACACAGTCTGAATGCATGATACGTGCGTGTGAGTTTACATCTACACAACCATGCTGAGAATTAAACTATTTAGAAGATCAAAATGTAAATGCATGACATGCTGAGTTCTTCTGTTTAGAACTATTAAAGTAACTGTTAAATAATATTTGGACCTTCTGGATAAGATCTCAGACTTTTGGGAGGCAGGTTGAAACCACTTGCCATACACTGACTGCGTGTTTTAAAATTGAAGTAAACGCGTACAAGGATTAATTCCCAGGAAGGACAGGCAACATGAAGAGACGAAATTACAGAAGCATTTTTTTGAAGCATTCCCTTTATTGTAGTCTATGCAAGAACATAATAGATACCTAGTTTATTAAAAAAATGTCATAAACAAGCCTCCTTCTGTAAATAAAAACAAATTGCTGATAGAAAACGGTATCAGAGATTTTTCACCAAGTGGAAAAATCCTACAAAAAGGAAGAAAATGTTGCCTACCTAAAGAAAGCAATTCAATTAACTGAATTTCTTCATATGTACATGGGCCCAAGTTCTGATTCACATTTGGTACAACTTTAGATGGGGGAATAAATGGAAGGTCTGACCACCCTGAGAATCCTACCCTACTTCTGAGAATCAGGGCTCCAAAATTCAAGCACATTAGACCATCCAGTGAAACTATGGCTAAATCAGAAACAGAAAGCAAGAGTCCTGGCTTGTGAACAACTCCCTGTTCTGACGACTCCCTTAAAAACAAATTTAGGAAAGCATTTTCTCTCTTTGACATCGAAGTTCAAAAGATCAAACTGTGTCTGCTCCTACATGGGTGTGAAAGGCTAAGAGGACACAAGGGGTTTTCTCTACATCCTGGTTATGACATGCATGTGAGAGTACACGTACAGAAATGCAGCTTATCCTCTTCATTGCAGGCAAAAGCAAAAAATAATGTAGAAAATATGCTTTATCTCTAGGTGGCGGCTCTGCTGATGACAGTAGCTTCCTCCTAGCCTGCCCCTGCCCTCAGAGCTGTATGTGTATTAGGTAAGAGTGTGCATACTATCATTCTAAATTACTTTTGGAGCCATAACAGAAAGTTTATCAATCACTACCTTCCAATGGTATCGATCGTTCTGAATTCCTCACAGTCCTATGAAAAACTGGGCTAAAGGGAAGTAAATTTATAGTTTTTACATTATTTTTAAGGCATAAAAAGCATAAAAAAAAACACATAGTGTTTAAGTAAGTATATAAGTATAGTGTATAAGTAAGGCTTCTGAGTACCCTGAGTTATTTACAGTCTTCCATAAGAGACTGGAATTAAGTCTTCCAAGGTTACCCAATACCAGCACTGGACACACTGCAGTACCCCATAAAATTCTAAAAATACAGATATTACTAAAACATGGCTCTTTTACATGCTTCCAGAAAGTTGACCTCCAATGGCTAAAATGGATGTACATATGAATAAAGGAAAAAGTATGCGTGTGTGAAATGCCTTTTGACTTTTCCCCTCAGTCTGATAAAAAAACAAGGTAGCAAATGTAATTCAGTCACTAGCAATAAAACCATGACAATAACATACTGACCCTGTTGCTGTCCTGCTGCAATGAAGAACTCCCACTCCTGACAAGAGGTAGTAGCACTGATTGGTGATCACAAAAAGGATGCATCTCACATACTGTAATTCTATCACACATTCTCACCTTGTAAAACAGCAGAATATATCCAGTCTCTTGTCTTCCTGACGATAAAGATCCATGCTCAGGATAGCAGGAAAAATCAGCAAAACCATAGCAAAGTTGAATACCACCACAACTGCTGCCTAGAGATCAATCATAATAGAAGCGAAGTCATTACTAAGCTTCATTTAGGGCATTGGTTTTACAAAGCATAAAGCCTCCTTTCAGTTCTCACCTATCTACCCATTTATCATGTTTACTCATCAGACCCTTTCAAGCTTCTCCCTGAGGGAACTGGGAGGTATATTTTGTCATCCCAGTTTCATTATCATAGGCCTACTGTAGTTAATTCATTTCTTGTAATATTAATCTTCATATTATTTTAATATCTCTATACCTAGAGATGTGGTAGCACCAAGATTTTTAAAGTGGAAAAAACAGTCACATCAATAAATTACACTTTTATATGAGATTCTGCCCTACTTAGTTTCTTAGTACAAAAAGATGGAAGCAAAAGCAAACTTGGAACTAGGACTGAAGTTCTCACATTTAAGGGATCTGAAGTAATTTAAGTACCACAATAACATCAAAGCACATTATTAAATAAGTAATGAAACAAAGGTTTAATTAAATTTTAATGAAACTGCTCTATTTAGTAAAACACTATGCATTTGATGTACTCCTGCTTGTGTTTAAAATAACTTGATTAATGAGCCAGTCTACCAAAATGAGTCTTAAATTGGAACAAGAATAGTCAAGATAATTTGCAAAGTGATTGTTATTTAAAGAAAAATAACAAACCCCCCTTCAAACCATAACCCTTTCCAACACAGAGATTCCCAGAGAATCTCTATAAAGATATGTGGTGCAGCATCTATCATTATTGTTAATGGTATTTATTTGCAATAAAACATAGCTAAGATCACTAGCCTTACAAAGGGAAAACTTGGGCACAGGTGGGTTTGGAATACAGCAGTAGAATAGTAGAGATAAAGATAAGTCATTGAGGGATTTTATTTTTTTATGTCCAAAAACTGGAAAAAAATAGTTGAGCTATCAACAGATTAAAAAAAAAAAGGAAACCCTTATATTTTACTCATTATATAATCAGTAGGCATCTCTATAGTAGCCCAGCTTCAGACTGAGGAAAGCATATAAATTATCAAGCGCCTCCACCTGTAACATCTGAAGTAAAAACCATTTGGGTTCAAACAGTCAAAAAAAGGACTAAAATTGGATTACACAAATTAAGTGCCTGACCTGATGTAAATGATCCCTCCTTTTTCCAACACAAATGGATGGCTGCTTTTGATGTTGAAAATCAGCCCTTAAAATTGGCAACTCAAAAGATGAGACATCCAAAATTCATGTTTTAAAAATGATCAACTTCTGTGACTCTAAATAATGCAATTTTGTATTTTTGTGTCTTTTATCTGTGAAAATCATAGTAACATACTGAATGATTTTTAGGGTTTTGAAGCTGTAAAGTATAAAAAAAGAATTTTTCTTGTTTGTACTTTTCTGAGAATGACAGAATTAGTTTTGTATGTAAACATTTTATAGCTATTTCAATCATAAATATATTGCACACAAATGTGGTTCTTACTGATGCTTCTCTTCTGTTGTCTCCAGCCTACTTAAAGTAAAATTTTGGTCCTGCTGATTGGCTGGACGCAGAACTACTACAATAGAGTTTATCTAGTGTTTAAAGCCTAATAAGCATTTAATCATTACTTTAATCTTTGAGAGAAAAGATCATAGAATCATAGAATAGTTTGGGTTGGAAGAGACCTTTATAGATCATCTAGTCCAACCCCCCTGCAATGGGCATTAGAAGAGACCTTACTGCAAAGTAAAATTACTGAAAGAGAAATTAATCCTGTGTCTCTCAAACCAGGACGCTCTCTCAGCCTGTCCTCATAGGACTCCACCCCTCTGATTATCTTCGTGCCCCTCCTCTGGAACCCTTCCAACAGGCCCATGTCCTTCTTATGTTGGGGACTCCAGAACCAGACGCAGTACTCCAGGTGGGGTCTCACCAGAGTGGAGTAGAGGGGCAGAATCACCTCCCTTGATCTTCTAGCCACACTTCTTTTGATGTAGCCCAGGATATGGTTGGCTTTCTGGGCTGCAAGGGCACGTTGCTGGCTTGTGTACAGCTTTTCATCCACCAGTACTCCCAAGTCCTTCTTGTCAGGGCTGCTATCAATCCCTTCATCCCCCAGCCTGTATTGATACTGGGGGTTGCCCTGACCCAGGTGCAGGATCTTGCACTTGACCTTATTGACCCTCATGAGGTTCACACAGGCCCACTTCTCAAGCTTTTCCAGGTCCCTCTGGATGGCATCCCGTCCCTCTGGCATGCCAAATGCACCACTCAGCTTGGTGTCATCTGCAAGCTTGCTGAGGGTGCACTTGATCCCACTGTCTATCTCATTGATGAAGATATTGAACAGTACTGGTCCCAATACGGACCGTGGAGGGACACCACTCGTCCAATCTCCATCTGGACATTGAGCCGTTGACCACTACTCTCTGGATGCGACCATCCAGTCAATTCCACATCCACTGAACAATCCACCCATCAAATCCATATCTCTCCAACTTAGAGAGAAGGATGTTGGGGGGGACCATGCCAAAGGCCTTACAGAAGTCCATCCATAGCTCTTCCCTTGTCCACTGACATAGTCACTCCATCACAGAAGGCCACTAGGTTGGTCTGGCAGGACTTGCCCCTGGTGAAGCCATGCTGGCTGTCTCAAATCACCTCCATGTCCTCCATGTGCCTTAGCATATCTTCTAGGAGGATCTGTTCCATGATCTTCCCAGGCACAGAGGTGAGGCTGACAGGGCGGTAGTTCCTGGGGTCCTCCTTTCTCCCCTTTTTAAAAATGGGTGCAATGCTTCCCTTTTTCCAGTCACCAGGGACTTCACCTGACTGTCATGACTTTTCAAATATCATGGAGAGTGGCTTGGCCACATCAGCCAATTCCCTCAGGAATTGCACCAGGAAAACTACGACATAGTGGCTATCACAGAAATGTGGTGGGATGCCTCACATGACTGGAGTGCCACAATCGATGGCTACAAGCTCTTCAGGAGGGACAGACAGGAAAGGAGAGGCGGAGGAGTGGCCCTGTATATTAGAGAATGCTATGAGAGCTCGGAAATCAAGGATACTGATGATGGGGTGGACAGTGTTTGGATTAGGTTAAGGGCCGATAAAGCTGATATCGCTGTGGGAGTCTGCTATAGACCTTCCAACCAAAGCAGTGAGGTGGATAAAGCTTTCTATAAGCAGTTGGGAGAAATCTCTCAGTCACTTGCCGTTCTTGTGGGGGACTTTAACCTCCCGGGTATCTGCTGGGAATACAACACGGCAGAGAGGGAACAATCCAGGAGGTTCCTGGAATGTGTGGAGGATAACTTCCTCACACAGCTGGTAAGCGAGCCGACCAGGGAACGTGCCCTCCTGGACCTGCTTCTTGTGAACAGGGAAGAACTTGTGGGGGAAGTAAAGGTTGGTGGCCGTCTAGGGCACAGTGATCATGAGATGATCGAATTTCTGATTCTTGGAGAAACAAGGAGAGAGAGGGGTTAATAAAACTGCCACCTTAGACTTCCGGAGGGCAAATTTTGACCTGTTCAGAAGGCTGCTGGACAAAGTCCCTTGGGAGGCTGCCCTGAAAGATATAGGAGTCCAGGAAGGCTGGACATACTTCAAGAGAGAAGTCTTAAAGGCACAGGAGGAGGCTGTCCCTGTGTGCCGAAAAACAAGTAGGCGGGGAAGGAGACCGGCCTGGCTAAATAGGGACCTTTGGCTGGACCTCAAGAACAAAAGGAGAGTCTATGACCTCTGGAAGAGGGGGCAGGTCTCTCATGAAGACTATAAGGATATAGCGAAGCTATGCAGGGAGAAAATTAGGAGAGCCAAAGCGCAGCTAGAGCTCAACCTAGCTACAGCTGTTAAGGATAACAAAAATGTTTCTATAAATTCATTAACAACAAAAGGAGGATTAGGGAAAATCTCCCTCCCTTACTGGATGCAGAGGGAAACATAGTCACAAAGGATGAGGAAAAGGCTGAGGTGC
Source organism: Larus michahellis (assembly GCF_964199755.1). Classification (NCBI taxonomy): domain Eukaryota; kingdom Metazoa; phylum Chordata; class Aves; order Charadriiformes; family Laridae; genus Larus; species Larus michahellis. The sequence continues at coordinate 20,200,423 of NC_133929.1, read as the reverse complement.
TCAATGCCTACTTTGCCTCAGTCTTTAGCAGTGGAACTAGCTGTTCCCTGGGCACCCAGCCTCGTGAGCTAGGAGACAGGGAGGGGAAGCAGAATGAGGTCATCACAATTAAAGAGGAAGTGATCGGTGACCTGCTACGCTGCTTGGATGCGCACAAGTCTATGGGACCGGATGGGTTACACCCAAGAGTGCTGAAAGAGTTGGCAGACGGGCTCGCCAAGCCACTTTCCATGATCTACCTGAAGTCATGGCTAACTGGGGAGGTCCCAATGGACTGGAGGGTAGCGAATGTAGCGCCCGTCTACAAGAAAGGCAGAAAGGAGGATCCGGGAAACTATAAGCCTGTCAGTCTGACCTCGGTAGCAGGGAAAGTCATGGAGCAGATCAGCTTGAGTGCCATTACAAGTCATATAATGGACAAGCAGGGGATCAGGCCTAGTCAGCATGGGTTTATGAAAGGCAGGTCCTGCCTGACGAACCTGATCTCCTTCTATGACAAGATGACCCGATTATTGGACGAGGGAAAGGCTGTGGACATTGTCTACCTAGACTTTCGAAAAGCATTTGACGCTGTCCCCCATAGAATTCTCATGGAAAAATGGGCGGCTCATGGCCTGCATGAGCATACGATCTGCTGGATCAAGCACTGGCTGGCTGGACGGTCCCAAAGAGTGGTGGTCAAGGGAGTTAAATCCAGCTGGCGGCCGGTCACAAGTGGTGTCCCTCAGGGCTTGGTGTTGGGACCATTTCTGTTTAACATCTTTATTGATGACCTTGATAAGGACATGGAGTATATCATCAGCAAGTTTGCAGATGACACGAAGCTAAGCGGGAGTGTTGATCTGCATGAGGATAGGGAGGCTCTACAGAGAGACTTGGATAGATTGGACCGATGGGCCAATGCTAACGGTATGAGCTTCAACAAGGCCAAGTGCCGGGTCCTGCACTTGGGCCACAACAACCCCATGCATCGCTACAGGCTTGGGGAAGTGTGGCTGGAGAGCTGCCTGGCAGAAAAGGACCTGGTGGTTCTAATTGACAAGCGGCTGAACATGAGCCAGCAGTGTGCCCAGGTGGCCAAGAGGGCCAATGGCATCCTGGCTTGTATTAGAAATAGTGTGACCAGCAGAAGGAGGGAGGTGATTGTCCCCCTGTACTCAGCACTGGTGAGGCCACACCTTGAGTATTGTGTCCAGTTCTGGGCACCTCAATACGAGAGAGATCTCGAGGTGCTGGAGCGAGTGCAGAGGAGGGCAACGAAGCTGGTGAAGGGCCTGGAGAATAAATCTTATGAAGAGTGATTGAAGGAGCTGGGGGGACTGTTTAGTTTGAGGAAGAGGAGGCTGAGGGGAGACCTCATCACTCTCTACAACTACTTGAAAGGCCATTGTAGAGAGGTTGGTGCTGGTCTCTTCTCACAGGTAATTAGCGATAGAACAAGAGGGAATGGGTTCAAGATGCAGCAGGGTAGGTTTAGGCTGGACATTAGGAAAAAATTCTTCACAGAAAGAGTGGTCAGACACTGGAATAGGCTGCCCAGGGAGGTGGTGGAGTCACCATCCCTGGATGTGTTTAAGAGTCGTTTAGATGTGGTGTTAAGGGATATGGTGTAAGGGAGAACTTTGTAGAGTGGGGTTGATGGTTGGACTCGATGATCCCAAGGATCTTTTCCAACCTAAATGATTCTATGATTCTTTTTTAGTGGGAGAGGACTTTGCTCCCCCAGTCCCCGCCTTGCATTCCATCCACTCGAGAGGTGTGGGAAGAGAGGTTGTCAGTAAAGACGGAGGCAAAAAAGTTGCTGAGTACCTCAGCCTTCTCCTCGTCTGTTGTTTCCAGTTTGCCAGTCTTGCTCATCAGCGGGAGTACACTTTCTTTAACCTTCCTTTTCTGTCTGACATACCTGTAGAAACCCTTCTTGTTATTCTTAGCATCCCTTGCCAAGTTCAGCTCCAGTTGCACCTTGGCCTTCCTGACCCCATCCCTACACAACCGGGCAGTGTCCCTATACTCTTCCCAGGATACCTGTCCCTGTTTCCACTGCCTGTGCATTTCCTTCTTGCCCTTTAGGTTGACCAGCAGGTCTCAACTCAGACATGCTGGTCTCTTGCCTTCCTTTCCTGATTTCTTACACCTGGGGATCGAGAGCTCTTGTACTCTATGGAAAGCATCCTTAAAGATCTGCCAGCTCTGTTCTGCCCCCTTGTCCCTGAGGGCAGTTTCCCAGGGGGTCCTATTGACTAACTCCTTGAAGACCTGCAAGTTTGCAGTCCTGACTTTACTCTTCATCTGACCCATATCCCTCAGCACTGCGAACTCCACCAGTGCGTGATCACTGCAGTGCAGGCTGCCTCCAATCTTGATGTCACCAATGAGCTCACTTTCATTGGTGACCATCAGGTCCAGTATCGCATCTCCTCTGGTGGGGCTGTCTATTACCTGGCTTAAGAAGTTATCCTCGATGCATTATCCAGGAGTCTCCTGGATTGCCTACAGCTTGCTGTGCTACTTTTCCAGCAGATATTGGGATGGTTGAAATCCCCCAGCAGGATGAGAGCCTGCGAGTGCAATGTCTCCTGTAGCTGGAGTAAGAATTCTTCATCAATAGGATCCCCTTGATCGGGCGGCCCATAGTAGAAACCAACCACAAGGTTCCCTTTGTTGATGCGGTCTCTAATTCTTACCCATAAGCTTTCAACCTACTTGTGGCTATTCTTCAGAGACAGCTCTTCACAATCTATCCATTTCTTGATGTAGAGGGCAACGCCTCCACCCCTCCTTCTTCACCTGTCCCTTCTGAATAGCCTGTAGCCATCGATAGCTGCACTCCAGTCACGGGATTCATCCCACCAGGTTTCAGTAATGGCAACTAGGTTGTAGCTTTCTAGCAGCACGGCGGCTTCCAGCTTCTCCTGTTTCTTGCCCATACTGCGTGCATTGGTGTAGAGGCACTTCATCTGGGCTGTCAGCTGTGTCACCTTCTTAGAGGAATACCCCTTAATTCCTTTGAGGTATTTTACTGGTATTTCCCTGTTCCTATTACCTCAGGAGCTCCTGTCTCATCTCAGTAAGACTTCAAGTGTGCTGCAGTATAGCCAGTACATCTCAGAGCAACAGGCTGAGGGCCCTTGCTAGCACTCCGTCCCTCTAACCTCGGTGTGTCATCCCTTGGCTTGTCACGGGCAAGCCTGATATTACCCCCCTCACCCTTTAAGTCTAGTTGAAAGCTCTGTCAATGAGCCCCACTAGCTCATGAGCAAAGACCCTCTTTCCCCTTTCAGAAAGGTGAATCCCATCTGACGCCAGCAGGCCTGGTGCTTTGTAGGACATCCCATTATCGAAAAAACCAAAACTGTGACACCAGCCACGGAGTTATGTATTAATGGACTGGGCCCATCTGTTTCTTCCATTGCCACTGCCCACATCTGGAAGGAGAGAGGAAAAAATAACCTGTGCTTCAAATTCCCTTACCAACCATACCAAGGCCCTGAAGTCTATTTTGATTGCCTTCGGACTATGCATTGTGGCTTCAGGGAACTGGCAGATGAAGTTGCTAAGCTTCTTTCCATTATATTTGAGAAGTCGTGGCAGTCTGGTGAAGTTCCCACTGACTGGAAAAGGGGAAACATAACCCCCATTTTCAAAAAGGGAAAAAAGGAAGACCCAGGGAACTACAGGCTGGTCAGTCTCACCTCTATGGTCGGCAAGATCATGGAGCAGATCCTCCTGGAAACTCTGCTAAGGCACACAGAAAATAACGAGGTGATTGGTGACAGCCAACATGGCTTCACTAAGGGCAAATCATGCCTGACAAATTTGGTGGCCTTCTACGACTATGTTACAGCGTTGGTGGATAAAGGAAGAGCAACTAACATCATCTACCTGGACTTGTGCAAAGCATTTGACACTGTCCTGCATGACATCCTTGTCTAAATTGGAGAGACATAGATTTGACAGATGGACCACTCGGTGGATAAGGAATTGGCTGGATTGCCGCACTCAAAGGATTGTGGTCAACGGCTCGATGTCCAAGTGGCGACCAGTGATGAGTGGCATTCCTCAGGGATCAGTATGGGGACCAGTGCTGTTGGCAACATGGACAGTGGGATTGAGTGCACCCTCAGCAAGTTTGCCAATGACACCAAGCTGCGTGGTGCAGTTGACACACTGGAGGGAAGGGATGCCAATCCAGAGGGACCTTGACAGGCTTGAGAGGTGGGCCTGTGCAAACCTCATGAAGTTCAACCAGGTCAAGTGCAAGGTCCTGCACCTGGGTCAGAGCAATCAAGCACAAATACAGGCTGGGTGGAGAATGGTTTGAGAGCAGCCCTGAGGAGAAGGACTTGGGGATGTTGGTGGATGAGAAGCTCAACATGAGCTGGCAATGTGCGCTCACAGCCCAGAAAGCCAACTGCATTCTGGGCTGCATCAAAAGAAGCATTGCCAGCAGGTCGAGGGAGGTGATTCTGCCCCTCTGCTCTGCTCTGGTGAGACCCCACCTGGAGTACTGCCTCTGGTTCTGGAGTCCCCAACATAAGAAGGACATGGACCTGTTGGAACGGGTCCAGCGGAGGGCCACGAAGATGATCAGAGGGCTGGAGCACCTCTCCTATGAGGACAGGCTGAGAGAGTTGGGGCTGTTCAGCCTGGAAAAGAGGAGACTCCAGGGAGACCTTATAGCAGCCTTCCAGTGCCTAAAGGGGGCCTACAGGAAAGATGGGGAGGGACTCTTTATCAGGGCCTGTAGTGATAGGACGAGAGGTAACAGTTTCAAACTGAAAGAGGGGAGATTTAGATTAGAAATTAGTAAGAAATTCTTTACTCTGAGAGTGGTGAGACACTGGAACAGGTTGCCCAGGGAAGTTGTGGATGCCCCATCCCTGGAAGCGTTCAAGACCAGGCTGGATGGGGCTTTGAGCAACCTGGTCTAGTGGAAGGTGTCCCTTGTCCATGGCAGGGGGGTTGGAACTAGATGATCTTTAAGGTCCCTTCCAGCCCAAACCATTCTAGGATTCATCACCACCCACATGGAAGAGCAGTGGGTAATAGTTCGAGGGCCATACCAGGCTATGAAGTTTCCTAGTGATGTCCTTAACCTGGGCCCCAGGGAGGCAGCAGACTTCCCTAAGAGAAGGGTCTGTCCAGCATATTGGACCTTCTGTTCCCCTCAGAAAGGAGCCGCCTACAACTATAACATGTCTTTTCTTCCTCGTGGAGGTGGTCATGATACGTGGGGTAGGCCTTTCTGACCCTGGCAACACCTCTGGTGTTGATGGACTATAATCCACATCATCCATTGACTGGCCTTCCACATCCAGAGCCTCATACCTGTTGTACAGTGGTACCTGGGAAGGCGAGGTGGGCAAGGAGGGTGTTTGCCGTCTGCCCCGAGCGCAGACTTGCCTCCATTCATGTCTTTCCTTTAAGCTACTGCCTTCAGCCTGGCAGGGGGAGGATACAGGATCCCCTTGATCTTGTTTTTTTTCTAGAGGCTGTTCCCGTTTCTGCTTTAGGGAGGGCAGAGCATGGTTCCACCAGTCTATCTCTTTCTCAAGCTCCTTAACTTTTTTGCTTGGGAGGTAGATTGAGGTGGACGGGGGGTGGTCCCAGAGCCAGAGCCAGGGAAACCAGAGGAAGAGCAGAGAGCCTCGCCAGGAGTCCGAAGCTCTCAAGAGCAAGGCTGACGTGGCTTGGGCGTTGCCAGGAGCAACTGCAGGAGATTTAAACAGCCCTAGGGAGTGCTAGTGACCAGAAGTGCTGCAAACAGGAGGGGCAAACAGAGCATGGCACATCATCCAGGGCATGGCACAGCAGTTTGTGTGGTAGTTCGCATGGAAGGGTGTGCAGGAAGGGAGCTGAAAGCTCTGCCAGCTAAACCAGGGAGCGATGGTATCTACCCAGCAGAAAGCCACGGCTTCTCTAAGCTCTGCACCCATCACAACTGATGCAGTTTCCCAGACAGAGCTCCAGTGGGAACATGCAGCCACCCAGGTGTCAGGCTGCAGGGTGTGCCCTGCTCTTACACCGGTACAGGATGGCAGCAGTGAGCACACCTGTGGGAGGTGCGCCCAGGTAGAGGAACTCCTCCGCTTAGTAACAGAGCTCCAGGACGAGGTGAGTAAGTTGAGGAGCATCAGGGAGTGTGAGAGAGACTGACCACTGGACTCACATCCTACCTTCTCTGAGACAGGCCCAAAAGGAAGACAAGGTACATAATATGTCTCTGGTGAGATGCATAATATGTCTCTGGTGACAAGATACATAATATGTCTCTCTGGTGAGACCCCACCTGGAGTACTGCATCCAGCTCTGGAGTCCTCAGCACAAGAAGGACATGGACCTGTTGGAACGGGTCCAGCGGAGGGCCACGAAGATGATCAGAGGGCTGGAGCACCTCTCCTATGAGGACAGGCTGAGAGAGTTGGGGCTGTTCTGCCTGGAGAAGAGAAGGCTCTGGGGAGACGTTATAGCAGTGTCGTGGTTTAGCCTCAGACGGCAACAAAGAACCACGTGCCGCTCGCTCGGGCCTTCCTAATACAGGAAGAATCGGAAGAAAAGGCAAGACTCTTGGGTTGAGACAAAGGCAGTTTAACAGAACAGCAAAGGGAACAGGCAAACAACAACAGTAACACGGATAGAGGAATATACGAACACGATTACGGGACCGCCGCTCCCCGCCGCTCACCGACCGGACCCCGGGATGCCCCAGCCCGCTCCAAGCGGCGACTTCCTGCCCCCTCCCCCGGCAGCTCAGGGTGGGCATGGCTCACATGGCATGGAATACCAGGGAAAATTAACCCTATCCCCACCGGAACCAGGACATTATCCACCCCTTATTCCATACCATCTATGCCATGCCCAGCAGGTTCCAATTAATTGCCACCACTTTCCCCTGTCATATATATATATATACACATATATATTCATGCACATATAATGCCCTTAGTTTATGGGCCATCCCTCCAAAGTGTCCGTTGAGTTCTTTTAATCCACGGCTTTGGGCTCCATCTGTTAGAACAGTCTCTCAGGGCAGGTGAGATGCTGGGTGGTGCTGGTCTGTTGCATGCTGTATTTTTCGGAGCTTGTGACTGGTGCACCCGGTGTGGCTCATGCTCACAGTCCGTGGGCTGAAGATGTAGATCTTGAGGAAACTGCTGGGCGCCAGCTGCTGAGATCAGTTCTTATCCCATCATCCCTGTGCCTTACTTGTAGTACAACTGATAGCAATTAAAGCAATGAGGACATACAGTGACAGTGTTACTTAGCAATTAACAGCACACAATCTGATTCATTGGCTATTCTCGCCCAAGATCAGATCCCCATGAGGTACACATCGGACTTTCCCATCCTTCCGCATCACCCACCAAGTGCACCCAGGTCCTTGGGCAAAAGCAATCCCACGGGTGGGTTTGCCTTTGCCTGAGGCAGGACTAACCCAGACTGTCTTCCCTAACATATTCTTCATGTGCACTACGGGGACTTTATCCCCTTCTACAGTACGTGGAAGTTTTGATTGGGCAGGGCCAGCCCGATTGTTAGATCCCCTGGTGTTAACTAGCCAGGTAGCTTTTGCTAAATGTGTATCCCAGTGTTTTAAAGTCCCACCACCCATTGCTCTCAGTGTAGTTTTTAACAGTCCATTGTATCGTTCTATCTTCCCAGAGGCTGGTGCGTGATAGGGGATGTGATATACCCACTCAATGCCATGCTCTTTGGCCCAGGTGTCTATGAGGCTGTTTCGGAAATGAGTCCCGTTGTCCGACTCAATTCTCTCTGGGGTACCATGTCGCCACAGGACTTGTCTTTCAAGGCCCAGGATAGTGTTCTGGGCAGTGGCATGGGGCACAGGGTATGTTTCCAGCCATCCAGTGGTTGCTTCCACCATTGTGAGCACATAGCGCTTGCCTTGACGGGTTTGTGGCAGCGTGATATAATCAATCTGCCAGGCCTCCCCATATTTATATTTCAGCCATCGCCCTCCATACCAAAGAGGCTTCAAACGCTTGGCTTGTTTGATCGCAGCGCATGTCTCACATTCATGGATGACCTGTGCAATAGTGTCCATGGTCAAGTCCACCCCTCGGTCACGAGCCCATCTATATGTCGCATCTCTCCCTTGATGGCCTGAGGAGTCATGGGCCCACCGAGCTATGAATAGTTCACCCTTATGTTGCCAGTCCAGATCCACCTGAGCCACTTCAATCCTAGCAGCCCGATCCACCTGCTGGTTGTTCTGATGTTCCTCTGTGGCCCGATTCTTCGGTACGTGGGCATCTATGTGACGTACTTTCACAACCAGATTCTCTATCCGGGCAGCAATATCTTGCCATAGGTCAGCAGCCCAGATGGGTTTGCCTCTGTGCTGCCAGTTGCCCTGCTTCCACTGCTGTAACCACCCCCACAGAGCATTTGCCACCATCCATGAGTCAGTGTAGAGATAAAGGACTGGCCATTTTTCTCGCTCAGCAATGTCCAAAGCCAGCTGAATGGCTCTCACCTCTGCAAACTGGCTCGATTCACCTTGTCCTTCACTGGCTTCTGCAACTTGTCGTGTAGGACTCCACACAGCAGCCTTCCACTTTCGATGCTTTCCCACAATCCGGCAGGACCCATCAGTGAACAGGGCATATTTCTTCTCATTTTCTGGCAGTTTATTATATGGTGGGGCCTCTTCTGCACGCGTCACCTCCTCCTCTGGTGACATTCCGAAATCCTTGCCTTCTGGCCAGTCCATGATCACTTCCAGAATTCCTGGGCGACTGGGGTTTCCCATTCGAGTTCGCTGTGTGATCAGTGCAATCCACTTACTCCATGTAGCATCAGTTGCATGATGTGTGGTGGGGACCCTTTCTTTGAACATCCAGCCCAGCACCGGCAGTCGAGGTGCTAAGAGGAGCTGTGCTTCTGTACCAACTACTTCCGAAGCAGCTCGAACCCCTTCATAATCTGCCAATATCTCTTTTTCTGTTGGAGTGTAGCGGGCTTCGGATCCTCTGTATCCACGACTCCAAAACCCTAGGGGTTGACCTCGGGTCTCCCCTGGTGCTTTCTGCCAGAGGCTCCGGGTAGGGCCGTTCTCCCCGGCTGCGGTGTAGAGCACATTTTTAACATCTTGTCCTGCCCGGACTGGCCCCGGGGCCACTGCATGGACTATTTCCTGTTTGATTTGTTCAAAAGCTTGTCGTTGCTCAGGACCCCATTTAAAGTCATTCTTCTTCCGGGTTACTTGATACAGAGGGCTTACAATTGGACTGTAATCTGGGATATGCATTCTCCAAAAACCCACAATGCCTAAGAAAGCTTGTGTTTCCTTTTTACTAGTTGGTGGAGACATAGCTGCTATTTTGTTGATCGCATCCATTGGGAGCTGACGGTGTCCATCTTGCCATTTTATTCCTAAAAACTGGATCTCCTGCGCAGGTCCCTTGACCTTACTTCGTTTTATGGCAAAACCAGCTTTCAGAAGGATTTGGACTATTTTACTCCCTTTCTCAAAAACTTCTTCTGCTGTGTTTCCCCATATGATGATGTCATCAATGTATTGCAGATGTTCTGGAGCTTCACCCTGTTCCAGTGCAGTCTGGATCAGTCCATGGCCAATGGTGGGGCTGTGTTTCCACCCCTGGGGCAGTCGATTCCAGGTGTATTGGATGCCCCTCCAAGTGAAAGCAAACTGTGGCCTGCACTCTGCTGCCAAAGGGATTGAGAAGAATGCATTCGCTATATCAATTGTGGCATACCACTTGGCTGCCTTGGACTCCAGTTCGTACTGGAGTTCTAGCATGTCCGGCACGGCAGCACTCAGCGGTGGCGTGACTTCATTCAGACCACGATAGTCTACAGTTAGCCTCCACTCTCCATTAGATTTTCGCACCGGCCATATGGGACTGTTAAAGGGTGAGTGAGTCTTGCTGATCACTCCTTGAACCTCTAGTTGACGAATCAGCTCATGGATGGGAATCAGAGAGTCTCGGTTAGTGCGATATTGCCGCCGATGCACCGTTGTGGTAGCAATCGGCACCTGCTGTTCTTCGACCCTCAACAACCCCACAACAGAAGAATCCTCCGAGAGACCAGGCAAGGTAGACAACTATTTAACTTCCTCTGTCTCCAAGGCAGCTATGCCAAAGGCCCAGCGGTACCCTTTTGGGTCCTTAAAATACCCTCTCCTGAGGTAATCTATACCAAGGATGCATGGAGCCTCTGGGCCAGTCACAATGGGATGTTTTTGCCACTCATTCCCAGTTAGGCTCACTTCTGCCTCCAGTACAGTCAACTCTTGGGATCCCCCTGTCACCCCGGAAATACAAATGGGTTCTGCCCCTCTATAGCTTGATGGTATTAAAGTACACTGTGCACCCGTGTCCACTACAGCCTTATACTCCCGTGGGTCCGATGTGCCAGGCCATCGAATCCACACCGTCCAATAAACCCGGTTGTCCCTTTCCTCCACCTGGCCGGAGGCAGGGCCCCCCTAATACTCGTCATAGTATCCATTACTCACTTCTTGCAGAAATGACTTGGAAGTTCCTTCAAGAGGATCAGAAGCAAGATCAGGCCTTCTGCTTTGTCTGGGGAACGGCCCACTGGAAACTGGGGCGGCACTTTTCCTGGAGGGATCCCCTTTTGTGGTTGTCCTTCCTTGCAACTCCTGTACCCGTGTCCGCAGGATCGAAGTAGGTTGTCCATCCCACTTCCTCATGTCCTCTCCGTGGTCACACAGGTAGAACCACAGGGTGCCTCATGGTGTGTACCCTCTGTACTCTCTCTCTTGAGTGGGGAAATGCCTGCTCCTAATAGCTGAGACGCTGGCCCGTGCAGGTGGGGAGTAGGACATATTCTCTTCAAGTTGCTGGACCTTCCGGGACAGTTTCTCCACAGCTGAGACAAGGGGGGAGGAGAGACTTTCTTCATATCGCCGGAGCCGGCCAGCCACCTCATCCACCGTTGGTCCCTCTTCACCTTTCCATTCCATTACTGCCAGTGAGTTGGCATATGACGATGGTGCGCTTCGTACAAACTTCCGCCACATGGGCCTTGTGCATTGCACCTCATCAGGGTCTGTGGGTAAGTCTGCATTGTCAAAGTCATAATAAATCATCTCCCGCACGGCTAATTCTCTCAGGTACTGGATACCTCTTTCCATGGTAGTCCACTTACTTGGCTGACATACAACATCCTCACTGAAGGGGTACCTCTCCCTCACGCCTAACAGGAGTCGTTTCCAGAGGCTGAGGGCTTGGGTCTTCTTCCCAATTGCCTTGTCAATGCCGCCTTCCCTAGACAGGGATCCCAGCTGCCTGGCCTCCCTACCCTCTAATTCCAGGCTACTGGCCCCATTATCCCAGCACCGGAGCAGCCAGGTGACAATGTGCTCGCCTGAAAGTCGGCTGAAATCTTTTCGCATATCCCGCAGCTCACTCAAGGATAGGGATCGAGTAATTACCTCTGGTTCTGCCTCTTCCTCCTGTTCTCGTGATGGCCCTGGTTCATCATCATCTCTTACTAAGCAAACTGATTTCTTTGTGTACTTCTTCTTCTGTATGGGGGCAACTGATACTGTCACGGGTTGGTTCCCTGGTTCAGTGGCAGTGGCTGCTATGGGGGTTGGAGTAACTGCAGTGGCTGCCACAGGGGTTGGAGTAACTGCAGTGGCTGCCGCAGGGGTTGCAGTAGCCGCAGTGTCTGTCGCAGGGATTGCAGTAGCTACAGTGGCTGCCGCAGGGGTTGCAGTAGCCGCAGTGTCCGACGCAGGGGTTGCAGTAGCCGCAATGTCCGTTGCAGGGGTTGCAGTAGCCGCAGTGGCTGCCGCAGGGGTTGCAGTAGCCGCAGGGGCTGCCGCAGGGGTTGCAGTAGCCGCAGTGGCTGCTGGTCTGGTTTCCATCTCTTCCCCCTGAGGGTGCTGCATAATTCTGAGCAGTGCCTGGTAGATACTGGCCAGGGCCCAGCACAATGCAGTGAGTTGTGCCTCTCTAGAATAGCCACAGCATTTTCCCTTCAAATATTCTACCACTTTATCAGGGTCCTGTAATTGTTCAGGGGTGAAGTCCCAGACCATTGGAGGTGAGTAGTTCTCTAGGTACCTGCCCATGTTCTCCCACATGCCATGCCACCCCTGACTATCCAGCCTCGGAGCAGATCTCTGGGTGGTAGTCTTAAATAGTCGCTTAACCCTAAACAAGACCTGGAACGTATTCAGGAGACATAACACTAGGAACACGCTGGTTTGAGTATCCCAAGGATATTCAAAATTCTCAAAAGTTGTCATACCTGACCCGAAGGAGAAAAGGGAGGCAAAAGAGCTGGGGAAAGTGTCCCCCCCTGTTTCCCCCACAGACTGGGTGTAATTATTAATAAATTCTGAGAGACGGTGCCCAATGTACGGACAGGACAGCAACACCACATAAACACCCCAAAATAGCTGTCTGAACAGTGATGTTATCATATCATAAACAGATATCGCACAGGACAGCAGAATGATAATCCTCATCCCTCTTCCAGACACGGTAAACAGCATCGCAGGGAGTACATAAGCCATATAGGAATTTATATAACACAGCCATGAGAACAAACCAAGTAACGTGATGACCAGTGACTATTTACCTAATAAAATAAATGCATACAAAAAAAAACCCAAAACCGTTTTTCCACGTTCTAGTTGGATTCTGTCGTTATCTCAACCCTCCGAGCCCCACGTTGGGCGCCAAAAAGGACTGTCGTGGTTTAGCCTCAGACGGCAACAAAGAACCACGTGCCGCTCGCTCGGGCCTTCCTAATACAGGAAGAATCGGAAGAAAAGGCAAGACTCTTGGGTTGAGACAAAGGCAGTTTAACAGAACAGCAAAGGGAACAGGCAAACAACAACAGTAACACGGATAGAGGAATATACGAACACGATTACGGGACCGCCGCTCCCCGCCGCTCACCGACCGGACCCCGGGATGCCCCAGCCCGCTCCAAGCGGCGACTTCCTGCCCCCTCCCCCGGCAGCTCAGGGTGGGCATGGCTCACATGGCATGGAATACCAGGGAAAATTAACCCTATCTCCGCCGGAACCAGGACAAGCAGCCTTCCAGTACCTGAAGGAGACCTACAGGAAAGATGGGGAGGGACTCTATCAGGGAGTGTAATGATAGGATGAGGGGTAACATTTTTAAACTGAAAGAGGGTACATTTAGACTGGATATCAGGAAAAATTTCTTTACTGTAAGGGTAGTGAGGCACTGGCCCAGGTTGCCCGGGGAAGTTGTCAATGCCCCATCCCTGGAAGTGTTCAAGACCAGGCTGGATGAGGCTTTGAGCAGCCTGGTCTAGTGGGAGGTGTCCCTGTCCATGGCAGGGGGGTTGGAACTAGATGATCTTTAAGGTCCCTTCCAACCCGAACCATTCTGTGATTCTGTGATAATACGGAGGATTCCCTACCTTCTCTCCACCTGACTGAACATAGTAACCTCAGGGATAGGGGGCAATGACGACAAGTTCCTGCCCGACGCAGCAGGCGCATCTCCTCAGCAACAACCCCACCTTCCCAGGTGCCCTTGCATAACAGATATGAGGCTCTGCAAGTGGAACCTAACAGTAACAAGGACAATGGTTCGTCTAGCTTGGAAGTGTCACTGAGGTTAAGTTGGCCTACACCCTGCATCAAAACTACTCCCACAAAGAAAAAAAGATGGGTCATTGTCATAGGTGACTCTCTCCTGAAGGGAACAGAAGGCCCGATGTGCAGACAAGACCCACTTCGTAGGGAAGTCTCTGCCTCCCTGCGGCCCAGGTTAAAGCTGGGGTGAGAAAACTCCCCACCCTGGTATGGCCCTAGGATTAATCATCCATTATTGATTTTTTAGGTAGGCAGCGATGAAGTCACAACAAGAAATCCAAGGGCAATCAAGAGAGACTTCAGGGCCTTGGAATGACTGGTTAAGGGATCGGGAGCACAAGTAGTGCTCTATCCCTCCAGTTGCAGGGAATGATGAGGGAAGAAACAGGAAGATCCAACAGATCAATACCTGGCTCTGAGCCTGGTGTCAGCAGCAGGACTTTGGGTTTTTTGATCATGGGTCGGTTTACATGACACCAGGCCTGTGGGCGACAGATGGGGTACACCTGTCTCAAAGGGGGAAAAAGATTTTTGCACAGGAGTTGGCAGGGCTCATCGAAAGAGCTTTAAACTAGGTTTGAAGGGGGAAAGGGATAAAACCAGGCTCGCTAGAGACAAGCCTGGGGGTGGCACATCAATATTTGTGGGACAGCGTGCTAGCGAGGTTGTTCAGTCTGCCATCCTGCCATCCCAGTGGAGGTAGGGGATGGAGTGTCATGCGATAGCAAAGACACAAGGGATATTGATGGGCTAGAAATCACGTAAGCGCCTGGGAATGGTCAGGTAGGAATTATGGCTTCTCCCCCCAAAAAGGTGGTGGGATCAATAGCCCAACTGAAGTGCAAATACACCAATGCATGCAGCATGGGCAATAAACAGGAGGAGCTGGAAGCCATTGTGCAGCAGGAAAACTATGATATAGTTGCCATCACAGAAACATGGTGGGATGCTATGCACAACTAGAGTGCTGCATTGGATCGCTATAAACTCTTCAGAAGGGATAGGCCAGGTAGGAGAGGTGGTGGGGTGGCTCTGTATGTTAGGGAGTGTTTTGATTGTCTAGAGCTTAATGCTGGTGATGATAGGGTTGAGTGTTTATGGGTAAGAATCAGGGGAAAGGCCAATAAGGCAGATATCATGGTGGGAGTCTGTTATAGACCATCCAACCAGGATTGAGAGGCAGACAAAATATTCTGTAAGCAGATGGGAGAAATCTCACAGTCACTACTGCTTGTTCTCATAGGGGACTTCAACTTACCAGATGTCTGCTGGAAATACAATACAGCAGTGAGGAAACAGTGTAGGAGGTTCCTGGAGTGTGTGGAAGATAACTTCTTGACACAACTGGTGAGCAAGCCAACTAGGGAAGACACCCTGCTAGACCTGTTGTTTACATACAGAGAAGGACATGTGGGTGATGTGAAGGTTGGAGGCCATCTTGGGCATAGCGATCATGAAATGAAAGAGTTTTCAAGTCTTGGAGAAGTAAGGAGTGGGGTTAGAAGAACTGCTAGTTTAGACTTCCGGAGGGCATACTCTGGCCTGTTTAGGGGACTGGTTGACAGAGTCCCTTGGGAGGCAGTCCTGAAGGGCAAAGGAGTCCATGAAGGCTGGACATTCTTCAAGAAGGAAATATTAAAGGCACAGGAGCTGGCCATCCCCATGTGCTGTAAGATAAGCTGGCAGGGAAGAAGACTGGCCTGGCTGAACAGAGAGCTTTGGCTGGAACTCAGGAAGAAAAGGAAAGATTATGGCCTATGGAAGAAGGGGCAGGCCACTCAGGAAGACTACAGAAATTTTGTGAGGCTAGGCAGGGAGAAAATTAGAAGGGCTGAAGCCCAACTAGAACTAAATGTGGCTACTGCCGTAAAAGACAATAACAAATGTTTCTATAAATATATTAAAAAGAAAAGGAGGAATAAGGAGAATCTTCATCCTTTATTGCATGCGGGGGGAAACATAGTGGCCAAGGATGAGGAAAAGGCTGAGGTACTTAATGCCTTCTTTGCCTCAGTCTTTAATAGTAAGACCAGTTGTTCTCTGGGTACCCAGCCCCCTGAGCTGGATGACAGGAATGGGGAGCAGAATGAAGCCCCCATAATCCAAGAGGAAATGGTTAGCGAGCTACTACACAACTTAGACGCACACAAATCTATGGGGCTGGATGGGATCAACTCAAGGGTTACTGAGGGAGCTGAACATGAGCTAACAGTGTGCCCAGGTGGCCAAGAAGGCCAATAACATCCTGGCTTGTATTAGAAATAGTGTGGCCAGCAGGACTAGGGAAGTGATCGTCCCCCTGTACTTGGCACTGGTGAGGCCCCACCTCAAATTCTGTGTTCAGTTTTGGGCCCCTCACTACAAGAAAGACATTGAGGTACTGGTGCGAGTCCAAAGAAGAGCAACAAAGCTGGTGAAGGGTCTAGAGCACAAGTCTTATGAGGAGCAACTGAGGGAGCTGGGGTTGCTTAGCCTGGAGAAAAGGAGGCTGAGGGGAGCCCTTATCACTCTCTACAACTACCTGAAAGGAGATTGTAGCGAGGTGGGGGTTGGTCTCTTCTCCCAAGTAACAGGCGATAGGACAAGAGGCAATGGCCTCAAGTTGCGACAGGGGAGGTTTGGATTAGATATTAGGAAAAATGTCTTCACTAAAAGGGTTATTAAGCATTGGAACAGGCTGCCCAGGGAAGTGGTTGAGTCACCATCCTTGGAGGTATTTAAAAGACGAGTAGATGCGGTGCTTAGGGACATGGTTTAGTGGTAACTTGGCAGTGCTAGGTTAATGGTTGGACTTGATGATCTTAAAGGTCTCTTCCAACCAAAAGAATTCTATGATTCTATGATTCTGTTTCCTCTCGTAGCTCTGCCACCAGGCTGAGCAGATCGTCCACCTGGTCACACTTCACACAGGTGTTCTCACTACTGCCATCTGTTACCAGTGATCCCAGATCTGACACTCCCTGCAGCCTGAGACCTGGATGTCTGCATGTGTTTGTGGGATCTCTGTCTGGATTGCCACATCCATTCTGGTGAGTGCAGAGGACATGGCTTTCCGCTGGGTGGATACCATAGCTAAGCTCCTTCCGAGAGGGTGACAACCACCAATTTAACTCACCTCGAGCTGGTAGTGTGACAATGCCCTTCCTGCGCGCCAACTGCCGTGCCAAGTGCTGCGCTGTGCCCTGGCTAATGTGCCATGCTCTGTTTGCAGCGCTCCTGGTCACTCGCTCTCCCTAGGCTACTTTTTATTGTTGAGGTTGCTCTGGCAATGCCCTTGCCTCATCAGCGTCTCCCACGAGAGCTGCTGGCTCATGGCAGGTGTCTCCACTGCCCTGGCCTTTGCCTGCCTCAGGAAAACCCACAGCGTGCCAAGGTCCCATGATCATTTTCTGATTTATGAATATCAATGCAGAAAGGTATGTAAGGTCATAGACAAGACTTCAAAATTAAGTGATTTCCTTTTGATCCTCGCTAGAAGAGACTGAATCTGTCAGGAAAACAAATGGCTGCTGTTGCAAGGTGTTTGTTGCACCTTGTTCATACAACTGCTCTCTTATTGCTGCTAAAACAGTGAAAATTGAATCACCCATAAATCATGAGTAATTGTGTCTAACCAACAGCTTCCATCAAGGATCAGCTATGAATTGCTGAGATTTGGAAAAATCAGCTGAGACCTGGTCTAAGAATTCTTATACCTCTCAGCATGCCTGAAAAACTAACTGAAGTCCTCTACTTCTGCTCACTTCCTGCCTAATCAGTTCTTAATCAGTTCTAAACACTTCATGCCTTATCAGTTCTTTGTAGACCCCAGTGACCTTGAATCCCAAATGCCGCTAAACCCCAAAACTAATACTTAAATGCATGGCTGGTGTTGATGTACTGATCCTGCAAGTCAATTATTTCTAAACAAGCCTCTCTATCCTGACTATTTTGATGGATTCCTATAGCTTAACACCACACTTCCTATATATATTATACTTTCTCTCACTCACCCTCCACCCCAACATCTCAAAGACATAACATTTCAGTTTTCACAATTAAATACAGAAAATATTGTTTGTATATCAATTCAAATTTGTTGTCTCATCAAAAAACACCCCATGAACTGACAAGGTGCAGTGTGCCTTCCAGTTCCTGATGTACATCCCCAACTCCAGGGGAACTTGGAAGCGAGCGAGAGAAGGAAAGGAGAAGTGGTTTGAGATTCAGATTAGCAAGGAGGGAAGGAAAAACTGTTTAGGAGTGACTGAATCTCTGACCTGATGCATCAGCCACCACCTTCTCTCCCCAGTACTATTTAGAAGTCTGGTGGCTGGGGACGGGAACATATGAAAAAATGTGATTTTAATCTTGGCAATATCTGCAATATGTAATGGTGACATTGATTAGAAAAGCACCAGCAAAAGTCTGTGGTAGTAGATCTCCCAATGTACAAGCAATCTGCTGGCAGCAGCTGAACTTAAAGCAAGCAGAGGATTTTTGTGAACAGGCAGAGGCATCTGCTTTCACCCTTTCAGAGAGGAACAGTCAAATGGGAGAGGAAAGGACCTCGGGCCTTTTCCTTGAAAAATCAATAAAGGTAAGATTAGTACCAGAGTGGGAAAAAACATGGGGCTTTCTCAAAGGTGTTAACTGAAGTTCAGTGAAATGAGAACATCAGAGAGAAGTAAAAAAAATAAATCCATTAAGCAGACAAAACTTGATCACTTTCTGAGAAACATGCTCTAATTTTGCATTTTTTTAATAATGCACAGCCTAAAATATTATTGCTGTTGCTGCAACTGTTAACTGAAACAGAAGACTGACAGTCTGTGCTGAAGGCAGCAAGGAAGAAGCGAGCCAGGATGACAGACTGGGGCCCTGACAAAGGTATGTGCTGCTATTTGCCATTCCTGGCAGCCCACCCAAGGAGAATGGGTGTGCTGTACAGCCAGAGGTGCTGAACAGATGAGGAGGTCTGTCAGGGAAACTTCCACCCTATGCTGCCTATCTGCAGCTCCCTCCTGACAACATACAGACTCAGAATTTCACTGCCTCTTCTCCTTAGGCTTTATTTTTGCTTGTTAAATTCTAATATCAGAAATAGGGAAAGCTAAAAGACTTGGGTAAGAGGAAGGGGACAAACTGCTTCAGCAGAGTACGATAATGAGTGAGCTTAAAAACTTATATTCTTTCTCCCCCCAAACCTACCACCACCACCTGGTAATCACTTTTATATTTAGGAAAAAAAGTTATCATTCCTACTGTGAGGAAAAAAAGTTACTGCTAAAACTTATTGGGCAAAGTTCCACCCTTATTCATTAGTGAGTCTATACCATTCCTCTGCTGTTAGGGGAGGAAATTTCTGGTGCAAGCAAGAAGTTAGGTGAATGTTTATGAAGCTCTATCTTCTCTTTGAAGGGCAGAATTTATTCCATAAGGGTGTCTGAATATTCTGTCTGAGGAAAGAATTCAGCCCAGTGGTACTTATACTTTGCCATGCCTCCTTCATTTATACTCAAAAGAAAATGCTATATTTAAGACATTCCTACAGCAAACTTCAAAAACTTTCAGGGGATTTCTTAGACAACCCCCCTGTTTTTAAGAAATGCAACACATCTGAAAACTCAGGACCTACTCCTTCAAAGTTCTGACCACTCTCTTAACAGGTGATTCTTGTGACTGAACACTTGGGATACGTTCAGCATGTCAAAACCTAAAGCTCCTTGAATAAGGGGCTAATAAAATCAGCTAATGTTAAAAAAAATGCAAACAGCTAAAAAGCTAAAATAGTCCTTATCCCCATAAGGGAATTAATTAAAAAAAACAAACCACAACTCACTTAAAGAAATGGAAAATGGTGACTTTTAAACTCAGCAAGAGCTAACCCACTTTGTTGAGTTAACCCTAGCCAATACCTATGACAGCAGCAAACTTGCAGTGTTTAAGTTACATAAAGTACCTGAACAACTCACAGGTATCAATGAACTGTATTAGCTGATGGAACAGAAGCGGAAAAAAGAAAGCACTGATATGCAAAACATTATTTTCTAAGTAAAAGTTTGGCTTCCACATGCAAGGCTACTCTGGAAACCATTTAATTTCCCTAGCAGGTAGGTTATTTTACAGATAATGGTCCTCAAATGTTATGGAAACTTTGACAGTTATCTTTTAATATCTTAAGGAAAGCAAATGAAGAGCAAAATAAGGTCAAGAACAATCGTTTTTTAAGCCTATCTGATAAAAATTCACTATCTAGATGAGAAGGCAATGTCTGTGAAAAGTAAACTGCAGTATTTCATTGCTTTCTAAGTTTTGCTAGAAAGCTATCAAAGATGACAAAGAATTCTTGTTTAAACAAGCCTGAGTAAGAGGGAGAGGGAGGAAGAAGACTGTGAATAAAGAAATCCATATATACATGTGGCAGATCTACGAGTAGAGGCCTGCGTACGGCCAAAGACACAGTGAGCAGAGCACACAGAAACAGAAACGCAGATATCGATACGGATGGAACGAAGAGGAACTGGTTCAATATAAACATGGAACAAGAAAACAGCTTCACGTGCTTATCTTGGTGGGAACTGAATAAGGCGGCCGGGTTAGCGATCTGAAATATGTGTTTACTTGCCTAGCAGGTGCATGGAAAGTTTTAGAGCTCGGGTATAAAAGCTGAGGCCTGAGAAGCAATAAACAATTTCATGCTTATCACAAACGGAGTCCGTGACTAATTGCCAATACCACCCACCAAAATCTGCCATGGTTATCTGATTCTGAATGCTATGATTAAATGCATTACCTGGTTTTGATTATACCTGGTGAAGCTAGACAATGCAAGTAATAGATGCTCCTTTCTAACAATAAGGGCTGTAATTTCAGTGGTTCCAAACATATACACAGAGTGCTCTAATACCAATAAATCCTCAGTATGGGTCTCTGGTTGGCCTTTTTGCACATTTTTCCATCTCTTATATACATATAAGGGGTTACTATGTGCAAGGAAAGACAGATGCATCTGAGAAAAGATTGAGCCACTCAAAACATTCATTTCTGGACACCCAAATATACCTACACATAGATTCCATGTTAATCACTGCCTTAAAAATAACTTTGATCATGATGTCATTCTGAATAATATCAACATGTTCATACATGGATATGCTGAAATCTCATCAGAAACTGTGTTTTACTTTTCGAAAGCACCATGCATTTGACAAATGGGCTTCCTTTTCTGAACTTCTGCTGTTTACAGGAAGTTATAAGACATGGCAGCAGGCAAAATAAAAAAAAAAGAGACTTTTAAAAAAAGATAAATTTAATTTATACTCAAATTACAGAAAGAATTCCAGCTGTCATCTCCACAGATATTCCAAAGGCAATCTACCATGTTCTGATGTGAGAAGTGAGAACAGGCTGAGCAAAGTTTGATCAAAGAAAGCAGCACAGCAGTGTGACTAGGATAAAATGACTCATCTCTGTTGAGTTCTTATTAAGAGTGGCATTTAGGCTGAAGTACCTTCTATAAAGCATGGTCACTGCAAAACCAGACAATGGGAAAACAGGACCTCTCTTCTGATTCCTAGTGAAGATCTCCAGTATCCTTTTTGCTGCTTAAGATATGTTAGACATTTCAGTTTGGGCCACAGATTACAGAACAGAATCATAGAATCATAGAATTATTTAGGTTGGAAAACACCCTTACGATCAACAAGTCCAACTGTTAACTTAAAACTACCAAGTCCACCACTAAGCCATGTCCCCAAGCACCGCGTATACTCATCTTTTAAATACCTCCAGGGATGGTGACTCAACCACTTCCCTGGGCAGCCTGTTCCAATGCTCGACAACCCTTTTGGTGAAGACATTTTTCCTAATATCTAATACAAACCTCTCCTGGTGCAACTTGAGGACATTTCCTCTCATCTTATCACTTGTTACCTGGGAAATGAGACCGACCCCCACCTCGCTACAACCTCCTTTCAGGTAGTTGTAGAGAGTGATAAGGTGTCCTGGTTTGAGGTAAAACAGAACCAACTTTCTGTTCAGTAATTTTACTTCTTAGCTAGGCCTCTTCTAACTCTCTGAAATTAACAGCATGTTGTGTCTAAAACAGTTCGTTCAGAGTGATAAGACAATTTGTGCCAAGGAATGGTATGCAGAGAGGATCTTGCTTATACTTATTGCTATAACAACCAAGGTCAGCTAATTTCGTTATTTGCCCCATTGGAGGGTCAGAAGTGGAAAAGCATAGATCGCTCCCACCTGCGGGGAGGAGCGGACAGGACAGGTGACCAAAAATTGACCAACAGGGGTATTCCATCCCATCTGCATCATGCTCATTATAAAAGCTGAGGGATCAAAGGGTCAGCTCTCTTCCTTCAATGGCTGACGTCCGAGGAGGACCCTGTCCATTCATCTGCCTTTGATCCCGATCCGTGTGTTCCTGATTCGAACTCTGGAACCCGGTTCCCACCCGTCGCTGAGTCCAGCCTGGGACTTCCCCAGTGCCTGCCGGTGACGTCATCCTGGGAGCTTGATACGTCTTTGTATATACTGTATCTATTTCATTATTTTCCTTTTTATCAGATTATTAATATTTCATTATTTTACTTTTTATCTTATTATTAATATTTCATTAAAGTAGTTTAGTTTCTTCTAAACTTGTAAATCTCTCTATCTCTCCTCCTCCTCTCCGAGGCTGGGGGGGAGTATCTGTCGCCGGCCATTGGCTAATTTGGCCAAAACCACGACATAAGGTGTCCCCTCAGCCTCCTTTTCTCCAGGCTAAACAACCCCAATTCCCTCAGCTGCTCCTCATAAGACTTCTGCTCTAGACCCTTCATCAGCTTCACTACTCTTCTTTGGATACGTTCAGGACGTCAATGTCCCTCCTGTAGTGAGGGGCCCAAAACTGAACACAGAATTCGAGGTGTGGCCTCACCAGTGCCAAGTACAGGGGGACGATCACTTCCCTAGTCCTGCTGGCCACACTATTTCTGATACAAGCCAGGATGCTGTTGGCCTTCTTGGCCACCTGGGCACACTGTTGGCTTGTGCTCAGCTGGCTGTTGACCAACATTCCCAGGTCCTTTTCCGCCGGGCAGCTTTCCGGCCACTCTTCCCCAAGACAGTAGTGTTGCATGGGGTTGTTGTGACCCAAGTGCAGTACCCGGAACTTGGCCTTAGAATCATAGAATCATAGAATCATAGGGTTGGAAGGGACCTCTGGAGATCATCTAGTCCAACCCCACTGCCAGAGTAGGGTCATCTTAGAGCAGGTCGCACAGGAACATGTCCAGGCGAGTTTTGAATGTCTCCAGAGAAGGAGACTCCACCACCTCTCTGGGCAGCCTGTTCCAGTGCTCTGCCACCCTCAGGGTAAAGAAGTTCCTCCTCATGTTTAGGTGGAACTTCCTATGCTCAAGTTTGTGCCCATTACCTCTTGTCCTGTCCCCGGGCACCACTGAAAAGAGCCTGGCCCCATCCTCCTGACACCCATCCTTTAAGTATTTATAAGCATTGATAAGATCCCCCTCAGCCATCTTTTTTCCAGACTGAAAAGACCCAAATCCCTCAGCCTTTCTTCAGAAGAGAGGTGTTCCAGTCCCCTGATCATCTTGGTAGCCCTTTGCTGTACCCTCTCCAGCAGTTCCCTGTCCTTGATGAACCGGGGAGCCCAGAACTGGACACAGTACTCCAGATGCGGCCTCACCAGGGCAGAGTAGAGGGGGAGGATGACCTCCCTCAACCTCAAAGTGGTCTTTGAATACCAACCAGCTCTCTTGAGCCCCTTTGCCTTCCAGAGCCCTAGCCCACGGGATCTCTCCAAGCAGTTTCTTGAAGAGGTCAAAGTTAGCCCTCCTGAAATCCAAGGTTGTGATTTTACTTCTTGATGTTTTGTGAATACTACCCATGATCCTGAACTCTATCATTTCATGATCGCTACAATCTAGGGTGCCCCCAACCTTAATGTCCTCCAACAGTCCCTCTGTGTTTGTCAGTACCAGGTCCAGGAGTGCTCCTCTCCTTGTTGGCTCCTGCACCACCTGTGTCAAAAAGTTATCATCAATGCACTGGAGGAGCCTCCTGGACTGTGCGTGCCTGGCTGTGTGGCCTTCCCAGCAGATATCAGGGTGATTGAAGTCCCCCATGAGAACCAAGGCCTGTGATTGCGAGGCTACCTTCAGCTGTCTGTAGAAAGCCTCATCAGCTTCCCCATCCTGATCAGGTGGCCTGTAATAAACACCCACAACAGTGCCACCCATACTAGCCTGCCCCTTAATCCTTACCCATAAGCTCTCAACTCTCTCTTCATCTGCCCCCAGGGAAAGCTCAATACGTTCCAGATGCTCTCTCACATAAAGAGCAACTCCACCACCTCACCTTGCTGGCCTGTCTTTCCTGAAAAGGACATAGCCATCCATGACAGTGTTCCAGTCATGTGAGCTGTCCCACCATGTCTCAGTAATTGCAATGAGATCGTGGCCCTGCGACCACACACAGATCTCCAGCTCTTCCTGTTTTTTCCCCATGCTGCGTGCATTGGTGTATAAGCATTTCAGAGAGGGAGTTGTGTGTGTAGTTTTGACCCTTGAGATGTGGTGTGCCTTCTGGCTCTCAGAAATACTGGCACACTGGCCCACAAGTGCTGAGCAACTATGCCCAGGCACCTCACTGGCAAGCCCAGTACCATCCCCACCCCCCTTCAAATCTAGTTTAAAGCCCTCTCAGTGAGCCCTGATAACTCTTGTCCTAGAACCCTTTTTCCCCTGGAAGTCAAGGTATCCCCGCCTGTTACCAGCAGGCCTGGTGTTCTGTAGATCAGGCCATGATCAAAGAACCCAAAGCCCTGCTGGCAGCACCAGGCTCGAAGCCAGGCATTGATCTGCTGGCTCCTCCTATTTACCCCCTCATCATTCCCCGCAACTGGGGGGATAGAGGAGAACACAACTTGCGCTCCCGATCCCTTGACCCCAGGGTCCTGAAATCTTTCTTCATTGCCCTTGGACTTCTTTTCACTACCTCGTTGCTGCCTACCTGAAAGATCAAAAGCGGCCTTGTTGATCCTCATGGGCCTCAGCCCATCGATCCAGCCTGTCCAGATCCCTCTGAAGAGCCTTCATACCCTCAAGCAGATCAACACTCCTGCCCAACTTGGTGCAGTCTGCAAACTTACTGAGGGTGCACTCGATCCCCTCATCCAGAACACTAATAAAGATGTTAAAGAGAACTGTCCCTGATACTGAGCCCTGGGGAACACCACTTGTGACCGGTCACCAACTGGATTTAACTCCATTCACCACAACTCTTTGGGCCCAGCCTTCTAGCCAGTTTTTTACTCAGCGAACAGTACACCCGTCCAAGCCGTGAGCAGCCAGGTTTTCCAGGAGAATGCTGTGGGAAACCGTGTCAAAGGCTTTACTAAAGTCCAGGTAGACAATATCCTCATCCACTTAGTGGGTCATCTTGTCATAGAAGGAGATCAGGTTAGTCAAGCAGGACCTTCCTTTCATAAACCCATGCTGACTGGGCCTGATCACCTGGTTGTCCTGTACGTGCCGTGTGATGGCACTCAAGATGATCTGCTCCATACCCTTCCCAGGCACTGAGGTCAGACTGACAGGCCTGTAATTACCCAGATCCTCCTTGCTGCCCTTCTTGTGAATGGGTATCACATTTGCTGACTTCAAGTCAACTCAGACCTTCCCGGTTAGCCAGGACTGCTGATAAATGTTTGAAAGTGGCATGGTGAGCACTTCCACCACCTCCTTCAGTACCCTTGAGTGGATCCCATCCAGCCCCATAGACTTGTGTGTGTCTAAGTGGTGTAGCAGGTCATTAACCATTTCCCCTTAGATTATGAGTGCTTCATTCTGCTCCCTGTCTCTGTCGTCCATCTCAGCGGGCTGGGTACCCCAAGATTTAGGTGACATAAATCACTTTTTCCAAAATAAGCATTACACTTTAGAAATATTTCACACACTCAAACTGGTCTTTGCTATAATATAAAACAATTCATTGTCATATCCCCTGTGAGAAGAGAGATCTAGGTTTTGGCAAGTCAGCAGAACTAAATACTGCTAACTATTCAGGACTAAAGCCCTAGTTTAAGATGCCACAGATATCCACTCAACTACCAAATTACCTATTGAAAATGGTGAACAGGTTACTAACATTGGTCATGTAGCTGCAATCATGAACACTTTACCATTTAATAGCTTAATGCAGGCATGCTGAAATTGCTGAAAACAGCAATAATTGCCTCAGGTATTCAGAAAAAATGAAGTCTTTGCTTCCTCTGGGTAGGTCAGGGGCTCAAGGAGAATGAAAAATGGTTGGAGAGCCGGGCTTTAATAGGAAAAATGACTACTGAAAAAGTAGCAGCCTGCTCTGCACCAAGGTCAACCAATGCTGTAAACTGCTTGTGTGTTAAGAACGTGTCAGAGAACTTCCCAGAGCTTTCTTCAAAGAGCCCTTGCTTTTAAAGGAAGCTTTCTTTAGCATCCTTAATATTTCATCTTCCTGAAGGTATACTATCACAAAAAAAAAAAGAGAAGAGAAAGAGAGAAAGAGAGAGAAAGTGATACATGCTTCAGCACAGAAAATTCACATTTTCTCTCAGAACAGAACAGAACAGAACAGAAAATTCTTGATGAAGTTTCCTCCAACGTTGTGCTAAAATTACATTGGGAACAAGTCAGTACAAACTGCTGCAGTAATAATTAATGTGGCAAATGCATTCTTGCTGCTGTCATTACACTTTGGTTATGGTTTATAATAGCAGCAAATTGGACAAACCTCAATGAAAGGATAAAATTCCTACTTGGGAATGTGATGGTGTAAAATAGAATACAGTCTACTGGTCTAGACTGCCTTAAGGATTCAAATCTTGCTGGAGACTTGTTTCTGCTTAGTTGCATACTTCTTGGTTTTTGCACTCAACCTAGTTGGGATGGGGCAGGATATTCTTTCACCCACCAACAGGATGTGAGACTCAAGGCGCAAGAAATGGACGGAGCAGAATCAAGGGGAGAAAGCAGTTGGTTATCACCAAGATCTACGGTAAACAGTGATCACATATTGGTTCAGTGAACTGCAGAAGCACTGAACATGGACTTAATACTACCATTAAGTTATTATCATTTGCTTTCCACGATGACACCATCTACAAGAGCTAATAAAACAACATAAAAACTTACTTGGAGTGAAAATGCTCGTAAAGCAGGAATAGGAATTAAGGCAGCCATAAAGAAAGCAGTAAAATTGCTGATAGATGTAAGGGCTACGCTTGCTCCTGTTCGCTTCAAACATTCACCTGTTCTGTCCTGCAAAACAAATGACGTATCATACAAGTCAAGTGAATAAGGTGATGTCCTGCAAATGAAGGGGTAACAGATATGGTAACAGTGAAAACTATTACAAGGAAATTCTGAATACAAGTGTGCATTTGAGAGTATATAAGAGTAAACAACATACTAAGTATACAATATACTAAGTACACTGTCCAGGAGAAAAGCAGATGATGTATGAAGTGCTTACATTTTTTGAGGGTAACAAACATTATCAAAGCTGATACTGGCTTCAAAAGTCAAAGCTAAATGGATACTGACATTATATCAAATATATCAGTTATTAAGTAGGATGTATTTTGTATGAGTCCAGTCACTTGGTGTTCTCAACGTTTTTCAGACAAAATAAGCGTGCATTAACAGTGTAGATGCATAATATCTTGAAGCAGCATGTAAGAAAAAAAAAAAACAGAAACCCCAGGAACCATACAAAAAAACAGAGAGAATCAAACACAGGACCCTTTCCCAATGCAGTAGGTTATTTTGAAGCATGTGGAGGTTATAGCACAATGAGTTTGTAGTGCCTGCATGCTGAACCAGCTGCAAAGAGCACATGGAAGACATTGCTTGTACAAAACAAAACTGGCAAATATATATTGCTTTTAAATGATTTGCACTTTGGATATGAAACTTTGGACTGAGAATAAAAAGGTCAATAAAAGGAAAAGATTATAAAAGTGAGGAGAATTTTAAATTTCATAATGTGAATGTCATGGTTAATTAGAAATAAAAGGAAAGAAAATCAGGCCCTAGGACAAAGATCTCTAGAACAAAAACTTTTTTAAAAAATCATTACTAACTAATTCTAGGTTGAGACTTTTTCTTTTCTTTTATTATTTTATTTTCCCCCAACTCCCCGTTTTGTCATTACCTCAAATGGAATTCTCTTATTCTTCCCTGTTTCACTAAATGCATGTACCAGAAGGAATATATCATCTACACCAACTCCAAGAGCAAGAAAAGGCAAAACCTTGTGGAAGAAACAAAACAAGCAAAAAACCAAGAACATTTTTATGTTATTATCATCTACCATGTAGCCAGTCATTAGATGGCTAATCAAAATAACCTTTACACTACACTCTGAACACAAATCCAAGGTTAAAATTAAAATCAATAGGATGCAATACAGCTATTAACTTTTATTCTGAAAGACTGCTGAGGAACTTGCAGCATACTATTCACAGGTACAAAACCTCACTAAAAGTAATTCCAGTTTTTGGTAGGCAAAGAATATCAGATAATATTTCAAGTTATTTTCAAAATATTTTCAGGAGTTGAACATCCTGATATATTCAGATGTAAGGACAAAACTTGCAGCTTCTTATGTACAACTGGATGCTTGCACTCATGTTAGGACACAGAAAAACAAATATCCTAGAATCTACATAATTAAAGAAGCTGCAGGATATCTGCCTTTTCCTTTAAAATCATTTGGCAGCACGTTCGCCTAATTTCTCACAGCACAAGCTACTAGATAGAAGAAAGACACAAGTAAAAATCTAAAAATCAAAATACTTTCTCAGCTTTTGTTTTTCCTCAAAGATTGATTCAGATGTGTTCATTTACTAACAAAGTTCTTGTAATTTAGCAGCAGATTTGTGGCTCCTTAATACCTGAGTTGTGGCAGCATTAAAGGATATTCCAATCAATGAGCACAGACCCAATCCTGCAGCCACTGAGAGAGCAACCAAGAAGACTCCTGCCAACCCCACAGCACCCTGAGACTTGGCACAGTCCCACCGCAACATTGTTAAACAGGTGTAGGCAAGCTGAAAGCAAAGCAGGGACTGGATTAGAATGGATCCTTCTCTATCGGCTATCTCCCCCCAACAACATACACAGCTTACAAGCGTTTTTAAACAGAACAGACACATCAGAGACATTACATACATAGAGGAACAGGTGACAACCCTGAGGCAAATGTTTACAAACTGCAATTTTTATTTTAAGCATTCTGAAAATGTTCTGGATTGTTGACTGGTAACAAGGCAGCTATTTGATCCCTGCTATACTACTGGAGTCAATTAAATAAATAGAATTTATTTTCTTACCATTAGTAAGTAGCCACTAGCTACTCTGATAACACTGACATCAGAAAATGACTTTAGAATGTCATCCAGAGTAGTTGTAATAAAGGAAAGCACCTTCTGAGTAGAGTTTTGTGCAACACTCTGATGAACAATCTATGGAAAGAAAAATAAAACTTAGTGTGGCTAAAAAAAACACCCATTATCATCTTCTACAGCACATATCTGAAATCAATTTCTTTTGCCTTAATGTTCCTGTTAAAGCACACACCCTATACAAGAGATTTCACTTATGCTACATGAAATAAATACTTTTGGTAATTATTTCCTGCAAGCTACTGATTATCAAACAAGAATTTGCATCCTTCAGGAAAGGCCACTGCATTCACAGCTCATTCAAAACATTTAACTTAATTCCTGAAATGTAAAGGAGGTTTCTTCTTTCCATAACTCTGACACTGATTTGCTGTTGTATGAGTTTTGCCTTTAATCCAAGGTCCAGCAAACATTAAAACCTTCATGGCTTCTCATATGTGAATAAGCAAGCAGCTTCTTAATTAAAAAAAAAGACGAAATCAGCCTTTTAAAATAGTCTGTTACAGCACAAGGATAATTTTAAAACCAGGAGACAACACTCAATTCTAGTTTAAGATGTTTAGTTTAAAATACTATAAAAAGCCATGACTAAAGGCAGTGGATCTTAGTAAAACTTTATAGCAAGATATCTAGGTTATTTTCAATTTTACCTCAACATACATCCGCTGCCAAGCTTCCAGAATTGCTGCTGCCTTATCCTGACTCCAATTGATATGTGAAACATATTCATACCCCTTGAAGTGCTCATACATTTGCTTAGGAGTCATTAACTGAAACATGGTTTGCAAAGCTTGGGCACTGTAACAGGGAGAGAAGAGAGAGGAGAAAGAGGCATAAAATAAGCATTTTCAGGAAATGATTTTTCACTGCATAAAGGTTCAAATGAGAGCCTAATAGGAACTTGCACGAGTTCTTGATTTAATAGGCCACATGTTGACATTAAAATTGAACAGAGTATAATTATTCTACCATGCATCTGATACAGCTGTACTGGTCTATACAGTACTGAGGCTAAGTCTGTTTTCACTGAAGTTAGTGAGAGTTTTGCCATCATTTTCAATAAGATCTGTTTCAGGAGCAAAGAATGTAACCCTACAAATCAGTTATAAAAATCATGACTGACAGACAGATTGCTATGAGGAGGTGTCCTGGTTTCAGCTGGGAAAGAGTTAGTTTTCTTCCTAGTGATTGCTGTGAAAGGAATGTCAATAATGCATATTGTTTTAGTTGTTACTAGGCGATGTTTATACTTTTCAAGGACTCTTTTCAGCTTCCCATAGAAGCTTAGAAGGAGCATATACAGAATAGGCAACAGAATATGGAATAATGGCCAATGGAATATTACATACCATAGACATCATGCTCAGTATATAAATGGGGGTGGGGGTGAATCCGTGATCACTGCTCGGGAAGGTACCAATTCACCGGGTGATGAGAATGACTTCTCATTATTATTATTGTTATTTTCCTTTTCCGTTATTGTTCTATTAAACTGTCTTTATCTCAGCCCACAAGGTTGTTTTTTTCCTTTCCCTTTCCCCTTCCCCTCCTTTTCTCCCTCTTCTCCTTGCCCTTCTAGGGGGAAGGGGGAGAACTGCATGAGTGGCTGTGTGGTCCCAGCTGCCGGCTGGGGTTAAACCACAACAGGAGGACACAGGAACAGTTATTCCTATGAGATCCTGCAAATGCTGCTGGCAATTTGTCATTTGAAGACCTCAGTCTTCTTCATCCCTTGGCGAGAAATACCAGACTAAACTCTTGACACCTGACAAGCAGCAAAGAATACACAAAAGGCAATAATTATCCATTGTAAATTTCCACAGTATGTAACTCTATCCAACAATTTTAGAAGCTTAAGGAGCTATTTTATTTTTCACCAAGAATAAAGTCTTTGGCTATTTGTTAGAAGACACTTCTGTGCACTTTTTCAGAATAAATCAAAATTAGAAAGAAATTAAACTTCAATATTTAGTGTCAATGTAAAAAACATCAAAATCCATATAAAAAGTTCTAGTAAAAATTATCTGTATTAAATATGCAAGAATTATACTTCTTTTAGTTTAATATAAATTTGGATTCGGTGTATACCGAACGTGTCTCTGTGTCCAGCACTGGAAGCCTCAGCGCAAGAAGGATGTGGACCTGTTGGAGAGGGTCCAGAGGAGGGCCACGAAGATGATCCGAGGGCTGGAGCACCTCTCCTATGAAGACAGGCTGAGAGAGTTGGGGTTATTCAGCCTGGAGAAGAGAAGGCTCCAGGGAGACCTCATTGTGGCCTTCCAGTACCTGAAGGGGGCCTACAGGAAAGCTGGGGAGGGGCTGTTTGCAAGGGCATGTAGCGACAGGATGAGGGGCAATGGTTTTAAACTAGAGCATGGTAGGTTTAGATTAGACATTAGGAAGAAGTTCTTTACAATAAGGGTGGTGAGACACTGGAAGAGGTTGCCCAGAGAGGTGGTGGAGGCCCCATCCCTGGAGACATTCAAGGCCAGGCTTGATGAGGCTCTGAGCAACCTGATGTAGTTGAAGATGTCCCTGCTTACTGCAGGGGGGTTGGACTAGATGACCTTCAAAGGTCCCTTCCAACCCAACACATTCTATGATTCTACAAAAAAAAAATGTTTTTATATGTCCTATTTTTTTAACACAGTTCTCTTTCAAGGGGTTTGCTCCCCAAAGTCCGGTGTTCCATGGCTTCTTCAAGAAGACTGAAACAAAAGGGCTTATTTTGTCAGTCAAAAAAGTATTCAATATACAGTGACATAAAGAATATACTTCTCTCTGTATTGACCCTAAAAAACAATTCAATGGAGATTTTGGAATTCTGAGAAAAGTCAAATGAATGGGCACATTACCAAAGTAATTTTTCCCCTTTTTTCCTTTGATTATATTTCAAAAACATAATCAAAGTTGTTCAGTGTTTTAAATACTGTTCAATGTTTATACATACATTCTAAACAACAAAGTTGCCAGGAAACTGAGCAATTGTCTGAGCAATGTACACTATCATTCTTAGGTTAGAAGCAGGCATCAATGACACATCCTTAAATTTAAACAATTGTTTAATCACTCTTTTAAATTCTGTCCTCATCAGGGATGTCCTCTTAGATCAGGGTTCACGATACACATCATTCACAGATTCTGAAAGGCAGTTGATTTTGCATGATCTGGCCCCCTGCCAAAAAAAACCCAAACCCTAACAAAGAAATATTTTAAATTTTTCTGTAAACATTTGTTTGTTTACCTGACAAGTTTACCAGAACTATTCTTGACTGTACCACCTACAATCAATTCCTCCTGCCAATGCATGTATTTCCTTGACAGTCCATAGCATCCACCACTCAAAACAAGAGCCACATCAAGAGGCTAGAAAAAAGTTTTAAAGAAGCAATTAATCAGTTGCACAACTTCAGACAAACTCATATCCTAAATCAACATCTAGTGTACTGAAATAACAGATACTGAAAATCATCTAGGAAGTCCACAAAGACAAATGTGTTCAACAAATGGAGCAGACAAACTAGCCCAATACTTGTTCACCAGACAGCAACTTCTCCAAAGCCTAGTGTGACTGAGAAAGGGATATATAAAGTTGAGTCAACAAAACTGGCCCTACTTGAAGGAAGACCTTGCTGCACGGTGTCAGTGTACAGCAGCAGCTGTATTCCAGGAGTGACTGTGTCTGACTGAGGCATGTTGCCTGCTGAAATGGTATGTCACCACATTGCCACACCCAGCCAGTAGCTGAGAACTGTAATCTCACTCTAAATATGTATGACTAATATTGCATCACAGGCTGAAGGAAAGTTAGTGACTCTAGGCTAATAGTATATAATAGGAACTGAATAATGAAATCCCTGAAGAACATAAAATATATATTACTTGAAAGAGAATGGTACCCTTTTCTCTCACTACGCATACAGAGCCTCCCTTGAAAAGATCTACACAAAGATAAGCAAACTTACTTTGGTGGAATTTTTGTTGGGAGCTGTGATTGGGCAATCAGGATCAGCAGGATTCAGACAAGGTCGATCCATATAACCATGACCAACCTCTGCTTTATTCAGCATTTCTTCCCAGCTCTCCACTTGGTAGTTTATTTTCTTTAACTCTTCTAAGAATTCTAAGGGGTCAAAGTTGATCCACTGCAAAGGAGGTTTCCCTCTGTAAAAGAAATGAGGGAAAAAAACCAAAAAAAGACAAAATAAGTACTGAAAAATAATTTTTTAATTTGTCTTTGCACAAATTATGAAGTTGTTTTCTGTTACAAGCTATAACCCTTTCTGGTTAGGTTGTTTCATAAAATGAAATGCATATTTTAATTATATTTGTTTATGTACACTTTTCTTGTAGCCCTGTGGTGATTTTAACAAAAATAGTCAGTACTTACATACCAATTTACTGTATGAAAGGGAATATTCACATGTTAAAAATACTTTCATTTACAAACCAAGTAAAACAAACTATCAAGCACCTAAATAACAAAAAAAGTAGCCAACTGCCACTTCAGAAATTTGGAGGGAGTGGAGAGGGAAAGAAGGGAGGGGGCTAAGGAAAGAAATCCTTTCACATAGTATCAGATTACTTCTTGCTAGTCTAATAATCATCTTGCAAATGTAATCAATCAATATAGTTGATCTTTCTTTATTTATAATAATTCTGTGCTCCTCCAAATGCCCTGGCTACTTGACTATCAACCATCAAGCTTTCCTGCTACCATGTCTGTCATTGCTATCACTGTCACGTCTCCCACCCCCCACTTTTGAATTTGTGATGTTGACAGACTACAAAGGCTTTTGGCTGCCTCATTCTGTGATTCAAACCACACAGTATCTGCTTAATTCTTTATTTGAAATCTCGCAACTAGAAAATGCAAACCCCCTTATTTCCCCATCTAAAACTGTACACTAAGCATTAGGATATAGCCATTGCAAATTGCTTTCACAGAGACATGCAAACCAGGACAGAAACAATAACTCAAATGCTAACTCTTGCATAATTAACAGAAAATGCCTGCACAGATTAACAAGTAACTCTTTGAATGATCCAGGGCATATAATACCACATTTGCAAATTGTGAGAAACCACCCATAAAAGATATATTTGGTTTCTTTAATGATCTCATAAGCAAAGGATTTGAGTTTTATTCCTTAGGAAGATGAGTTTTTACCCTAGACACCTACATTTTCTTAGAAATAAAATTAACTCCCAGCCAATGTTTTTGTAGTTTGGGGGGAGGACACAAAAAAAAAAAAGGAAAAAGTTTATTTCCGAAAAAGTTTATTTCCAAAAAAGCATACAATTTAAAAAGCTTGAATTCAGAATTTATATTTCCTTTTGCATGCTAGCAGAATGAGAAAAGTAATGTCACAGGACTTAAATTGATGCATACAAATAATCTTTTAGAAACAGAAAAATCTTTGTTCAATTAAAAAAAAATCCATGAACATTTTCTGCAAAGACACTACAATTTATTTTTTATTTTGTGGTTAAACCAGAATCTGATTAAGCAAGGGGATGCAACTCAAAATCATGCATAATTTTACTAATAAAATCAGATGGACTGGAAAGTTCTAAAAACAGCATGCTTACAATAGATAGGCAGTTCCTGACTGTAACTTTGCTCCCTCCCAGAAGCAGTCCAAAGGAGTGATAATTAAACAAGGATAAAGATATTCCATGATCTGTCAAAGTCAGAAAGGGGAAAAAAAACACAGTTAGACTACAATATAATATAAACAACACAAGCTGAATCATGAGAATATAAAAAGTTTATAACCAAATGCCTGTTATGCCTACCTGGTCCATGTAACCTGCTTCTGTGATGAGTTCTCCTGATTTATAACATAAGTGTTCCAATTTCCATTGTCTGTAACAAATATAAAGAAAGAGTATTTTTTTCTTTCACAATTACTGAAAAATTATTTTTAAAATGTAACATACATTAAAAGTGCAACTCACATAGACATGGTGGCTTCAACTAGTGAATCACTGAGAAAGACAAATTTTACTCAGTGTACCACAACCTCACAAAAAAGAAAAGGCCTTTCTTTTTTGTAGTTATAACTAGAAATATTTGTTTAATTTATGCTAGACAGTCTCTGTAAAAGTCATTAAAAATACTGGAGCTACTTTTGGATTAATAGGCTAGTTGACACAAATAAAGGGACAGAGATGTGGCTTTATATAAATGAGACCACTTGTGACTTAAGATAGCACTGAGTGATACAAGAGAGATAAGTCAGCTTCAGGCTCAAACTTTCTCTGACTCATGCATGTAGGAGAAAAGAAACCATTAGAATTTCTGTTTTCCTTGTTCAGCTGTATTACAACTTCCGCTGTAGTGACTTATAGCCCCTTAGAAAAGGCAGGAGCTGGGTAAAATATAATTGGAGTCTAGGTATTAAATCATTTAGGTATCAGTTAGATGTGCTGAAAAGATGTGCTGAAAGACATGCCTTGCAGACAGCGTCCCTAGGCACATCATCATGTAAGTAGTAACCCTGGAGGAACCACTTATCATGGAGAGATCTCACTAGCCCAAAGCTGGTGCCTTGTTAAGGTGCACTTTTAGTATTTTTATTGTTGGACAACTCTTAACTCCTGCTTTTCAGACAACTCCCAACCCTCAGTATGTACACATAGACACTCTGAAGGCCAACTCTACTATGATTGCATCTATGTTATTAAATAGCCCAGTAATTCCACCCACTGCCATTTTTCTTCTATTTGCATTTCCCCTTTAAACCCAAATTACTGGAAAGCTTTTAATTGTTAGGAATCCCATCAATAAAGTCCTATTTTTAAGAGCACAGTTATCACTCCTTTACCAAGAAAAATGCTGGACACTGTAGCACTGCTCATAAGGGTACATTTTCAGAATCTCATCCAACACCTCTTACACCATTTTATTTGTTAAAAAGTCAACTGGTCACTGCTATCATGCCACAATTTCAAGCATCAGTAAATAGTGACATTCAAATCAAAACACAGGTTCTGAAGTGCTATGCATTAAAAATGTATGCAAGGAAACATCTGTCCACTTTCTACCTGTTACAGATGATCAAGAAAAGTTTTGCTTTTCTCCTTACCTGTTGTACATATAAACATCTACTCTGCTGGCCTGAAGCGCAGAGTCAAGGTGCTGCCTGAGTGCTTCTATTGTTAGTACATTAGCACCATCTTCCTGTGGAGTCTGAATCAGGAGCTGGGGGTTAAACATGGCCTCTTCTCCAATCTTCTGCCGTGTGTAATTTAATTCCCGACTCACTCGTCCACCAACTGATGGATAAATATTAACAGTTTTGTATTAGCTAATAACAGCTTATTCTGGATTCAACGATGAGCACTCTCCGGTCAGAAAATCTTTACCATGTGCATGGAATATTCTACCTCAAATTGATTACAGTGTAGCTCTAAATCTAATATAAAATTTATTTTAGTAACAGTGTAACAAAAAGCATATTCCCCATTAAAAAATGCCATTTTCCCTACTGCACAAACACCGTTGTGCAAATTGAAGCTTCTTAAGTAACATGTTTTTTCTGTATTAGAACCAATATTCCATATGTAAAAAAACCAAAACCAAACCTTTTGCTTGCAGACCAGACCGAATACTCTTATGTTACAATTTCTTTCACTTGTATAAACAGTCTGCTACAATAGCACATTTCAAGATAAATGGCTTCAATTTACACTCTTCTAAATAATTTAGCAAAGGCAAAAGGAGGATGTTTCGCTTCAGTTAAAAAAACAGAAGAGGGAAAGAGTAAGTGAGCATGAGTACTTCTTTCAGCCTTATATAAAGTGAAAAAATATTAAATTCACATAAAGAGGTGCAGTCCTGAGTGCAACAGTGCAGCAGAAAGGACCATATGCAAACAATTTGCCTTAGTGCTCCAGTACTTGCATAACATGGTGTGATGCAGGGGATAATTCATACACAACATCTGTTTCTAAACCCACATGAGCTGAGCAGGTGTGCTCCATATCAAAACACGGATTAAAAAAAAAAGGCAGAGAGAGACTGCAAAGGAGACAGGCTCTAGAGGGAGCCATATTCAACTTGCCTTGCCAGAGAAAATTACATAAGAATGGAAAATTATCTTCTCACTTACAAAAAAGCATTCAGCTAGAGTACATATACTTCATATATACCTCCCCTATAGTGTCTCTAGAAAATCCACGTGGGAGAGGGTTCAATTAATTCAGTCCATTAGCTAAATCAAGACCACATACAGATGAGGGGGACAAGAACACCACTGATATATTGTTTCCATCCCTTACAATTTATTAACTTTATTGGTCTGCTAGGTCCAAGCTACAGACCTGGTCTAATTTGTTACATTTTCTTCAGTTCTAGTCACCTTGGCACTGATGATCTGAATTACTGTCAAAGTTCGGTTCTGCAACAGTGGGAATAGAAACTATACATGTAAATCTCTCTCTTCTTAGGCCACATAATGGAAGACCGATCTCTAACCAGTCAGCAGTGTGAATGACGACATTCTCAAGTCTGAACAAGCCTAGGACATACTTTTTCAATCAGTTGGACCCTCACTCTACCCGTAACCACCCTGGGGCTAATGGATTAGACCATCAGGCAAGAAGCTAGGCCCCAGCATGGATAAAGCTGTCAGAATCAGGCCCTCAACAATTATAGTCATTCTGGCATGAAGCATCACTTAATTTTTATTTCAAGAAGTCTTTGAAGAAATAAGTGTTTCTACAACACATTCCAAACATTTTCTCAGCCTGTCATATGCGGCACTACCTCCTTCACATCATGTAACAATGATCAGCTCACAGTAACAAAAAATAAAAAGCAAAGTATAAATTCCATACCAAGATTCCCCTTATAACTTATTAACATCCCTCTCATTACAGTGACGGTATATACAATAAATAAGACTGCATATGCACAGTAACAAAAAAGCTACTGTTCATTTATATCAATAATTAAACCCTAAAACCACTTAGACTTTGCCTCAAGTGTTTGAGTATATGCACATTAATCACAACTAAATGCAAATTCAAATCAAATATCATACTCCATATCAAATGATCATTCTAGATTGAAAGTTACTTTGCAAACCCATATATCAGATTTGTTGTACTGCTGCTGTGTTGAAAGAAGTGATTGTCCCACTATGCTCAGCATTGGTGTGGCCTCACCTTGAGTACCGTGTGCAGTTTTGGGCTCCGCAATATAAGAAGGATATAAAAATATTAGAATGTGTCCAAAGGAGGGCAACAAAGATGGTGAAAGGACTAGAGGGCATGGCTTATGAGGAGCAGCTGAGGATCTGAGGAGAGTAGGTTTGTTCAGCTTAGAGAAGAGGAGACTGAGGGGTGACCTCATTGCTGTCTACAACTTCCTCATGAGGGGGAACAGATAGGGAGGTGCTGAACTCTTCTCTCTGGTGTCCGGCAATAGGATGCGAGGGAATGGCTTAAAGCTGCATCAGGGGAAGTTCAGATTGGATATTAGGAAAAAGTTTTTCAGTGAGAGGGTGGTCAAGCACTAGAACAATCTCCCCAGGGAAGTGGTCACGGCCCCAAGCCTGGTGGTGTTCAAGAACCGTTTGGACAATGCTCCTAGATATTAACGTTTAGGTTGCCCTGGGTGGAGTCGGGAGTTGGACTCAATGATCCTCGTGGGTCCCTTCCAACTCAGGATATTCTCTGATTCTATAATTTATAAAATTCCAATTTCACTCGTGAGGCTGATGTTCGTGTCCACTGCTGTCCTTCTCCACCAGCCAGTACTCTATGATATGCTAATAAATTTTGCTTTGCCTTACAAGGACAAAGCGGTGGGGATAGGGGAGCACATGCATTCTAATATATATGTCTTGGAACAAAAGCTTGCTTTTGCAGTCCTGTATATTGCAAGTACTTCAGAACACAAAATGTCTCTTTCTCTTTTTTTTTTTTTATTTAAATGCCACCCAAGACAATAAAGACCCAATTGGATGAGGACTTTGGAGTCAGCCATAAACATCTACTCCTGCTACTATACTCTCTCCCATTCCACTCACACTTCACTTCTGAATTTAACTAGGACTTGAACCAACAGATCAAACCATGCAAAACAAAGGGCAGCATTCCTATCTGCTGAAAATGATCAATTGTTTATTAACAAAAGAAATGATTGCTTCCTAATCAAGATCCTGTCAAACTAAGTTAATTTAACTGAACAAGGCAGATTTAGCTAATCTGAATTGCATCAATCACACAAGTTTGTCATCAAAAACGAAGCTGGTTTTTTCCCCTTTTACATTCAAAACAGGAATAAAAAAAACATCCAAGAAAGCAAGCACATGTTCCAGAATTCAGCAATAGAGCTGCTGCACATTCTTCTTAAGACATTACACCAATACATTATTTATTTGGTGGGTCCATTGTGAACATTTCTTCTCCCAAAAAGAATAAAGATAACTCCACAGGCTAAATGCAGATACTTTATACAACATAACACTCATGTAAACAGATTATAAACTTAGATTGCAGAGGAAAAAAGATTATGTGAAAACATATGGATGGACCAAAAGCAAATATATACATCAGTGGCCTTTCAATATATCATAAGCAATAAAGAACAAGAAGGAAGACAAAAAAATTACACAAAGTTTCTATCAGTTAGATGTTTTCACTTCTTTTAACTGAAAGTTTACAAAAATCACTGTAGGCTGCCATACCCGAAGATCTCGCATGTAAGCAAGGAAGTGCTTACAAGGCACCAAACCCCTTCTGGAAAATCAGCATGCTGGGGTGCCTCTCTGAAGTGCATAAAAAAAAAGAAAAGTTGAGACATAATGGAGGGGTTTTGTGATGTATTTCAAGAAGAAATTTAGTGGTCTATGAAGATAACATTTATGTTTTTCTGGTGTCTCCAGAAAAGATGGTGATGATTCCGCCTAGTTGGCTCTTGAGGGGCTCATGAGGGTTATTTCTTTCCGATAGCCAGGCAAATGGTTAAAGGAAGATGGCCAATGCAAGCAAGAGAAACTCCTTTTTGACATTCAGTCATGAACAGACCACCTAACAGCAAATTCCCAGAATAAGCTACTCCCTGCTAAGGCAGCAACTGAAACAGCCAGAGAGGCAGGTGGACATAAACAAGCCCACATGCAAATACTGCTATGAACTAAGCGCTACAGGGGGGTCTCTAGCACCAGCTAGAAAAGATGGTGATGATTCCACCTAGTAGAAACTCACAGTTAATGCCTAAATTCAGAAACACACATACACACATAGATATATCAGTAATTTACATCTTAATAAATTCTGCAGCAAATTTCAAGGTGTCTCTCTTCAATGGAATTTGATACTAGCTTTTTGTCTCTATTTGCTGACATCTGCTGGTAGTCT
The DNA here is from genome assembly GCF_964199755.1 of Larus michahellis. NCBI lineage: Eukaryota > Metazoa > Chordata > Aves > Charadriiformes > Laridae > Larus > Larus michahellis. Next base: position 20,160,002 of record NC_133929.1, on the reverse strand, counting down.
CTACAGGGAATGATAGTCTCTACCAATGGTGCTAATTGGCTCAGCTTTGGCCAGTGGTGGGTTCATCTTGGAGCTGGCTGGAACTGGCTCTGTCAGACATGGGGGCAGCTTCTGCACAGAAGCCATCCCTGCAGCCCCACTGCTACTAAAACCTTTACACATAAACCAAATGCAACACTCAATTACTTGATAATATCAAATTTGGACTCAGTTTTGAAAAATATTAAAACTCCTTACATTTTACTCTTATTATAAAAACTGGTTACTATTAGTTGCCTGTCTTTTAAAAAATAGTAAGAACAAAGGCTGGAACAGAAGGAGCAGTGGAGTGGGAGGGTTTTATTGCACTCAACTGTTTTCCTTTACAATCATAGAATTGTTTAGGTTCAAAAAGACCTTTAAGATCATCGAGTCCAAACGTTAGGGTCAGTGCTGAGACAATAATGGCATATAAAACATTAGCTTGATAACTGCCTACAAGTGAGAGTGTTGCTGCAGTGTAAGATGACACTAATACCACAAGAGTGGTTAAGAACAAAGTCGATAACTTAAAGGCAAAAAAAAGCATTCATTTCAAAGATGTGTTGTTCACATTATTTAAATATAAATATTTTCACTAGTAATTTGCTTGAAAATTTCCATACTCTTCATTACAGTATGCTAATAACTGTATTTGCCAACGTTGTTAGTAACCGTATTTGTCAACATTGTTAATAATTGTATTTGTCAAATTTAGAGATCCATATGCAGTTGCAGGACTATGATCTTATTGGGATCACAGAGATTTGGTGGGATGGCTTGCATGACTGGGGAATTGCAATGGAGGGATACAGGGTCTTTAGGAAAGACAGAGGCGGAAGACAAGTAGGTGCAGTTGCTCTTTATATGAGAGCAGCTGGAGAGCATGGAGCTCTGCCTGGGGATGTATGATGAGCCAAATAACACGTTATGGGTAAGGATGAAAGAGCAGAAAAATATGGGTGACTTTGTAGGAGGTGTCTGCTATAGGCTGCCTGACCAGGAAGAACAAGCGGATGAGGCCCTCTACAGACAGATAGGAGTACCCTCACGTTCACAGACCTTGGTCATCATGGGGGACTTTAACCACCCTGACGTCTGCTGAAGGGTCAACACAAAAGGGCATAAGCAATCCAGGAGGTTCCTGGACTGCATCTGTTGCGTGAAAGGGGCAAAGTGGTTTTGGCAGAAAATAAACCCCCTTGCGTTCTAACACTCCTCACCGAGGTGGGAGGCTAGGTGCGGCTAGGTTTAAATTCTGAGTGATGCCCAATTCAGCACTATCAGTCCAATCGCGTTTAATATGTATTCAACTATTACGATTTGGATACACTAATAGTGGACTGCACCTTCAGTCTAGTCGTGCTCCTGAACTAGCACGGCCACTCTCCAGTCTTTGGTCGCGTTCAGTGAGAAACCGAAATAACTAGCTACTTAAAAAGTGCAGTTTATTTAAACAACAGATATATAGGTTCTCAGGATTGCCGGTGATAAATACACTGTCTGCAAAGCACGTGCAAATGAAAGTATACAAAATGCGCAACAAAGTTATAAACGATACAGCCTGGCTATAAATGTAGGAAAGAGAGTCTCTAGAGAAATTTCTAAGTTCCTCGAGAAAGCACTCGGTATAATCTAAGTCTTACCCAAAGGCGGCCCTATGGGGGGAGGGGGGAAGAAAGGCTCAGCCCGTCGACTGATCCTGGAAATCAGTGATGGAATTCTTCGCGATGGTGTCTTCCCTGGGTATCCCCCCTCTCTCGGGCTATTTTTATACTATTTGTTATCTTCCAGGTGGAGTTTGAGTGACTTTAGTCATACATACTTTTATCATGATTGGTGTAAAATTCTCTCGCTTCACAATTAAAGGTATAGTTTACGAGAAATTCAGGGCGCAGACTCAAGAAGGAGTGCTCGCACCTTGGAGGCGGGTAGCCTTCGGGATGGAGGTGTGTTTTGGTATTATAATGACATTAGAATGAGCAAAGTTCGCACAAAGGACAGCATTTCATCAAAATTTGACAAAATGTTGGCTCCGAGTATCGAGCGGGCAGCTAATTGGCAGCTTATCTGTTTCATGGTATCATCCCATTCCCGTATCCGCTATACATCATAAGGTAAAGCCGCGGAATAACTGCATCCCGTCCCATCCCTCATGTAGCTTCACAAGCATCCTTATCAGGGAACCACAGGTGTTGTATCCTTCATGCCAGCTGCGGCTGTTTTCTACCTCAGAAGCCTCTTGATTTTATACTTGTCCTTAATGTGTGAACAATGCGGTACTTTTGTATTTTTAGCCAATTTAGTAAGTATTCCACAGCATCAACGGCAACTTCCTAACGCAAGTGACAGAGGAACTGACGAGGAGAGGCGCTCTGCTGGACCTCATATTCACCAACAAGGAGAGGCTCATTGAGGATATGAAGGTCGAAGGCAGCCTTGGATGCTGTGACCATGAGATGGTGGAGTTCAGGATCCTGAGGGGAGGGAGAAGAGCAAAAAGCAAGATCACAACTTTGGACTTCAAGAGAGCAGACTTTAGCCTCTTCAAAGACCTGCTTGAAAGAATCCCATGGGATAAGGCCCTGGAGGGAAGAGGGGCCTAAGAGAGACGGTTAATATTGAAGGATCACCTACTCCAAGCTCAAGAGTGATCCATCCCAACAAGTAGGAAGTCAGGTACAAATGCCAGGAAGCCTGCGTGGATGAACAAGGAGCTCCTGGCAACACTCAAACACAAAAAGGAAGCATACAGAGGGTGGAAGCAGGGACAGGTAACCTGGGAGGAATACAGAGACACTGTCCGAACATCCAGAGATGAAATTAGGAAAGACTACCTGGAACTGAATCTGGTGAGGGATGTCAAAGACAATAAGAAGGGTATCTATAAGTACATAGCTGACAAAAATAAGACTAAGGAAAATGTGGGCGTGCTGCTGAATGGGTAGGGGACCGGGTGACACAGGACATGAAAAAGGCTGAGGTAATGAATGCCTCCTTTGCCTCAGTGTTTACTAGCAAGACAAGCCTTCAGGCATCCCAGATACCAGGGGAAAAGTGTGGGGCAAGGAATATTTACCATTTGTGGAAGAGGATCGGGTCAGAGAATACTTAAGCAAACTTCCAAAGGGAAGTCACGCTTGACCAACCCGATAACCTGCTACAATGAAATGACCGGCTTGGTAGACAAGGGGAGATATTGTCTACCTTGACTCGAGAAAGGCTTTCAACACTGTCTCCCATAAGACCGTCATAGAGAAGCTGATGAAGTATGGGCTGGATGAACAGACAGTGAGGTGGGTTGGTAACCGGCCAAATGTCCCAGTCCAGAGAGTGGCGATCAGTGCCACAAAGTCTAGTTGAAGGCCAGTAACTAGTGGCGTACCCCAGGGGTCAATATACTGGGTCCAGTCCTGCTCAACATCTTCATTAATGATCTGGATGATGGGGCAGAGCGTACCCTCAGCAAGTTTGCTGATGACACAAAACTGGGAGGAGCAGCTGATAGGCCAGAGGCTCGTGTTGCCATCCAGAGGGGCCTCAACAGGCTGGAGAATTGGGCAGACAGGAGCCTCGTGCAGTTCAACAAAGGAGAAGCGCCGAGTCCTGCACCTGGAGAGGAACAACCCCATGCACCAGCACATGCTGGGGGCCGCCCAGCTGGAAAGCAGCTTGGCAGAAAAGGCCCAGGGGCTCCTGGTGGACACCAAGTTGAACGCGGGCCAGTAATGTACCCTTGCAGCAAAGAAGGGTAATATTATCCTGGGCTGCATTAGGCAAAGTATTGCCAGCAGGTGGAGGGAGGTGATCCTTCCCCTCTATTCAGCATTGGTGAGGCCACACCTGGAACGCCATGTACAGTTCTGGGTCCCCCAGTACAAGAGAGACATGGACATACTGGGGATGATCCAATGAAGGGTCACAAAGATGATTAAGGGACTAGAGCGTCTCTCCTATGAGGAAAGGCTAAGAGAGCTAGGACTGTTTAGTCTGGAGAAGAGAAAAGGTGTTTTTCTGGTTTTTTTTTCATTTAAAACCTTGATTTGACCTCATACAGAATGAATACGTATGGCTCACCAAACAGTAAACTTTGGCATACCATAGAATTTGTGGATGCTTAGCTCAAGAAATAACTCTTGTTAAATATCTTGTTTGCTTTTAAACCCAGCTGCTGGAGCACTGAGTTAGATGTATGTAGGCACTAGCGTGAAAAACACAGAGGGGCTTTGCTCTAGGCTTTGTAATGGCCTGTACAATAGGCAACTGTAAGTCAGAACATCCAGAAAAGGCCAGGCTCCACATGCAGTTGTTTTCCATTCTGTATTCTTAACTCTGTTTACAACACATCTTAAACAAAATTGCAGTTGTGTGAGAAGCAGTCCTGTTTACCAAAGTTGCATATTGACTTGACAGGTAGCACAATCTTTGAAAAGAATCTGCACCCATAATAGAATTATGAAATTGTGTAAATCTGAATTGTGTGAAAACAATTCGATAATTTAAATGATTTTGTGCTAACTGTAGTCAGGTCTTTGAAGACTGAAGCTGAGGTAAGAAAAGAAGCTTCTTAATGTCATACACAATCTAACTTGTTTCTGAAATAAATGGGGATAAGACAACAGAGAAAATGCAAAATTGCAAGTAATATTCACAAAATAGACATTTCTGCAGGTTATAAACTGGTCATTTGCAAAGATACTCTCCATCTTTCAATCTATTTGAATAGCTTGAGATAACCTTACATTATTTGTACATGTATGTTTAACATACCGCCAGTTAGGATTGGTATGAAGATCTCTTCAAGTACAGCATACCTCAGATTTTTGCCTAAAGATATAATTCATCTGACAGGCTGATTGCCTTGGATGTTCACATACCTTTATAGTTGATTTGTGATATCAAAATTCAGATATCTAATTTAGCAAAACCATCATTTTGTAATCAGTACTGAGCAGGAGTCTTAATTCTCTCCCATTCAAGCTGTGGTGGGTTGACCCTGGCTGGATGCCAGGTGCCCACCAAAGCCGCTCTATCACTCCCCCTCCTCAGATGGACAGGGGAGAGAATATATAATGAAAGGCTCGTGGGTCAAGATAAAGACAGGGAGAGATCATTCACCAGTTACCGTCACAGGCGAAACAGACTTGACTTGGGGAAATTAGTTTAATTTATTACCAATCAAATCAGAGTAGGATAATGAGAAATAAAACCAAATCTTAAAACATCTTCCCCCCACCCCTCCCTTCTTCCCAGGCTCAACTTCACTCCCAAATTCTCTACCTCCTCCCCCGCAGCAGAGCAGGGGGTCAGGGAATGGGTTGCAGTCAGTCATCACACGTTGTTTCTTCCTCCTCAGGGGGAAGATTCCTCACACTCTTCCCCTGCTCCAGCATAGAGTCCTTCCCAGGGGGTACAGTCCTTCAGGAAAACACTTCTCCAGTGTGGGTTCCCCACAGGGTCACAAATCCTGCCAGGAAACCTGCTTCAGCATGGGCTCTTCTCTTCACAGGTCCACAGGTCTTGCCAGGAGCCTGCTCCAGCACGGGCTCTCTACAGGCTCACAGCCTCCTTTGGGCGTATCCACCTGCTCCGGCATGGGGTCCTCCATGGGCTGCAGGTGGATATCTGCTCCACTGTGGACCTCTATGGGCTGCAGGAGGACAGCCTGCCTCACCATGGTCTTCGCCACGGGCTGCAGGGGAACCTCTGCTCCGGTGCCTGGAGCACCTCCTCCCCCTTCTTCTGCACTAACCATGGTGCCTGCAGAATTGTTTCTCACATATTCTCACTCCTCTCTCCAGCTGCAATTGCTGCCACGAACCAACTTTTTTCCTCTTCTTAAATATGTTATCACAGCTACACTACTACCTGTCACTATGTTTCCCCCCGCATCCAGTAAAGGATGGAGATTCTCCTTAGTCCTCCTCTTGTTGCTAATGTATTTATAGAAACATTTTTAATTGTCTTTTTCTGCAGTGGCCATATTAATTTCTAGCTGGGCTTTGGCCCTTCTAATTTTTTCCCTGCATAACCTCACAACAGAGGTGACAAATGAATAGTCCTGTTCTGTATAGACAAGAACTGTGCCTGCCAGGAAAATGTGGTCAATGTGGATTAGATTGTAGAGTGACAGGATGTCAGTTGTGGGGGAAAGGGTCACATTCTAAAAACAGGCAGGGCTATAACAAGACACTTGCTTATGACTTCCAGTTATCAAAAACCCACCCAAATTTGAGAGTTACATTCAACATTTCTGTAATGTGGTAAATGCCTTTTAAGTGTCTGAAGTGCAATAAAGGCCATAAAGATGCAGATGCAGTTTGTTCTTCTTTACTTGGTGCTGTCTTCCTATAGTTCCTTAAATATTAAAATGAAAATCAAAATTTCTACAAATTTCTGGTGGTAAGTATCTATCATAGGAAAATTACATAAGATATGTGTTAGCAATAGACTAGAATTTGTTTGACTTCTCAGACAGACTAGAAATGCATGCTGAGCTAAATAAATAAAATCTGAAGATTTTGTTATGAGAACACCACTCTTAAGAAATATTGAGCCTGTGAAGAAAGAGCGACTACACAGCTTTCTTTTAATGTTGTTGCTGTTTGGGTTCCTGACATGATGATTTAAGATTTGAGATTAAAATCACATTGCCAGGGATTACCACATAGCCATAACCCCAGCTACTACTATGAAAATCATCATGACTATCTGATATACACCTTATCCATCCATTAAAAAAGTCCTAACAGAAAAGGAATGAACCTCATATGATAATTAGTTAGATGATGACCTCTCTGATGAGGTACAGAGCTTAGTTGATTGGTGAACAGTGATTGTTTTCCTCTTTGTTCACAGTGGCTAAGTTCTGTACCTGAAGAGAAGAGGAGATGAGAACACTTAAGTGCCAGCCTATATCAGATGGAGTGCATTTGCTGGCTGAGATAAATTGCTGCTTAATATATAGTTCTGTAATAAATGTTTGTGAAACACAGTATACAGAGCATAAGAGGCAGAGGTGACTCAGCAAGAACCAAATGCTCTCTTTTTTAGTTGAGAATAAACAATGCTCCTTACTTTTGCAGTCAGACTGAGAATTTAAGATAATTTGGTTACAGTATTTTTCTAAAGGTCAGAGGGAATAAATATTTGTGATTTTAAATTAGAATTGTCTATAAAATGTTGTTTTGTAAATTAGTCTCTTCTTTAATGGATGGTCTCATGATTTGTCTGCAATCGTAGCTTAGCAATGTATATCGTTTGCAGGAAATTATTGGTTTTGACTGGAGCTGCCATTTACGGCTGCTGCTGTTGTTCCAAGCTTTTGATGGACCCATCCTCCAGTGCCTACTGAGCTGATATCAGTTCTGATTTTACATACTGGCTCAGTTCAGCAGGAACAGGAGTCGAGCCCTAGAGCAAAAAAGATGTACCTTTTCAAAGAGCCTATGAAAAATGTTATTGTTTTCTCTCTAAAATCAAATTAATACGCATTATGATCTTAACACAAGAAGTTATGTGGATATGTAGCACATTATATAGTATTACTCCACTAATTTAACTCTAGCATCATTTTCAGAGTGATCTGCTAATAATTATGGGAGTGTGTTTGTACTTCGGCCCAATTTTTCAAATGGACTTAGTTTTTAAGTTACTGGCAGAGCATAATTGTGGTTATGGAACTTTGTTACAGAGCTAAATTTATAACTATACCTAAAAACACTGTTTCCCCTTATATTTCATCTGGTAAAGAGTATTGAGTACCCAGAAGGGAGATCTCTCTAGATTTCTAGACCTACCACAACAGCTTTTGGAGAAGAGCCAATCAAGAATACACAAATACTCCTTTATTGTAGCAGAGTAATTTTTACTTGTTTCTGCTGCAGGAAAGATCACAGAGAAATTCTTTTAATATTTCTCCTACTAAACCCTGGCGGTACTAGGATTTCATTGACCCAAGATATCAAAGGAAGGATTACGTGACTGCTAAAACAATCGGCTAACAGAAATGGTTACCTCTCAATATTTATGTTTTCCAGAGGCTCACTATAACCAAGAACACTTCAAAACACACACAGACATACAAACACAAACCTCATGTGCACAAAAACTACACGCGCACACACACACACTACTGTGACTCAAGGTAGTTCTTTAGCACAAACAATTTGTGGTTTATCTTTGCTGTTTGGTGATGTAGCCATTCCAATTTGCAGCTGCCAAGGACTCTTGATTTGAATGATTTTATGCACTTTGGTCAACATAGGAATCACTGAAATTAGATAAACCTGTATTTTGTTTGCAACTTCTATGCCGAATTAAAAAGCTAATATAAAATTAGCTGGAATGGGGGAAGGGGGGGGGGGGTAATTGGAAGCTGGAAGTGACCAGCCATCATTCTGGTGGTGGGATGGGACTGAGGGAAAAATTAAGATTGGTATTCTTACTGTCTCGTGTAGGTTAACTTTTGCCATAAATGTCAGACCTTCTGTTTTTGAAAATGTTTTCCGTACCCCTGTGCTGCTCCTTTTGTACAGTGATTTATGAAGTATAGCTCCTCTCTTCCAGGAATATAGTGCTCCACTGATCACAAGATATCTTAATTGTTCCTTTAAGAAAATAAACCTTTAAAATTAAAAAATTTGTGAACATATTTCCTTTGTATGATACTGTTTTACATCAAATATTTTTAAAAGTATGTGTAGTTTCTCCATTGCACAGAAGTTCAAAGTTAATTTATAAACTTCAAAAAAATCACTCTGTTTCCTCTTTTACAGTAAGGGAAGCAGCTGAATGTGGTTAGTTAAAGGATGTTAACAAGAAAAATTAAAAATGAAAATTACTTTTTTTAAAGCTCTGCTACAAAAAAATCTGAAATGAGAGCCTGCCTAAATGGTGACTTCAGTCCACAGAATGCAACTTATATTTACACCACTACAGTCTCTGTGCTCCCCCTTTTGAGGCACAGTGTTATTACTTGAATTATGGGACAGTCAACAACAACTTTCACATGTAGCAAAAGTTAGGAAATTGCCCAAGAACATGCTGAGTTACTGCAATGGTTTCTAATGCAGTTACAATCACATATGTATTTATTAAGGGATACTATTAATAAGAGTTATGCCTCATTTCACAGGTTTTTCTTGCAAAGGCCAGCAAGGGAAACCAACCTGCTTTTTACTTTTTCAGTTGTATAAGGCAAAGAACACAGATCTGAATAAAGTTCTTGAAAAAGGCACCCAGAATTGAAACTTTTTGTAAACCTTGAGTAGTTCATAGTCAGTACTGTTAAAACCACATGGCAAATAAAGACAGTAAGATATTCCACACATCGCAAATATCACCAAGTTGTTGGTCTCTCAAAATAATCTCCTTTTCCTAGCTTTTTTTTTTAATTGTGAAAAAAAAGTAATATAGTTCTCCTACTACAGCTTTTCCAGTCTGTCTAAACAGTATTACATGAGCAAGAATTTCAACACTGATTTATAGAATCACATAATCATTTAGGTTGGAAAAGACCTTTAAGATCATCAAGTCCAATCATTAACCTAATGCTGCCAAGTCCACCACTAAACCATGTCCCTAAGCACCACGTCTACCTGTCCTTTAAATACCTCCAGGGATGGTGATTCAACCACTTCCCTGGGCAGCCTGTTCAAATGCTTGACAAACCTTTCAGTGAAGAAATTTTTCTTAATATCTAATCCAAACCTCCCCTGGGGCAACTTGAGGCCATTCTCTCTTGTCCCATCGCCTGTTACTTGGGAGAAGAGACCGACCCCCACCTCGCTACAACCTCCTTTCAGGGAGCTGTAGAGAGCGAGAAGGTCTCCCCTCAGCCTCCTTTTCTCCAGGCTAAACAACGCCAGTTCCCTCAACTGCTCCTCATAAGGCTTATTCTCCAGACCCCTCACCAGCTTCGTTGTCCTTCTCTGGACATGTTCCAGCACCTCCGTATCTTTCTTGTAGTGAGGGGCCCAAAAGTCAGCACAGTATTCGAGGTGGGGCCTCACCAGTGCTGAGTACAGGGGGAAAATCACTTCCCTAGTCCTACTCACCACACCTGATACAGGCCAGGATGCTCTTGGCCTTCTTAGCCACCTGGGCACACTGCTGGCTCATATTCAGCTGGCTGTCGACCAACACCCTGAGGTCCTTTTCCGACAGGCAGCTTTCCAGCCACTCTTCCCCAGGCCTGTAGCATTGCATGGGGTTATTGTGACCCAAGTGCAGGACCTGGCACTTGGCCTTGTTGAACCTCATACCATTGGCCTCAGCCCATCCATCCAGCCTGTCCAGATCCCTCTGTAGAGCCTTCATACCCTCAAGCAGATCAACACTCCCACACAACTTGGTGTCCTCTGCAAACTTACTGAGGGTGCACTTGATCCCCTCATCCAGATCATTAATAAAGATATTAAAGAGAACCAGCCCCAATACTGAGCCCTGGGGAACACCACTTGTGTCCGGTCACCAACTGGATTTAACTCCATTCACTACCACTCTCTGGGCCCGGCCATCCAGACAGATTTTTACCCAGTGAACAGTACACCCATCCAAGCCATGAGCAGACAGGTTTGCCAGGAGAATGCTGTGGGAAACTGTATCAAAGATTTTACTGAAGTCCAGGTAAACAACATCCACAGCCTTTCCCTCATCCACTAAGCGGGTCACCTTGTCGTAGAAGGAGATCAGGTTTGTCAAACAGGACCTTCCTTTCATGAACCCATGCTGACTGGGCCTGATCACCTGGTTGTCCTGTACGTGCCGTGTGATGGCACTCAAGATGATCTGCTCCATAACCTTCCCTGGCACCGAGGTCAGACTGACAGGCCTGTAGTTCCCTCGATCGTCCTTCCAGCCCTTCTTGTGAATGGGCATCACATTTACTAACCTCCAGTCATCTGGGACCTTCCCGGTTAGCCAGGACTGCTGATAAACAATTGAAAGTGGCATGGTGAATGCTTCTGCCAGCTCCCCCAGTACCCTCGGGTGGATTCCATCCAGCCCCACAGACTTGTGTGCGTCTAAGTTGTGTAGCAGCTCGCTAACCATTACCCCTTGGATTATGGGGGCTTCGTCTGCTCCCTGTCTCTGTCATCCAGCTCAGGGGGCTGCGTACCCCAGTAACTATTGGTCTTACTATTAAAGACTGAGGTAAAGAAGGCATTAAGTACCTCATCCTTTTCCTCATCCTTTGTCACTTGTGCTGGTATGGGTGGCGGAATGGCTTATGCCGGTACAGGTGGTGGAGTGGCTTGTGCCGGTGCAAGCCATGGAGTAGGTTGTGCCAGTGCAGGCTGCGTAGTGGCTTGTGCCAGTGCAGGCGGTGAAGTGGCCTGTGCTGTTACAGGCAGGGGAGTGGCTTTTGCCGCAGGTGACAGGCTGCAGAGTGGCTCCTGGGATTCGAGTAGCAGCAGTGCATGTCACACAATACCCACTCCTACACTGATTTTTAATAAAAAATCACCCCTGCAACACATTCAGAAAAAATGACAACAAAATCATGATTTTAAGAAAGTAACGTTCATTTTCGAAACAGTCCAAAAGGTTTCCATCCTGTAGCTCTGATGGTGTCAATTTTGTATAAGCATTAAAAGGCGAAGTAAACTTTCCCCAGATAAAATCAAAAGTGTAATTAGTAATAGAATCCATTATGTGATGCCCAAGATATGCAGCTAAAACTGTTATCCAAACCACAGCAGAATAGCACATTTAAACCACCACATACAAACACAAAGAACAAACAAATCATGGAACACATTCGGCAGGCTAAGCAGCATTGCATCAATTAACTTTAAACAAATCTCTCTAAAGGCATGATATAACATTTTGCTTAAGAACAACATCATGTGAGCTGTCTGTTTTAATTTCTGAGCAAACTGTAATTTGAACTGTTCAGACAATCTATCAGAGCCCTGGTTGAGCCCCACTTGAGCCCCATGTTGGGTGCCAATAAATCTGTCGTGTTTTGGGCTGGACTGGCCACTAAGATGAACGAAAGATGCTCTCCCCCACCACTCTCTCCAAGGAGAGGAGGGAGAGAGAGAGACCTATGAGTTTAGAAAATAAACTAAACTACTTTAATGGAATATTAATGATAAAATAAAAAGGAAATAATGAAATAGATACAGTATATACAAAACCAATATCGAGCTCCCAGGATGACGATCACATCACCAGCAGGCACTGGGGAAGTCCCAGGCTGGACTCAGCAACAGACGGAGATTGGATTCCGGATCTGGAGTCAGGAATGCACGGATCGGGGTCAAAGGCAGATGAACAGACAGAGTCCTCCTCAGATGCCAGCCATTGAAGAGGGCTGACCCTTTGATCCCTCAGCTTTTATACTGAGCATGATGCAGATGGGATGGAATACCCTGTTGGTCAGTTTTGGGTCACCTGTCCTGTCCACTCCTCCCCACAGGTGCAACCCCTCTATGCTTTTCTGTTTCTGACCCTCCAATGGGGCAAATAACAAAGTTAGCTGGCCTTGGTCGTTACAGCAATCAGTATAAGCAGGAGCAGGAGATGGTGGAGTTCAGGAACCTGAAAGGAGGAAACAGAGTGAAAAGCAATCTCACAACCTTGGACTTCAAGAGAGCAGACTTTAACCTGCTCAGTTATCTGCTTGAAAGAGTCCCATGGGATAAGGCCCTGGAGGGAAGAGGTTCCTAAGAAAGCTGGTTAATCTTGAAGGATCACCTCCTCCAAGCTCAGGAGAGGTCCATCCCAATAAGCAGTAAGTCAGGCAAAAATGCCAGAAGGCCCGCATGGATGAACAAGGAGCTCCCGGCAACACTCAAACACAACCAGCTGGGAGGGTTGTACCAGATAACCACTAAAGGTCCCTTCCAATCTCAACTATTCTGTGATTCTGTGATTTTGTGATCTCTCCTTATATGTCTTGATGTTATATGGGCCCACCTATGAATATCTCATCCTTACATTCACAGTCCAGGTCTACCTGAGCTACTTCAATTCTGGCAGCCTAGTCTACCTGCTCATTGTTTCGATGTTCTTCCGTACTATGGCTCTTAAGCATGTGAGCATCTACATGATGCCTCATACACTGCTAGCATCTCTTTTTCAGCCACAGTATAGCAGGCCTCGGACCCTTTGACACCCCCAGCTCCAAAATGCTAGAGGACGACCTTGGGTCTCTCCTGGAATTTTCTGCCAGAGTCTTCAGGTGAAGCCACGCTACCTGGCTGCAGTGTAGAGCACATTTCTTGCATCTGGTCCTACCTGGACTGGACCAAGGGCTACCACACAGATTATTTCCTGTTTGATCTGTTCAAAGGCTTGTGACTGCTCAGAGCCCCAGTCAACATAGTTCTTCTTTCAGGTCACTTGACAGAGAGAACTCCCAAGCTGTAACCCAAAATATGCATGCTCTAGAAACCCACAAGGGCTAGGAAAGCTTGGGATTCTTTATTGTTAGCTGGTGGGGACATAGCTGTTATCTTATTGATCACATCCATTGGGATGTGACAATGCCCATCTTGCCATTTTATTCCCAAGAACTGCATCTCTCATCCAGGTCCTTTGACCTTGCTTTGTTTTATAGCAAAACCAGCTTTCAGAAGGGTTTGGATTATTATTATCCATTTCTCAAACACTTTCTCTGTCGTGTTGCCCCACATGATGCTGTCAATATATTACAGATGTGTAGGGGATTCACCCTGTTCCAGTGCAGTCTGTATCAGTCTATGATAAATCATAAGGCTGTGCTTCCATCCCTGGAGCAATCAGTTCCAGGTTTACTGGACAACCCTCCACATGAGAGCAAGTTGTGGCCTGCACACTGCTGCCAAAAGGACAGAGAAAAATGCATTGGCAATATCAGTTGTGGCATACCACTTGGCTTTTGACTCTAGTTCATCTTGGAGTTCTAGCATGTTTGATACTGGAGTACTCAGCAGTGGTACTGAGGGTACACTCTGCTCCATCCTCCAGATCATTAATGATGTTAAACAGGATTGGACTCAGTATTGACCCTGGGTTACACTGAGGGGTGACTCCTACAGGCCCACCAGTACCCTTTTCAATCCTTCAAGTGTCTTCTTTTGAGATAGCCGTTGCCAAGGATACACGTGGAAATCAGACTGGTCACACAATAGGATGCTTTTGTGACTTGTTCCCTGTTAGACTCACCTCATCTTCCAACACAGACAACTATTCTGTAACTCCAGAAATCCAGATGTGTTTTTTCCCCTTGTATACTTACAGCATTAGGGTACAGTGTGCAAATTTGTCCAGCAAAGCCTTATATTTCCTTGAGTCTGATGTGCCAGGCCATCGAATCTATACAGTCCAGTAAACCCTGTTTTGCCTTTTTTCTGCCTGGCCAGAGGCAGGACCCCCTATTCTTGATCATAGCATTCATTACCTGATTCCTGTAAAGACAAACCTGAGGTCTCTGCAACATGATACCAGGAGTGGGATTTAAAAACAAAAGAACATACGTCCATGGATCAGTATTAGAAGGAGGAGGGGAATTCTAAACCTTATATGTGTCTAGTGAAATCCTTGAAGGCAATTGGAGCAGTAATCTTCCTGGAAGACCCTTTTTTGGATGTGGTTTTTCCTGCAATTCATGTACACAGGATACCAGTTCTGAGGTAGGTGCACCATCCCAATTGCTCATGCCCTTGCCATAGTCGTGAAGATAGAACCAAAAGGTGGCACAGGGATTACACTAACAGTTCCCTTCCTTTTGAGCAGAAAAAAGCCAAGTCCAAAGGGAACTCCAGATGGACTAGAGGCTGGCCTGCAGGAGCAAGTAGGGAATGAAATTCACCGCATTTTCTTCAACTAAAAAGAATTGGAAGGACAGTACCTCCACGGGTGAGATGCAGGCATGCAGGGCAAGTGGGGATAAGAAAGGAAGATTTTCTTGGAAAAGCTGGAGGTGGAAGACAGCTTATCTATCTACATGCGGTGCCTTGATGAAAGAGGAAGGAAGGAAGGAAGGAAGGAAGGAAGGAAGGAAGGAAGGAAGGAAGGAAGGAAGGAAGGAAGGAAGGAAGGAAGGAAGGAAGGAAGGAAGGAAGGAAGGAAGGAAGGAAGGAAGGAAGGAAGGAAGGAAGGGCATACGACATTTAAATTTTAAGGAATTAAGAAAATTAAGAGGTTTTCAATTATATAGCTTCATCTTGTATATTGCCTTAGCCTTAGTATGGGACATATACTTGTTTTCTGAGGATGAGGAGGGGAGAGGAATTGACAAAATGTCTGCTTTTTAAACACAGTTTAAAAAGATTTTTTTTTTAAGCCAAGCTTGATATCTCCCAGCTTCTAACCAGGCAACAAGTTTTCATTATGGTTCAAGGGCTTTAATATAGTTTCAGCACCAGTCTCATAGTTGTATCTGCATTTTTGTCTGGGCTATTAGAGTCATTGTGTGGCTGAATTATAATCTGACACTGTATCTCAAGGGGATTTAATATTTTTGATAAATGTTAGGCCTGAGGAGGGCGGAGGAGGAAGAGGAATCCTTTAAAATCTAATTGCTTTCAAGAACCAGTAAATGTAAAATTTGCAGCTCAGTGGATTAATTTATTGGGCTTTTCTGTTTTTATCCTTATTTCACACACACATGCACACGTGTGCACACACTTTTATTTTTCTTCTGCCTTTGTCATATTGTATAAAGCCCTTTTGAGACATGTAGGAGTGATGTGCATACTGGATTAGCAGTATGAAAGAAAGACACAATAAGCCTCCATTGGTTTACTTCCTTTTCATTTCTCACACCTATATCTAATAAATTTGTTGCTTCTTCAGTGGGTCAAAGACATCATGTCACTCAGCTTTTTTTTCTGCAAGATCTGATGGCAGAGATCATGAAAATGAATGCCCTGCTTTCTTCCAAATGCAAGAGTTGAGTTACATCGTTACACAGACTCAATGTTGTCTGGATTTTCTAAAAACTTTTCAGCTTAACTTTCCCCCCTTTGTGCACATTGAAGTCCTGCAAGTGGCAAAGCATTTTTTCACAAAAGAATCTGTTTTGAAGATGACTTTGGTTTGTAAAACTAAAGCCCTTTGTGGAATATGACAAGGTCTGCTAGAGCTGGGATGTCCTCCAGATTTTGGAGCAAGAGGACTGCTTCTACTGCTGCTGTCCTTCGCAGCTCCCTGGGCACTTGGATTGCCCTCCTCTGGGAATCTGCTGCTATGCTGGAGGAGCACAGAAACTTGGTGGCTCTGAATTTGCATTTCTCTGCAGCCCTCTGCAGAAGAAAAATGACTGTGCTCCTGGATTAGTGTCATTTGCTCCTTTGTGGCATATGGAACAGCTTTCCATTAAAGGAGATCAGGGATAATTAGCCATGTTATTTTGACAAGTTGGTTTGAGCAGTTCTCTTTATTCCAGTGTTGAGGACGGGGAGAGAGCAAGGAGTGAGCAGGGCTTGTTTCATGCTACTGGGTCCTTTCCCAAGTTCAGGCACTCTACAGAGGGGCTGCCCTGCAGAGTGGCTCCTTGCTGCATACCGCTACCACTGGACTGTAAAACCCACATGCAAGGTAGCAAGTAGGGCACTTGGTGGGTGGGGCATATATTTAGAGAAATGGAGAGGTGGCAGATTCAAGTAGGTATGCTGCTCTGCAAAATGCAGGGAAGGTGCTACCTTGTGACCTTATTTAATGCCAAAGACAATGTAAAACAGGTATGTGGAGCATAGGGCTGAAGCAGACTTGTGCTCTTGAATGATGAAAACGTGTGAGAGGCAAAAATTTGAAAGGATACACAAACCCATTTTATTTTCATGCAAGTTAGTTTTGTTCCCTGTTCTGCCACATTCAGCTCTCTCCTAGTCCCTAACAAGTAAACTGAAGGGTACGCACTTCATTTCAGTGTTGGTTCTTTATTAAGGTAATTGGATGCTCATGCAGTACAATCTTCTTAATGGCATGGCCACAGGTAATGGGCAACCTGGAAAAATGTATTAAAATAAAATCAGTGCTACTCATTATTAACCTCTGTTGAATTTGATCCCTCCTCACCTGGCTGGAGGAAGTATGAAGCTCTTCAGTATTAGGGGTTATAATGTAGTACCTTTGAGAACAAAGGTGACCTAAGGAAGAGGCAGAGCCTTACAAAATGAAGTTATTTGTGTATGACCAAATCTCTGAGATTGTTGTATGCCAGCTCTGGCCATCCAAGCATTGGGAAGAACAGGTATAAAGGATTTCAGATTGCAGCCACTCTACCTAAGGAGACACCTTCACAGGCTTTCACCCACAGAGCAAGTCTGACAAAAAAAAATCTGTGGGATCCTTGCAAGTTGTTGAAGCAAGAAAAAAATCCCTCAGTGTGGAAGAGTAGTTCTGGGTACACAGCCAGCAGTGCTTGCAAATGTAAATAAGGGCAGATTGATTAAAACATTATCGCTAGGAATGTAGCACCCAGGTATCAGCTATGAGACAAATTGGGGGCAGCCACAGCTCTGACCACCCAAGTGGAGACTTTTTCACTGACACTTGTTCCTTAAGGAAAACAGAAAAAAACCAAAAACAAGGTGTGGTGAGTTGACCCACCCCCTTGCCACGTACACCAAATAAGCAAGGACAATTAAATCCCTGCAGTAGTTCATCTCTTGTGTATGCTAAAAAAAATATAAACTAATCCCTCCAGACCACAGGGAGAGAGGGGAGATTAAGATAGCACTTGTTAAATTGAGTCTTCAGATCAAGTTTTGGAACAAAGAGCAAGAATTTAAGTGCACTGGTCTATTTTGTGAAGCCCTGAGAAGTCAGCCTAGCAAGCAGGAAGCAGGCAGCGCAGATCTGAAGGCTCATGGTACTTGAAGAGACCATCTTCTATGGTTTTGGAGGATGAGCCAAAATACCTGTCCACCAGTCCCTTCATTCCCCATCTCTCAGCCCTGCCACCTCATCAGACCTGGTCAGGTTGAATGGGAGCAGGAGCAATGGCACATTGGTTCCTAATGAGAAGCACAGTTATTTTCCCAAGCTGAAACTTGAATAAGAGGTGGTTGACTGGTTCTCCAGGGGTCAGTACTGGGTCCAGTCTTGTTCAATATATTCATCAATGACCTGGATGAAGGGATAGAGTGCACCCTCAGCAAGATTGCTGATGATACAAAGCTGGGAGGGGTGGCTGACACACCAGAAGGCTGTGCCACCATACAGAGAGACCTGGACAGGCTGGAGATTTGGGCAGAGAGAAACCTTATGAAATTCAACAAGGACGAGTGTAGGGTGCTGCACCTGGGGAGGAATAACCCCAGGCACCAGTACAGGTTGGGGGCTGACCTGCTGGAGAGCAGCTCTGTGGAAAGAGACCTGGGAGTCCTGGTGGACAACAGGATGACCATGAGCCAGCAATGTGCCCTCGTGGCCAAGAAGGCCAATGGCATCCTGGGGTGCATCAAGAAGAGGGTGGCCAGCAGGTCGAGGGAGGTCATCCTCCCCCTCTACTCTGCCCTGGTGAGGCCGCACCTGGAGTACTGTGTCCAGTTCTGGGCTCCCCGGTTCAAGAAGGACAGGGAACTGCTGGAGAGGGTACAGCAAAGGGCTACAAAGATGATCAGGGGACTGGAACACCTCTCTTATGAAGAAAGGCTGAGGGATTTGGGTCTTTTCAGTCTGGAAAAAGACGGCTGAGGGGGGATCTTATCAATGCTTATAAATACTTAAAGGGTGGGTGTCAGGAGGATGGGGCCAGGCTCTTTTCAGTGGTGCCCAGTGACAGGACAAGAGGTAATGGGCACAAACTTGAACATAGGAAGTTCCACCTAAACACGAGGAGGAACTTCTTTCCTTTGAGGGTGGCAGAGCACTGGAACAGGCTGCCCAGAGAGGTGGTGGAGTCTCCTTCTCTGGAGACATTCAAAACCCGCCTGGACACATTCCTGTGTAACCTGCTCTAGGTGAACCTGCTCTGGCAGGGGGGTTGGACTAGATGATCTCCAGAGGTCCCTTCCAACCCCTACCATTCTGTGATTCTGTGACTGCATCTTAGGTGTGGATTTCATCCTCCAACTAAAACCAGCCTCTGGCTCCCTTTAGGTTTCTTTCTCTCATGTTTGTGTATGTACATGTGTGTGCTGCTCCCAGCAGTTTTCCTGGAGACAGCTCAGTAAGGAGCACAAGGCCTGGCCTTCAAAGATGCAGATTTCCCTTGCAATCAAAATACTACAGGGAAGCGTGGGAAAAAGTAGGGGGAAGTGGAAGAAGGGAGAGAGGATCCCCCACTGCTGACAGTGACCCTGGAAAACCCCTGTCAATGGGTGCCACTGTAATTTCACAAAAAGACTCTCTGCACTAGTGGTGAGGTGCATAGGCCGCTCCTAGCGCTGGGGCTTGGTGGCTCGAAGCCCTGCCGGGAAAGCCCCGCTGCCGGTACACAACCTCTGCAAAACAGCCCTCCCCCCCAAGAGAGGATGGCGCTGGCAGTGCCCCGAGGCTCGGGGGCTTTGTCCACGACCGCAGCCCCGGGAGTTTGACGTATTGAAGGGAAAGGCGCCCGGTGCCCGCGGGCTTAACGGTCCCGGCGTGCTACGGGGGACAGTACCGGGAGAGACCTCCTCTGAGCACGTCCCGCGGTTGCCCCGGCAGCTCCGGCACTGCTGTCCGCAGCGCGGAAAGAGAAGGAGCAGCGCCCCTCCGCGCCGCCCAGAGAGGTCGTCCCAGGCTCTCGCTCGCACGTTGGGTCTGATCCCGTCTCGTCCCGTCCCCCCTCGACTTTTTTTAACGAACACACATCTCCTTCGCTGCCGCGCAGCAATTCACCTGCTCGGAGGCAGCTCACAAAGAGCCTCCTGGGCCAGGCGCGGAGCCGCGGCGGGCGAGTTTTTATCTGTCCTCCGCGCGAGTGCGCTGGGAGGTCTGCCCGGGCCGGAGCCGGGTGCGACGGGGCGCGGAGTGCAACGTCTTCTGTGCTGTCCCCGCTTCCCGCGGCTCCTCTGCGGGGAGCCGCGCTGGGGGCCAGTGTGCGCAGCCCCGAGGCTGGACGAGAATGCGCGCAGCTGTAACGGTAGCAATTAATGGCTACTTCGCAATGAACAGAGACGGGGAGGAGCGGTGCCAAAAAAGTAAACAATCACGTATAGTTTTAGAAGTGTTTAGCGCGGCCAGACTGGCTGCGTTTCATTAATTTTTACACTAAAACATATTAAAGTTGGCGATCCTCTGGTTTCAGTTTTAAAGAATGAGCCCTAAGTTGAAACAGGCTAGCTACTGTGCAACTTTAAATCCCTCAAGTCATAATCTTACACTGTGCTTTTCTAACTGGACGGGGTGTTTTTATTGCAAGGAACTAAGTCACCTCTTTAGTTAAAAAATAAAGTCAGAGTGAGAAAAATCTGGCACTTCCTACCACAGTATTCACCACTGTCATTATTTCTGCATCTTGGACCTCCCAGTATTTGTTGCAGCTTGAGGCCAAGGTGCCCCTAAAAGGATTTTCTTTTAAGGGCTTTAGAAATTGTTTAATGCTGCTTTCCTCCCGTTTCCCTCCTCTTTTTTAAAAGAAAAAAAAAATCTATATATGGATCGCGAGAAAGTTCTGGGCATGTATTTGTCTAAAAGCATCCCGAACGAAAAAAATCTTGAAAAGAAAATGAAGAAGAAAGGAGAGGCATTCCTTAATGGAAGTATTGCATGCAAAGAAGGCTGGATCTCTTTAAGGCTCCCCCTGAAACTGGCGATGCGTACAAGGGTTGCCTGCCTGGGTGGTCTCTCTACTTTGGTGAGCTGTTGCTAAGCAGCTAATAATAGGCATGTTTGCTGAGTAATTTCTACTCTCCTCGAGCCAATCCGCCTCGTAGAAACCCAAGCCATCTGACAGCCCCAGGGGCGGGCTTTCAGCTCTATTTTTCTTCCCTCTATCACTCCCTCCCTTCTACCCCTCCTCCTCCTCCTCTTTATCCAGACGGAGAAAATCCTTTTTTTCTTCTTCACCTCATCTCTTGAGCTGAGGGGCTCCAGCTCGGTCCTGCCGCACACACGCCGGGGAAGAGCGCTAGGCAGCCGCCCGCCCGCCGCCGCGGGGCAGAGCGCGGAGCCTCACCGTCCCCGCGACTCGCGGGTAGCACCCCGGCGCTGAGGCAGTATGGTGCAGCACGACGAGACAGCACATCCGCAGCCCGCCGTGCCGCTTCCGCGCCGCCGCCGCTGAACGGTTTCCCAGAGGCAGTGGTGGCCGGAGGAAGCGTTTTCAACGGGAGCGGAGGAAAGCGCGGCGGCAACCGCGGGGGGGGGGCAGGGAGTCGCGCCCGCCCACCCTCCCTGGGTGCGGGGAGCAACCGCCAGCACCTCGGGGACCGCACGCAATGTGGCAATGGGAGGCGCAGGGTACGACTCAGCAGGAGCGGCTGTGGCAGCAGCCACCGCCCAACATTCCGCGTGAAGTGGACGCGCAGAGGTGGCGGCAGCAGCAGCTTGCGGTCTGCAGCGCCGCCAGCCCCCCGCGGGCCCTGCCGCACTCCGCGGGCCACTGTCGGGCTCCGGACCCCGCCGCAGCGTCAGCAGCAACAGCACCAAAGGCAACTCCCTCACGCCGCCGGCAGCGGCGGCAACATGGCCTCAGCCGTTAACGTGTTGGAGCCGGAGACGAGCAGCAGTGCGGAGGGCGGCGGCGTACACCACGGCCGGGCGGTGAGGAGCGATAGCGGGAGGCGACGAAGGCCTGGAGGGAACCAGCGCGCCGCGGAGTCCGACCGGGAGTATCTGCAGCGACCAAGCTACTGCGATGCGGCTTTCGCCTTGGAGCAGATCTCAAAGGTGCATTCAATCTCTCAGACTTTTTTCAGAGATATATGCTAGTACTATTATTATGGGGGAGGTGTTTTCTCGTGGGGGGTGGAAGGAGGAGATGGAAATTTAACAGCCACCAATAAAATGCTGGGAAAAAGAGAGGGACGTCTGTGACTCTTTAGTGCGGGAGAGAGTGCTCTCCTTCCCTTCCTTCTTGCATACGCTTTCCCTGGTGTGTGTTTGTGCTGCGGAGCGCTCCTCTAGTTAAATGTCCCAGAGGCAGTTTCACCTCCCTCCCGGCCTCCCCCGGGTAGTTTGTGGCCCGCTCTCGCTTTTCCTCTCCTCTCTCCGCTTCCTTTGATTCTCTCTGCTCCCTCGTAGCATTCTGCAACACCAATCCCTAAACCGGAAAAGGGGAGAAAATGAGTGTCTGCTTTCATGGTAAAAAGTTGTGCTTTTGTGAAGTTCTCCATTGAGTGCCGAAAACGCGACTACCCTCAGAGAGGGGTTCTTATAGCAGAGAAAGTTTGTAACGTTTACCCCAGCGTTTGGAGGGAAAGTGAAAGTCGTAAATAAATTACTGCCTTAAATCTGTGCAGGTCGTACTGCGTTCCCCCAGCTCACCGACTTTATTGTTAGCATGGAAACGCCGGAGGTGCAGGAGTGCTCTGGAAGCCCAACTCGGGGAGGGGAAGGGGAACGGTCCCAACCGCTAACGTCTGCAAACCAAAAAATGTTCAAAATAAACAACCTCAAGAGACAATGCCTTTCTGCAAAGAGCATTTCATTTCATGGAGCAGATTTCTAGGCTTTGTAAAAAGGGGAAAGGCAAAAAAATCCATGTGGCTGCCCTCTTCCGTTCACAAATATTGTCGCAATTTACAGATGGCTGCTCTGCTTCCTAATTAAGATCTCACAGTGTCTCTAAACTCTATGGAAATTAATTTTTTATGATCTTACAGCACTGCTCACCATGTGGATCATGCATTTACTTTAGCATTAGTTGTGCTAAGGGCTGGGAATTGGAGAAATGGCAACAAATTTCTACAAAGTAGTTTTCCTTCACTATCGGCATCCCCACCACCCCACTCTCAGCCCTTTAGAGGTCTAATGAGAACAGGAAAGGGGACATTTTTTTTTCTCGACATAGGTTATTTCTCTCTTAGAGCCATGAATCTTGCCAGTATGAATGAGTGTGTTGCAACCTGAACTGGTAGCGGTGACTTGAGTGCAAGACAGTGATGGGCAGCTTAGGCAGGGAGCAGGCACACACACACTTGTTATAGATTGAGGCCCAATAATTGACAGGAACCAGTCCAATTAATCAAATTAGTTTATTAAGCAAGCGGCAACAAATTTGTTATAGATTGAGGCCCAATAATTGACAGGAACCAGTCCAATTAATCAAATTAGTTTATTAAGCAAGCGGCAACAAGCAAAACAGCGCTGGGCGGCCAGGGAGTCTTTGCTCCGCCAACGGCGCACACCCACTTCCCGAAAGTAGCTGATTATATACTCTTCTGGTTCCCGTATATGTGTCAATCCTGGTATATTCCGTGTCTGAGCGACCTGTTGCTAGGGGGTCGGTCTTGTCCCGCCTCCTGATGGTCGTGAGGCTGAAGGCTCCTCATCTTTATCAGTGTCCTTGGGGAGACTCTTTTCAGCTTATCTCACAACTTAGCTCTTCCCTTTGAAGTGTTAAAACACACCAGATGCCTGTGATTTAGGCCTTGAGGTATCAAAGTGCACCAGATAACACGCTGGATGCCTGCGATTTAAGTATGTGAAGAGTCGAAACAGTGTAAGTTTTCACCAGTCTTTAAGAAAGCCTCATTTGATTAACAAACATGATTCTGTTTATTACACGCTGTCTTGTTTATATGGATTTCAAGCAGTTATGGAATCCCAAACCTGCATGGTGGTTTAGCGATAGGATGGTTACCAGCAGCTACACATCTTGGCCTACATGAATACTTAATGGTGGTTGTAAGCTGCTCAGCTGAGTCATGGAATGAAGGCCCTTCACGAAGGACAGTGTTACTGTTTTTATTCCAAGGGACACTATGAGGATATGAGCATTTATGTGTAAATAACTGTTCTGCTTGTGTGTTAGTGCTTGGAGGGGGACTTTACCCATATGCCCTCTTGGAATAAGTGTGCCCTCCCTGCGTCAATGTCTGTCCCTGCCTCTTAACTACTAACCTTTCCTTGCCTTGTAGGGGAAAGCTACTGGAAGAAAAGCACCGCTGTGGCTGAGAGCAAAGTTTCAGAGACTATTATTTAAACTGGGCTGTTTCATACAAAAAAACTGTGGAAAGTTTTTGGTTGTTGGCCTTCTTATATTTGGGGCTTTTGCTGTAGGATTAAGGGCAGCAAATCTTGAAACCAACATGGAGGAGCTGTGGGTGGAAGGTAAGTCCAAGATCCCCTTTTTTCTGATGTCATCCCTCCCCACATTGCCCCTTCCATCTCAGGAGCTGGATAAAAAGAGCTTGAGTGTCGGAGACTTTAAGAGTGTGTGCATGCATGTGTGTGTATACATATGTATATAATAGACTTTCATGCAGAGGAGGGGCAGCTGACTGTTTGGGGGCTGAGCTGGCAGCCAGGGGAAGCTTACAAAGCGCTGTCTGTGCTGTTTTGCGGGGCTCTGTGAGGCTGGTGAACACCAGAGAGTGTGTATAGGTTGGGAAGGGGTGGACAGCAGGGCACGTGGCTCCAGGTGGCACATACTACTTCACCAGCCATGGAGAGGCTCTCCGAACAGGAGGGCTGCTGGCAGCAGTGTCTTTCTGGCCCCACTGCCAAAGATGGGAGTCTGCGCTGCAAGGAGGCCTCCCTTTCAACATTTTAGGAGTGCATGTGCCCATAGCAGGCCATGAGGAGCATGGCCTAGAGGGGTGGGTGCCTGTGTGTGGTCCTGTTTTTTTGGATAGCTTTCAACTGTGGGGGAGAAACATTTGTCTCAAGGTTTTAAAAAAAAAAAAAAAAAAAAAAGACTGCTGAAGTGAAGCCCGGCCTGGCCAGCCCAGAGGCTGTGGCCAGGCAGACAGGTGTGGGGTGACTGTGGGCACTGCCCTAGGCCAGAGGGCAAGATGTCCTCCAAAACCAGTCAAAAGGCTCGCCCGTTTTGCCTTTGTGTTGTTAAGCACCAGCGTAGGAAGGTTGCTTTGGTAAAGGAGAAGAAATTGTATTGGGAGACTGGGGATTTGTGTGCTTCCTTTAGAAATAGCCCCACCCCAGCATGCAGGTGGGGGAATGTGGAGCTGCTGCTTCCCTTGAGGGCCTGTAGGCAGTCAGCGTTACTTCCTTCTTGTCCGGGGGCCTGCTCAGGGTTGCTCTAGTCTGAGAGGCATGACTCCAGGTTGTCATTTTTTCTTTTTCAGGGAGAAAATATTATTTACTTAGCATCAGATTCCCTCTAGCTGTTTTTATGTAAAACCAGACTGACTTTGTTGACAGTGGTAGTTACTCTGGATTTATGTCAAAGTAGCTTGCAGCAGAATTTGGCTTATAAAAGTTAATACATAAAACTGCATAAGTGTCCTGGTTCCGGTGGGGATAGGGTTAACTTTTCCTGGTATTCCATGCCATGTGAGCCACGCCCACCCTGAGCTGCCGGGGGAGGGGGCAGGAAGTTGCTGCTTAAAAGCGGGCTGGGGCGTCCCGGGTCCGGCCGGTCGGCGAGCGGCGGGGAGCGGCGGTTCCGTAATCGCGTTTGTATATTCCCCTGTCCGTGTTGTTGTTGTTTGCCTGTTCCCTTTGCTGTCCTGTTAAACTGCCTTTGTCTCAACCCAAGAGTCTTGCCTTTTCTTACGATCCTTCCTGTATTAGGAAGGCACGTGCGAGCGGCACGTGGTTCTTTGTTGCCATCTGAGGCTAAACCACGACAATAAGTAATCATTAGTAAATACCTGTGTGCATTGAGAATTTAGCGCTGAGTGCAAAGTTATCAGCTATTATCAAGATGGTCTTGCCCTGTGGATGAGTTATAGCGTATAGGACCAGATTTGCAGATGACAGCCATATTGGTGTCAAGATGAAGTTCATGGATCATCTAGTGAGTATCGTTCTTTCTATTTTGAAAAATAAGGTGCTACTAATTGAACTTTTTTGGTACACGTAGTTGAGGAGCAAAAAATACGATGAAATCAGCCCCCACAGCCGAGAAAAATAGAGCAGGCACTGCAGGGTCCCACCCATAGGCAGAGATGTACATTCAGAATCTGTTCTGGTCATTAGGTGCTGTGCACCTTAATTACCAATGCACAGTTGTGAACATTCTTTTTTCCTCAGCATTTTTTTCTTAATTCCTTGTGAGATTGTTGTGGCAAAGTTTCTTTTGTCAATTTTTGCTCTTACTTTTTTGTCTCTGCTTTTTTATAAGTGTTTGGTAAATAACGTTTGATTGTAGTTCCATCTAGCACTTGTCCCTGAGGTTTATTATCCTGATATTACTGTGGTTCACTTACTAGGAAGGGTATTCCCATCTTATGCCACCTGCTTCTTCTGACAGTTTAATAAAAGAAACCGCTTGCTGACAACATCTCTGTGACTGGCCCAGCAGTAAAAATTCAGTTCTCAAGGAAAAATCACAGAATGGTTGAGGTTGGAAGGCACCTCTGCAGATCATCTGGTCCAACCCACCCTGCTCAAGCAGGGCCACCTAGAGCCAGTTGCCCATGTCCAGATGACTTTTGAATATTTCCAAGAAGGGAGATTCCACAAACTCTCTGGGCAACCTGTTCCAGTGTTCAGTCACCCTTACAGTGAAAAAGTGTTTCCTGATGTTCAGACAGAACCTCCTGTGTTTCAGTTTGTGCCCATTGCCTCTGATCCTGTCACTGGGCACCACTGAAAAGAGCCTGGCTCTGTCCGTTTTTCACCCTCTCTTCAGGTATTTATATACATTGATGAGATCCCCCCCTAAGCTGCCTCTTCTCTAGGCTGAACAGTCCCAGCTCTCTCAGACTTTCCTCATCTGTGAGATGCTCCAGTCAGTCCCTTAATCATCTTCATGGCCCTTTGCTGAACTCTCTCCAGTACGTCCATGTCTCTTGTACTGGGGAGCCCGGAACTGGACACAGTACTCCAGGTGTGGCTTACCCAGTGCTGAATAAAAGGGAAGGGTTACCTCCATTGACCTGCAGTTGGAACCTGCTGTGTACAACACAGGGCAGCCCATGATCTCCTACAGAGGTCACCCCTGCAGCACACCCCACCACCCCCCTCACCAAACCCCTGCCAATTATTTCAATGCGGCTATTGCATTCTAAATCACTGATAGGTCTCTGTCAAGTTCCATCTTGACAGGTATACATGTCACTGCTCAGGATTGATGCTCATTGCTGAACAGCTAATGCATCAAAAGAATAAAGTATTTAAAATTCCTCTTTCATCTTTAAGAGTTTTAACTTGGTGAAACTCTAGTTTAGTCTAGAATAGTGCAACTATTCTTTGGTCACTGAGAAGGTAAAGGGTGAAACCTGAACTCATTGAAAGTAGTGGCAGAACTTGGAATTACTTTAGTATAGCCTGGCCTTCACCCAGCGTTTCTACAAAACTGTACCAGACTAATACATGACAAGTGCCCTCACTCTACCTATTATGGGAAGGGAAACAGGAGGATCTTGTTCTGTAGAACTGCCCCCCCCCCAAGTTGTAAGTACATGCTTCCTTTTGCCTTTGAAACTTCATAGGAGTTTAATTTACTCGAGGCTCCAGAAAATTAATCTTCATTATTATTTCCAAACTTATCATGCTGTGGCTAATGTCTGTGCCAGAATGTGCACTATAAATCCTTGTTTGGAAGGATCTGTTTCCTTTTCTGTTGGAACATGTACGCTTAGACAGGGCACTGCCTTGGTTGCACCATTCCTTTCTTTCTCTCTCCTGAGCTTTGAGTGAATTCCTGCACCCTGGGATTCTGCTGATTCTGAACAGGTCGAGATGGGCATTTTTGTAGTACCAGAGAGCTTGGAGATTTTGGTGCGTAAATCCAGGAGTGAAATAGAACGTAGTGAAAGCCACATTACTTTCTTGTTCCCTGTGCCACTGCTGTTGAGCAGGAACAGAGGGAATGTAGGTAAGCAGTAGGGCTGGCTCAGCAGTAGGGCAGGCTGCTGCTGGAGTTGTGGTGCCATGTGGAGGTATTGGTGAGTGGTTTGAGGTCTATTAGTTCCTATTACTTAAGTGGACTCTTTTTGTAGAAAATGGGCCTTCCTTTCTCATTATTCCTCAGCAGACATTGGGTTCAGACAAGAGTGAACTCTGAAAGCCATGGACACTCAAAATTACTTTCAACAGAGAATGCATTAAAGAAAACTCCTCACCCTGACTCCATTTATTTTCATGATTTATTTTTTCTGTGGGAAGAGATGGTCCAACAACTGTTACTAAATAGTGTTTGTGGTGGCTCCTCAGAAAGGTAATAAGATGCACAATGTATGCATGTAACAATTCCTGACCACTCAACAAATTTAAAGGATATTACATGTAAGTGAATGTTTCAGTTATGCATAACTGTTAGGAGGCTCTGAAATATGACAGCTTCCAGGTGTATGAACTGATTAATTCCTTTGTTTAGATTATACTCCACAGCAGATGTCTAGATTAGTGCTGTCTGGACAAAGCTATGGGAGATTTGTCTGGTTTCCACAATGCCATGTTTATATTTCATTTGGATTTCTCCTTCAAAGCTGACCTCCCTATGTCCTGTTGGAGTTGTGTCCACTGGGATGCTAATTTTACCATGTCTGCAACTGCTTTCCTTTTGGTGTCTAATAGAATATGTTCTCATCTTGATACTCATGGATTTTTATGCATGACTTGTTATCAAACTGTGCTTGCAAAATGTTCTGCCCCACAGCTACCTATTTAAGAATATTCTGTTTGGTTAAAATACTGTTTTGGTTATAGACCTTGTAGAACTGTTCCTTGTCAGGCTTTTTCTCCTGTGTGTAGAATTAAGTTCAGTCTTCTAGCTTTTGCAGAGTATTTTTTCCTCTCCAAAGATGATGATGTGGCTATACGTGATCCTAGCTGCTCTTTTTGGAGTTCAGTAGGAGCTAAAGTACAGAATTTTACCAAGCGGTTCATTATTCTTTATCTACCCCATGTTTCTATCCTACAGTTGTATATATTTCCTTAATCTTTCTTATTTATCTTCAATATGCCTTTGCTTCTCTTAATTTCTCTAATCACTCCAGTTTTGTACTATGTAGGAAGTCTTTCCCTATTTGTGATTGTTAGTAACTCTATCTGGGAAAACCTGAAGAAGCTAGTAAAACTCCTTAATGGCTAAGTCACAGTTCTACAGTAAGGAGTGTAGTTTCCTGTCAGAGTTTGGAAAGGTATGGATATGCAACTTCCACTATTACTGGTAGAAACTATGAGCTTCTACTATTGATACTTTACTGAGGGAGCAGATTTCTGAGATAGCACTGAGTTTTCTCTTGTGAGGCACTATGGAACATGATTTGTAGTCTCCATCCTTGGAGATATTAAAAACCTGACTGGACACAGTCCTGGACAACCTGCTTTAGCTGACCCTGCTTGAGCAGGATGGCTGGACTAGATGATCTCACGAGGTCCCTTCCAACCTAAACGATTCTGTGATTTCTGTGTACTGAAAATGCATAGTATCTTATAATAGCCACTTTATTTCTCTGCCCATGAATCAAGAGGGAGAACAGGAAAATGTTTGGTGCCTGTTTTGTATGATTTATGCTATTTATTTTTCTATTTACAGTATACTAAATATGAATGATGAATGCCAGATGTTCATCCTTGTTCATCCAGTGATGTTGACTTGTAATAATTTTGACCTATTGTGTATTGCAGGGTCTTACTAGAAATAGGTGGAATGGAATTACAAGGAATAACTTTGAATTCAGAATTTAAAAAAAAAATATTCTTATTCTTCTTAGCTGTATAAACTTTTTTTCTTTAACAGGAAGGTTTAATAACCATAAATACAATTTACTTGCTTTTTTTCCCTGTTATTTTTATTCAACATCACCTCAGTTGCTATAAACATCCTGAATTTGGCAGAGCGCGCAGTTTTCTGAGGTAAAAAGCCCTTTATAGAAACTGATGACCATATATATGCTTTCACGTATGGGAAGATTTAAATTTTGTTGTTTAGAATGAATGTCTTGGCTTTAACTTCTGCTTTTTTTTTTTTTAAAACTTAATTGTTTCAGTCCTTGAGCAAAATATGAGATAAAGGAATGAGGAAAAACATAATCTGACTCCTACAAAGATGCTGTTCCTTTAGAGAATCGTACAGAACTTCATTCTAGCTTCAAATATACAAGTCTTCATTGTATATTTGAAACATCTGTATATTTCTCATGTGTAAGAAAAAGCTGATAATTTAAGGCACATGTGCATTGTTGTGCACCCATATACCTGAGGCTGGAATTGAGCCCTTGAACATAGAAGACCAAAAGGTCAACCTTCTCTTGTTTACTAGTTCAGTGCATTTCTACTCTTCAGTCGGTAACTGAAAGCTAAGTGCAACAAAGTAGAAATGAGCACTGTTAAGTCAGCTTGTATGATTCCACTCACCCTCCAGAATCATTGCTTAAGGGCTTCTAGCCTCTAGCTCAGGAATCCTGCCCAAAAATGCCAGATGTATTACACAGTCAAGCATTGCAATGTAGTGTTCTGTGCCATGAGATCAAGGTGGTCCATCTATTTAAAAAAAGAAAAGAAAGGGGGGAAAATCCACACATTCTGAAATAGGCACATTAGTTGTGTTATTTGTGTGTTTGGCTGCACAGACAGTATTTTGGATCTGAAAGAGTGCAAATAAATTAGTGCTTTGAACTGGCAGATAATAACAACTGAAACAGATGCTAGAAATCAAGATATGGCTTGTCTGAGTCTGATTAATTTAGTGAAATAGGGATGTAATGTGTAAAATATTAGAGAAAAGTAGAGACCTTCACCATGTACTCATGCACATGAAAGCAGAGTAGACAAAGGATGGAAAGTAGGGAAGGCAGAGGCATAGGGTTCTTCTTGACCTCATGCTGTGTAATGGAAAGACTGAGTGTGTTACTGCACCTTCTGGATATAAACATTGCAGAGTTGTTCTTGTTTTTAATTAAATATCCTTTGATGTGTATTAAAAATTAATTACCTTCCAGTGTGCTTATCTTCTTCAGATTCAGTAGTGAATATAGGAGGTTTATTTGCACATTTCTCCATTTTGTATATGAACATGTCATTTCATAACACTTAAAAACTAGTTGAAAGGAGATTCTGCAATTCTGGCCTGAAAGGGAAATTAAGAGTGATGCAATAATCGGATTTATGTTTGAGTTATTGGACAAATCTCTGAGTTGCTGTAACTTCCTTGGATGTGTGCAGAGGGGAAAGGGTATGTTTTCCTGTATTAGTTTTCCTGGAGGATGTTTCTTGTGCATTTCTCTTGTTTGATTGTCCACTTGAGCCTGATTGTGATTTCATTTACACTGGTCTTATTCTACTGACTTCTTGAGGGGAAGTTATTCCTCATACTCAGAAAAGAAGCCCTTGCTGTTTAGAAAATGATGTTAAGTGGTAAATAATAGAAAATATGATACTCTAGTGCAAGTTATTAAGACCATGAAACAAAATAAAATGAAAATGCATTTATTATGACTTTGAACTGTAGATAAAAGCTAGCAATTTGAGAGAATTGTGATCAGGCCTAAACATCTGTCTCTCTCTAGAGATTTGGGGAAACAGGATAACCTTTTTTATTCCTTTTTTTAAAAAAAATAAGCTACAGTTTCTCATGGCTGGCAAAAGAAATCTTTCCCCCCTTTTGTTTCCTACACCAATTGATTTATCATTTTGCTTGCAAGCAGACTTAGAATGTTAGGGCAGAAACACGCTCGCTTTTTTCTCGTAACTGTTTTGTTGAGGACCAAAACCAGTTGACTTGAATAAATTTTTCTGTGGTCTGAATGAAGTCAGCAGCGTGGAAAAAATCTTACCATTCAGGTCCATCTGAATGTACATTTCAGCCACACAGTAAGTTCTATTGGTAGGCAGTGGACTGCTAAATACAACCATTTTTCACAGCAGAGTGTTAGACAGTTGATTAGCATAATTAGCACAGAGTAGGCTATTCATATGATAATATTAAGTGTGTAAATGCCAGTTGCGGTGTAAAATTTATGTCAGGGGTCGACAGAGCTGTGCAAAAGTATTGTGTCACAGCTGCAGGTCAAAGCCTCCATTGCTTTACCTCTTTTCTTGTGTGGGTGAATGCGCTAAACCAAAGAGAAGGACAGACAGAAATATAACAGATAAGGCTTTGCACAGAACTGGGCTGATCAATCAAGAGGGACTGCTCTTGGAAAAAAAATAAAAGAAAGAAAAAGGTCGGTCCCAAAACTACACACACACACAAAACAGAAGTCCCTCTTTCTCTATAGATTTCTTTTGCATCATGCGGGCTACAAATGTGTTGCTGTCTTTGCGTGATGCCCTTATGATGGGGGGAGGGGTTTCTTTGGGGAGAAAGGTAAGAGTTTGGTAATTGTGCTTTAAGGACCAAAAGCAAACAAAAAAATTGAATTCTGCTTCTCCTTTCTGCATTCCAACCCACAATTTCTTTTTTTTTTTTGTCTCTGTTACTTATTGCACTTATGGTCTAGGAATTAAATAGCCTTGAAGGTAACAGCATTATATGTAATAAAATTTCAACAGTGCAACAGTCTTCAAGTTGCATGACTGGTTTTAGAATATGTGCCAAAGGTTCCTCTGTGGTTTTGTGTGTGGGTTGCTACGCTTATTCCCCAGGTTCTTCCCACCTCCTAAACCACTAATTTTTTTTTAATAAATTTAAAGTTTTATAAATTTAATACA
This sequence comes from Larus michahellis, assembly GCF_964199755.1. NCBI lineage: Eukaryota > Metazoa > Chordata > Aves > Charadriiformes > Laridae > Larus > Larus michahellis. The sequence continues at coordinate 20,127,389 of NC_133929.1, read as the reverse complement.
GATTTCTTGTTTTAAAGTAATACAGCATTGAAGTGTATGCATCTTTTTAAACAGCCAATGGGGAAATCTGTAAATTTCTTTGTTGCCATAAACTGTTCATTCATATATTTCACATTTGCAACTTTTTTCTTTTGTATCGTTTTGTAGTCAGCTATGAGTGGTGGTGTTGACAGAATATAGTTCCCACCACACTGACCTTGAGATGAAACTTCCTCACAGCTGCAGGGAGTCCTTATAAATCAACCCCTAATCCAGCTAATCCTGATTGCAACAAAATCATGAAAGTGGTTCCTGGTGATGTGTGTTTCCCTGCATAGATGCAGAGAGAAGGGTTAGAAATAAATCAGTCCAGAGTGATGTTCTTCGCAGGCTGGGGAAGCCTGTGTGTGAAGCTGGGGGTTCCATTGTGTTCTGCCCCATGCGGCCTCAAGTGGAAAGACAATGAAAGGAGGGCTCACTATATAATGGTGAAAATAGTGCTCAGTGCTGAGAGGTGATGTCAACTCCACAGAAATTGAGAGAAGGGAGCTGGGGTTAATGTTATGCAACAAGCTGAATGCACTGATAGCATATATTGCAAGCACTGACACTGTCTTTATGTGAATTTTAAGAGGTCTTAACTAATTGTACAGAAATCATAGAATAGTTTGGGTTGGAAGGGACCTTTAAAGGTCATTTAGTACAACCTCCCCTGCAATGAGCAGGGACATCTTCATCTAGATCAGGTTGTTCAGAGCCCTGTCCAACTTGACCTTGAATGTTTCCAGGGATGGGGCATCTACCACCTCTCTGGGCAAATCGGTTTAATAAAATCTCTGGTATTTTATGTATACTTGCTACAGCAGGGGCATTTTCCCTCCTATTTCTAGAGATTCTAATAACTTTGGGTTTAAAGGGAGAATAGATCAGTTTTGCAATGCGGTAGGATTGGTAGTGAAGTAAAATTATCTGAATGATCAGGCTAGCCAAATGTAGAAAGTAAAGATTTTTTGTGGGGTTTGTTTGTTCATTCATTTGTTTAACTTTCTTTTCCAGTTCTTTGTGTCTTAGAATAAACTTAGACATATGGTCACACTCTCAGTATATCTGACAGGAATCTCTAATTACATTCTTACACAAAGTCAAATGTGCTCTTTACTGCTTGGTGTGAATAGCAAGCAAACTAAGAGAAATGGGCCTCTTGACAGATGCAGCACTGTCTTGGGAGCTGGTGGCCAGTAAGAAATACTGAGATGGGAGGAGCCATGACAGGCAGCAGATTCAGTGCTGGGGGAGCGGTGACCTGACCTGATTGTGTCTGACAGTGAGAGCAGTTTTGCTTCAGTGCAAAGCAATTCAGAAGGAAGCTGCTTAGGTAACAGCAGATGGTACAGCAAGCAGCTGGTAGGGAATACTTGCAAGAAACTATGTTGTCTGTCTGGACTTCTGTAAGGCCTTTGACACAGTTCCCAAAAACATCCTTCTCTCTGAACTGGAGAGATGTAGATTTGATGGGTGGACCGTTTGGTGGATGAGGAATTAGTTGAATGGTCGCATCCAGAGGATAGTGGTCAACGGCTCAGTGTCCAGATGGAGATCGGTGATGAGTGGTATCCCTCAGGGGTCTGTATTGGAATCTGAATCATAGAATCATTTTCAGTATGATTGAGGATTTTGGCCACCAAAAACTGTGGCTCAACTCTGACCTGAATGGATCATATCTTTGGAAGAAAGGCTACTTCGCTCTCCATATCCATTTATTTCTCAATCTCTTTGTTGAAATGGTCAACAAGGATACCAATTGTGATGGTGGTTTTCTATAAGATGGACACCTGCCCACTAGGAAATGGATTGAGACCACCAATTCATTTCACATAAGCTACTAAGTATCTGTCAGATTGTAAACAACTTGTGGTCACTACTGTTCCTGGTTGGATTAGAACTAGTGACCCAGAGGTGAATAGCTCACATCCAGTTACCAAGAATGTGTCCCAGCTCAATAAGCAGCTACTGAATTTTATGTTTAATTGGAAAGTTTGAATTACATGTACAAGTTTTGTCTGTTTTGTATTCTTGTGCATTTTTTTGCTTCTTATATTTTTTTTATTCAGTTTGTATAGTTCTTTTTTTTTTACTGCACTTTCTCAACCCAGAGAGGCATCAAGGAAGTGCATCCAAAATATATAAATTTTTTTTAGCAATAAATCTATTTTACCTCATCAGAAATATATTTTTTCTGCCTTTAGGTAATAGATGCATACATGTAAAATCAGCTTTTATTTGATTTTTAGAAATAAAAGGGTTTCACCCTTAAAGTTGCAGAGAAAGTTTCACAATATGAGGTGAGGCAACTGTTGTTGAAATGTCTTCCTGAGTCTGCAGACAGTTTTGTGTCCTTGTCACTGTCCTGAACTTTGTCAAACTGTGACAGAATGAAAACTGATCTTTGATGACTGTTTTTATTTATTTTTGCTATTTGTAACCATGTTAGAATTAATGAAATTTGTAACAGCAACATTGGAGTCATCTCCAGCATGTGTGAGGAATGTAACTTATATCATATGATGGGTTGGGAAATAAAAAGCGGTCTTTTGAAGTGCTTTGGTGTTTTCTGTAACTTTATTTTATTTGTAGCAGACAATCTTTTCCCCCTCTTTTTTAAAGCAGAAATTAAGAACCTGACATTATCTAATTCTCAGTGTGACAGAAATGGTTGAGATGGTCACATTAATTTTCCTAGAAGCCAGTGCTGGACTCAGTTTCAGGCACACCCTATTAAGCCTTTATTTTGCACAATGAAATAAGTGGGCAGAAAAATCAGTGCAGGTAGCAAAAACGTTGTTAGAATATAACCCTGACGGACTTTGTGAGATCTGTCCTTAGCATTGTTAGAATATCAGAACATATGTGATAATGTCTTACAATCAATAGTTAATAAATTCAGAGACTGACCATGTAAACCAAAATCAGTTCAAAAGGTAATCTTCATAACCTGCCAGAGAACTTCAGCTCTTGTATATTAATTTCTTTTAAGGAGTTTTCAATCCTGTGTGATTAATACTTGGCTGTTATATTTTGTTGTCATGGAGTATGTTATCAATACAAATGGAAATTGTTATTGATGTCGTTAAGTATTGCCTTCTGTTATGTTACAGGTATAAACTTTTCTAATCCTGGTGCACACTTAGGACAGGGAGCTGAAGCTGTGGCTGTCTGGTTTATCTGCATACCATTGTAATGGACTGAAACTAGATTTTTTTTCTGCTGTTTTTGAGAAACACCAGTATACACGTGTAATAGAGATGGCATATAGGAACAGTACAGAGAGAGACTAAGTGAGGAAGAGGAGTAGAAGGAAGCCCTTAACAGCAGTCAAAGCTGAGAAAGGCATACTATGTACAAGGCCAGGAAGAGAGGTAGAATAATGGAAGACCCTTCCTGGTTACTGTCCCAGCAGGGAGAAGGTGCTGAATGGAGAGAAGGCAGGGTGCCTGTAGCTTCCCATGGGCGCTTGCCCACTGTGGAGTGCTGGAGGTGGCATGGAATAGGAGAGGCTGCATAGTCTCCTTGCAAGTCCAGATTGGTTTTGTCTTCCTCTGCACACTGCTGTTTTTTGGGTTGGATAGTAAAGGTTAAGTCTCAGGTGACTGCATTGGGATATATTTCTCAGTCTTTGCTTTTATATGGTTACCAAGTCATGAAGGTGGTTGTGGACATTATTTTATTCCTCTCTAGTCACATTCTAGTGATAACAAGTATTGCAAATTGAAGATGTTGTCTGCATTGGGCATTGCTCAAGCAGTAATGGAAACATAAGGGGCACTGATCTACACATCTGATTTATCAAAAAGGGTCAGTATCCTTTGGAGGGGTGAAATTTATGTGACTTGTTCATTACTATTAGAGGTATGATTTCAGTGCTTTGAGTTGTCAATGTAAAACTGTTGGACCAGACTCCTCTAATGATACACATTTACAATACTGGAAAAATTGAAAATGTGGTATCTCTCGAAGTGGAAGTATATTCTCCCCCCACCCCTCCAAGTGCTCAAATAGAAACACTTTAATGCCATAGTCTTTAGAAGGGGGATTCTCCTGAAAATTTTGTCCTGTTCAGGCACCTCAAACTGATCACATGAAAACTGAGGGTCCAAAACCAGTAGTTACTTCTGGAAGTTTTGACTTTGGTTTTTCAAAGTCTGTCTTCCACATTGGTGGGCAAATATTTTTATCCCAAGTGTTTGGCTCCTAGGAATGTTCCTTTATATAGAGAGCTTGTTCTCTATTAAGCTATTTGTAGTGCAGTTGTGCACAAGGTAGCTATTGAATGGTTAGTAAAAGTAGTGTTCATATCAAAAAAAATAAAACCACCTCAGGCTATATGTTGCAATTCCAGTAGCTTGAAATGGAACATTGTAAGGTATCCTAAAAAAGAAATAATTTCATTCATAGAATCCTAGAATCGTTTAGGTTGGAAAAGACCTTTAAGATCATCAAGTTCAACTGTTAACCTAATGCTGACAAAACCACCGCTAAACCATGTCCCTAAGCACTACATCTACATGTCTTTTAAACACCTCCAGGGATGGTGACTCAACCACTTCCCTGGGCAGCCTGTTCAAATGCTTGACAAACCTTTCAGTGAAGAAATTTTTCTTAATATCTAATCCAAACCTCCCCTGGTGCAATTTGAGGCTGTTTTCTCTTGTCCCATCGCCTGTCACTTGGGAGAAGAGACCGACCCCCACCTCGCTACAACCTCCTTTCAGGTAGTTGTAGAGAGTGATAAGGTCTCCCCCCAGCCTCCTTTTCTCCAGGCTAAACAACGCCAGTTCCCTCAGCTGCTCCTCATGGGACTTGTTCTCCAGACCCCTCGCCAGCTTCGTTGTCCTTCTCTGGACACGTTCCAGCACCTCCGTATCTTTCTTGTAGTGAGGGGCCCAAAAGTCAGCACAGTATTAGAGGTGGGGGTCTCACCAGTGCCGAGTATAGGGGGATGATCACCTCCCTACTTCTGCTGGCCACACTGTTCCTGATACAGGCCAGGATGCTCTTGGCCTTCTTAGCCACCTGGGCACACTACTGGCTCATATTCAGCCGGCTGTTGACCAACATCTTCAGGTCCTTTCCCACTGAGCAGCTTTCCAGCCACTCTTCCCCAAGCCTGTAGCATTGCATGGGGTTGTTGTGACCCAAGTGCAGGACCCAGCACTTAGCCTTGTTGATTCCTTATGAATAACTAGACAGCAAATTAACAAGTAATTACTTTTTGCTGTCACTCATTGCCTCCTTTAGGATCAAGATCTGCTAGTGTAGCAGAGGTCAAACTTAATCCTAAAACTACTCAGTATGAAATAGACTGAAGTTTCTAGTAGCAGGTTCTGGAGCTTTTATAAGCATGGTAATGTAATACCATGTAAATGTTGAACATTAATCATGAGAAAAGTATAGGTAAGAAAATTACATTTGAAGTAGAAAAGAGTACATGAACTGAATGACCCAATAAATTCAAAACTCCTAGCAAGTCAGTGGAAATCTGTCAGTCAGAAACTGTGACAATGACTTTCATGCTTGTGTGTTTGGAAGGTGCGTCACTTATTCCCTCAGCAATTTTGCAGATGACACCAATCTGAGTGGTGAAGCCTGAGGGAAGGGATGCCATCCAGAGGGATCTTGACAGGCTTGAGGAGTGGGATAATGTGAATCTCATGAAGTTCCACAAGGCCAAGTGCAACGTCCTGCATCTGGGTTGGGGCAATCCTCAATACAGACTGGGTGATGAATGGATTCTTCTCTGCATTCCAGCAGAGAAGAACTTGGGGGTACTGGTGGATGAAAAATTGGACATGAGCTGGCAATGTGCGCTTGCAGCCCAGAAAGGCAATCGTATCCTGGTCTGCATAAAAAGAAGCGTGGCCAGTGGGTTGAGTGAGGTGATTCTCCCCCTCTACTCCACTCTCATGAGACCTCACCTGGAGTACTGCGTCCAGCTCTGGGGACACCAGCACAAAACGTGGACCTGTTAGAGCAGGTCCAGAGGAGGGCCGTGAAAATGCTCAGAGGGCTGGAATGCCTCTCCTATGAAGAAAGGCTGAGAGAGTCGGGGTTGTTCAGCCTGGAAAAGAGAAGGCTCCAGGGAGCCTTTCAATATAGAAAAGCATTTCAATATATAAAGGGGGGAGGCTTTTTATCAGAGCCTGTAGTGACAGGACAAGGGGCAATGGTGTTAAACTGAAAGTGAGTAGATTTGGACTGGACATAAGGAAGAAATGCTTTACGCTGAGGGTGGTGAGACACTGAAATAGGTTGTCCAGAGAAGATGTGGATGCCCCATCATTAGAAGTGTTCAAGGTCAGGTTGGACTGGGCTTTGAGCAACCTGATCTAGTAAACGATGTCTCTGCCCACGGCAGGGGGGTTGGACTACGTGATCTTTAAGGTCCCTTCCAACCCTAACCATTCTATGATCAGTGTTGTGCAAATGTATACTAGCTATGAACAGTTTTGGTTTTCTTAGTGTTTCTCACTGTCGTGGTTTGGGCCAGACTGGCCACTGAGACAAACAACAGACTTAAGATGCACCAAAGCATTTTATTGTGTGATGACTGGGTGTTGTGTTTAACCCTGGTAGGCAGCTAAGTACCACACAGCCACTCACTCACTCCTCCCAAGCAGAATGGGAAGGAGAATCGGAAGGGTAAAAGTGAGAAAACTCATGGGTTGAGATAAAGACAGTTTAATAATTTTTTAAAAAGAGAAGAAAAAAACAACCCAGCAACAAAGAGAGAGGGGAAAAAACCAAGAAAAACAAACGATGCAGAATAAAACAATTGCTCATCACCAACCGACCTATGTCCAGCCAGTCCCCAAACAGCAGCCCCCGCCAACCTCCACCCACCCCCCCAGATTTACTGCTGAGCACGATGGCATAGAGTATGGAATATTCCTTTGGTCAGCTGGGGTCAGCTGTCCCAGCTGTGTCCCCTCCCAACTTCTTGTGCACCCCTGGGCCTATTCGCTTCTGGGTCAGCATGAGAAGCAGAAAGGCCTTGACGCTGTATAAGCACTGTTCAGCAATAACTGAAACATCCCTGTGTTATCAACACTGTTTTCAGCACAAATCCAAAATATAGCCCTATACAGGCTACTATGAAGAAATTTAACTCTATCCTGACCAAAACCAGTACATTCTCCACACCTTATTACATACCATTTACATTGTGCTCAGGTCCCACACTATCCAATACATCCTCATTAATCAACTCTCCCCTTCCTGTCCTTTGATATATACACAGATATCGTTCCCTTAGTCTTTGGACCACTCCTGTAAAATGTCTGTAAAATTTTCATAAATGTCTGTTGAGTTAATTTAGTCCATGAATTTGGGCTCCATCTGTTATGCTGGTCACTCAGGACAGGAGAGGTGTTGTGGGCACCAAAGCCAGCTCAGCTCACATCACTGCTGCACTTGCACTGCTTCTTGTGAGGCTCGTCCTGACCAAAACCAGTACACTGGGACTGTGATGCAAGTGCTTGGTAACAGGATATAGAGCCTTCACCTTTAGTTCATGGGTTCAGATCTACCTCAAGTTAAGGATGACTAAAACTTCTTACTGCCTGACAGCTGTTCATTGCTCTTGGGGAAGAAGATATGATTTTCCTCAGATAGATCTTAGCAACATGGTGTCCATATTGACAATTACCACGCTCTACAGGTTCCCGAGAAGGACAAAGTACTTTAATCAGCTTCCATTTAAGTCAGGGGGGAAGTTCAGGAGGAGCAGCAATGTGCTTAATGGTACAGGAGACCGACTTGCTCAAGTCCAGCTGCTCTTGGGAACAAAAAGCCAGGTTGATGAAAACACAGACACGCCACCAGTGAAGGAAGAGTTAGTATGCGAACTATTACAGGAGCTTGATCCCTACAAATCAATGGGCCCTGACACTATCCACCTGAGGGTGTTAAGAGAGCTGGCTGACGTCATTGTGAGGCCACTCTCCATAATCTTTGAGAAGTCGTGGAAATCAGGCCATGTCCCAGAAGACTGTAAGAAGGCTAATGTCACCCCCATCTACAAGAAGAGCTTAAAGGAAAATCCAGGAAATTATAGGCCCATCAGCCTTACTTCAGTCCCTGGGACAGTTATGGAACAAATTCTCCTGGGGGCTATCACAAGTCAAACGAAGCATGTGATTGGGAAAAGACAGCATGGATTCACCAAGGGCAAATGGTGCTTGACAAGCCTTCTACGAAAAAGTAACCTGCTCGGTTGATGTGGGGTGAGCAGTGGACATTGTCTACCTGGATTTCTCCAAGGCTTTTGACACCGTTCCCCACAGTCTCCTCCTAGAGAAACTCATGCGTTACAGTCTAGACAAGTGGTCTGTGCAGTGAGTGGGGAACAGGCAGACAGGCCGCACCCAGAGGGTGGTGGTAAATAGCTCCTTTTCAAACTGGCAACCTGTCACAAGTGGGATCCCCCAGGGACTAATACTGGGCCCAATGCTGTTTAATATCTTCATAAGTGATATGGATGATGGGATCAAGTGTACCCTGATGAAGTTTGCTGATGACATCAAACTGAGTGGGGAAGTGGACACTTCGGAAGGGAGAGCCACCCTGCAGGAAGACCTGGACAGGCTGGAAGAGTGGGCTAACAAGAACCTTATGAAGTTCAACAAGGACAAGTGTAAGGTCTTGCACCTGGGAAAACATAATCCAGGAGTACAGCACAGGCTGGGATCTACCCAGCTGGGGAGCAGCTCTGTGGAAAGGGACCTGGGGGTCCTGGTGGACGACAAGCTCAATATGAGTGAACAGCGTGCTGCTGCGGCAAAGCAAGCCAACAGGATGCTGGGTTGCATCAACAAGGGCATCACCAGCAGAGACAAAGAAGTCATTATCCCACTCTACTCAGCGCTTGTCAGGCCACACCTGGAATACTGTGTTCACTTTTGGTCCCCGCTATGCAAAAAAGATGCAGACAGGCTGGAGACAGTCCAGAGAAGGGCCACAAAGAGGACCAAAGGACTGGGAAGCCTGCCATATGAGGAAAGGCTGAGAGAACGGGGTTTGTTCAGCCTTGAGAAAAGAAGGCTTAGGGGCGACCTTATCACCATGTTCCAGTATTTAAAGGGTGGCTACAAAGAAGATGGAGACTTCCTTTTTACAAGGAGTCACATGGAAAAGATATGGGGTAATGGGTATAAGTTACTCCTGAGGGGATTCCGATTGGACACAAGAGGAAAATTTTTCACAATGAAAACAATCAGCCATTGGAATAATCTCCCTGGGGAAGTGGTGGATTCCCCAACATTGGACACTTTTAAGATTCAGCTGGACAGGGTGCTGGGCCATCTTGTCTCGACTGTGCTTTTGCCAAGAAAGGTTGGACCAGATGATCCTTGAGGTCCCATCCAACCTGGTATTCTATAATTAAGTCGCATCTCCTGTGTTCTGGCAAAGAACTAAGAAAGGAGCCTGTGGTTATCCGGGGAGGGGGGATGACACACACACAAATGACACATGGACGCACGGGTCTTCCCTCTTCTCTGGAAAAGCCACTCAGGGGCTTTTAACAGGAACTAATATTCAGCAAAAAAGATATCTTGTCCAACCTCCATCCCAGAGTGATAAGACCTATGTTTAGAGTTTATGCCAAGGAACGGTATGCAGAGAAGCTCTTGCTTATACTGATTGCTATAACAACCTGTCCTGGTTTGAGGTGAAGTAGAGCCAACTTTCTGTTCAGTGAGAGAGGCTTTTGCTTACACTTGTTGCTGTGGCAACCAGGGTCAGCTGACTTGTTTGTTTACCCTGTGGAAGGGTTACACCTGTGGACAGGTCAGGTGTCCCAAACTGACCAATAGGGTATTCCATCCCATCTGCCATGCTCAGTATAAAAGCTGAGGGATGAAAGGGATCATGCTGGCTCTTCTTCAAGGACTGTTCTTCGATGGCTCTTCTTCTTTGGATCTTCTCCAGTGGGCTCTTCTTCAATGACCAATGTCTGTGGAGGACCCCATTAGCCTTTTGATCCCCATCAGTGTGTTCCAGTTCCCATTTGTCACTGAGTCCAGTCCGTGACTTCCACAATGCCTGCCAGTGATGTCTCCCTGGGAACTTGATATGGTTTTGTGTATATTTATTTATATTGTATCTATTTCATTATATCCTTTTTTAAATTTTATTATTAATTTTTCATTAAAGTAGTTTAGTTTTTTTTTTAAACTCACAAATCTATTTATCTTTCTTCTTCTTCTTCTTGGAGACAGAGGTGGGGGAGAGCATCTGTTGTCTTGTCATTGGCCAACCTGACCCAAACCACAACATAACCAAGGTCAGCTAACTTTGTTTTGTGCCATATTGGAGGGCCAGAAGTGGAAAAGCGTAGAGGGGTTGCACCTGCAGGGAGGAGTGGACAGGGCGGGTGACCCAAAACCGACCAACAGGGTATTCCATCCTATCTGCCCCATGCTCAGTATAAAAGCTGAGGGATCAAAGGGGTCAGCCCTCTTTCTTCAATGGTCAGTGTCCGAGGAGGACTGTCTGTTCATCTGCCTTTGATCCTGATCTGTGTGTTCCTGAATCCAGTTCCTGAGTTCAACAGTTCAACTCACGTCTGTCACTGAATCCAGTCTGGGACTTCCTCAGTGCCTGCTGGTGATGTGATTGTCATTCTGGGAGCTTGATATGGTTTTATATATATTTCATCATTTTATTTTTATTATTTTATTAATATTTCATTAAAGTAGTTTAGTTTCTTTTAAACTCATAAGTCTCTATCTCTCTTCCTCATCTCCCTGAAGGGAGAGATGGGGGAGAGAATCTGTCGTTTGTTTCAGTGGCCAGTCCAGCCCAAACCACAACAAGCACATATTCCCCAGCCCCCAAAGTTTGCTCTGGCTTTTGTTAGCTTAAGGAAGATTGCCTATATGTTGCATTGAGTGTGAAAAAAAAAAAAGAAAAAAAAACCCAAAAAAACCCAAACCCCCACATTAATATAAGAGATGTATGTTATCACATAACAAGAAAATGCTTTCTCGCTTAGTCCATTCTAAAATGCCCATTTGGCAATTCTGAAAGTCGTCAGGTCTGTGTTTCAGAATCTTCTCTTTACATATGAGATATGCTTAAACACACACACAATTCTGGTTTGGTAAGAAGTCAGGCTTTTCCTTACTACTGATTTTGGAAATAGCAAAATATATTTCTTTGAAAGAATAAAAACTTCATAGGCTGTAAGTGACTGTTCATCGTCAACGTAAAAGGCAAAGGCATGAATATGGTGCAGATTTTGATATATATTGAAAAGTTTTTTGCATAAATTTTAGATATATAACAGTCATCCTAGGCAGTGAATGTCTTGATTTTATAAAGTTCATAGTGACTAAAAATACATGAAAGTGAAACTGAAAGAACAAGCGGAGATACAATTACAACTGCAAGTTCATAATTGCTTAAATAATAAGACATAGTAAAGACACTGAGTATGGCCAGTCTTTTAGACATTCAAAATCTTCTCCTAACATTTCCCTTACCCTAGAGATCCCTATATTTCTCTTTCTGGACATGGTCCTGAAAACTTAAGTCTCTACAGCACTGACTATTTTGCAACTAACGCTCATCTACATGCATTAATATTCACAACTAGTCTTGCCTTTGTCATCCTGCAAATGGGACCAATGCTGTGAAGCATTTTTCAATTATCACTACCACCAGTGTCTTGCATTAAATGAAAGCAAAGGAGATGATATATCCTGTTTAACCACTTAACAGAAGATGAGCATGCATAGGTGGGGCTAAGTACACCTAGGTAGCTTTCTTAACTCACAGTGTTTAAGGAAAGGGAAAGGAATTAATAAAAATTCAATTTTTTTACAATATAAACCCCCAGTTTTTTATAACCAGATATAAAAACCAGTTTTTAGTTTGACACAGTAAAAGGTGATTATTTTGAAAATGTTAATTAAATGGAATTGACCTGATCTTCTCTGAGAAATTTCTCAACATCTCCATATCCAGACACATATTTGTGTTTAACAAGTTCTCACCACCGATGCTGAACCTTTGGGAAGAGAAAAAAAAACCAAAAAAACCATGAAACTATTATATATGTGCAAGTGCTAGTAAACAATACATTTCTAACCAGTTCTGGTGTTTTATTTAAAGACAGCTTGGCAAAAGATGTGGCCTGGGAAACATAAAATAAAATGTACTTTAATATGTTAGGCTCACGTGAAATCCTACATGCCTTAAAATAAGAGCACAGAAGTTTCTGCTTTTAAGGGCGGGTACCATTTTCAACAATCTGTAAATGCCTCAAAATACCACTAGATAGGTTGTGCTAGTGTGTCTATGTGCCCGAGCTTTGAAACCCCAAAGTATCCAAAGACAGGCAGAGATTTGCAGTATCTTCACCTCAAACTTTTCCAGTCTACACTGTTTTTCTTTAAATTATCTTAGGGATTATTTATTTTAAAATGTTAAAAAGGGGGTAGCGGGGAGATTATCACTACAAGCATCTGGAAACATACATGTACAAATAATGTAAGGTTATCTCAAGCTATTCAAATAGATTGAAAGATGGAGAGTATCTTTGCAAATGACCAGTTTATAACCTGCAGAAATGTCTATTTTGTGAATATTACTTGCAATTTTGCATTTTCTCTGTTGTCTTATCCCCATTTATTTCAGAAACAAGTTAGATTGTGTATGACATTAAGAAGCTTCTTTTCTTACCTCAGCTTCAGTCTTCAAAGACCTGACTACAGTTAGCACAAAATCATTTAAATTATCGAATTGTTTTCACACAATTCAGATTTACACAATTTCATAATTCTATTATGGGTGCAGATTCTTTTCAAAGATTGTGCTACCTGTCAAGTCAATATGCAACTTTGGTAAACAGGACTGCTTCTCACACAACTGCAATTTTGTTTAAGATGTGTTGTAAACAGAGTTAAGAATACAGAATGGAAAACAACTGCATGTGGAGCCTGGCCTTTTCTGGATGTTCTGACTTACAGTTGCCTATTGTACAGGCCATTACAAAGCCTAGAGCAAAGCCCCTCTGTGTTTTTCACGCTAGTGCCTACATACATCTAACTCAGTGCTCCAGCAGCTGGGTTTAAAAGCAAACAAGATATTTAACAAGAGTTATTTCTTGAGCTAAGCATCCACAAATTCTATGGTATGCCAAAGTTTACTGTTTGGTGAGCCATACGTATTCATTCTGTATGAGGTCAAATCAAGGTTTTAAATGAAAAAAAAACCAGAAAAACACCTTTTCTCTTCTCCAGACTAAACAGTCCTAGCTCTCTTAGCCTTTCCTCATAGGAGAGACGCTCTAGTCCCTTAATCATCTTTGTGACCCTTCATTGGATCATCCCCAGTATGTCCATGTCTCTCTTGTACTGGGGGACCCAGAACTGTACATGGCGTTCCAGGTGTGGCCTCACCAATGCTGAATAGAGGGGAAGGATCACCTCCCTCCACCTGCTGGCAATACTTTGCCTAATGCAGCCCAGGATAATATTACCCTTCTTTGCTGCAAGGGTACATTACTGGCCCGCGTTCAACTTGGTGTCCACCAGGAGCCCCTGGGCCTTTTCTGCCAAGCTGCTTTCCAGCTGGGCGGCCCCCAGCATGTGCTGGTGCATGGGGTTGTTCCTCTCCAGGTGCAGGACTCGGCGCTTCTCCTTTGTTGAACTGCACGAGGCTCCTGTCTGCCCAATTCTCCAGCCTGTTGAGGCCCCTCTGGATGGCAACACGAGCCTCTGGCCTATCAGCTGCTCCTCCCAGTTTTGTGTCATCAGCAAACTTGCTGAGGGTACGCTCTGCCCCATCATCCAGATCATTAATGAAGATGTTGAGCAGGACTGGACCCAGTATATTGACCCCTGGGGTACGCCGCTAGTTACTGGCCTTCAACTAGACTTTGTGGCACTGATCGCCACTCTCTGGACTGGGACATTTGGCCGGTTACCAACCCACCTCACTGTCTGTTCATCCAGCCCATACTTCATCAGCTTCTCTATGACGGTCTTATGGGAGACAGTGTTGAAAGCCTTTCTCGAGTCAAGGTAGACAATATCTCCCCTTGTCTACCAAGCCGGTCATTTCATTGTAGCAGGTTATCGGGTTGGTCAAGCGTGACTTCCCTTTGGAAGTTTGCTTAAGTATTCTCTGACCCGATCCTCTTCCACAAATGGTAAATATTCCTTGCCCCACACTTTTCCCCTGGTATCTGGGATGCCTGAAGGCTTGTCTTGCTAGTAAACACTGAGGCAAAGGAGGCATTCATTACCTCAGCCTTTTTCATGTCCTGTGTCACCCGGTCCCCTACCCATTCAGCAGCACGCCCACATTTTCCTTAGTCTTATTTTTGTCAGCTATGTACTTATAGATACCCTTCTTATTGTCTTTGACATCCCTCACCAGATTCAGTTCCAGGTAGTCTTTCCTAATTTCATCTCTGGATGTTCGGACAGTGTCTCTGTATTCCTCCCAGGTTACCTGTCCCTGCTTCCACCCTCTGTATGCTTCCTTTTTGTGTTTGAGTGTTGCCAGGAGCTCCTTGTTCATCCACGCAGGCTTCCTGGCATTTGTACCTGACTTCCTACTTGTTGGGATGGATCACTCTTGAGCTTGGAGTAGGTGATCCTTCAATATTAACCGTCTCTCTTAGGCCCCTCTTCCCTCCAGGGCCTTATCCCATGGGATTCTTTCAAGCAGGTCTTTGAAGAGGCTAAAGTCTGCTCTCTTGAAGTCCAAAGTTGTGATCTTGCTTTTTGCTCTTCTCCCTCCCCTCAGGATCCTGAACTCCACCATCTCATGGTCACAGCATCCAAGGCTGCCTTCGACCTTCATATCCTCAATGAGCCTCTCCTTGTTGGTGAATATGAGGTCCAGCAGAGCGCCTCTCCTCGTCAGTTCCTCTGTCACTTGCGTTAGGAAGTTGCCGTTGATGCTGTGGAATACTTACTAAATTGGCTAAAAATACAAAAGTACCGCATTGTTCACACATTAAGGACAAGTATAAAATCAAGAGGCTTCTGAGGTAGAAAACAGCCGCAGCTGGCATGAAGGATACAACACCTGTGGTTCCCTGATAAGGATGCTTGTGAAGCTACATGAGGGATGGGACGGGATGCAGTTATTCCGCGGCTTTACCTTATGATGTATAGCGGATACGGGAATGGGATGATACCATGAAACAGATAAGCTGCCAATTAGCTGCCCGCTCGATACTCGGAGCCAACATTTTGTCAAATTTTGATGAAATGCTGTCCTTTGTGCGAACTTTGCTCATTCTAATGTCATTATAATACCAAAACACACCTCCATCCCGAAGGCTACCCGCCTCCAAGGTGCGAGCACTCCTTCTTGAGTCTGCGCCCTGAATTTCTCGTAAACTATACCTTTAATTGTGAAGCGAGAGAATTTTACACCAATCATGATAAAAGTATGTATGACTAAAGTCACTCAAACTCCACCTGGAAGATAACAAATAGTATAAAAATAGCCCGAGAGAGGGGGGATACCCAGGGAAGACACCATCGCGAAGAATTCCATCACTGATTTCCAGGATCAGTCGACGGGCTGAGCCTTTCTTCCCCCCTCCCCCCATAGGGCCGCCTTTGGGTAAGACTTAGATTATACCGAGTACTTTCTCGAGGAACTTAGAAATTTCTCTAGAGACTCTCTTTCCTACATTTATAGCCAGGCTGTATCGTTTATAACTTTGTTGCGCATTTTGTATACTTTCATTTGCACGTGCTTTGCAGACAGTGTATTTATCACCGGCAATCCTGAGAACCTATATATCTGTTGTTTAAATAAACTGCACTTTTTAAGTAGCTAGTTATTTCGGTTTCTCACTGAACGCGACCAAAGACTGGAGAGTGGCCGTGCTAGTTCAGGAGCACGACTAGACTGAAGGTGCAGTCCACTATTAGTGTATCCAAATCGTAATAGTTGAATACATATTAAACGCGATTGGACTGATAGTGCTGAATTGGGCATCACTCAGAATTTAAACCTAGCCGCACCTAGCCTCCCACCTCGGTGAGGAGTGTTAGAACGCAAGGGGGTTTATTTTCTGCCAAAACCACTTTGCCCCTTTCACGCAACAGATGCAGTCCAGGAACCTCCTGGATTGCTTATGCCCTTTTGTGTTGACCCTTCAGCAGACGTCAGGGTGGTTAAAGTCCCCCATGATGACCAAGGTCTGTGAACGTGAGGGTACTCCTATCTGTCTGTAGAGGGCCTCATCCGCTTGTTCTTCCTGGTCAGGCAGCCTATAGCAGACACCTCCTACAAAGTCACCCATATTTTTCTGCTCTTTCATCCTTACCCATAACGTGTTATTTGGCTCATCATACATCCCCAGGCAGAGCTCCATGCTCTCCAGCTGCTCTCATATAAAGAGCAACTGCACCTACTTGTCTTCCGCCTCTGTCTTTCCTAAAGACCCTGTATCCCTCCATTGCAATTCCCCAGTCATGCAAGCCATCCCACCAAATCTCTGTGATCCCAATAAGATCATAGTCCTGCAACTGCATATGGATCTCTAAATTTGACAAATACAATTATTAACAATGTTGACAAATACGGTTACTAACAACGTTGGCAAATACAGTTATTAGCATACTGTAATGAAGAGTATGGAAATTTTCAAGCAAATTACTAGTGAAAATATTTATATTTAAATAATGTGAACAACACATCTTTGAAATGAATGCTTTTTTTTGCCTTTAAGTTATCGACTTTGTTCTTAACCACTCTTGTGGTATTAGTGTCATCTTACACTGCAGCAACACTCTCACTTGTAGGCAGTTATCAAGCTAATGTTTTATATGCCATTATTGTCTCAGCACTGACCCTAACGTTTGGACTCGATGATCTTAAAGGTCTTTTTGAACCTAAACAATTCTATGATTGTAAAGGAAAACAGTTGAGTGCAATAAAACCCTCCCACTCCACTGCTCCTTCTGTTCCAGCCTTTGTTCTTACTATTTTTTAAAAGACAGGCAACTAATAGTAACCAGTTTTTATAATAAGAGTAAAATGTAAGGAGTTTTAATATTTTTCAAAACTGAGTCCAAATTTGATATTATCAAGTAATTGAGTGTTGCATTTGGTTTATGTGTAAAGGTTTTAGTAGCAGTGGGGCTGCAGGGATGGCTTCTGTGCAGAAGCTGCCCCCATGTCTGACAGAGCCAGTTCCAGCCAGCTCCAAGATGAACCCACCACTGGCCAAAGCTGAGCCAATTAGCACCATTGGTAGAGACTATCATTCCCTGTAGAGACTACCAGCAGATGTCAGCAAATAGAGACAAAAAGCTAGTATCAAATTCCATTGAAGAGAGACACCTTGAAATTTGCTGCAGAATTTATTAAGATGTAAATTACTGATATATCTATGTGTGTATGTGTGTTTCTGAATTTAGGCATTAACTGTGAGTTTCTACTAGGTGGAATCATCACCATCTTTTCTAGCTGGTGCTAGAGACCCCCCTGTAGCGCTTAGTTCATAGCAGTATTTGCATGTGGGCTTGTTTATGTCCACCTGCCTCTCTGGCTGTTTCAGTTGCTGCCTTAGCAGGGAGTAGCTTATTCTGGGAATTTGCTGTTAGGTGGTCTGTTCATGACTGAATGTCAAAAAGGAGTTTCTCTTGCTTGCATTGGCCATCTTCCTTTAACCATTTGCCTGGCTATCGGAAAGAAATAACCCTCATGAGCCCCTCAAGAGCCAACTAGGCGGAATCATCACCATCTTTTCTGGAGACACCAGAAAAACATAAATGTTATCTTCATAGACCACTAAATTTCTTCTTGAAATACATCACAAAACCCCTCCATTATGTCTCAACTTTTCTTTTTTTTTATGCACTTCAGAGAGGCACCCCAGCATGCTGATTTTCCAGAAGGGGTTTGGTGCCTTGTAAGCACTTCCTTGCTTACATGCGAGATCTTCGGGTATGGCAGCCTACAGTGATTTTTGTAAACTTTCAGTTAAAAGAAGTGAAAACATCTAACTGATAGAAACTTTGTGTAATTTTTTTGTCTTCCTTCTTGTTCTTTATTGCTTATGATATATTGAAAGGCCACTGATGTATATATTTGCTTTTGGTCCATCCATATGTTTTCACATAATCTTTTTTCCTCTGCAATCTAAGTTTATAATCTGTTTACATGAGTGTTATGTTGTATAAAGTATCTGCATTTAGCCTGTGGAGTTATCTTTATTCTTTTTGGGAGAAGAAATGTTCACAATGGACCCACCAAATAAATAATGTATTGGTGTAATGTCTTAAGAAGAATGTGCAGCAGCTCTATTGCTGAATTCTGGAACATGTGCTTGCTTTCTTGGATGTTTTTTTTATTCCTGTTTTGAATGTAAAAGGGGAAAAAACCAGCTTCGTTTTTGATGACAAACTTGTGTGATTGATGCAATTCAGATTAGCTAAATCTGCCTTGTTCAGTTAAATTAACTTAGTTTGACAGGATCTTGATTAGGAAGCAATCATTTCTTTTGTTAATAAACAATTGATCATTTTCAGCAGATAGGAATGCTGCCCTTTGTTTTGCATGGTTTGATCTGTTGGTTCAAGTCCTAGTTAAATTCAGAAGTGAAGTGTGAGTGGAATGGGAGAGAGTATAGTAGCAGGAGTAGATGTTTATGGCTGACTCCAAAGTCCTCATCCAATTGGGTCTTTATTGTCTTGGGTGGCATTTAAATAAAAAAAAAAAAAGAGAAAGAGACATTTTGTGTTCTGAAGTACTTGCAATATACAGGACTGCAAAAGCAAGCTTTTGTTCCAAGACATATATATTAGAATGCATGTGCTCCCCTATCCCCACCGCTTTGTCCTTGTAAGGCAAAGCAAAATTTATTAGCATATCATAGAGTACTGGCTGGTGGAGAAGGACAGCAGTGGACACGAACATCAGCCTCACGAGTGAAATTGGAATTTTATAAATTATAGAATCAGAGAATATCCTGAGTTGGAAGGGACCCATGAGGATCATTGAATCCAACTCTCGACTCCACCCAGGGCAACCTAAACGTTAATATCTAGGAGCATTGTCCAAACGGTTCTTGAACACCACCAGGCTTGGGGCCGTGACCACTTCCCTGGGGAGATTGTTCTAGTGCTTGACCACCCTCTCACTGAAAAACTTTTTCCTAATATCCAATCTGAACTTCCCCTGATGCAGCTTTAAGCCATTCCCTCGCATCCTATTGCCGGACACCAGAGAGAAGAGTTCAGCACCTCCCTATCTGTTCCCCCTCATGAGGAAGTTGTAGACAGCAATGAGGTCACCCCTCAGTCTCCTCTTCTCTAAGCTGAACAAACCTACTCTCCTCAGATCCTCAGCTGCTCCTCATAAGCCATGCCCTCTAGTCCTTTCACCATCTTTGTTGCCCTCCTTTGGACACATTCTAATATTTTTATATCCTTCTTATATTGCGGAGCCCAAAACTGCACACGGTACTCAAGGTGAGGCCACACCAATGCTGAGCATAGTGGGACAATCACTTCTTTCAACACAGCAGCAGTACAACAAATCTGATATATGGGTTTGCAAAGTAACTTTCAATCTAGAATGATCATTTGATATGGAGTATGATATTTGATTTGAATTTGCATTTAGTTGTGATTAATGTGCATATACTCAAACACTTGAGGCAAAGTCTAAGTGGTTTTAGGGTTTAATTATTGATATAAATGAACAGTAGCTTTTTTGTTACTGTGCATATGCAGTCTTATTTATTGTATATACCGTCACTGTAATGAGAGGGATGTTAATAAGTTATAAGGGGAATCTTGGTATGGAATTTATACTTTGCTTTTTATTTTTTGTTACTGTGAGCTGATCATTGTTACATGATGTGAAGGAGGTAGTGCCGCATATGACAGGCTGAGAAAATGTTTGGAATGTGTTGTAGAAACACTTATTTCTTCAAAGACTTCTTGAAATAAAAATTAAGTGATGCTTCATGCCAGAATGACTATAATTGTTGAGGGCCTGATTCTGACAGCTTTATCCATGCTGGGGCCTAGCTTCTTGCCTGATGGTCTAATCCATTAGCCCCAGGGTGGTTACGGGTAGAGTGAGGGTCCAACTGATTGAAAAAGTATGTCCTAGGCTTGTTCAGACTTGAGAATGTCGTCATTCACACTGCTGACTGGTTAGAGATCGGTCTTCCATTATGTGGCCTAAGAAGAGAGAGATTTACATGTATAGTTTCTATTCCCACTGTTGCAGAACCGAACTTTGACAGTAATTCAGATCATCAGTGCCAAGGTGACTAGAACTGAAGAAAATGTAACAAATTAGACCAGGTCTGTAGCTTGGACCTAGCAGACCAATAAAGTTAATAAATTGTAAGGGATGGAAACAATATATCAGTGGTGTTCTTGTCCCCCTCATCTGTATGTGGTCTTGATTTAGCTAATGGACTGAATTAATTGAACCCTCTCCCACGTGGATTTTCTAGAGACACTATAGGGGAGGTATATATGAAGTATATGTACTCTAGCTGAATGCTTTTTTGTAAGTGAGAAGATAATTTTCCATTCTTATGTAATTTTCTCTGGCAAGGCAAGTTGAATATGGCTCCCTCTAGAGCCTGTCTCCTTTGCAGTCTCTCTCTGCCTTTTTTTTTTAATCCGTGTTTTGATATGGAGCACACCTGCTCAGCTCATGTGGGTTTAGAAACAGATGTTGTGTATGAATTATCCCCTGCATCACACCATGTTATGCAAGTACTGGAGCACTAAGGCAAATTGTTTGCATATGGTCCTTTCTGCTGCACTGTTGCACTCAGGACTGCACCTCTTTATGTGAATTTAATATTTTTTCACTTTATATAAGGCTGAAAGAAGTACTCATGCTCACTTACTCTTTCCCTCTTCTGTTTTTTTAACTGAAGCGAAACATCCTCCTTTTGCCTTTGCTAAATTATTTAGAAGAGTGTAAATTGAAGCCATTTATCTTGAAATGTGCTATTGTAGCAGACTGTTTATACAAGTGAAAGAAATTGTAACATAAGAGTATTCGGTCTGGTCTGCAAGCAAAAGGTTTGGTTTTGGTTTTTTTACATATGGAATATTGGTTCTAATACAGAAAAAACATGTTACTTAAGAAGCTTCAATTTGCACAACGGTGTTTGTGCAGTAGGGAAAATGGCATTTTTTAATGGGGAATATTAGTCCGAGGCACATTTCCCCTCAGAGGAGACTTTCAATGACTTCATTCAAGTACAGACTGGAGGAAAAGGGATATTCAGCATACCAGCTGCATTACTTCAGTGTTTTGTGCCCTGGCTCAGGGGTGCAGTGCAAGCATTAGTGCTGTGGATATTCAAGTACATATATCTGTGTCACATTTCATGGCTGTGAAAGGTCAGTAGCCAAATGTCACAGTGGTATTTTTCTAGTATAAAGGGTGAATCTGGCACTTATTGTATTTGTTAATGTAGGAACTGTAAATGCGCTCCTTCATGTGGGTGGTCTTCTGGGATGTGAGGTCGCTAACCTCTGTAGATCTTTGAAGAAATGAGATTTGTTTTCTCTGTGCTTTTTACAGGTTAGGGGTAGGATTCAGAAAATTCATAGTTTTGTTCCAAGATTCTTTGTAGAAACCCTTTCAAAACTGTTAATGTGTTGAGATATTCTTGTAACAGTATAATGCTTGAAGTGTCTTGTATACTAATATGGATAAAATATAAAGCATGCTTTTTCTTCATCTTGGCTTTTTCAAATACAGAACTAGTTTTGATACTCTGTCTCTTTGTTTTAGCTTGTTTCAGAGGTTTCAGCCTAATTATTCAAACTTTAAAACCACCACATCAGGTCACACATGAAAATTTAGTGTAAAAAAAACACAGTACACTTTTTCAAAAGGCTGAATAGTTGCAGGGCAGGTTGTGCAGTCTTAAGGGCAAGATAAAATATAGAGTGTTGGGATACAGCTTTACAGTGGGGATGCTGTTTCATTATATTGGACATGACAAAAAGCCTCTGGTGTGCTTGATCAAAACATATTAATTTATTCCCTCTTTGTAGTGTCAATACTCACAATTGGGGACAGGGGGAACCCTGGGAAAGTAATAAGATTTCCATGCAACAGGCATGGGTTGGGACTAATTATCTACTTTACAATATAAATAGATGGCATTGCGGCGATTGTAGCCATAATACAAAGTACTTGATTCACAATGTAAATACTGTTTCTTGATATTAGCCACATTTCCTGGTCCAAGTGATATACTTAAAAATGCTCAAATATATGTGATTATTAATGGAGCATGCTCTCGTGCAGTTCAGAGGGTTGTTGATGATGATGATTATTATAAATGGGAAGACTGAAATTTTGGCTTATTTTCTGGAAGTTTTTGACGTGGAAATTTATCTTGCTGTATTTTGCTATAGCTGCATTGTGTATTTTTCCTGTATGTTAGATATTTGAGATGCATTCTAGAAATATGATTTGTCATAAAGGAAAATGGTTTCATAATACTTGAAACCGAATTTATTTTTGCTTTCTCTGTCATTTATGAATGGTAGCACTTAAAAGCAAGGGCCCCTTTGTATTAATCATAAGGCAAACAAATGGAAAATTGTCAGTGTGTGCCTCAAACAATTCTTTGTGAAACATGAGAGCTAACAGGTGGATGGGACAAATAAGGATGGTGGTGAGGAAAACAAAAATTAATGGGGTGTATTTAGTTGACTAAAACTTCTAGTGCAATTTTAAGACCTTATAAATAACCTTTGGAGATAGTGTTATTGATATTGCTCTATTTGTGGAAAAGAGGGTAGAAGAACTTTAAACCCTAAAAGGATTTTTGTAATAGTCTGTGCCTTGAAACTTCTTCTGAACTTTGGAACAGATTTTCTATCAGGCAGAATCTCTTTTATTAGAAGGGAGGGGGGAAACTGAAAGAAAATATGTTCCTACTTGTATGTTTTGTTGGAAGTAAATGAGAGAACAAAATGTTATAGTTGCGCTCACTAGTGACAATTTGGTTACCAGTCTGTCAGCATTTCTGCTGTTAGTGCCCCTGCCTTCTGTGTCCGTGTTCATTAGTTCTTAATTTGGCATTTAATTAAACCGTGAATTGGAATCTAGTATGTAAAGTCTCCCCTTGGGCATCTATAATGTGGGAAAAGAACAGAAGTCATGGTCTCATATTTTTTTCTCTGCAGTCTCAAATGTAAACTGAATTCTGAAAACTCTTTACCGATAATGTAACCCTAGACAGAGGTAAATTAGGGACATGGCTGCTGCTTTACTTCTTTGCTTTTGTTGACATCTTAAACAATGACTTTCTGTGGGTGAATCAGTATAAAAAGTATACTGATGATATATTATAAAATAATAACTCTCATCTATTTTGTACTTTCTCTAGCATATATATGCATGTGTATATATATATATTTAAAAAAAAGTGTGCTTGTATGTACATATATGTATTCCAGCAGCTATTCTACAGATGATAAAAATTAAGTAAGGCTCTGCTGTCTGTAGTTAAAAGTGAAAGCTTGCTAAATAAGAAGTTACCTTTCTGTGTGTAGCGTTCTGCAACATTCCGAATTTTATTAGCATTCAAAATGAATTTGGTTTCCAAGCAGAGACATTTCCCAGAAGCCTTCTCTATTTTGTTTTTTAAAGTATCCCCCCCAGCAGCTGTTAGAATCCTAGAATCATAGAATCGTTTAGGTTGGAAAAGAACTTTAAGATCATCAAGTCCAACCATTAACCTAACGCTGACAAAACCACCACTAAACTATGTCCCTAAAGCACCACATCTACCCATCTTCTAAATACCTCCAGGGATGGTGACTCCACCGCTTCCCTGGGCAGCCTGTTCCAATGCTTGATAACCCTTTGGGTGAAGAAATTCTTCCTAATATCCATCCTAAACCTTCCCTGGTGCCAATTGAGGCCGTTTCCTCTCATCTTATCACTTGTTACTTGGGAGAAGAGACCAATCTCCTTTCAGGTAGTTGTAGAGAGGGATAAGGTCTCCCCTCAGCCTCCTTTTCTCCAGGCTAAACAGCCCCAGTTCCCTCAGCTGCTCCTCACAAGACTTGTTCTCTAGGCCCCTCACCAGCTTTGTTGCTCTTCTCTGGATACACTCCAGCACCTCAATGTCTTTTTTGTAGTGAGGGGCCCAAAACTGAACACAGTATTCAAGGTGCGGCCTCACCAGTGCCGAGTACAGTGGAACAATCACTTCTCTAGTCCTGCTCAGTTCTTGCACTGTGCAATAAACATTCAAATTGGCATTTTAGTAGTTGTCCTAAAATTGAAATATTAAATATTTTTAACAAATCCATTTTGTTGGCAGGCTTGGGTATGAGAAAGTATTTTAGTTAGAGCCAGTAATACGTAGGGTTTGTTTTAGACACAAACAACTTTAATAATAAAAGAATGTCTTGCAAGGAAACCAAATAATTTAAATCCTAGAGATCTATTTACTTCTTTGTTATGATTTAGGTAGTAATGATAAATTATGTCAGACTAAGAGGGAAGAAAACGTCACTGTGCTTATTTAGTTATTAACTTGAATCTTTACAGGTTAAGACTTTACAGAAGATCCTTAATATCTCCACGGACTGTCAGAGAACAGACGTGCGGACTTGTTCAATCTGTGTAAGCAGCCCTGGCTGGGGGGAATCTGTTGGTAAGATGACAGTGAAAGAGGCTTTCCCTATGGCTCATGTTGGGTAATTTTTATTGTACCAGTTGAGGCGAATTAAACACCCATTTGTGCTTAAATATATTAAAAAAATATTTAATGTGCAATGCATTGGGCAGAGTTCTACCACCATAAGTGGTTCTACAAGGAGTCTGAAAAGATGTGTCACGAGCTGATTCCTTATATACACTTGCACCAGCACCAATCCTGTGAGCATCGGCGTGGAGGCCTCAGCCCAGCCTTGGGTCCATCTCCTAACCCATCTCTGCTGCCCAAAGGTGGTCCCTGAGCACTTGCATTTCAGGATGGCTACAAGACAATTCTTCATGCTGTTTCTTATCTCTTCACCAAGGGAAACTTCACTCCCTTACAGGGAGTTGTTCTGTCTCTGGCATTCCTGATTCCAGCCAGTTTAACCCCTGGCAGCTGGGCCTTCTTGCCTTCCATGCCAGATCATTCCTTGGTCAGAGGTATTTGCACAGGGGATCTGCGAGGCCATATACACAAGTACTTGCTCATGGGAAAGAAACCCCCAACAACAATCTACACAGAGTCACCTACTTTACTGAGGCTCATCATCCAACAAAGCACATTGAAGGTCCATAGTTGTCCCTCCAGAGTTAACACAACAATACATTTTCTGAAGAAAACAGTGAAGTCCAGGGGAACACCTCCAGGACACACAGGAAAGTTCTTTGTAAGTAAAAACCACTGTGGTTAAAGCAGACATGAAGGCAGTGGAATTCCGAGACACTGTCCCAGCAATAGTCAGCAGGAGAAAACTTGCTAAAAGTCAGGAAAGGCAGAGGAGACTGAGGAATTAAGAACGAAAAATGATTCATCTAAACTGTAATCTCCATCTCATAGAAACTCATCTAAAGATGAGCAGAAACAGACTCCTAGAAACATGTATATCTGTTACGCAGATGTCTGATCTCATACATTTTTGCCCAAACCCAGGTTTCTTTTTCTTTTACAGTTAACTTTTTGCTTTTCATCATTTTGTCTCCCTGTTACAGCTGTGAAACACTAAGTACTGCTTTTATGAAAGCAGAGTACTAGTCTTGTCTGTAAAGAACTATCAAAAGCAATTCAAAGTGACTAGGCACACCTATTCTTACAGTCATGATAATGTGATGTGCCCCGACAGACCATCCTCCCTGTTATACTATACTAATCTCTCCAAAAAGATGTTTGGAAGAGCATCCAAAAACTGATGGATGCAGTCATTTTATCTATATACACTATAGATACCTCAGAAGAGTTTACACTACTTCCATCTAGCCACTGTAATTTGAAAGGTACAAACACTGAACCTACAGTTAGATTACTAGAGGAATTCATTCACTTTCTTGTTTATGCAATTGAACTTCAGAATATTTTCAAGAAAGAGGAAATCAATCATAGAATCATAGAATCATAGAATCATTCCACCCCTTATTCCATACCATTTGTGTCATGCTCAGATCACTAATACTTTTATCTATCAAATCTATAAATACACACATATAGAGAAATAGATATATGCAGGTTACTAAATTATGATTTTATCTATAAAAGTCCACTAAGTCCATTTAGTTCATAACTGTAGAGCTTAATCTCTCATAGCAGAATCTCAGGGTAGGAAAGATGAATGAAGTTTTCAGGGATGAATGAAATTCATTGTGGTCCATGCCCAGGAGTAGTATGTCCATCTCAAAGAGTTTTGCTGGATGCCACTTGATGAAGCTGGATCAGGTATCATCACCACTGTGTTATCCTGAAAAACACTTATAAAACACTGTTAGTATCCTATAACAATTAATATCATACAGCTCAGAATTAAGTATTCTCACACAGGGTCAAATTTCCTTGAGGCACACATTGAACTTCTCCATTCTCCAGCATCCCCCACCAAGTACATCCAGGTCCTTGAGCAGAAACAGTCCCAGAAATGGGTTTGCCTTTGCCTGAGGCAGGAAAAACCCAAACAGGTTTCCCCAGCATATTCCTTTCATGCACCACAGGGACTTTATCCCCTTCTACAGTATGTAAAAGGTCTGACTGAGCAGGACCAGCTTGATTGATGGATCCCCTGGTGTTAACTAACCAGGTAGCTTGTGCTGAATGCTTGTCCCGATTTTTAAGTGATTCACCACCCATTGCTTTCAGGGTAGTTTTTAACAATCCATTGTATCGCTCAAAGTTCCCTGAAGCTGGTGCATGGTAGAGGATATGATATACCCAACTCAATGCCATGTTCTTTTGCCCAATTACTTATAAGACTGTTTTTCAGATGAATCCCACTGTCTGACTCAATTCTTTCTGGAGTACCATGTCACCACAAGACTTGCCTTTCAAGGCCCAGGATGGTATTCCAGGCAGTAGCATCGGGTATGGCGTAGGTTTCTGTCCTGGTTCCGGCAGGGATAGGGTTAATTTTTCCTGGTATTCCATGCCATGTGAGCCATGCCCACCCTGAGCTGCCGGGGGAGGGGGAGGAAGTCGCTGCTTGGAGCGGGCTGGGGCGTCCCGGGTCCGGTCCGGTCGGTGAGCGGCGGGGAGCGGCGGTCCGTCCCGTAATCGTGTTCGTATATTCCTCTATCCGTGTTATTGTTGTTGTTTGCCTGTTCCCTTTGCTGTCCTGTTAAACTGCCTTTGTCTCAACCCAAGAGTCTTGCCTTTTTTTTCTTCCGATTCTTCCTGTATCGGGAAGGCCCGAGCGAGCGGCACGTGGTTCTTTGTTGCCGTCTGAGGCTAAACCACGACAGTTTCCAACCATCCGGTGCTTCCTTCCACCATTGTAAGCACATAGTGCTTACCCTGGCAGGTTTGAGGGAGTGTGATGTAGTCAATTTGCCAGGCCTCCCCAAATTTATATTTTAACCATCATCCCCCATACCACAAAGGTTTTAACCTTTTAGCTTGCTTGATTTTGGCACATGTTTCACAGTCGCGGATAACCTGTGCAATAGCATCCATGGTTAAATCCACCCCTCGGTCATGGGCCCATTTATATGTTGCATCCCTTCCTTGATGACCTGAAGGGTCATGGGCCCACCGAGCTAAAAATACTTCACCTTTATGTTCCCAGTCCAAATCTGTCTGGAAAATCTTAGCAGCCTGGTCCGCTTTCTGATTGTTTCAATGTTCCTCAGTGGCCCGACTCATGGGTATGTGGGCATCGACATGGCGTACCTTCACAATTAGTTTCCCTAGCCGGTCAGCAATATCTTGCCACAATTCAGCAGTCCAGATGGGTTTACCTTTGCGCTGCCAGTTGCTCTGCTTCCACTGCTTTAACCACCCCCACAGAGCATTGGCCACCATCCATGAGTCAGTGTAGAGACAGAGTATTGGCCACTTTTCTCGTTCAGCAATGCCTAGGGCCAGCTGGATGGCTTTTACCTCTGCAAATTGACTCGATTCACCTTGTCCCTCAGCAGCTTCTGCGACCTGTCAGGTAGGACTCCATACAGCAGCTTTCCACCTTTGATGTTTTCCTACAATATGACAAGACCCATCAGTGAACAAGGCATACTGTTTCTCATTATCTGACAGTTCATTATATGGTGGGGCTTCCTCAGCACAGGTCACCACCTCCTCAGGTGGCATTCCGGAGTCTTAGCCTTCAGGCCAGTTTATGATCACTTCTACGATTCCTGGACTAATGGGGTTTCCTATTCGAGCTGGCTGTGTGATTAAGGCAACCCATTTACTCCAGGTAGCATCGGTGGCATGATGCCTAGAAGGAACTTTACCCTTGAACATCCAGCCCAGCACTGGTAATCGGGGCGCCAGGAGGAGCTGTGCTTCAGTACCAATTACCTCTGAAGCAGCTCTAACCCCTTCATATGCTGCCAAGATTTCTTTCTCTGTTGGGGTATAGTTGGCTTCAGAGCCTTTATAGTCTCGACTCCAGAATCCTAGGGGTCGACCTTGAGTCTCCCCTGGTGCTTTCTGCCAGAGGCTCCAGGTAGGGCCATTGTCTCCAGCTGTGGTGTAGAGCACGTTTTTGATGTCCCGTCCTGTTCGGACTGGTCCAAGGGCTACTGCATGCACAATCTCTTGTTTCATTTGCTCAAAGGATTGTCGTTGCTCAGGGCCCCATGTAAACTCATTTTTCTTTTGAGTCACTTCATGGAGAGGTTTCACAATCTGACTATAACCTGGAATATGCAGTCTCCAGAAACCCACAACACCTAAAAAGGCTTCTGTTTCCTTTTTGTTAGGAGGTGGGGACATAGCTGTTATTTTGTTAATCACATCCACTGGGATCTGGTGACACCCATCTTCCCACTTAATTCCCAAGAACTGGATGTCTCCTGCAGGTCCCTTGACCTTACCTCTTTTTACAGCAAAACCTGCTTTCAGAAGAACCTTGATTATTTTCTTACCTTTCTTGAAAAATTCTTGTGCTCTATTACCCCACCCAATGATGTCATCAATGTATTGCAGGTGTTCTGGAGCTCCACCCTTCTCCAGTGCAGTCTGGATCAGCCCATGGCAAATAGTAGGGCTGTGTTTCCACCCCTGGGGCAGTCGATTCCAGGTGGACTGGATGCCTCTCCAGGTGAAAGCAAACTGTGGCCTGCCCTCTGCTGCTAAAGGAATGGAGAAAAAGGCATTAGCAATGTCAATTGTAGCATACCACTTGGCTGCCTTTGACTCCAGTTCATATTGGAGTTCTAGTATGTCTGGCACAGCAGCACTCAGCGGTGGTGTGACTTCATGCAGGCCACAATAGTCTACTGTTAATCTCCGGTCTCCCTCAGACTTTTGCACTGGCCATATAGGCTGTTAAAGGGTGAGTGAGTCTTGCTGATCACTCCTTGGGTCTCTAGCCGACGAATCAGGTTCTGGATGGGAATCAGAGAGTCTCATTTAGTGCGATATTGTCACCGATGCACTGTGGCAGTAGCAATTGGCACCTGCTGTTCTTTAACCTTCAGCAGTCCCACCACAGAAGGGTCATCTGAAAGACTGGGTAAGGTAGACAGCTGTGTAATCATAGAATCATAGAATCATTCAGGTTGGAAAAGACCCTTGGGATCATCAAGTCCAACCATCAACTCCACTCTACAAAAAGTTCTCCCCTACACCATATCACCCAACACCACATCTAAACGACTCTTAAACACATCCAGGGATGGTGACTCCACCACCTCCCTGGGCAGCCTATTCCAGTGTCTGACCACTCTTTCTGTGAAGAATTTTTTCCTAATGTCCAGTCTAAACCTACCCTGTTGCATCTTGAACCCATTCCCTCTTGTTCTATCGCTAATTACCTGTGAGAAGAGACCAGCACCAACCTCTCTACAATGGCCTTTCAAGTAGTTGTAGAGAGCGATGAGGTCTCCCCTCAGCCTCCTCTTCCTCAAACTAAACAGTCCCCCCAGCTCCTTCAATCACTCTTCATAAGATTTATTCTCCAGGCCCTTCACCAGCTTCGTTGCCCTCCTCTGCACTCGCTCCAGCACCTCGAGATCTCTCTCGTATTGAGGTGCCCAGAACTGGACACAATACTCAAGGTGTGGCCTCACCAGTGCTGAGTACAGGGGGACAATCACCTCCCTCCTTCTGCTGGTCACACTATTTCTAATACAAGCCAGGATGCCATTGGCCCTCTTGGCCACCTGGGCACACTGCTGGCTCATGTTCAGCCGCTTGTCAATTAGAACCCCCAGGTCCTTTTCTGCCAGGCAGCTCTCCAGCCACACTTCCCCAAGCCTGTAGCGATGCATGGGGTTGTTGTGGCCCAAGTGCAGGACCCGGCACTTGGCCTTGTTGAAGCTCATACCGTTAGCATTGGCCCATCGGTCCAATCTATCCAAGTCTCTCTGTAGAGCCTCCCTATCCTCATGCAGATCAACAATCCCGCTTAACTTGGTGTCAACCGCAGGTTGCATGGAGCTCCAGCACTTGGAAGTTCCCCTAGCATCTGAAGGCAGTGGTGGACATCATAGCTGAAAGTGTGCCCAGGCAGAAGAAATCTTCAAACAAGTAGCTATGTTACAAGAAGAGCTCAACAGGCAGTGCACTATCTGGAAATGTGAGCAGGAGATCAATACACGCGGTACTGTGCGCTGTCCTGGGTTGAGCGACAGCCCTGCCTTAAGGCTATGCAAGGGGTGGGTAAGCCTGAATTCAGCTTTGAGCTGACTGACACAAGTAACTTACAAGGTGAAGGAGACTGGACCCTTGTCTCTGCTTGGGGTATAAGGAAGAACCTTCCCCTGCATAACAGAGAGGACACTCTAGGGTTGGAGAATAAAGAGCATGTGAGTAATGGACAGGATCCAGGAGAAGTTGACCATGCAAAGTTGATCCAGCCACCCACCTGCATTAGAACCAGTGCTACCAGAAAAGTATGTAAAGTATTAGTAATTGGAGACTCCTTACTGAGAGGCACTGAAGCACCCATTTGCTGTCCAGACAATTTCTCTAGAGAAGTTCGCTGCCTACAAGGAGTTTGCATTTGTAATGTCACTGAGAGGCTGTCAAGCCTGGTGAACCCTACAGATTATCATCCACTCCGACTACTCCACATAGGGTCTAAGGATACTGCAACAAGACAACTTAGAACCATCAAAAGAGACTATATGTCCCTTGGAGCAATGTTAAAAGGATCAGGAGCACAGGTGGTCCTCTATTCTCCCAGAGTAAGGGGTTCAGGAAGGAGGAGATGAATTGACCAGGTGAGTGGCTGGTGCCATACTCAAGGTTCTGGCTTCTATGATCATGGATCTACCTTGGAGAAGCCAGGTCTGTTGGGAGCTGATGGGATTCACATGACCAAGTGGGGCAAGAGGGTCTTCACATACAAGCTAGCCAGACTTATAAAGAGAGCTTCAAGCTAGATTTAGCAGGGGAAGGGGATGGAGTTTTGAGCAACAGAGAGGAGCCAGGGGCTGCTGATGTATTAGGAACCAACAGGGAAACATCTGTGAAATGCCTCAAAGGAATTAGTCTGTATTCCTCTAAAAAGTTGACATTGTCAATAGCCCAGCTGAAGTGCCTCTATACCAATGCACACAACATGGGTACCAAACAGGAGGAGCTGGAAGCTATTGTGCAGCTAGAAAGCTATGGTCTAATTGCTACCACTGAAACATGGTGGGATGAATGGCATGATTGGAGCACTGCAATTGATGGTGATAACCTGTTCAGGAGGGACAGGCAAGGAAGGAGGTGCGGGGTGGGGGGGAGGGGGGGAGGAAAGGGGGTTGCCCTCTATGTAAAAAAAGGCACTGACTGCACAGAGCTATCTTTGAAAATCAAAACAGCGATGAACAGGTTGAGAGCTTATGGGTAAAAATTAGGTGCCAAGCCAACAAAGGAAACCTCATCGTTGGTGCTTACTAAAGGCTGCCCAATCAAGGGGAGGATGTTGATGAAGTGTTCTTACTTCAACTACAGGAAGCATCATGCTCACAGGCCCCAATCCAGCTGGGGGGCTTCAATCACCCTGACATCTGCTGGAAAAGCAGCACAGCAAGCTTTAAGCAGTCCAGGAGAGCGACTGACCAGAGGAGAAGCATTACTGGACCTGTTGCTCACCAACACAGATGAACTACTTGGAAATGTCAAGACTGGTGGCAGCCTGGGCTGCAGTGATCATGACCTGGTAGAATTCACAATCTTGAGGGATATGGGCCAGGTGAAGAATAGAGTCAGGATGCTGAATTTTAGGAGAGCAACTGTTCAGTTGTTTAAGGAACTAGTGGAAGGCACTCCCAGGGATAAAGGAGCAAGAAGAGAGTGGCAGCTCTTTAACGACATTTTTCTTAGAGTGCAAGAGCTCTCTATTCCCATATGTAAGAAGTCAGGAAAGGAAGGCAGGAGACCAGCATGGCTGAGTAAGGACCTCCTGGACAAACTAAAATGTAAGAAGGAAATGCACAGGCAGTGGAACCAGGGACATGTGGTGAAGAATAAAGGGATGCTGCACGGGTGTGTAGGGATGGGAAAGTAATGGAAGACTGGTGAGGAGGATTATAAACACGCTCAAGTGACTTACACCTGGGGTGTCGGAAAACACATATATCACACTAATCATTGTTTAGTCTTCTGTGCTCGACAAGTAGAGCATCTGCACTTAGATAACATAGGCCTGTGATAGACTCAGAGGCACCCTATCAAACATGCTTGAGATTCCTGCCCTGCTGTGGGAAAGATCAAAGCACAGTGGAAAATTACACCTGCTTGAATCACTTGTATACAGATGAGAACAGCAGGTTTGAAATCTCTCTCTCTCTCTCTCTTGCTATCAAGGACTCTCTTGCTATCAAGGACTCTCTCACTAGCAAAACCTCTCTAGCAAGGACCGAGCTCCACAGTGCCTGTGTTCCCACTTGCGTGCCTCTGCCCAGGTGCTGCTTCAGAGATCCCCCAGTTCATGAGTTACTGAGATTAAATTTACTCTTTGCATTTCATCCATGGTTTTGTGGTTGTTCCTGCATCCTGCCTGTGTCAGCTCACACAGTGGGGATGGGATCAGGAAAGCTAAGGCACAGCTGGAGCTGAATTTGGCAAGGGATGTGAAGAATAGTAAGAAGGGCTTCTACAGGTATGTTGGCAAGAAACTTCTTTACTTTGAGGGTGACAGAGCACTGGAACAGGCTGCCCAGAGAGGTGGTGGAGTCTCCTTCTCTGGAGATATTCAAAACCCGCCTGGAAGCGTTCCTGTCTAACCTGCTCTAGGTGAACCTGCTTTGGCAAGGGGGTTGGGCTAGATGATCTCCAAAGGTCCCCTTCCAACCCCTACCATTCTGTGATTCTATGAAGGGATTCTATAGGTATGTTGCCAAGAAAAGGAAGATTAAAGATATTGTGTAAACACACACACACCTGCCCCAATAAATAAGACAGGAGAACTGGTGACAACTGACATGGAGAAGGCTGAGGTACTCAACAATCTTTTTGCCTTGGTTTTCAGTGGTAGCCTCTCTTCCCACATCTCTCAAGGCCCGGAACCTCAAAGCAGGGACTGAGGGAATGAAGTCCCTCCCATCCTAGGAGAAGATCAGGTTTGAGAGCACCTGAGGAAACTGAACATACACAAGTCCACTAGACCTGATGAGATGCATCCCAGGGTCTTGAGGAAATTGTCTGATGTAGTTGCCAAGCCACTCTCCATCATATATGAAAAGTCATGGTAGTCAGGCAAAGTTCTCAGTGACTGGAGAAAAGGGAATATCATACCCATTTTAAAAAAGGGTAAAAAGGAGGGCCCCTGGGAACTATTTCAGCCTTTCAATACTTAAAGGGGGCTTATAAGGAAGAATGAGAAAGATTTTTTTTTTTTTACCAGGGCCTGTAGTGACAGGACAAGGGGCAACAATTTAAACTGAAAGAGGGTAGATTTAGATTGGACATAATGAAAAAATTCTTTACAATGAGAGTGGTGAGACACTGGAACAGGTTGCCCAGAAAAGCTGTAGATGCCCCATCCCTCAAAAGTCATGTTGGACAGGGCTTTGAGCAACTTGATCTAGTGAATGATGCCCCTGCCCATGGCAGGGGGGCGGGACTAGATAATCCTTAAAGGTCTCTTCCAACGCAAATCATTAAATGAATTTAAACAAAGACAAGTCATCTGTAGTTACTGCAAAACTGACACTGAGTCATCGGTCATCTTCCCTTTGAAATAAATCAGATCGTGGGGATGGAAACATTTAATAACTTACCTTTACTTCATTTCCTTTTGCAATATGGATGAGAGAACACAAACAATGCACTCATCAGCCTTACAAGCCAAGCCCCAAGCTCCTCTTTTTTCTCAGGTATTTCTGTTAGAAGTTGTTCTGGTTCCTGCAGGGATAGGGGGATCTGTCAGGGATTGTGGTGGTGTGCTCTCCCCCTTCCCCTGCTCCTGCTCAAGCCATAACCATCTGTGGGAGTTGTGATGAGTTGCACCTGGACTTTGGGGGATGTCTGGTAACACAGTCAAAACACTGTCTGAGGCAAATTCATTATTGCGTCTCTGTTTCAAAGACATTACATATCTGACTTTGTGGGTGTTCACCACATTCAGGACATGTAATCTGAAGAGTATGTAGAATACAGTTCATAAAAATAGTAAGTTCTGTAAGAAGCAAGGGTAATGAAATCCAACTTTTTATTTATTTTTAAGAAATTATATCTCATGACCAAACTGTTTAATAACCTCAAAGTATCAACAGAAAAGTTTCCTGTGGTTGGAACAGCCATAAAATCTTCCCCCATTTCCATTATCATGGAAATTTATAGGTCTCTACAAAGACTTCTGATTCTGATGAGGTGTCTAATGTCTGTCTAGTATTTTATTGGGACTACAGTTTTATTGTGGATGAGTGCAAATAAAATATTTTCCTTCTCTCTTTTTACTTTTAAGCTAAGTTCATATCCTACAGTGAGCTCTGCCCAAGCTTTTACTGTGAGCTCCTTTTTTTGCTCTAAAATAGGGGTTGAGGGTGGTGGTGAAGGAATGCAGTATTATGAGCGGCATCAGTGCCTACTTCTAGGACTACAGCCACCAAAAGTAGATTAAGAACTTCTAGAATCTTTTTATCACTTTTGTAAAAGCTCTAGTCTTTGCCTTCCGTGTTCATATATTTCTTTAAAGGACAATATCCATTCTTATAAACTTGTATACATGTGCTTTTACAGTACGGTATCTAAACATATTCTAAAAAGATAAGGGAGACAGAATTAAGACAATGATTAAGAATGGTCACCATAAAATTGTTAAGCTTATTTCTGACAACGTGTATTAAATGTAACGGTGAAACAAAGCACACATTTGAATCAGCAGACCATTAAGATTCCTTCAGAGTCATTACAGTCAGTCACATCAAAAATAAGTTGGTGACATTTAAATCAAGTGGATTATTTAACTGCCATGCATTAGTGTAGATTCTCAAGTAATTAAAAAGTGCTGTGCATTGCACAGCTTTTTCCCCAATGTAGTAAGATGCTCTGCTTTCCAAATGCCCTGAAAGTGACAAGTTTCTGCTCCCAAAACTCACTACATTACTGCTCAGAATTAATTAGGAAAACACTGGTAGGGGAGCCATTTGAGAAGTATTAAATGCAATTAAATGCTTTTTCTTTATTTTGGAAAGAACAAAATTGATCTTACTTTTTCCATTTTCTGCTGTATTATAGACAAAAAGTCCTTGTAAGCTAAGGTGCAACAGAACACATTTCAACAATCAAAAAGAGAGTTTTATATCTAGAAACAACAATAGACCCAAACTTTAGCGGCATTTGTAAATACCAGTAATGTAATTTATTTTGTTAATATCATGTGATAACATGCCCAAACACTACTTCATTAAAATGCCTCCAATGAGACTTATGGCCAAATAAAATGTTCTATCTGAAGAGTGTAATTCTACCTACAAATCAAAAGGAACACCCCCTTCCCCACCCCGCTAAAACTGCCTTTTTTCTTTCCTGCAAAACCCCTGTGTTTTACATTAAGGTGACCTTAATCTTTCACTGCACAGGAAGGGGGGGATGGCTGCTGGCTTGAACTGCTATAATTAACAGTGATGTAATTACCTGTAAACTTTACGCTATTTCAACACATAGCCATGCTGGCCTGAGTTCTCCTAATTTATAAATGAAAGAGAGGAAAGGGAGCAAGTGCGTTGCCATGTGTGGTGATAAATTGCTTTCATGGACCTAAAAATGTGGCCACTCAGATTTTTACATATTTACACATAGACACAGTATTTCCTGTTCTATAAAGTGTTTCTTTAGTCAATTTTGAGGCAGAGCTATCCTAAAAAATAAAGTTCTTCAGAGCTGTACAATTATAGTTTCCAAACAATACATAAATGTGGATATTTTTATGTGGATAGAAAGTTAAATTCTAAAATCATTTAGTTTTAATGGCCTGAAGTTATATTCATATGTATTTGGGGGAAAGTTTTTAAAACTACAAGCTCTATTTGTATGACTTCACAACATTTACTGCCATACAGCTCTTGTGCATGAGGTAGATACAGTATTTGCCAAATAAATTGGTATCTATAACCAAGGAAAGCCAACTAACACACTTACAGGGATCCTGGGAAGTTCTGTAAGATTAATAGAATTTGGAAAGGTAAGGTATCACAAATGACTCCATTGAATACGCTCTGAAAAACTCTTTAGAATTTCTTACCATATTTCTTTTGGCTGTTAAATGCTATATGGTGTGCAAGTTCAAGAAACATATTTCAGCTTCAGTCCTTGCTTTAATTTTTAGTTTGGTGGACTCGAGTAAAAATATTTATTTTGAAAAACAAACAATATGCAATAATTAAGGTTTTTAAAGCAACTTTAATGCAATATACATTCCTATTCCTCTATCTGAATTAGCAAAACCACATCATTGTGAATAAATTCTCCAGTTAAATGGACCACATATTTTCTTCTCCCTACCTTTTTTTGATGAGACTTCAAAAGGTTTTCTACTTAAAGTATAACACCACAACTCATTTTAATGAATTACAGGATCCATTTCTTGTCTTTCAGTTACACTGGTCAATTTGTTGTTAAAGGACGGGGGGGAGGGGAAGGGAGAAAAAGGAACTCTTAGTTACCTATGTAGAAAGTCTCTCACACCTATGGAATTCGTTACCCTGCCATTATCCATTCTGTGCAGGTAGGTCCACAGTGAAGAGCAGCACCACACAAGCTTCCCCACTGGTTCACATGCCCCTTGAGCACAGTTAACGATACCAGTTACACAGTTCTTAGCCAGCACACAGTATCATCAAATGTTCTTTAAATATATATACGCATATGTAAAGCCAGCTCCTAAAAGCTTAACTGTTCAGAATGCAACTTTTTTCAAGAAGCAATTCTCCAGCAGTTGTCAGCAACCTTTACTCCACAGTTCTGTTTCACTTATTCCATACAGAAATAATCTGTCATAGATTTCATGCTTGGATACAGAAGCAGTTGCTTTATTTGGCAGTGTCTCAGTATAGCGAAGTCATCCATCTTGTACTAGAAATAGGATTTCCTACCATAAACAAAAAATGATAGAGGAAAAATCAGACAGCACAGGAACAGAAAAGTTGAGAAGCTACACTTAATAAGTTAGTGCATGTTCTGGATAAGCAAGATAAACACACAGTTCCATTTTCTAGTTGTGACAAAATGCATCAGTAGCCATATTTTAGTTACATTTGTGGTATGACCTGGTACCAACTCCCAGACTTTTTCGTTTACTCATTGCTCTACTTCTCATGTCCCTCTTCTCAGTCCATGATTTTATCTGTGTGAAAAATAGTGAAGGTATTGCTGGCTTTCGCCATAATAACAAGGCTATAAATCTTTGACTTATAAGGATAACTAACCTTTAGTAAATTAGGAAACATGAGAAACCTCAAAGATAACAACTAACAGCAGCTATGAAGAAAAACATCATGAAGAAAAACATCCGAGAGAAACAAAAGAGAACTTCTCCAAAAGACCCCACAAGTGATTAACAGAAGGAAACAGATGCATAGGAGAAGGGAGTTGATAATCGATCCTACCAGAAGGAAACAGATGCATGGGAAAAGGGAACTGAAGATCATCGATCCTCAGAAACAATTGTCAGAAGGAAACACACAAATAGAAGAGAAAAAGGACTAATAATAATCAATCATCATAAACAATTACTCTGCCTAAAATAGTGAATACGTATGCAATATTGAATGTATATAAGACATGGTTGAAGTGTTAGCTGGTGTGCCTCTGACTTGAGTCATGCACCCAGCGCTGTGCTTTTGCTTTATTGACTTTGTCCCTATAATAAAATAAGTGCCATTTCTGTTTAAGGGATCTGGCTATTTATTACAATTTGGGGGCTCGTCCGGGATAATTCACTTGGTCCCAGTGGGCTCTGAGACCCCAAGCAGGAGGTGCACCCCACTGATTTCGGCGGCCTGCTCGGAGGACTTTCCGGTGCCTGATTGAGACTCCAAGCTGATAATCCCACGAGAGGAGGGACTCATAAAGCAAAAGGGGTAAGTCTCCCCAGGAAAAACCGCGGTAGCCCATAATTCTTGTGCACAAAGACCCAGGCAAGAAAACAGGACTGTAAGTACTGCTTGGTTGGGCAGGTTTGGAGCTTGATTGCTGTGTGTGTGGAACTCGGACAGTCCGGATCTGGGGAGCGAGTGTGGAGTCTTTCTAACCGCAGTTCCAATCTCCCGCGAGGGAATTGGCCGGTGAAGAGACGAAGCGTCAGAAACTGAGTGAAAGACAGCCCCGGGAAAATTGGATGCTTGACTGCTGTGGTGAGCGGAAGACAGCCCCAGGGAAATGGGACAAAAGATAAGTAAAAAGAGTCCCGGGGAAAAGGGGAGCGGGAAAGTGCCGGCAGATATACCCCAAGACAGTCCTTTGGGGATAAAATTGGCTAATTGGAATATTGATCCGGATACTAAAAATAAGGATAAAGTTAAAATGATTCAGTATTGTATGATAGAATGGGCAAAGGAACCCATACGAGCAGACCATTTGTATTGGCCTAGATATGGGTCCTTTGAAGGGTGGATATGCCAGGCTTTAAACCTTTATGTAAACTCTAAAGAATCCTTCAGCCCAGAGGAGAGTGAATATGCCTCCTGCTGGAAAGGGGAGATTTGGCCAAAAGGAGTTAGTACCTTTAAAATATCTGAGATCTCAAGGGAAGAAAAGGAGAAGCAGTGGGATTCTCTGGAAGTTTTGCCCCCTCCCTACCACCTCCCTCCAACAGCCCCCCCTTCTCCTGGAAAAGAGCTGACACCTAGTGCTAGGAGAAGGTCGGACAGGTCTCAGAGGTTAATTGAAAAAGTATCACTTACAAACTCTCCTAGGTTACGGCGGAAAACTTCTGTTAAAGTAAAGGAATCGGAAGACCAAGACACGGTGCAGGAAACACCAGGAGTTAGTTTATTCCCCTTAAGGGAAGTACCCCTGGGGGGAGCACAAGGGGGGATAGGATTTGTAAACGTTCCTTTGACTTCCACTGAAGTCAGGAACTTTAAAAAGGAATTAAAAGGGTTACTGGAAGATCCAATAGGCCTATCAGAAAAATTAGACCAATTCCTAGGCCCTAATATTTATACCTGGGAGGAAATGCAGTCAATAATAAGTATAATATTTTCTCCCAAAGAACGGCAAATGATTAGAACATCTGGGATGAGAATTTGGGAAAGGGAAAATCAGCAAGGCCCACCTGGGGACCAGAAGATGCCAATAGTACACACAAATTGGAATCAAAATGATGTAGAGGGTCGTAGGAACATGAGTGATTATCGAAATTTAATTATTAAAGGTATAAAAGAAGCCGCCCCTAGAGGGCAGAATGTAACCAAAGCATTTGATGGGCAACAGGGAAGGGAGGAAACCCCGACCGAATGGCTTGAAAGGCTGCGACGTAACATGAGACAGTGCTCAGGAATAGATTCAGAGTCCCGTGGGGCAAACATTACTGAGAGTTCCATTTGTTACACACGCCTGGCCAGACATTCGAAGAAAATTAGAGAAACTAGAGGACTGGCAGGATCGGGGCCTGAACGAATTGAATTCCTGAGGGAAGCTCAGAAAGTATATGTACAAAGAGATGAGGAGAAGGCTAAAGCAAAAGCTAAAATCATGGTAGCCACCATGAGGGAAGGAAATATTCAGAAAAATCCCAGGGTGATGGGGGGGGATGGGACGTTATCCTGAAAGGCAGGAGGAGACTTTTAGACGGAATCAGATCCCTCCCAGAAGGGGACCATCGGGAACTGAGAAAAGGAATGAAGGAAGTGGATGTTTCTATTGTGGGAAACTTGGGCATTTTAAGAAGGAATGTCCTCAAAGGGATAAAGATCAGAAAATGTTTAAAGAAATTGAGGATTAGGGGTGTCAGGGGCTCTACCTCCTGGGGGATAGCTAACACCTTGAGCCCTTGATAAACCTAAAAGTAGGCCCCCAGGAGGAAGTATTAGAATTTCTAGTAGATACAGGAGCTGAGCGAACTTGTGTTTGTAACGTACCTAAAAGATGCATTATAAGTAAAGAAGTAATTAATGTAACGGGAGCAAACGGGGAAAGTTTTAAAGCCCCGGTGATCAAGCAGGTGGTTTTTGAAGGTAATGACAAAATAGGTGTAGGGAATATCTTGTTAGTGCCTGGAGCTGGGTGCAATCTGTTGGGAAGAGACTTGCAGATCCAGCTGGAGTAATCCCCGAGGAGGGGAAAATGATTGCAAAAATACTAAGATTAAGTCAGGAGGATGAATCCAAAATTAATCAGCAAGTTTGGGCTGTGGCTGGTAACAGAGGAGGTCTGAATATCCAACCAATCAAAGTTTCTATAGAAAGGGAAAATCACCCCATACGAGTCAGGCAGTACCCCATTTCAATGGAGGGAAAAAAAGGCCTCCAGCCGGTAATTGAAGGACTCATCTCTGATGGGACCCTCGAACCCTGTATGTCTCCTCATAACACTCCTATCCTACCTGTAAAGAAACCTGACGGGACATATAGGTTGGTGCAAGATTTACGGGAGGTGAATAAGAGAACTTTGACTCGGTACCCTGTTGTACCCAAACCCTTATACCCTTCTGAGCAAAGTTCCCCCAGAACACAGCTGGTTTAGCGTAGTGGATTTAAAAGACGCGTTTTGGGCATGTCCCCTGGCTGAGGAAAGTCGAGATATCTTTGCTTTTGAATGGGAGGACCCAAATACCGGACGTAAACAGCAGCTCAGATGGACAAAGCTACCTCAAGGATTTACAGAGTCTCCCAACCTGTTTGGACAGGCTCTGGAGGAGCTGTTACTATCTTTTCACACCCCTCCGAAAACTCATATCACTCAGTATGTAGATGACTTATTAATATCAGGGGAAGAGGAAAAATTAGTCAGAGAAGTAACAATTCAGTTATTAAACTTTTTAGGAGAGAAAGGTTTAAGGGTTTCCAAGGGAACGTTACAATTTGTAGAACCTGAAGTACGATACTTAGGGCATATAATAAGTCAGGGAAGTCGCAAATTAAACCCCGAGAGGATTGCCGGAATAATATCCCTCCCACCCCCAACTACAAGAAGAGAAGTAAGGAAGTTATTAGGACTACTAGGGTACTGTAGATTATGGATCGAGGGGTATACCCAGGCGGTGAAATTTTTATACGAAAAATTGACGGGGGAAGATAAGATAGAGTGGACACAGAATGACAAAGAAAAACTAGAAGAACTAAAGTCAAAACTGATAAAAGCTCCGGTTCTGAGCCTACCATCATTAGAGAAACCCTTCTATTTGTTTGTCAATGTGGAAAATGGGATAGCCCATGGAATTTTGGCCCAGGAATGGGAAGGGGTGAGGAAACCGGTAGCGTACTTATCAAAATTATTAGATCCAGTCAGCCGAGGTTGGCCAATATGCATCCAAGCGGTAGCCGCTACCTCGATACTAGTGGAAGAAAGTCGAAAACTCACTTTCAGGGGTAAGCTAATAGTTCACACTCCACACTCTGTAAGGAATATCTTAAATCAGAAAGCAGATAAATGGTTGACGGATTCTAGGATGTTGAAATATGAGGCCATTTTACTAGACAACGAAGACCTAACCTTGGTAACAGATAAGAATCAAAATCCTGCCCAGTTTCTATATGGGGAACCTAAAGAGGAACTAGTACACGATTGTTTAGAAGTAATAAATTATCAGACAAAAATCAGAGAAGATTTGACCGACCAAGCCCTATTAGTAGGAGAAAAGATATACATAGATGGATCATCTAGGTGTATACAAGGGAAAAGAATGTCTGGATATGCAATAATAGATGGGAGTAACATGACGATTATAGAAAAAGGAAAACTGCCATCTAATTGGTCTGCTCAAAGCTGTGAGTTATACGCCTTAAAAAGAGCATTAGAATTTCTAGCACATAAGGAAGGAACTATTTATACAGATTCTAAATATGCATTTGGGGTGGTACATACTTTTGGAAAAATCTGGGAAGAAAGAGGATTACTAACTTCAAAAGGAAAAGGACTAGTTCATGAGGAGTTAATATTGGAGGTATCAGAAGCTTTAACTCTACCTAAGGAAATTGCAGTAGTCCATGTAAAGGGGCATCAGAAAGGATTAACACCAGAAATAAGGGGAAATAATCTAGCTGACCAAGAGGCGAAAGAGGCTGCTGAAAATGGGGAAGAGAAATTATTAGTTGTTCAACAGAGAAAAGAGGAGCGAGGTAATATTCCTCAATTCACTGAAGCTGAAGAAAAGGAATTGACTAGAATAGGAGGAGAAAAGACTCCGGAAGGAAAATGGGTGTTACCTGATGGGCGTCAGATGGTAAATAAAACATTAGCAAGAAAAATATTGGAGGAATTGCATAGAGAAACCCACTGGGGAACACAGGCCATTTGTGAACACTTTCTTAGAAAATTTGGATGCATAGGGGTGTTCGGAGTAGCTAAACAAATCACCGATAGGTGTATAACTTGCCAAAAGGTGAATAAAAAGGTAATGAGAAAACCCATCCATGGAGGGCGGGAGTTGGCCTTACGCCCCTTTCAAAATATACAAGTGGATTTTACAGAACTCCCACAAGTCCAAAGGTGGAAGTTCCTCTTGGTATTAGTAGACCATCTTACCCATTGGGTGGAGGCAATTCCAGTCACTAGAACATCGGCTAATGTAGTAACAAAGATCCTGCCAGAACAAATTATTCCTAGATACGGAATGGTTCATAGAATAGACTCTGACAGAGGAACACATTTCACCTCCAAAATAATCACCCAGATAACTCAAGCCTTAGGTACTCAATGGGAGT
The DNA here is from genome assembly GCF_964199755.1 of Larus michahellis. Lineage (NCBI taxonomy): Eukaryota > Metazoa > Chordata > Aves > Charadriiformes > Laridae > Larus > Larus michahellis. The sequence continues at coordinate 20,083,937 of NC_133929.1, read as the reverse complement.
TAAACACTCCATGGCATCCCCAAAGCTCAGGAAGGGTTGAACGAATTAATCAGACTTTAAAAAGGGCTTTAACCAAATTAATGATAGAAACTCAACTGTCATGGGTCAAGTGCCCTTTAGCATTACTCAGGGTTCGAACTCAACCCAGAATGGATCTCAGAGTCTCTCCCTATGAAATGATGTTTGGTTTGCCCTTCTTGGCTTCACAGCAGGAAATGGCTACTTATGAAGGAGGGGAGGCTAGTATTAAACAATATGTAATGCAGATTGCAAAGAACTTGGAACAACTAAGAAATAAAGGGTTGCTCCCACAAACTACCCTGTTGGATTTTAAGATCCATAACATGAAAATTGGAGAACGGGTTTTAGTAAAAACATGGAGAGAGCAATCTTTAACTCCCCAATGGGAAGGTCCCTTTCAGGTGCTGTTGACTATGGAAGATGCAGTACGGACGAAGGAAAAAGGGTGGACTCATGCCAGCAGAATAAAAGGACCAGTAGAAGAACCTAGAGATTGGACTCTGACTTCAACTCCCGGGGACACCAGACTCACCTTAAAACGCCAACCAACGCCGTGATGTATGGGAGAGGAACTGAATAATAACTTAGAAATCACAGAAACTTGGGGAGTGAAACCAGAACTTTATCGTTGGTTTTGGGTACGGCCGGGGCAAACCTTAAGGAAAATTAGATATCCTCCTTGGGGAAGAGCACTCCCGTTACAGACAGGAGGGTCAGGGTTGTATAAAACTGAAAACTCTCTGTTTGCACTTGCATGTGATTTATATAAAGAAGATAGTCGGCTATATCCTAACCTTGAGGAAGAACTACAGCCCCCTCCAGTACCCCATAGTATACCTTGTCTGATACATCCCTATGCTAGACATCATAGTTGGGTAAAGTGCAAATGCTTAGGTTGTAAGCAAAATTAGTATTACCATTCATCCCGAAGACATCCCTTCTGTTTAAATTGCCGGAAGCAAAATTCGAGTTTGGCTCAAACTCAGATACGATATACCAATATTGTAACATTAATTTGTGGGTGGGAATTGCTAGTGCCGGTTCTGTGGGAAATTCCTGAAGAATGGTGGGAAACAGTGGTCTCTAAGTGTAAAAAACTATTTTGCTTGGAAAAAGAGATAAGAACCCTACCTGCTACAAGAGCCAGGGATACCGAATCAAAAGAGGATGGAGGGCAAGACCAGGTTGGCCACTGTACTCGCTGCCAAGAAGAATTATTTCTCGGCTGTTGGAAGCACCCCAACAGGCATGAGAGGTAGGAGTATAAGCCATACTGGACCTCCACTCCTCGTATTGTTATTAGCGGTATCCTTAGTATCCAGTAACGAATGCATGAAGTGTTACCAGCAGGTCTCCTGGAATAGGAAGATGGTTTCCACTATGACAGTGCATTCGCATATCAACAGCCACTGTTATAACCGCCACGAGTTAACAGTGTGCAAATACGACCAACACGAATATTGGGTTGGGAAGAATTTAGGAATAGGCGGAACAAGACTAGGAGTACGTTGTCCTAGAGGGGAGCAATGGCTCTGCTTTACTAAAGCCGGGCATTGGGACATATCAGACGGAGGTGGGGTACAAGATATGATAAAAGCCGAAATAGTGAAAAATAAAATAGAACAAATTAAGAAAAAAACATCTCCAAAATTTGATGGAGAATTGTATGCAAAAATCAGAAAGCAGTTGGAGGAAGAAATAGGACTCCCAACATTAGGAAAGAATTTGTTTGTAGATTTGGGGGAAAGAATAAGCAGGGAATTAAATGTAACAAATTGCTGGATTTGCGGAGGGCCTTTAATGACGGAAGAGTGGCCTTGGAAAGGGAGCAGTTTAGGGCCAGTGGAACTCCTTAAATGGAATCGTACCAGTAGCACACGAGAAGACCAACCTGAGGGATGGATTTTGAGTTCTATCACAATAGGGGAAGAATGCCTACGGAGAGAGGGTAAAAATTATTTAAAGAGTGTGGGACATTCTCCTTGTAAAAGACTTAAAATCAGCAATGGGACTTCCACCTGGTGGTACCCAGAAAAGCCAAAATGGGTATGGGCCCTAACTAATAATACAGGAAATTGTGAATATGACAGTATGACCAGGCTTTTTAAATGTAAAAAAACGGTCTTAAACCCTTATCAAAACATTCCAGAAATATCCAAGTTTTGGGAAAATATAGCGGAGATGCAGACAGAGTTTTGGAAAGCCCCTGAAGGGTTATTCTGGATATGCGGAAAAAGAGCTTATTCAGAACTACCTTCTAAGTGGAAGGGTAGCTGTACCCTTGGTATTATCCAGCCAGGATTTTTCTTATTGCCTGGACCAAAAGGAGATGATTTAGGAGTACCGGTATATGAGTCCTTAAAAAGAACTAAGAGAGATATTATAGGAGGATCTCAGAGGTGGGGTTAAGAGGATTGGCCTCCTGAACGGATAATCCAAGTATATGGACCAGCCACTTGGGCTCAAGATGGCAGCTGGGGTTACCGGACTCCCATTTATATGTTAAACCGCATTGTCCAACTACAGGCAGTTGTAGAAATAATATCTAATAGAACAGCTCAAGCAATAAATCTAATAACGAAACAGCAAAAACAAATGAGGGCTGCTATCTACCAAAACCAATTAGCCTTAGACTACTTACTGGCAGAAGAAGGGGGCATTTGTGGAAAATGGAACACTTCAGATTGTTGTTTACAGATAGATGATAATGGGGATGCAATATTGGAAATAACAGAAGAAATCTGGAAAATTGCACATGTACCGGTTCAAAAATGGGAATCTATGTTAAACGATAATTGGTGGAATAATGTTTTTGGGGGAACCTGGTGGAAGAAACTAGGCTGCATTCTCTTATGTTCAATTGCTGGTTTATTATTTCTTCCTTGCTTAATCCCTTGTTTTATACGCTTAATTATAACAGTAGTCCAAAGCATGCAAGAAGTTTCCATACCCAAGAATCCAAAATTGGCAGCCTCAGGCTCAACTAAAAAGATAATGGTATTAAGGAGAATAAGAAATACTCCACAACAATTGGAAGAAGCAGAACTGATCTATGAACAAAACAAATGGATTAAGCAAAATGAAAGTTATGGCTCAAGCCAAATGTAGTATAAAAGACAAAAAGGGGGAATTGTGAAAAATAGTGAAGGTATTGTTGGCTCTCGCCATAATAACAAGGCTATAAATCTTTGACTTATAAGGATAACTAACCTTTAGTAAATTAGGAAACATGAGAAACCTCAAAGATAACAACTAACAGCAGCTATGAAGAAAAACATCATGAAGAAAAACATCTGAGAGAAACAAGAGAACTTCTCCAAAAGACCCCACAAGTGATTAACAGAAGGAAACAGATGCATAGGAGAAGGGAGTTGATGATAATCGATCCTACCAGAAGGAAACAGATGCATGGGAAAAGGGAACTGAAGATCATCGATCCTCAGAAACAATTGTCAGAAGGAAACACACAAATAGAAGAGAAAAAGGACTAATAATAATCAATCATCATAAACAATTACTCTGCCTAAAATAGTGAATACGTATGCAATATTGAATGTATATAAGACGTGGGTGAAGTGTTAGCTGGTGTGCCTCTGACTTGAGTCATGCACCCAGCGCTGTGCTTTTGCTTTATTGGCTTTGTCCCTATAATAAGTGCCATTTCTGTTTAAGGGATCTGGCTATTTATTACATATGTACGTCTGCTACCTTTTTCAAGGGCATCTTCCTTTTTCATTATGTGGTGTGTTTTGATGTTTTGTTTTGTTTTCCCCTTTCTTTTTCTCTTTTTTATCCCAGAAGTACTTAAACTGCTGTATGATGCCATTCTTGCTAGAAGGCAATATGGACACAGCGAAAAATCTATATACTATTTCACAAACCTTGGAACAGTAGAAGCAGAACAACTTACCTAATGCAAATGGAATTTTATCAGTACAAAGGGGTTCACACTAGGGAATTTTTCTCCTATAAAAAGAGATGAAAAAGGTGTAACAGTATAAGGTACCTTTAAGCCTACTGTTGAAGACATAGCAGTGGACCTACTTTACACAATTTAAAAATATTTCAAACTGTAAGCAAACTGTAACTTACATGAGGGCTATTTGTACCTCAAATGCATTTTGATCAAGCAAATTCCCACAATACTTTTTTTTTTAAATTAAAAAAAAAAAATCTTCATCACCTTAGCATAAAACAATCCTAAATACAAATGCTAAACATACATTTTTTATTCACATACAGAAATATGAACAGAAAATTAATTATTTCGTGCAACAGCTTATTGCTATCTCCATTTAGATCACATCTTTCTAAAACTATGACAATACAGAACATTTTTTATTTTATAACCAGGATACACCATTTAGGTAAAAAAAGTAGTGATTTGTAATTTGGGTTTTGTTTTGATTTTTATTTTTTTTTAACTCACCATGGAGCTGGTAAACCACCCACACACAACAATGCACATTGTACACATTTGTCAAATACTGCAATGCCCATACTAAGGGAACACATCCCAGGAGTTGGCAGCCACAGTATCAGCAAGAATTTGGCTACAGAAACAGCAATGAGTCATCATACATTCTAGAAGCACTGTCAAAACAGCAAAACTGCTATTTTGAGCCTTTAAAGGTAAAAATTATTTAAAGAAAAAAAACCCCCACTTATTTGTAAATCCAAAAGAAGCCAAAAAATAAATTTAAAAAGAAAAAATAATCATAGTTCTGGTAATGCATCTTTATTCATTTTTGACAGATGTTAGAGACTTTTTTTTTCTTCAGAAGACAGTAAACAGCTATTTAATACAAGTGTCAGTTAGTTACTTAACTTGCCACATTGTGATTTAAATGGCCAACATTATAGAATGCATGTTTAAGAATAGCTAAATCTGAAATCACTAGTTTAAAAATATTTTGAGTTAATATAAACTATATTCAATTTTTAAAATCCTGTCATTTTTTAATTGTTTTTAAATGGGTCATCAAGACACATTTTCATGAATTGCCTTACATGGCAAATGGAAGACTTTCAAACTCACCCTCTGAATAGCATCAACAGTATAGTCAGAACATTTTTTTCTATGTATGTACCTATTGTCCCAACACCCACAAAAAAAAATGTTTCTCAATTAACAGTATCTGAAAGATTGCCAATAATGGTGCAGATGTTGTCAAAAGCTCTCAAGTACTATTGCTTTTTACGATGAAATCACTCTCATCCTTCTTCCTCAGAATGTTCATGTTAAACACAAATGTAGAGAATTTTTCTCTCCTAAGTTACAGATATCTTAAAAAATGTAGTTCTTTCCATAGTAAATATATGACACATTGAAACTTTATCAGTAACTTTTACTATCACCTTGTCAAAGAAGCTAAAAAATGTCTTTAGCATTTAAAAGGGCATCATCTAAAAGCATTTAGATTTTGCTGCCCTCTGTTACACAGATGCATATTACTAACCCTTACCTTTCAGAAATCAACTTCATCCTACATTTTCGCCACTTTTTCTGATCCTCTGGTGTAGGAATGTATCTGAGAGAAAATGGCCATGTGAGCCAGCCTCCCTACTATGAGAGATTAAATTAAGGGCAAAACAGGTGGTAGAAGATGGAATTAGTACATGGGAAAAATGGGAACTGAGAAGGTAGAAAACATGTTGTGCTAATGACTAAGCAATTTACTATGCGAATTCTTGTAACCAATCTGATGTGTGAATGAACTGCATGGACAGCGCAGGGACAGTATAACTAGCTAATCAGAAATAAGCGAGTTGCGTGTACGGCTACAACACAGGGTATAAAAGATGATGATCTGTGCTTAATAAACGGCTTCTGTTGCTTCACATTGGATCGTCTGGAGTCCAGTTATTTCTCCTCAGTTCTTTAGTATTATTGTTAATTATTTACTCTTATCCTATTAAATCTATTTATATTTCACCCCTTGTGTTTCCTTGCTTTCCCCTATTCCCCTTTCTGGGTGGGGAGGGGTCATCGGGTGATAGAATAATTGTCTACATGACAATAAATTGTTATGGGTTTTCTCAAACCATAACAAAAGGCTACAAGGCCAACTATACTCCAACTGAGAAAGAAATTTTGGCAGCATATGAAGGAGTTAGAGCTGCTTTCCCACAGACATAGAATCATAGAATCGTAGAATGTGTTGGGTTGGAAGGGACCCTTAAAGGTCATCTAGTCCAACCCCCCTGCAGTAAGCAGGGACATCTTCAACTAGATCAGGTGGCTCAGAGCCTCATCAAGCCTGGCCTTGAATGTCTCCAGGGATGGGGCCTCCACCACCTCTCTGGGCAGCCTGTTCCAGTGCCTCACCACCCTCATTGTAAAGAACTTCTTCCTAATGTCTCATCTAAACCTACCATGCTCTAGTTTAAAACCATTGCCCCTCATCCTGTCACTACATGCCCTGGCAAACAGCCCCTCCCCAGCTTTCTTGTAGGCCCCCTTCAGGTACTGGAAGGCCACTATAAGGTCTCCCTGGAGCCTTCTCTTCTCCAGGCTGAACAACTCCAGCTCTCTCAGCCTGTCTTCATAGGAGAGGTGCTCCAGCCCTTTGATCATCTTCATGGCCCTCCTCTGGACCCCCTCCAACAGGTCCATGTCCTTCTTGTGCTGAGGGCTCCAGAACTGGACACAGTATTCCAGGTGGGGTCTCACCAGAGCAGAGCAGAGGGCCAGAATCACCTCCCTCGATCTGCTGGCCACAGTTCTTTTGATGCAGCCCAGGATGCAATTGGCCTTCTGGGCTGCAAGTGCACATTGTTGGCTCGTGTCCAGCTTTTCATCCACCAGTACCCCCAAGTCCTTTTCCACAGGGCTACTCTCTATCACATCATCCCCCATCCTGTATTGATAACGAGGATTGTCCTGACCCAAGGGTAGGACTTTGCACTTGGCCTTGTTGAACTTCATGAGGTTTGCATGGGCCCCCCTCTCTAGCTCGTCCAGGTCCCTCTGGATGACATCCCGTCCCTCTGGCCTGTCAACCGCACCACTCAGCTTGGTGTCATTGTCAAACTTGCTGAGGGTGCACTTGATCCCACTGTCTATGTCATTGATGAAGATATTAAACAGCACCAGTCCCAGTACGGATCCCTGAGGGACACCACTTGTCACCCCTCTCCATCTGGACATTGAGCCATTGACCAATACCCTCTGGATGCGACCATCCAGACAATTCCTTATCAGTCCACCCATCCAATCTGTATCTCTCCAACTTAGAGAGAAGGATGTTGGACACGGTTTAGTGGGACTTGGCAGTGTTAGGTTTATGGTTGGACTCGATGATCTTAAAAGTCTTTTCCAACCTAAATGATTCTATGATTCTATGATGGGCACAGCACCCAGCACTAGGGAATGCCAGGTGTTGGCTCCATGAGGTATATTGTCATTGTTATAAAGTTTGATAACAATTCTAGTTGAGTTTCCTTAACAGCTGTGCAGCTATTAATATGAAAACAGGAGCTAGCTCTGAGTTTTAACACACATTTTGTTTGTTTATTCAAGGATTTTCATCACAAATCAGCCTTCGGGTCTGCAGGTCTGAAAATAAATGTCTCCTGTAACTTTTACCCCTGCCTAGTTTTCTCCAAACATTTGATAGGGAGGAAGCATAAATTTCTGAAGTATTTGGAGAAAAATCTGTTCCATTGTTTCTATGACCCAGTCCTTCCCATAACTACTTCTGTGGAAATGCATGATCTAATCTGTTAACTGATTCAAGGGAACATGGGTTTTTTAGGTAGTTGCATTAATTTGTGTTTGCTATTAACATCAATTTTTGGTCATATTCTTGTTTAATTCTCTTTGAACTGTTATTCTTTCTTCATTCAAACACACACAGAGTTCAAGAGTTTCAAGAGTCAATTTATAGCAGCTTTCAAAACTACCATTTAGTAAGAGATCTGTTGTAGTTTTACAAAACAAAAATACATTGTTGATACCTGTTTTAAGTAGATCTGTTGTGAGTGTGAAATAAAGGCCTCTAATAAGATTTTCTATTGTGATATCTCTATTAAGAGAAGTGAAGTTGCTTATATTTAAAGCATCAAAACTTGGCTTTGACCTAAAGTTTTTGATCTCGAAAGAAAGATGTTGTGGAAGTAAAAAAAAAAACAGTTAGGAGAGGGTTTAGTAGGCCAAGATTTAGTAGGCACTAATTGGACCTACCTTTATTTACTTATATCTGTTTGCAAAGTACAAGTAATTCTGTATGGGGGACATTTGGCTCAGACACATGCTTTGATGAGCCTTTTTCTTTTACAAGAGCAGATTTTCTTTTGAAGCTTTCAGGGAATTTTCATATATAGCACGGAGCAGAAAATATGTTTAAAAAACTGAAAATTCCTTACTGGCATCATTTTAATTAGGACAGATGGGATGCAATCTGCTTTTTTTTATTGTCTCTCTTATTAGATGCTAAACACTGTAAAAGCACTTAATGAAATCCTAACTTAAGGATTTCTAGTATTCAAATTTTCCATGGCTGATATTACTTGCATCTCTCCCATCATAGTGGACTTTTAATAACCTGTTCAAAGAGAAACATCTGTCGAAATCCCATTCATAAATATAATCGCCTGCTTGCAAACTCTGAATAAAGCATTTAAACTGAAGCCTAGGTAATGACCTTGCTGTGCTATAATATCAATAAAAAGCTGGTTTGGTTCTTGCTTTTAAAATGCATTTCAAAATCTCCAAGATAATTGATTTGACAGTTGGATTCCTTGGGTGTTAAGAACACACTGGGGAAAATCTTTAAGCACCTAATAATGGTGATATTATTTTTTCTTTTGAACTAAACTCATGTCCTGATTCCGGCAGGGATAGGGTTAATTTTCCCAAGGATCTGTCAGGGACACAGGTATTCCATACTATGTGATAGCCATGCCCAGTCTATAGCCAGGAGCTGGCTGGGGGAGGGGGCAGGAAGTCACCACTTGGAGCAGGCTTGGGCTTCCCCGTGTGAGAAATAAGTTCCAGTCTGAATGAAATAGACTCAGGCAGAATCCTCTGTGAAGCATGTTTTTATTCACGTTCTTGCAAGAGCGGGTGACCTAGCAAGTAGGCACACTTCCAGTTCTTGAAACACATCTTTTTATTCCCTAATCCCGGCCAAATTTTTCCCTCCCCTGTTTCCCATTGGTTAGGTACTCCAGGGTTCACAGTCTGTCCGAGGCACATAAAATTCTTCCTGCATGTCCTGCCTCTGTTTACTTCTCCTTATGCTACACCTAAAGGGATTATCTGACTAGTTTATTTCTTTCCTTTTTGGTAAAAGATTGCTCAATGTCATTAGCCCTGGTTAAATGTTTGACTACCCTTCTAGACACTAATCCAGTAGGAATCAGTTTGTCCTTTTGTCTGTGTGATAAGAGATGTTCTACAAGCCTTTGCTGGAGCCTCTTTGTCTTAGTCATTCCCTTATCATGTCACCTCTGATGGAAACGACTTTTCTCCTCTGCAAAAGCAATACCTGCCTTTCTTACATCATGCACATCAATACCTTGTTTTGTGTCTGGTGTCATCACCAGGGCTTTGGCTTCTATGATCACGGGACATTCTTTGATGAATATAGACTATTGGGGTTGTAAGAAAGGCAGGTTGGGGGGGCCGTGGACATCCTGGGAAGGGTCTCAGGGGTGTCCTAGGGGTCCTGTGTCTGTCTTAGAGGATCCCAGAGGTGTCCCAGGGGGGACATGTTTGCATTTGCATTTGCATTTGAATTTGTTTGGACCAAAGAACCCATAAGACCTCCTAGTGTATTTTGGCCCAAATTTGTATCTGATGAAGACTGGGTCTGTCAGACTTTAAACATGTATGTGAATAATAAGGAATAATAAGGAATTAGAAGAAGGTGAATATGCTTTTTGCTGGGTCAAGATGAATAGATTCAGGATTCGGGGACGCCCAAATCCATTTTATATGTTCCCAGCCCAGACTGTCGGTGATGTTTCAATCGACAAAGAAATTGAATCCCCGAAGTGGGACCCCTTAGACTGTTACTTGGGGATGAGGAAGAGGGGTGAATAACAGGGGACGAGGACTGCCCCAGCCACTCCTACCAGCAGCTCGAGGTTCACCAGTAGGGTGTTATCATTGTGGGATTTACAGAATCCCCTAATTTGTTTGGCAAGTGTTAGAACAAGTGCTTGAACAATTCAGCCCTCCATCGGGAGTAGCCCTGCTTCGGTATGTGGATGATTATTGGTATCTGGGGAGGAAGAAGGCAGGGTAAAAGAAGCCACGAATGAGTTACTGAACTTTTTGGGACAGCAAGGTTTGAGGGTCTCAAAAAAAAAATAAAAATATTGCAATACGTGGAAACAGAAGTGAAGTACTTGGGACATCTAGTCAGTGAAGGGAGTCGAAAAAAATAAATCCTATAAATCCTGAGAGGATCAAAGGAATAGTAGACGTACCTCTGCCAAAGACCAAGAGGGAACTGAGAAAATTTTGGGGGCTGACTGGGTACTGTAGACTGTGGATAGAGGAGTACGCTCCAAAGACTAAAGGACTATATTCCAAACTGTTAGCTGAAGAACCAAATGTATTGGTTTAGACAGAAGAAGAGAAGGATTTAGTGTAAGATTTAAAACAGAGCCTAATCAGAGCTACAGTTTTAGCCTTATCTTCTTTGGAGAAACCTTTTCAACTATTTGTAACTGTAGACAAAGGGGCTGTGTTAGGAACTCAAGAGTGGGGGGGCAGTGGCCTATTTATCTAAACTCTTAGATCTGGTCTCCCGAGGGTGGCCAGGGGAATGATATGAGTTAGCACCCCTCACCAAGTAACAACCATTTTAGCCCAAACCATGGGAAAACGGCTAGCCAATTCAAGAATACTGAAGTATGAAGGAATTTTAATTGAAAAGGATGATTTGATTTTAACTACCAGCCCTTGCCTTAACCCAGTGAGCTTTTTGTGAAAAAAAAATAGAGGCAAAGGATGAAGAACTTACACACGAATGCATAGATGTAATTGAGTACCAGACTAGGATACGCTCTGACTTAAGGGAAGAACCCCTATCTGGGGGTCTTCATTTGTTCGTAGACGGTTCTTCAAGAGTGATAGAAGGAAAGAGGTGTAATGGATATGCGGTGGTGCATGGAGTGAGTCAACTGTGGAATTTGGATAATGAGGTGAAGTCTCTGTGCTCAAAGAGCAATTAAGACTGGCTTTGCTATCTCTTGTGCAGCCCAGGGGAGTGAAGGCCTGTCTGGCTATCACAGGATACATAAATGATGGGGTGAGGAGAAATAACTGGACTCCAGATGATCCAATGTGAATCAACAGAAGCCGTTTATTAAGCACAGATCATCATCTTTTATACCCTGTGTTGTAGCCATACACGTGACTCACTTATTTCTGATTAGCTAGTTACACTGTCCCCGCGCTGTCCATGCAGTTCATTCACACATCAGATTGGTTACAAGAATTCGCATAGTAAATTGCTTAGTCATTAGCACAACATGTTTTCTACCTTCTCAGTTCCCATTTTTCCCATGTACTAATTCCATCTTCTACCACCTGTTTTACCCTTAATTTAATCTCTCATAGTAGGGAGGCTGGCTCACATGACCATTTTCTCTCAGATACATTCCTACAATACCCCCTTTTTCTTCTTGAGCCAGCCAGACCTTATGCATGGCATTTTCTATCATGTCAGTCACTTTGCGGAGAACACACGAGGCTACCGTAATCAATAATAATATAACCAACAATAGCATGAGCCCTTGTTTTAGTAAGTCTGATAACCATCCCGTTATACCCCATGAGCTTAACCAATCATCGAAACTGTTTTTAACCACTTTTAATTTGGACATGTTATCCTTCAGATCCCGTAACTGCTTATGAATGGATGATGAGTGGTCGGAAAGGTTCATACAACACATACCTTCAAAATCTTCACATCCATGACCCTGAGCCTACAGCAAAAAATCAATCCCCACCCCTGTGGTGTCTCCACAAAAGTTCACTAGGGTTGTGTTAAACATTGGGTAAACTGAATTGAATCCTGCTGTATTAAAAGAAGCCGAAATACCAAGGGTTCTCAATTTTGTGCTCAGCTGCAACTTCCAATCACAAGGATAAGCCCGACACTAATTCTCAGTGGCATCTTCAAATATCAGTACCCTTGCCCTTCTTTCTGCGCTGTAGATGACCGAACCTGTTGCTACAGTGACGTACTACCTGTTCCCACTAGTCCTCCGGAACCGACCAAACCTCTGGCAGCAGCACTGTGTAACGGCACTGTATGCCACACCCTGACCAATCCTTGTGAATGGTAGACTTCCCTAATCTCCTGTCGCTCAGCCAGCTCGTGTTGAGGTGAACCTGACTCTATGTACTCTATTGCAATAGCTAAACAAATTAAACCCGTCACCTTACTTAGTTCCTTATTAAAACACACAGCACACCAGAATTAAAATGCACAGCACACTGGATTTAAAACACACAGCACACCCCGTCACCTTACTTAATTCCTTATTAAAACGCACAGCACACTAGAATTAAAATGCACAGCGCACTGGATTTAAAACACACAGCACACCCCGTCACCTTACTTAATTCCTTATTAAAACACACAGCACACTAGAATTAAAACACACAGCACACCAGGCCGCAGCACGTGGTCTTTCAAACCACCACCGGCCTCGACAATCCTCACAAGGCACAAGGATCTATGGGTCACAGTTCCACACCTAGGGTACTACACTTCTTCAGCCCTCATCGTCGTTGTTGGTGTTGTGGGGTAACTCATTTGAATCCGTCTGCTCAAACCAGGGCTTTATCCACTTGGCTGGTACCCATCTGGTTCCGGCATCTGTAACAACACAGGCATATCCTCGACCCCAGGTTAATAGTCTACACGGTCCTTCCCACTTCCCCGTCACACTGTTTTTAACTGCTACCATGCCATTTTCCTGCCTAAAATCTCCCAGGTCTCTCTGTAGACCTGCGCCGTGCCGCACGATTGGAGGTACAAGGCAGTGTTGAGGAAGGCGTAGGAAGTTCAGGACGTAAACGGCCTTGTTCAGTCGATCTACAGGACTCAGCCCTTGCTCTCCCCCTTTCTGTTTTTGAAGCAAATTTTTTAAAGACTGGTTCATGCATTCCACTATGGCTTGACCCGTCGGAGAATGTGGTGTGCCAGTCACATGTGTAATGCCCCACAGCTGTAGAAATACCTCTGTTGAATGGGCTACGTACCCTGGGCCATTATCAGTCTTTATCACACGCGGTACACCTAAGGCCGCAAACGCGGATCGCAAATGCTTTCGTACATGTTTACTAGATTCACCAGTCTGCGCAGTTGCCCAAATTGCAGTTGAATAACAGTCTACACTCAGGTGTATAAATTTCAGTTTTCCAAATTCTGACACATGGGTTACATCAGTCTGCCAGAACTCCAAAGGTCCATGCCCTCGGGGACTGACGCCTGGGTTGAAGTTAGGTATAAATGGTTGACAATCAGCACACGTTTGCACTATACCTCGGGCATCAGACTCCGAGATCCCGAATTGTCTGCGCAGCATTCGTGCAGATTGATGGAAGAATGTATGAGATGGATGTGCCTGCACAAACTTATCTGGAGGTGGTGCGACCCATGCAGGAGCCACAAGTTTATCGGCTCGTCTATTGCCCTCAGCTAAACCTTCTGGGAGCCCCGAATGGCTGCGAATATGGGTGATAAAATAAGGATCGTGCCGTTCATTGAGTAGGAGCAACAATTCATGGAGCAGGGTGAACAGCTGCTCATCTCTGACCTCCTTCAGCAAAGCACGCTCCATTTGTTGAACGATTCCAACCACATATAAGGAGTCACATACGATATTAATACCTCCCTTTGTCCACCTGCGAAACACTTCTAGTACAGCACGTAATTCTAGCTTTTGTGTGGACCCTTTACAGTCTGTGATCACAATATCATGCCATTTATTGTCCATGTACCATGTTATTGCTGCTTTCTGTATCTTCCCCCCGGCATCTGTAAAGATTGTTGGCCCTCGGACAGGTCGTTGAGACAACGCGGGAATTTCCTCAATGTGTCCTACTTGTAGCACACTAAAAAACTTGTGCGGAGGCAAATGTACCTTAACTGTCCCGGCATAGTTCAAAAGCGCAATCTGCAACGCCATAGAGTGTCGCAAGGCCCACTGCAAGTATTCAGCTACTAAAGGAATTACCACATATTCAGGTTCCTGGCCGGATATCTCAACGATCCTCTGACGCCCCTTAATCACAAGTTGCGCCGTCGCCTCTATTCTCGGGATAACCGTACGCTTTGGTTGGAGAGATAAAAAAATCCACTCCAGAATTCGTAGCGGGTCCCTTTCCTGTACCCATTGCATTACTAAAGCGAAAGGATGTTCGTCATGATTTATAATTAATAAACCTATTGAATGATCAGGGTCCCATCGATGCGCATAGGCGTTGATGACCTTATCACTGACCATCTGCATCGCCTTCTGCGCATCCAAGGATAACTGTCTAGGGGCATCAATGCCACCGCCTCCTCGCAACAAGCGCATGAGAGGTGCTAAGTCTTCATTCGTAAGGCCACACAATGTATGAACCCATTTTAGATCTCCTAAGAGTTTTTGAACATCAGTCAGTGTCGAAATGTGTGTTCTAATCTCTAACTTCTGTGGCCTAACTGTAGTTTTAGATATTTCCCATCCTAAATATTTCCAGGGTGGTTCTTTTTGAACCTTTTCTGGTGCAATTTGTAACCCTGCTTTCCCTAGTACCTGCTGCAGCTCCTCAATAGCCTTGTCACACTCTAATTGTTGTCCAGCTACCAAGATGTCATCCATATAATGATAAATTATCCACTCAGGGTGTTTCTTCCGCACTGGTGCCAAAGCCCATGCTACGTACATCTGGCACAAGGCGGGTGAATTTTTCATTCCTTGTGGCAACACTACCCAATGATACCTGCACATAGGCCCGTTCTTATTTGTTGTTGGCACGGAAAAAGCAAATTTCGGATAGTCATCGGGGTGCAAAGATATTGTAAAAAAGCAATCCTTCAGATCTATTATCAGAATCTCCCACCCTTTAGGGATCATGATAGGGGATGACAAACCTGGCTGTAAAGCACCCATGTCCTCCATGGCCTCATTAATTTTTCGTAAATCGTGCAGTAACCGCCATTTGCCACTCTTTTTTGGGATGGTAAAAATAGGTGTATTCCAGGGGCTGGTTGTTGGTTCTATATGTCCCTTCTCCAACTGTTCCTGTACTAATTGGTTAATGTGGGCGATTTTTTCCGAATTGAGCGGCCATTGGTCCACCCACACTGGGTCGTTCGTTTTCCACTTCAATTTCAAAATAGGTCGCCCTTCCCCAATGGCCGCCCCGGAAAACCCGTCCCCCCAGTCGTTAAATGAGCGCCCAGTTGACTTAAAGCATCCCGGCCGAGCAGGCACACCGGTGCTACTGTCACATACGGTCGAATTGAGCAAACTCCACCATCAGGCATTTGGCATTGAATCACCTCTTTGCTTATTCTTGTCGTCTGAGTTCCTCTGACCCCCATTATGGATATAGCTGGGTGTTCTAGGGGCCAAGAGGGTGGCCAACACCCTTGACTGATAATAGTCACATCAGCGCCGGTGTCTACAAGCATATCAAGCACACATTTTTGACCCCCTGGTGCTCTTAGGGCAACTCGCTGCAAGGGCTTTGTTTTACTGATTTCAAGGGCTAAATATATATCTGCATTACCTGTTGAGCCAAAACCTTTATCCCCCCTTATCTGATTTCTGGCCGTCAGAACAGCAGCCTTAAATGGCACTAGTTGTCCAATGCGAGTGCCCACTGGGATATGCACAGGTGGAGTGGGTGTCCATACCATCATTTTAATTGGACCCCTATAATCAGCATCTATTACCCCAGGTAACACAAACAAACCCCGTCTGGTAATGGAAGATCGTCCCAACAATAGTGCACTCGGTCCATACCCCAATGGCCCTTTCACATGAGTAGGAATGCACTGCACTTGGGAGTCTGTAAGGGTAACCTCCTTTATTGTTGCCACGTCTACTCCGGCACTCCCTGTGGTGGCAGAGGCTGCACTACCCAAGCACCCTGACCCTGAGGCCTGTTTTGTGTCATTGCGCTCGGGCCCCCCCGCGCTCATCAGCTCATTTCCCAATGGCGTGCCATTCTTACGAAATTTTGAGTGGCATTCAGATGCTCTATGTCCAAATTTCTGACACCGATTACATGTGCCTGTAAATCCTCCCGTTCCTCCACTCCTAACAGGCGTCATATCTGTCTCTCCCCTCTGCTTTCCTGCTCTACACTGTATCTTCAAATGACCGACCTTCCCACACTTAAAGCATTTCGGTCCCAAATTACGATTATTAATCAAGGGCTTGACAGCTGCGGCAAAAGCGGAGGCCAAAAATCCTGCCTGTTCTTCAGGTGTCCCTACCCTAGAGCATGCCTCTATCATGTCAGTAATGGTGGCGTGTCAAGGCAAAGTTTGCAAGATACGCTTGCAGGCTGAATTTGCGTTCTCTACGGCCAATGATTGAAAAACCGCCTCTTTGGCTGCCACTGGCAGTTTTCCCCGGTCATCCTCTGGCAAGGTCCTCAGTGCTTCGCGAGCCAACTCTGCGGACTGCTGTAAGATAGCGACATCTAGCCGTGCTTGTAGCTGAGCATCAGCGAAAGGACCTGTTCCTAACAACATCTCCATGGTTGCCAACCGCAACAGATACCCCTCTGCTCTACTCAAATTCGCTACAACTGCACATTGTACACCATCCTCCCACCTTGATCTCCACATTAGTTCTTGCATTGGTGTGAGGATAATGGACATCAGTGTCCGGCTATCAAAAGGAGTCATAATATTAGTAGTGAAAATATTGTTAAGAAACGACTGAGTGTAGGGAGAATTAAGATCAAAGTCATGCACCGATTTTCTTGCTTCTTTTATGATCGGCCAAGGAAGATCCTCCCATCTACTGGGATTCTTTCGACCTCCCGTAGTTCCCCCCAGTATCACCGGAAATGCTGTTGGTAACATTATACCCTCTACCAAGGCATTTTGAATAATTCCTTTCCAATGCACTCGCGGATCCAGTGGCTCCCCTGAGCCCATGGTCACACCCCCCAACTCTCCTCCCATGTTCCCGTTACCGCCACCCCAAGCCCCCCCACCTTCACCCCTCAGTTGCCTCTCCATATTTTGTATCACTTGCTCCTCCTCTAGTTTCCATCGATTCTGTCGTTCTCTCTCTAGCTGTTCCAATTTTTGTTGCAGTATTTTTGCTGCCACGCATGCGCCTTGCGGCAGTTCTTGTTCAGCAGGAGAGGGAGGTGACGGTGGAAGCGGTGGGTACAATGATGGATCAAAAGGTGGTCTGGGGCACACATCAACATGTTGCCATGGAGACTTAGGTGGACCTTCATAAAACCCAGTTCTAGGGTTGTACCACTCTGGTGGAGGTGCCGTTGGTCTCACTTCCGAGGGTGGTGGTGCTGGCCAGGGAACGTCCTCCTCCATCGGTTCTTCTTTCTCTGGAACTTCCTCAGGTGGAGCAGAGGGGATCGG
Source organism: Larus michahellis (assembly GCF_964199755.1). Classification (NCBI taxonomy): domain Eukaryota; kingdom Metazoa; phylum Chordata; class Aves; order Charadriiformes; family Laridae; genus Larus; species Larus michahellis. The sequence continues at coordinate 20,066,331 of NC_133929.1, read as the reverse complement.
CAGGGGATCGTCCCAAACCTTCGGACCTGGCCTGTTCGATCCCCCTCCCATGGGTTGTAATGCTGCAAAAGCCCCGGCTGCCGCGGCTCGCTCCGCCTTCATATCTTGTAAGGTCGATAACACCAACCACCATGTCGTCGCTAACGGTGATGCCTCTTTGTCTCCTTTACTTATCACTTCCCACAGTTTTTTCCCAACAGCCTCCCATATTTCTGGTTTAAAAGCTGTCTGGGGCTCTGGTGCGAATCCGTTCTCTCTGCACCAGGTTAACAGCCTTCGGAGCATACGCTCATCATATTTCACCCCTCTCGTAGAGAGGATATGCAGGAGAAGTCTTAATATAGCCCCTTCTTTTGTTACTTGTTGCCCCATCTCCTGCCCCGGCTGCTCACCTCTCTCTGGGTGTCCGTGGCCACGTCGTCTGTTTCCTCTATTCCGGATTGCCGCCCAATCCGCCTGGTCTCAGTCCAGCTGAGCCGTCCTCCAGCCGGTGGGTCTCCTTCTGGGTCTTCCACCCCTCACGTTCCGCTGCTCAAGCCAAGCGCCGATCGGTATCACGTCGGGGTCACCATCTGAGGAGAAATAACTGGACTCCAGACGATCCAATGTGAATCAACAGAAGCCGTTTATTAAGCACAGATCATCATCTTTTATACCCTGTGTTGTAGCCGTACACGTGACTCGCTTATTTCTGATTAGCTAGTTACACTGTCCACGCGCTGTCCATGCAGTTCATTCACACATCAGATTGGTTACAAGAATTCGCATAGTAAATTGCTTAGTCATTAGCACAACATGTTTTCTACCTTCTCAGTTCCCGTTTTTCCCATGTACTAATTCCATCTTCTACCACCTGTTTTGCCCTTAATTTAATCTCTCATAGTAGGGAGGCTGGCTCACATGGCCATTTTCTCTCAGATGCATTCCTACAACAGGGTAGTCTTGGGGAGCCAGGACAGCCCTGCTTTTCGTCAGCAGAGACAGTAAAATCAAGATAACAGAGACCTTGTGTAGCTCTTTGTTTCCTTGAGAGGCTACCATGTCTGGTAATTGACCTTTGCCTCATTACCTGTGAAATGCATATTCAAGTTGACACCCCTGTATATGCTAATGAAGATTTTAGAGATCATGCTAAACATATATGACTATAGCACTCGTCTCTCCACCCAAATCATACTACACGTCACCTAGGGGAGGGAAACCTCGTAACTTTGGGGATAAAAGGATGGAGAAAATGACTGTTAAATTGGGAGAGAAGAAACTTGATACCTGATGGACCAGTCCATGGGCTGTGTTCTCTTCCTCCACCCCAGGCAGGCACGCCTTTCTGGGTAAGCGCTGCACCTTTCACCCTCTGTCGAATGTTACCCCGGGTTGTTGTACTGTCATTATTTTTGCTAGCAATATTAACCTTAAGTAATTAGCGCTATTGTAGTTAGCGAATTTATCAATGGCAATCTCGAATCTGTCCTGTCACTCTCAATAAAGTAACTAATTTTGATTATTTGTGAATCTGATTCAGTGAAAGTCCTTTGGTGGGACTCTGATAGTAAATCAGTGAAAGTCCTGGGACTCTGACAGACAAATATCGAAACTACAGTCCTTTTAACGCGACACCAACAAGTAAAAGCATCTGAAAAATTACCTAGTGCATGGTCCGCTCAAACATGTGAGATGTATACCTTAAACCAGGCACTAAAATTAATTGGAGAAAGGGGAAGGAACAATATATACAGACTCTTGTTATGCCCTTGGGGTAGTGCATACCTTTGGTAAAATTTGGGAAGAACGAGGACTAATAAATAGCAAAGGGAAAGAACTTTTACACTAAGAACGTACAAAGCAGGTGTTAGCTAATATATTAATACCAAGTGAAATAGCAGCTTTACATGTTAAAGGTCACCAGAGAGGCAATTCAATTACTGCAAGGGGAAACAGATTAGTGGACAAGGTGGCAAAAGAGGCAGCCTTGGGACAGGAGAAGCAATGACAGAAGCAGGGGCAGTGGAGAAATGTGGTAAATGGATTCTGCCTGATGGAAGGGAAATGGTCAACAAACAATGAGAGAAATAGTGACAGTGTTACAACAGGGAAGCCATTGGGGAATGTGCGAATAGTTTTGTGGAAGTACAGATGCTTTGGCATATACACAATAGCAATACAAATTTGTGAGGGATGTATTATTTGTAAGAAAGTAAACAAGAAAGCCTTGAGAAAGCAATCTTCAGGAGGAGGAGAGCCCGGCTTGAGACCGTTCCAAAGTATACAGGTATACTTCACTGAACTACCACCAACAGGCAGGCTAAAAGATCTTTTAGTCCTAGTGGACCGTCTTACTGGATGGGTGGAAGCCTACCCCTTGGTGTCAGCTACTGCAGCAGGGGTAATTAAGATAATACTAGAACAAATTATTCCCAGATACAGGTTAGTGGAGAATATAAACTCAGATCAGGGCAGTCATTTTACTTCTAAAATCCTTCAAGGAACTGTGGAAAGTTTAGGGATAGTGTGGGAATTTCATGTCCCCTAGCATCCCCCATCATCAGGAAAAGTTGAGGATGAACCAGACCATTAAGAGACCATTGTTGAAACTGATTTTAGAAACCAAATTACCATGGACTAAATGTTTACCAATAGCATTGTTGAGGATCCAGACTTCTAGAAAAGATACAGGTCTCTCGCCCTATGAGATGCTTTTTGAACTACCTTATATGGGTAACAGAGAAGACTTGCCCACTTTTGAAACTAAAGATGTGTTTCTTAAGAACTATATACTGGGGTTGTCGTCTTCTTTCTCTCTCCTCAGAAATAAAGGACTTCTTGCCCAAACTCCACCCACTGGAATTTGCAGTCCATGCCTTCCGACCAGGAGATTGGGTCTTGATCAAATCCTGGAAGGAAACCAAGCTCCAACCAGAATGGGAAGGCCCGTTCCAACTGTTACTGACCACTGAGACTGCAGTGAGGACGGCCGACAGGGGTTGGACTCACTACACTCAGCTAAAAGGACCAGTTGAACCCCCGCCAACAGATCCAGTGGAACAGTGGACTGTACCTTCTACTGACAGCCCGCTGCGAGTAACCCTAAAGAGACAATAGTAGGTTGGGGCAGGATGATCCAGTCGGGAGATATAAATCTGTGTACGGCATGAATTTTAAGAAGCATTTTGCGATGATACTAGTCATAGGGGCGGTGTTGTACGCCTAGATCACATACAAAGTGCACACCCATAGACTTATCATAAATATCACTAAAGGAAATACCCCACAGACTGTACGCTTTGATGCCTGTCAAGTACTGAAGTGTGGGAATCTAGAGGCCCAAAGATGGTTGAGTGGTGAAAACAAGTACCTGTGCCCAGAAACTTGGAGGGTCGCAGAGGGATATCACGAGGCTGCACCTTGTGACCGATGGAGTGAAGTGTGGTGGACCACCCAAATTGGAGGGTGGGCCATTGATAAGTGGATCAAGTCTTCTTATTATTACCCTCTCAAAAAGAAAATACATTTTTACAAAGGATCACCTTCCCCACAGTGTGGCCTTTTTGAATGTAATCCTCTGTTGATAACTATAACCCAGGCGGATGATACGGCTAACCTAATGTATGGAATAGGAGCAGATGTGTCTGGAAGAGATCCAAGGGGAAGATTTAGAATAGACACACTGGAAAATAGCAGTTAAGCAGAAGGGACAACTATGACTACCAAACTCCCAGTAATACAACAGTGGGAACCACTGAATGATCCGGCTTTGGTAACGGTTACTGAGATTAAAGATCTTAGACAAACATTTGGGATTGAGAAAGGGTATGGTGAGATGAATGCTTGGGTAGAATGGGTAAAATATACTGTTAGTAGTTTGAACCAAAGCAATTGCTATGCTTGTGCCTCAGGAAGGCCCACAGCACAGATCGTCCCTTTTCCCTTAGGGTGGACGAAAGATTCCATAGGGATGTGGTGTATGATAGCATTATACCAAGAAAGGACCGCCTGGGGAAATGAGACCTGTCATTCACTTTCCTTACTGTTTCCTGCCTTGGAGTCTAGAGATGTTAAGTGCCACCAGTATTTTCCACAGCAATTGGTAACCATCCAGCGTGCCTCTCATGGCAGGGTGTGAAGGCTACCAAACCTGTGAGGGGATTTACCCCATGCACTGAAACTCTGAACGTGACCAAGGATGTAAAAGGAAACTACTCAGTGATACGAGTGCCTTGGGTGGATCTCTGGTGGTATTGTGGAGGGAAGACCTTGCGATCTGTGTTGCTGGCTAACTGGAAAGGTACATGTGGAATGGTACAATTGGCAATACCATTCACCCTAGCATTTGAAAAAGGAACAGGATCCCTGAGCTCAGGCAATAGAGTAAAAAGAAGTGTGGGTGTATCCTTTGATGAACGGATATATATAGATTCCATTGGAGTCCCTAGAGGAGTCCCAGATGAACACAAAGCAAGGAATCAGATAGGAGCAGGATTCAAATCTGTCCTTTTCTGGTAGGTAACTGTAAACAAAAATGTAGATTGGATAAGTTATATTTACTATAACCAGCAGAGGTTTATTAATTATACCAGAGATGCATTGAAAGGAATAGCTGAACAATTGGATGCAACCAGCCGAATGGCATGGGAAAATAGGATCGCCCTGGACAGGATCTTAGCAGAGATGGGAGGTGTGTGTGTAATGTTAGGGAATCGGTGCTGTACCTTCATGCCAAACAATACAGCTCCAGATGGTACTATAACTAAAGCCCTTCAAGGGCTCACCACTCTAGCTGATGAGTTAGCTGAGAACTCTGGAATAGACACCTCACTGACAGGTTGGCTGGATTCCTGGTTTGGAAAATGGAAAGGTATGGTGGTATCAATACTGACTTCTCTTATAATGGTAGCAGGAGTTTTAGTGGCTGTAGGATGCTATATCATTCCCTGTGTGTGAGGATTAGTTCAACGATTAATTGAAACTGCCCTAATGAAACGAATGGAAGTAGACCCTCCCCCATACCCTGGAAAAATGCTTCATCTAGAAGAAAATAAAAACTCTCGAGAAGAAGAAGAATGTAACATCATGCTGTCAGCTCTAGAGGCCTCATATGGAACCATGCCCTAGAAATGCAAAAGACAATAAGATTATGAAAAAGGAAAGGGGGAAGTTGTAAGAAAGGCAGGTATTGCTTTTGCAGAGGAGAAAAGTCGTTTCCATCAGAGGTGGCATGATAAGGGAATGACTAAGACAAAGAGGCTCCAGCAAAGGCTTGTAGAACATCTCTTATCACACAGACAAAAGGACAAACTGATTCCTACTGGATTAGTGTCTAGAAGGGTAGTCAAACATTTAACCAGGGCTAATGACATTGAGCAATCTTTTACCAAAAAGGAAAGAAATAAACTAGTCAGATAATCCCTTTAGGTGTAGCATAAGGAGAAGTAAACAGAGGCAGGACATGCAGGAAGAATTTTAGGCGGCTCGGACAGACTGTGAACCCTGGAGTACCTAACCAATGGGAAACAGGGGAGGGAAAAATTTGGCCGGGATTAGGGAATAAAAAGGTGTGTTTCAAGAACTGGAAGTGTGCCTACTTGCTAGGTCACCCGCTCTTGCAAGAACGTGAATAAAAACGTGCTTCACAGAGGATTCTGCCTGAGTCTATTTCATTCGGACCGGAACTTATTTCGCACAGGGAGAGATGGGATCCACCAATCTAGAAGAGGCAGGGGAATCTTTGCTAGCAGATTGACTGACTTAGTGAATCGCATTTTAAACTAAGGAACTTGGGGGGTGGAGTCCGCAGCTGTGACACACGTATATCCATAAGCAACAGGGTGGATGAGCACACCTACCAGAGTAATGAGGAATGCTCCCCAACCCTCTCCAAAGGTGAGAACCCTGTCCATCCACCTCAAGTGCATGTATACCAATGTACATACTCCAGGCAACAAACAGGAGGGACTGGAGCTCTGTGCCCAGTCTGAGAGTTATGATGTCATAGGAATCACAAAAATTGGTGGGAAAACTCACATGACTGGAAGACCACAATGGATGGCTATACAAGCTCTTTTGGAAAGATAGGAAGGAAAGAAGAGGAAATGGAGTTGCACTTTAAAAAGAGAAATTTGAATGTATGGAAGTAAGCAATGGAACCTTTGGATCAAGATTGGAGGGATCGTCACCAAGGGGAATCTTATGGTAGGTCTGTTACTAACCTCTTAATCAGAGTGATGAGGCCAACTCAAAGAAATCTCGGGCCAACAGAACCTGGTCCTCTTGAATGATTTCAGTTACCTGGACATTTGTTGAGAAAATAACACAGCAGTGTACCAGTTGCCCATCAGGTTTCTGGAATGCATTGAGGACTGCTTCCTGCTACAGATGCTGGACATGACGACTAGAAACAGCGCATTTCTACATTTACTGCTAGCAAACTGAGAAGACTTACTTGACAACATAACTACCAATGGTAGCCTTGGATACAGCGACCACAACATTGTGGAGTTTAAGATTGTGCTGAGCATGCTGAAGACCAGCAGTAGGACAAAGATCCTGGATTTTAGAAGAGCCAACTTCAATACGCTCAGAGCCCAGCTGTGAGGGATTCCATGAGAAGCATCCACGGAAGGCAAAGGAGCTTGCAAGTGCTGGAAATTATTCAAGAACAGCCTCCTGGAAGAACAAGAACAGTCCATTCCCTACAAAGGGAAAGGAAGAAGGCAGAACAAGAGACCACTCTGTCTTAACAATGAAATTTTGTGTGTGCTTAAAAGCAAAAAAAGGAGCATGCCAGCTATGGAAAGGCAGTCAAATAGCCATCAAGGACTACAAGAACCTTTCTAGTGCATGCAGAGATGCAGCCAGGAAGGCTAAGGCTCAGATAGAACTGAAATTGTCCAGAGATGTCAAGAACAACAAGAAAGGGTTCTTCAGTTATGTGAGCATTAAGCAGGAGCACAGGGAAGACATAGGCCCATTGCTAAACAGGGCAGGGAAACTAGTCACTAATAATGCTGACAAGGCAGAGGTTCTCAATACCTTCTTTGCCTCTGTCTTTACCTGTGTTTAACAAAGATAAGTGCAAAGTCCTGCACCTGGGATGACATAACCAAAGAGCCCAGTACCGGCTATGAGCAGCTTTGTTGAAAGGGACCTGGGTGTCCTGGTGGACAACAAGCTGAACATGAGTCAGCAGTGCACCGTTGCAGCAACAAAGGCAAATCAGATCCTGGGCTGCATCCACAGGGGCATTACTAGCAGAGATAGAGACATGATCATCCCATTCTACTCAGTGCTTGTCAGGCTGTACCTGGAGTACTGTGTCCATTTCTGGTCCCCACAATTCAAGAAAGCCGTGGAGAGACTGGAGAGGGTCCAAAGGAGGGCCACAAAGATGAGGGCTGGAGAACCTGCCCTATGAGGAAAGACTGAAGGAGTTAGGTCTTTTCTCCCTGGAGAAGAGAAGGCTCGTGGGAGACCTCCTCACAGTATTCCAGTACTTAAAGGGCAGCTACAAAGAGGACAGAGGCTCTCTCTTCACAAGAAGCCCCATGGACAAGACAAGGTGCAACAGGTACAAGTTGCACCAGGAGAGGTTTCATCTTGACATTAGAAAGAAATTTTTCATGGTGAGAACAATCAATCACTGGAACAACCTCACCAGGGACATGACAGATTCCCCATCGCTGGAGGTTTTCAAGATACAGTTGGACAGGCTGCTAGATATTCTCATTTAGGCTCTCTTTCCCATGAAAGGTTGGACCAGATGATCTTTTGAAGTCCCTTCTCTGTTCTATGATTCTTTGATTCTATGATTCTATGTTTCTATGATTCTATACTTCAGTCCCCTCAAAACTGAAATTAAGGGATTAGTCAGTCCTACGTCTTCCTTCTTTAGTTGGGAGGACGTTCTGTGATTCCTAATGCAGCTATCCTATGTAACAATTAGATTGGGAACAATCATTTATACATGTTAAAGCATACCCTTAACTCTTGTAGCAGCAGCAGATGGATTAAATATAACTCAATTTTGAGATATGTGGAAGGATATAGCACTTTCTACCAATTGGGTGACAGGCTCAATATTCTTGTACATAACTTAGGCAATTATTTACATCAGCTGTTCTTCAAGTCAGACCAGATCCCAAGCATACAATTAACTTTTAAGGCTGTACATAGTGTAGAAAACAATAGGATATTTGTGCAACAGGCATCTGTTTAATTTTAAATGGAAACAGAAACTGTTCAGACTGTGATGGCTACTAATGATATTTCTCGAGCCAATTAAAAACTATCATCATGTACCTTTCCTTTGCATAAACTGTCTATAACTTCTGATGGTCTGTGCTACTCTGATGCAAAAGTATTCAATATTGATAAACTAAGACAGTCGTCTTATCTAAGGTGAACACTGAATCAGTGCCATTTTGTTGGCTTGCCAGTAGTCCTTAGATACTGGAAAGCAAAAAGAAAAAATTTGAAAGGGAGGGATAAAAATATTTATTGTAAATGAATTTCAGAAGAGCTTCTGCAAAGTGGAGGAAATTGAAAACTAATGCTGTTGAGTCATATTTTCCAACCTCTCATCTCTAGAGATTTAATTTTCCTCTCAATTACAGCATTTTACACCAGGTGTACACGCTCGCTTTTATATAATCAGATCTATGTGAACAGCAGCAAGAGCACAGAAAAGTCTAAAGATTTTACCATCGTGTCATGTTTTTTCCTAGAGGATCTGGCTGGCTTCACCAGTCTACAAATTGCAATTTTGTACTTTCCTGTCTTCCCATATAACATAAAACGAGCAAAAATTGAACTCCCACTTAGTTTCATTCTATGGAAATAGAGATACCAACTGTTTTTAAAGGATGATGTCATCACCTCTGTGAAATCAATAAACTTCCTTTTTATTTTTAGAAAACAGAAAAACCCCACTTTTTAAAGGAAATATAAGGTATATAACTGTTTTCCTATTACATGGAAGATTCATAGCCAAAAAGTATGAGAACACTAGTTTAAGGTGGAAAATTAACTTAATTGGAAACAGAGAATAAGATGCGCCCTCAACAACAGCCTGTGTGATTTGAAAGTTGCTTCACTGGAAAAGATCAGGTTTACAACATTTTACAAAAAGGTTCAGAAAATGAAGATACAAAAAAGTATTTTATCCAGCAGCTCACAAGATGATTAATAATTGCTGGAAACATTAAATTGTATTCCCCAGGGCAATGATTTCAAGGGTTTTAAAACACTACTGTTACCAGAATTTGACTGAGAGGCTAATGAAGCAGTGGGCTACAAATGAAAATAAGATGGCTGATGCATCCACATTGCTAATGGTACTTGCAAGAAACAGTATATCAGTGTCTGAATAAAACTACTGAAAAAGAAGTCCATCCCAGAATGTGCTCCTTTAAGAACAGCAAGTCCTCCAAGTGACTTTGTGCAGTTTTCATGGGGATGGCTTTATTCATTGAAATGGAAAATCAAGTTGTTAGGAAAGATTGTCATTTAGATTGATACAGTAAAATCTAAACGTTCTAATTCCTCCAGAAGTCTCTGTGGAGGTATAAACATTGTCTTTTGGGATCAGTATGCTGTGTCCAATATTCTTCAATGACATACCTCTATAAAGAGACATTATTATATCCGAGAGACAAAAAACTGTTAAATAAATAACTTTGAGGGTGTACTTTTATAATCTCTGAAAAAAACCAAACCAACAAAAAAACCTGCTACGACAACATGATTTTCAAATACTATGGCAGAAATATTTTTCTCAACAGGGTACTGCAAATATATACTTAACATCCACATTAGCAATCCTGCCTTGGGGAGAAAGTTCCTAAGAAGAGATGAATCACCATACCCACTTATGCAGTCGAATATCAGGTTTATGATCTGAAAAAGAAAATATCTGTGAGCACCCAACCACAAGATCTCTAAATAATATACTTTAGAGTACATAACATATTTAATTAGATATAATGTATATCTACATCTGTATATGTACATCTGTATATCTAGTTTCTCATCACCCTCAGAGTAAAGAATTTCTTCCTAATATCTAATCTAAATCTACCCTCTTTCAGTTTAAAACCATCCCCCCTCATCCTATCACTACACTCCCTGATAAAGAGTCCCTCCCCATCTTTCCTGTAGGCCCCCTTTAAATGCTGGAAGGCCACTATAAGGTCTCCCTGGAGCCTTCTCTTCTCCAGGCTGAACAACCCCCAACTCTCTCAGCCTATCTTCACAGGAGAGGTGCTCCAGCCCTCTGATCATCTTCGTGGCCCTCCGCTGGACTCTCTCCAACAAGTCCATGTCCTTCTTGTGCTGGGAGCACCAGAGCTGGACACAATACTCCAGGTGGGGTCTCAAAAGAGCAGAGTAGAGGGGCAGAATCACCTCCCTCGACCTGCTGGCCGCACTTCTTTCAATGCATCCCAGGATGTGACTGGATTTTTTATAGAATTGTGTATGGAAACGAGACCTTGGATTTCAGGTTGGCTTTGCACTCTTTCAATTTAAAAGTCATTTGAAGCCAGACATTTTGAACCCAGAGGACAAAAACTGGAACTGAGGTATCTTTGACATTTTATAGAGAAACCTCTATAAAATTCTCTTTGGCTCCATCCAACAGCAAGATCTTGGTAGGCAATGGATAGTTGTTGGCTGGCCAAAACTACACGACTTTGAAAGCCCTTTGGTTTTTTTTTGGAAATTACAGAGAAAAACAAAGATAAACATGCCTGAACATGGATATTAGGCAAGTCTCAGTTCAACATATCTGTGTAAAGGACCTGTCCTCCCTCTCTTTGCTATGTTTCTACCCCCCTGCATATGTAGGTGGGAGAGTGGGAGCTTGGGAATGTGAACTTGATCCAGCATTGATCAGACAGGCAGCAAAGCCTTATTGTTCTTCAGGTACCAAACATAACTCCTTTCCAGTAGGGATAAGCTCAGTCATTCTGCACATAACACAGCTTTTGTGTTCAGCAACGCAATTAACAGGAGAAGGGAACCAGAAGGACTGTTGCAGATTTATTAAATGTAGAACAGATTATAATGAAGAAACCTTAGGATCCTATCTACATTTACTTTAGAAATGGAACATTCATTTAAAATGCACTTCAACTTTTTGAACAAGCTATTAGTCATTCAAATTTACTATACTACTATTACTGTACCTCAGAACTCAATATATATAATGCCACACCTGGAGCCCTGTGTCCAGTTCTGGGCTCCCCATGGACATACTGGGGAAGGTCCAACAAAGGCCTATGAAGATGATATGGAGCACCTCTCCTATGAGGAAAGGCTGAGAGTTGAGACTGTTTAGCCTGGAGAAGAGAAGGCTCGGGGGGGGATCTCATCAATGCTTATAAATATCTAAAGGGCAGGTGTCAGGAGGATGGGGCCAGGCTCTTTTCAGTGGTGCTCAGTGACAGGACAAGAGGCAGTGGGCACAAAGTGAAACACAGCAGATTCTGTCTGAACATCATGAAGCACATTTTTTCCTGTGAGGGTGGCTGAGAACTGGAACAGGTTGCCCAGGGAGGTTTTGGAGTCTCCCTCCTTGGAGATATTCAAAAGCTGTCTTGACACACAGGGCAGCCTCCTCTAGGTGGCCCTGCTTGAACAGGGTGGTTGGACCAGATGATCTCCCGAGGTACTTTCCAACCTCAACCATTCTATGATTCTGTGATTTTATATATGTGGTGTTTTTTTAGTTTTTAAACTATTCAGCAAAGAAAAAATATACCAGTATTTGGCCTCATTTAAGAGTATCTTAAATACAATCTATAGGAACAGTTAAATAAATTACAAGTCCATTTTATGTGAATGACCCTCTTTAGATCAACATAAGACATATTTTTATAATAACTTACCTTACAACTTATTTGATAATTTGCCACAAAAAAATACTTCCTGCACCAAATTCTTCATATAGTTCCCTAATTTTAGTCTTGGCCCTCATATCTGTCTATCTAGAAAGACTTTTAGAAGGATAGTCTTTATCTAAAAGTATTTCAAAGAATTAGCAGTGTAAAGAGAAAGTCTGTTTGTGCAATCTATCTTGGTTTGCGTGGAATCATGAATCTTCATTAATCACAGAATCACCGAATCGCAGAATGGCAGGGGTTGGAAGGGACCTTTGGAGATCATCTAGCCCAACCCCCTTGCCAAAGCAGGTTCACCTAGAGCAGGTTAGACAGGAACGCTTCCAGGCGGGTTTTGAATATCTCCAGAGAAGGAGACTCCACCACCTCTCTGGGCAGCCTGTTCCAGTGCTCTGTCACCCTCAAAGTAAAGAAGTTTTCCTCATGTTCAGATGGAATTCCCTGTGTTCCAGTTTGTGCCCATTGCCCCTTGTCCTGTTGCTGGGCACCACTGAAAAGAGCCTGGCCCCATCCTCCTGACACCTACCCTTTAGATATTTATAAGCATCGATGAGATTCCCCCCCCCACCCGAGCCTTCTCTTCTCCAGGCTAAACAGACCCAGGTCTCTCAGCTTTTCCTCACAAGAGAGGTGCTCCAGTCCCCTAATCATCTTCATAGCCCTCTGCTGGCCTCTCTCCAGTAGTTCCTTGTCTTTCTTGAACTGGGGAGCCCAGAACTGGACATAGTACTCCAGATGTGGCCTCTGACATCTGCCATCTGACATTATGCACCCTACATTACTATATAGTTTCATTGAATTTTTATACTTTCAAAATCCCATCTTTTCTTCTAAGAAAATGGGAAGCAATTTTGACAGTACAACTGCTAATTTCTGAAGAATCACAGCACCAATGATTCATACTCATAAATATTTGTCTTATTGTGCTTGTTATCATTAGAGATTCCATTAATCAATTTATATTGTTGACCTATGTTAATTAAAATTTAAGAACTTTGGGAGGATATATTAATCTTCCAATCTGCAAGCAGTTTAGTATTCAAAGGAAAACATTTTTCTTGAGGGGAAGTGTCTACTTTTCAAAGTATGCTTTCCAAGTACAGGAATAAGTACTTCTCTCGAAGTAGCAATTAGGCTTTCTTCAGATTGCTTATGAAATATCAATTAATTAGAATTTAAATATTGGCCATATTTTCTGCAATGATGTGAGAATGCAAAAAGTCAAAAGAAAAGTCTCCATTGTCAGATAAAAAAAAAATCAGAAGTGAGTTGAGTAGCAAACATCAGTATTTAAGCAGCAACACATTATTCTTGTGACTAATACTTAATACCAATTTTGAAATTAATCGAAAAAGCCACTGTTAAACCTTATTAAATGAATAAATAAAATTATACCTCTTCATACCCCCATCCCAATTATTTCCCCAAATTACAAGTTTGAATGAGATTTTCCTACTTCAGAGATCATTCTCACTTCCAACATCTACAAATTGGTGTGTTTCTTCTAGTGCCTGAAGCTATGTGATCACATTAGACTTGCAGATTATATTGAAGTATCCGATGGAAACTATGTGTCGTGAAGGAGTAAGGCAACTACATTTTCATTTCCACTTGACAGTGAATCTGGAGAAGATCATTTTCATAACGTGAGGTAGCAAATCATCGACACACCCATGGAGCACTCAGGATAGCAAGTTTATCAGTAAATAATAGTATGCTCTGAAACAATGCAGTTTCAGAAACGCAAAAGAAAAAGTGGAGAAACTTGAATGACTTCAAAAAGTACATGTGGGAATTTATAAGATTCAGAGACTAATGTTTATTTGTTTATTGCTCAAGTAAACAATGCACAATGCAGTTGAAAATAGAGAAAGATTTTAAAGTATATTTTAAGAAGGTTAATTGTCTATGATTGAATAAGAAATTCAAGTAAGAGTAACTGAACAGTATATGAACAGTCTATGCAAAACAGAAGAAAATCTTCCTCAACAAACATGTGGTCTTTTAGTCTTAAGCTCTAGGGCAACCCCACCACATAGACTGAAAGATACAATAGAAACTGTAATTTAGAGAACAAATCATCAGTGGCAGGTATAAAGTGGATTTAAGTGATTTCATAGGCATTTTCCAGGTCTAAATGCTGTTTTGTCCTTCTGATTCTATTCCTTTACAGCTTAACTCATTGATCAAAGTTAGTGGTGTTAAGTCATTACTAGCCTTGCACAGGATAAAAAGTTGCTATAATTCCCTGGTTAGTCACCTGAGGGTGCAGTACATGTTGAAGGTTGCTGATACTTGATTTTATAAACTGCATTTTCAACAACACAACATGCTTCACTTTATTTAACCCAGCCACAATATGTTCCCAGAAAAAAAATAATCTTTCTGAAAGCCTGTATTTCAGAAATGCTCGCTTTTCCTCTTTTATGTTCCTTATGGTTTTGTGTGTGAGAAAACCTTATTGCACAGCATGCTAGAAGAGAACTGCTATGCTGTGGCATTCTCCCATGTTGGACAGTAGTGGCCAGGCATTACCAAACACCCTCTTTTATAAGATTAACTTTTAATGCAATTTTTTTAATGCAAATACAGAATTTGGAAGTGTAACTTGGCACACAGAATTATTTTTTTTCAAGGCAATAGGCCAATTTTTTTTGTTTATCAGTATAACTCCCGTAACTTACATGGAGTTATTCTTTATTAGTACTGCTATATATGTGCCTGGAAACTGGACTAATATTTAGAAAAGACAAAATGCCTTTTCCAAGAGCATACTGCTAATAGAAATTGACTAATATTAAAGTTTTTCTGGTTATAAATTAAAAGTATAAAGGGCTATATTTATGCAGTTCCCTGCACAGAGTGTGGAGACAAGATTTGAGATGGGAAATGGAACAGGACACAGGTAGAAGAGGTGAGGATCTGCTATTACACAGATGTTGTGACATATGACTGTAGGCAATATAAAATGCTAATTCCTCCACTGAAATGAAGATGTTAAGTAATAGTGCTTCAGCAGCCTGGGGAGTGGAAAGTATTTACCCTCATCCATCATTTGCACAAGTACCCTGCCAATGTCCTTAAGCTAGACACTGTCATGAGGATAACGAACTTGGGAGTGGGCTAACAACTCTGTTTTTACATGACTGTGTTGTTAGCAAATTTTACAGAGTACCAGTTGTGCACAGGTCATAGATTTGGATATAACCATAGAAGAAAACTCTTAAAAACACTTCAGTAGTTAATGCTGTAAATGAGCTGGGAGTGGTGAATTCAATAGCTGACATGAATTTCCTGAGCAGACACTACCAAAACATAAAAATAAAATATGTCACGGAAACAACCAGATCCATTGTAAAACAAAACCTCACATATAGGAGAGATATAAAGGAACTATTTCCTGATCGAATTTTCAGAATGGACAGCATAATGCATATTTCCCTATCCCATTACATAGGATAGTCTCTTCAGTAGGGAAGAGTAGCTATAGAGTCTTAGGTACTATTTATAAATTTAGCATTTAAAAAATGTGGACATTTTCAATCCAATTTTCTCTCATAGATAGCTACTGATACACTAACAAATACATTTTTTTCCTGAATGACAACAAACCCTCTAAGAGTACATGCTGCGAGATTAAGAGCGACTACCATGCTACAGGGTTCTGTAGTGCTATTGGCAAAATAAGGGTCATAAGCAGATAGTTGCCAAATCCTGGCTAGGGCACAGGACACTGTTACTCTGTCATTGGGACATCTTGGGAGCAGAGATTCACCAACCGCTTCTCAGTTGCTCCACTACTCAAGAAAAAGGGTGTCAATTACAATGGATACTCAGTACCCTATAAAGCTCACGTTGCCTCGCTGGCTGGCTCAGTTGCATTGTGTAGCCCAAAGGAGCAGACAGAAGCCTTCCTTTACTCCCATCCTAGTCCACTCACCTGGAAACCCATATGAGAGTGGATATATCAGTTTTGTGACATTTCCGGACTGCTACTTATGATGCAGGTAGGTCACCTGGCTATAAGAAAGTGATTTATATGCCTTTGCCAACCCCTATCCATCATGTTAGCAGAGTTAATAGTTGGCTGAAAAGATGTTCAGCCAAACACCTGAAAAGGATGTTTCTATATCAGTTCCTGTACAGCACACCAGTAGATTTATAGTTCTGTAGTCAGTAAATACAGACATATTTAGATCACAAAAAGAAATTAATGTCTGGAGAGCTACTTAAACAAACTCTATAGTCTTGATTTCAGGAATAAGGGCTAATAATATCACTAAGCGAACAAGATTTCCTATTTGCAGAATGACAACTCCATTTCTTTCAATAAAGTGGAAAGCAGTTTCCGCAAGGGCATGAGAAGTGCTGAAGGCAACAAGGATAAGTCCGGTGTATCGGGACTTTCCCCTATCTTTGATATATATATATGTGTGTATATATATTCATACAGATATAACGCCCTTAGTCTATGGGCCATCCCTCTAAAACATCTATTGAGTTCACCTAATCCATGACTTTTGGCTCTATCTGTTAGAACAGTCTCTCAGGGCAGGTGAGATGGTGTGTGGTGCTGGACTGCTGCATGCTGTATTTTTGGAGCTTGCGGCTGGTGTATCCAGTGCAGCTCATATCCACGGTCCATGAGTTGAAGATGTCGATCTTCATGAAGTTGCTGGGCACCAGCTGCTGAAGTCAGTTCTGATCCCATTACCTCTGCACTTTACTGGGTTTTTCATCAAAGTCCATCTGTCATTAATTTGGGTGATACTTACTGTAGTACAACTGATAACAATTATAGTAATGAGGACATACAGTGACAGGGTTACTTAGCAATTCACATAATTCAGTTTGATTCATTGGCTATTCTCACCCAAAATCAGATCCCCATGAGGTACACATTGGACCTCCCCATCCTTCCGCATCACCCACCAAGTGCACCCAGGTCCTTGGGCAAAAGCAATCATAGAATCATAGGGTTGGAAGGGACCTCTGGAGATCATCTAGTCCAACCACCCTGCCAGAGCAGGGTCACCTAGAGCAGGTTGCACAGGAATGCGTCCAGGCGGGTTTTGAATGTCTCCAGAGAAGGAGACTCCACCACCTCTCTGGGCAGCCTGTTCCAGTGCTCTGCCGCCCTCAATGAAAGAAGGTCCTCCTCATGTTTAGGTGGAACTTCCTATGCTCAAGTTTGTGCCTGTTACCTCTTGTCCTGTCACTGGGCACCACTGAAAAGAGCCTGGCCCCATCCTCCTGACAATCACCCTTTAAGTATTTATAAGCATTAATAAGATCCCCCCTCAGTTGTCTTTTTTCCAGACTGAAGAGTTCCAAACCCCTCAGCCTTTCTTCATAAGAGAGGTGTTCCAGTCCCCTCATCATCTTGGTAGCTCTCTGCTGTACCCTCTCCAGCAGTTCCCTGTCCTTCTTGAACCGGGGAGCCCAGAACTGGACACAGTACTCCAGGTGCAGCCTCACCAGGGCAGAGTAGAGGGGGAGGATGACCTCCCTCGACCTGCTGGCCACACTCTTCTTGATGCACCCCAGGATGCCATTGGCCTTCTTGGCCACAAGGGCACATTGCTGGCTCATGGTCATCCTGTTGTCCACCAGGACTCCCAGGTCTCTTTCCACAGAGCTGCTCTCCAGCAGGTCAGCCCCCAACCTGTACTGGTGCATGGGGTTATTCCTCCCCAGGTGCAGCACCCTACACTTGCCCTTGTTGAATTTCATAAGGCTTCTCTCCACCCAACTCTCCAGCCTGTCCAGGTCTCTCTGTATGGTGGCACAGCCTTCTGGTGTGTCAGCCACCCCTCCCAGCTTTGTGTCATCAGCAAACTTGCTGAGGGTGCACTCTGCCCCCTCATCCAGGTCATTCATGAATATACTGAAGAGGACTGGACCCAGTACTGACCCCTGGGGAACACCACTCGTCACTGACCTCCAACTAGACTCTGTGCCCCTAATCACGACCCTCTGAGCTCTGTCTTTCAGCCAGTTTTCAATCCACCCCACTGTCCATTCATCTAACCCACACTTCCTAAGCTTCCCTATGAGGATGCTGTGGGAGACCTTGTCAAAAGCCTTGCTGAAATCAAGGTAGACCACATCCACTGCCCTCCCCTCATCTACCCAGACAGTCATGCCATCATAGAAGGCTATCAGATTAGTCAGACATGATTTCCCCTTGGTGAATCCATGTTGAGTACTTCTGATAGCTTTCTTTTCCTCCACATGCCTTGAGATGACGCCCAGAACGAGCTGTTCCATCATCTTTCCAAGGATGGAGGTGAGGCTGACCGGCCTGTAGTTCCCCGGCTCCTCCTTCTTGCCCTTTTCGAAGACTGGAGTGACATTGGCTTTCCTCCAGTCCTCAGGCACCTCTCCTGTTCTCCAGGACCTTTCAAAGATGATGGAGAGCGGCCCAGCAATGACTTCCGCCAGCTCCCTCAGCACTCTCGGTTGCATCCCATTGGGACCCATGGACTTGTGGATATCCGGTTGACTTAATTGATCTCTCACTCAACCAAGGGGAAGTCTTCCTTTGTCCAGACTTTCCCTGTTACTTTCTCCAAAGCCTGGGACTCCTGAGGGCTGGGCCGAGCAGTAAAGACCAAAGCAAAGAAGGCATTCAGTAACTCCGCCTTCTCTGCATCCTCCGTCACCATGGCTCCTGTTTCATTAAACAGGGGGCCCACAACTTCTCTAGTTTTCCTTTTGCCTCCAATATACTTGAAGAAGCTCTTCCTGTTGAGCTTGACATCCCTTGCCAGATTTAATTCCAAGGAGGCCTTGGCTTTCCTTGTTTCATCCCTGCACGCTCTGGCAGCATTCTTGTAATCCTCCCAAGGGGTCAGTCCCTTCTTCCACGTGCTGCAAACTTCCTTCTTCCACTTGAGCTTTTTCAGAAGCTCCCTGCTCAACCATGCAGGTCTCCTGCGTCCCTTGCCCGATTTCTTGCTCTTAGGGATGCACCGATCCTGAGCTTGGAGGAAGTGGTCTTTGAATACCAACCAGCTCTCTTGAGCCCCTTTGCCTTCCAGAGCCCTAGCCCACGGGATCTCTCCAAGCAGTTTCTTGAAGAGGTCAAAGTTAGCCCTCCTGAAGTCCAAGGTTCTGATTTTAGTTCTTGTTGTTTTGTGCATAGTACCCATGATCCTGAACTCTATCATTTCATGATCGCTACAATCTAGGGTGCCCCCAACCTTAATGTCCTCCAACAGTCCCTCTGTGTTTGTCAGTACCAGGTCCAGGAGTGCTCCTCTCCTTGTTGGCTCCTGCACCACCTGTGTCAAAAAGTTATCATCAATGCACTGGAGGAGCCTCCTGGACTGTGCGTGCCTGGCTGTGTGGCCTTCCCAGCAGATATCAGGGTGATTGAAGTCCCCCATGAGAACCAAGGCCTGTGATTGCGAGGCTACCTTCAGCTGTCTGTAGAAAGCCTCATCAGCTTCCCCATCCTGATCAGGTGGCCTGTAATAAACACCCACAACAGTGTCCCTCATATTTGCCTGCCCCTTAATCCTTACCCATAAGCTCTCAACTCTCTCTTCATCTGCCCCCAGGGAAAGCTCAATACGTTCCAGATGCTCTCTCACATAAAGAGCAACTCCACCACCTCGCCTTGCTGGCCTGTCTTTCCTGAAAAGGACATAGCCATCCATGACAGTGTTCCAGTCATGTGAGCTGTCCCACCATGTCTCAGTAATTGCAATGAGATCATGGCCCTGCGACCGCACACAGATCTCCAGCTCTTCCTGTTTTTTCCCCATGCTGCGTGCATTGGTGTATAAGCATTTCAGAGAGGGTGTTGTGTGTGTAGTTTTCACCCTTGAGATGTGGTGTGCCTTCTGGCTCTCAGAAATACTGGCACACTGGCCCACAAGTGCTGAGCAACTACGCCCTGGCACCTCACCAGCAAGCCCAGTACCGTCCCCACTGATCCCACGGATGGGTTTGCCTTTGCCTGAGGCAGAACTAACCCAGACTGTCTTCCCTAACATATTCTTCATGTGCACTACGGGGACTTTATCCCCTTCTACGGTACGTGGAAGTTTTGATAGGGCAGGGCCAGCCCGATTGGTAGATCCCCTGGTGTTAACTAGCCAGGTAGCTTTCGCTAGATGTGCATCCCAATGTTTTAAAGTCCCACCACCCATTGCTCTCAGTGTAGTTTTTAACAGTCCATTGTATCGTTCTATCTTCCCAGAGGCCGGTGCGTGACAGGGGATGTGATATACCCACTCAATGCCATGCTCTTTGGCCCAGGTGTCTATGAGGCTGTTTCAGAAATGAGTCCCATTGTCTGACTCAGTCCTCTCTGGGGAGCCATGTCTCCAGAGGACTTGTTTTTCAAGGCCCAGGATAGTGTTCTGGGCAGTGGCATGGGGCACAGGGTATGTTTCCAGCCATCCGGTGGTTGCTTCCACCATTGTGAGCACATGGCACTTGCCTTGACGGGTTCATGGCAGTGTGATATAATCAATCTGCCAGGCCTCCCCATATTTATATTTCAGCCATCGTCCTCCATACCAAAGAGGCTTTAACTGCTTGGCTTGCTTCATTGCAGCGCATGTCTCACATTCATGGATGACTTGTGCAATAGAGTCCATGGTCAAGTCCACCCCTCGGTCACGAGCCCATCTATATGTTGCATCTCTCTCTTGATGGCCTGAGGTGTCCTGGGCCCATCAAGCTATGAATAATTAACCCTTATGTTGCCAGTCCAGATCCACCTGAGCCACTGCAATCCTAGCAGCGCGATCCACCTGCTGGTTGTTCTGATATTCCTCAGTGGCCTGACTCTTGGGTACATGGGCATCTACATGATGTACTTCCACAACGAGATTCTCTATCCGGGCAGTGTGGCAGTGTGCTTCCCCTCTCCAGGTGCCAGCCTGACCTTTATCTCCTGTAACTATGCCCAAGTGATAACCAGCCATGGTGGTCACAATGGGTGCATGTAGTCATGATGGCTGCATCAGGCTCAATGTGGTTTCAGGGAGACATATAACAACACAATAGCCAAGGGCTAACTTGAGCAATGTGCCCACCTAACCACAATACTGGTACTGTGGTCAATATGCAAATATGACTATAGGTCAGTCATCTTACCCCCATAAATACTGAACAGCCCAAGAGCCCTTTGAGATCTCCTGCACAGCAGCGGGCTGCACACCAGGATCTCCCCTTGAGCAGGGACGCCCACTCAAGGTTACATTTACTTCTCTAGATTGAGAGATTCCTTGCCGCAACAGATTCTCGGTAAGTGACTAATAGCATGCTAAACTTTGAAACCTTAGTGAAGTGATATAAAGGATTGATTGTGCATATATAATCCTTTAGACATAAACTGTTGACCAAGACTTGGACTCGGATTGGATTTAGCCGCCCCTAGACTCCTCTCTGAGAGGGAGTTTAGAAAGCAAGGGGGTCCTCTCTGATCCTCGTGACTCAACAGGAGGGTCTCCCTGACAGTTCTGTCTGACCCTGTCCTCTGTGCACTAAATAACCAAGTGTGCCTCGCCATCTCCAATCTTGTTAAAACACTGTCACATTTATCATCAAACTTTGTTAAATCCCTGTTTTATATCAATAAATGTATTGCTGCTTCTCTCTATGAGGGAAGTGCATCGCTTCCATCCATTAATGTAATGGGTTCTTTTAGAAAGATTCCAACGTACAAACAAAAGCTCACATGAAAACAAAAAAAAAAGTTAATTCAGCTTTATTGTGAAGCCTTGCTAAGCAGTTCCCAAAGTTCCCAAATGTTACTTAGGAGAGTCTTACCAACCCAGAGATTGTAGCAGCACCGCCGAGCAGCAGGATAATGAGGAGCCACATCCGATATGGCAGAGGGAGGTAGGCACAGCGCCTTCAGGGTGTCCCCTGTAGCTTCAAAGTGCGCTCATGTCTCTCTCTCTCTCTGCCCTGAGACAGCCTCCATATATCCTGCACCAGATAGAGTCGCTGCACAGGTGACCAGCGCATGCAGCGAGCCTCACCAGGCTCGTGATCCGGCTTTGCTAACAGCGGCTTTCCGATATGCAACCACATTGTTGCACTCCTTTCTTGTTGTTTTCTTCTTTGAAGGTCAGGTTCTCATGGATACACACATAGTTTTTGCAGCAACAGTACTGAGGTCCTTTTTCTCAGCATGTATACTGGGTTTGGTTCAACTACTAATTTTCCGTCGTGTCTCACTCGAACCATTCTCTATTACCCCTTACACAGTGAAAGGCAGCAATATCTTGCCACAGTTAGGCAGCCCAGATGGGTTTGCCTCTGCGCTGCCAGTTGCTCTGCTTCCACTGCTGTAACCACCCCCACAGAGCATTTACCACCATCCATGAGTCAGTGTAGAGATAAAGGACTGGCCATTTTTCTCACTCGGCAATGTCCAAAGCCAGCTGAATGGCTTTTACCTCTGCAAACTGGCTCGACTCACCTTGTCCTTCACTGGCTTCTGCAACTTGTCAAGTAGGACTCCACACAGCAGCCTTCCACTTTCGATGCTTTCCCACAATCCGGCAGGACCCATCAGTGAACAGGGCATATTTCCTCTCATTTTCTGGCAGTTTATTATATGGTGGGGCCTCTTCCGCACACATCACCCTCCTCCTCTGGTGACATTCTGAAATCCTTGCCTTCTGGCCAGTCCATGATCACTTCCAGAATTCCTGGGCGACTGGGGTTTCCCATTCGAGTTCGCTGTGTGATCAGTGCAATCCACTTACTCCATGTAGCATCGGTTGCATGATGTGTGATGGGGACCCTTTCTTTGAACATCCAGCCCAGCACCGGCAGTCGAGGTGCTAAGAGGAGCTGTGCTTCTGTACCAACCACTTCCGAAGCAGCTCAAATGCCTTCATACTCTGCCATACTCTTCATACTCTTTTTCTGTTGGACTATAACAGGCTTCGGATCCTCTGTATCCCCGACTCCAAAACCCTAGGGGTCGACCTCAAGTCTCCCCTGGTGCTTTCTGCCAGAGGTTCCAGGTAGGGCCATTCTCTCTGGCTGTGGTGTAGAGCACATTTTTAACATCTTGTCCTGCTGGGACTGGCCCTAGAGCTACTGCATGCTATATTTTGTTTTATGATCTGATTCAGCATTTATTTATAACTGTCCTGGCCATTCCACAAGTCTTTGCTTCAAAGTGTAAGTCACTAGAACCTCTTAAAGAAAATGTCATCAAAAATTATGAACAGGTACATTATCCCATAAACTTTGCTCTTGGACACTTCTGAACTATTTTATCTGAGAAAGAAGAAAAAAAAAGCCTGAAGATAAAGTTTCTGTCCAGATGGTTAAAGTTTGGCAAAGTTACAAGCAACTGAAATCTCAGACCCATAATGGAATGCCAGGCAGACTTGATAATAGGCAAATGTAAAAAGACATGTTGATAGGAAGTAAGTGATAATTTGTTTTACTATTATGTTTTGGAGCACTCAAATAGAACCAGTTAAAATACAACAAAATAGATTCATCCTAATTTTAAGGAAGTATGTAAAATTATTGTCACTGCTTTATTCTTAATAGCTATTTGGAAAAATGAAGGCAGCTTTAATCACTAAGCAGGTGTTTAATTTCACAGTATAATATACAGATTGTAAAAACACCTCTAATACCAGAGGTATCTTCAAGTGGATCATGGGATAGATTATAAAACATTGATGCAATCTGATCAGGGAATTTCACTGCATTAATGTATAGAGAGTTGGTGTAAATATTGTCAAGGATGAATACTTCAATATTGCTTTTCAGACACTTAATGCTTGAAAAAACTCTAATGATGATGTTTTGTCCATTTTTCATATTCTTTATTTCCATGTCTGTGCCTCCAGCAAAGCAAAACAAGTGGAAGGAGACATACAGAATAATGGTACAGAACTACAAGCAATAGAATGAACTAAGGGGATTTCACACTGCGTCATCACATCAGAAATACATTGTAGTTAGAGCCATCCCTAGCACAGTTAATGATAGCAATCTTGCCACAGCAACACTGAGCTCAGCACTGTGTAATTCCCCTTTGTAAGCAGATTTCGTAGCCAATGCGACCTAGCCTGGATCTGGTTTGTAATCTAGAGGAAGACTTACAGTGTTATCAATAGTTTCAGTTGTGCAATCACTTTCTTTCATTCCCTAACAATGCATTGTCTTCAGACAGAGAAACGGCATCTTTTGTTGAATGCTGTGACAGAACCCCTATTTCCCCCAAATAAAAGTTTTCTGCCTATAGAAAACATTCTTCAAGACCTTAGAGAGGAAGTACCTACAATCAGAAATCAGGCTGCACTCATATTGTACTGAGGAACATCCTTAGGGTATGAAACTTGTCTCCACAAAGATTATTAGTAATAAAGCTGATGTATTGCTTTATAAAATAGCATATTGTAGAGCATTGACCTTGGCCAGCTGCCCACCCAGCTGCTCTCTCAGGGCATATCCACCTCCTCCAGTGTGGGGTTGTCTTGGTTCCAGCGGGGATAGGGTTAATTCTCCCCAGGCTCTGGCAGGGACACAGGTATTCCATCCCATGTGAGCCATGCCCAGTCTGTTCTCGGGAGCTGGCCGGGGGAGGGGACAGGAAGTCGCCACTGGGAGCAGGCTGGGGTGTCCCGGGTCCTGTCGGTGAGCAGTGGTACCGTAATTGTGTTTCTACATTCCTCTATCCGTGTTATTGTTGTTGTTTTCTTGTTTCTTTTGCTGTTCTGTTAAACTGCCTTAGTCTCAACGCATGAGTTTTGCCTTTTCCTTCCGATTCTTCCCCGTGGGGGAAGGAAGCTTGAGAGAGCGGCGGCGTAGTTCTTTGTTGCCGTCTGAGGTTAAACCACGACACATGTGTACATACAAAGGGGGTTGTATCTATACAACATCTACTTTTTAAACTTTCAAACACAGCATAAATTATAATATCTTGAAGCATTGACTTCTGAACTGCCATTTTACTATAGCAAATCATAGTTCTATCACAATGGGTGAATACTATAGACCATGGAAGTCTGTACACAATTCAGTTCCCAAGGTGTTCTTATTTCAGTTTTAAACTGAACAACAGCTTTAACTGTATTCGAAATATCAGCAACTTGCACTCCTTTCTATTTATTTATAGTCAGTAACACTCCATTCGTTATTTTAAAAGTTCATTCAAAGCAGTTAGTAAGTGAATTCTCCCAAAAAAAGGAAAATGGGGGGAAAAAAATTAAATCTCAAAGATTGCAGATTTGCCTTCCTTGTCTGTTGCTTACTCAAATAAAGCAAATAAACCCTGCTATTAAAAATATAGTGAGCATGCAATCAAAATGAAGGAAAAAGCAAACATTAATGTTTAACATATGATGTCATTTCCTTGCACCTGCAGCTCTCATCTAGGAAAATTACTACAAACAAACACCACTGAAAACAAGACTAGTATTCAGAATATGAGCAATTATTTTCATTTTTACTTTCCCTCTTCCCCACAATTCCTAAGGCTGGAAATGTTTACAGTTATTTTGGACAAGGTGAAAGTACAACACCATGATACCAGATGTACCTCTATTTATTTTAAACTTTTTATTCATTTAAACATTGACAGCATGATTGTTCAAGAAAGAATTTGAATAATAAACTTTGTACTAACTTTACTTTATTGTTTCTACATTTGCAGTTCCTGTGATTGATTATCTACCTATACCAGATAACTACATAAATACAACCTTTAAGTTAAAATTTCTTACAAGGAAAGTAAACACATTTACAGTTGGATATAGCTCTACTCCCTTTGCATTTTTTAGAAGTGACCAAACAAAAACTCAACAGAATTATGTTAACATTAAAATTAAAAAACTAAAAATCTTGCTATGCACTTACTAATATGAACTTGCCTAGACTGGATTGACTCTTTGCAGAAACTTCAATGGGAAGCTGGAGTTAGGCTACAATGAAACAACATAAAAGCACAAGAAGCATCACTATGGCCTTGTGACCTATTTCTACCTGATTCTCATATACAGCCATCTAGGAATGTGCAAAGCACCCAGCTCATAAGAATATTGACTGTACACAATCAATATACTTTTATTAGTATGGTAGTATACTTTTGTACTATGGTACACAATAAAAGCTGCATAGAATACAGCTCTTTCTCCACCAAACCAAATAACTTTGAAGCTGGCCAGACTTATAAAGAGAGCTTCAAGCTAGATTTAGCAGGGTAAGAGGATGGAGTTTTGAGCAACAGAGAGGAGCCAGGGGCTGCTGATGCATTAGGAACCAACAGGGAAACATCTGTGAAATGCCTCAAAGGAATTAGTCTGTATTCCTCTAAAAAGTTGACATTGTCAATAGCCCAGCTGAAGTGCCTCTATACCAATGCACACAACATGGGTACCAAACAGGAGGAGCTGGAAGCTATTGTGCAGCTAGAAAGCTATGGTCTAATTGCTACCACTGAAATATGGTGGGACGAATTGCACAACTGGAGTGCTGCAATTGATGGTGATAACCTGCTCAGCAGGGACAAGCAAGGAAGAAGGTGCAGGGGTGGGGAGGAAAGGGGGTTGCCCTTATGTAAAAGAAAGAACTGACTGCACAGTGCTGTCTTTGAAAAACAAAACAGCGATGAACAGGTTGAGCCAACAAAGGAAAACTCATGGTTGGTACTTCCTACAGGCTGCCCAATCAAGGGGAGGATGTTGATGAAGCGTTCTTACACTTCAGGACGGGATCAGGAAAGCTAAGGCACAGCTGGAGATGAATTTGGCAAGGGATATGAAGAATAATAAGAAGGGCTTCTTCAAGTAAAACAGTAGCAAAAGGAAGACTAGGGAAAACGTGGGACTGCTGCTGAATGAGGTAGGTGACCTGATGATGGAGGATGCAGAGAAGGCTGAGTTACTGAATTCCTTTTTTGCTTCAGTCTTTACTGCTAAGGCCATCCCTCAGGAATCCGAGACCCTGGAGGTAAGAGAGAGAGTCCAGAGAAAAGAAGACCTTCTCTTGGTCAAGGACGATCGAGTTAGAGGTCATTTAGGCAAACTCGACACCCACAAATCCACGAGCTCTGATGGGATGTACCCATGAGTGCTGAGGGAGCTGGCAGATTTTATTGCAAAGCCGCTCTCCGTCATCTTTGAAAGGTCCTAGAGAACAGGAGAGGTGCCTGAGGACTGGAGGAAAGCCAATGTCACTCCAGTCTTCAAAAAGGGCAAGAAGAAGGACCCAGGAAACTACAGGCCAGTCAGCCTCACCTCCATCCTTGGAAAGATGATGGAACAGCTCATTCTGGATGTCATCTCTAAGCACGTGTAGGAAAAGAAGGTTATCAGGAGTGGTCAACATGGATTCACCAAGGGGAAATCATGCTTGACCAATCTGATAGCCTTCTATGATGGCATGACTGGATGGATAGATGAGGGGAGGGCAGTGGACGTTGTCTACCTTGACTTCAGCAAGGCTTTTGACACTGTCTCCCATAACATCCTCATAGGTAAGCTTAGGAAGTGTGGATGAGCGGATAGTGAGGTGGACTGAGAAAGACAAGGAATGACTGGAGAGAGGCCAGCGGAGGGCTATGAAGATGATTAGGGGACTGGAGCACCTCTCTTGTGAGGAAAGGCTGAGAGACCTGGGTCTGTTTAGCCTGGAGAAGAGAAGGCTCGGGCGGGGGGGGAATCTCATCGATGCTTATAAATATCTAAAGGGCAGGTATCGAGAGGATGGGGCCAAGCTCTTTTTAGTGGTGCCCAGCAACAGGACAAGGGGCAATGGGCACAAACTGGAACACAGGGAATTCCATCTGAACATGAGGAAAACTTCTTTACTTTGAGGGTGACAGAGCACTGGAACAGGCTGCCCAGAGAGGTGGTGGAGTCTCCTTCTCTGGAGATATTCAAAACCCGCCTGGAAGCGTTCCTGTCTAACCTGCTCTAGGTGAACCTGCTTTGGCAAGGGGGTTGGGCTAGATGATCTCCAAAGGTCCCCTTCCAACCCCTACCATTCTGTGATTCTATGAAGGGATTCTATAGGTATGTTGCCAAGAAAAGGAAGATTAAAGATATTGTGTAAACACACACACACCTGCCCCAATAAATAAGACAGGAGAACTGGTGACAACTGACATGGAGAAGGCTGAGGTACTCAACAATCTTTTTGCCTTGGTTTTCAGTGGTAGCCTCTCTTCCCACATCTCTCAAGGCCCGGAACCTCAAAGCAGGGACTGAGGGAATGAAGTCCCTCCCATCCTAGGAGAAGATCAGGTTTGAGAGCACCTGAGGAAACTGAACATACACAAGTCCACTAGACCTGATGAGATGCATCCCAGGGTCTTGAGGAAATTGTCTGATGTAGTTGCCAAGCCACTCTCCATCATATATGAAAAGTCATGGTAGTCAGGCAAAGTTCTCAGTGACTGGAGAAAAGGGAATATCATACCCATTTTAAAAAAGGGTAAAAAGGAAGACCCTGGGAACTACCAACCTGTTAGCCTCAGCTCCGTGCCCTGTAAGATCGTGGAATAGATTCTCCTGGAAGACATGACGAAACATATGGAAGACAAGGGAGGTGATTAGAGACAACATGGCTTCATCAAGGGCAAATCGTGCCTGACTAATATGGTCACCTTCTATGAAGGAGTCACTGCATCAGTGGACAAGGGAAGAGCAAAGGATGTCATCTACATGGATTTCTGTATGGCCTTTGATATGGTTTCTGTATTGGGTTTACGAGGCAAGGTTTTGGTAGTGGGGCCACTGCAGGGATGGCTTCTGTGAAAAGACACTGCCCCAATGTTGGAAAGAGCCAGTACTAGCCAGCTCAAAGACAGACCCACCACTGGCCAAAGGTGAGCCAATCAGAAGAGCTAGTGGCACCTCTGTGATAACATATTTAAGAAAGGCAGGTGTGAGAAAGAGGAGTGAGAAAATTGGAGAGAAACAAATATGCAGACACCAAGACTGGTGGAGAAGGTGCTGGAGGAGATGCTCCAGGCGCTGGAGCAGAGATTCCCCTGCATCCTGTGGTAAAGAGCATGGTGAAGCAGGTTGTCCCCCTGCAGCCCATGGAGGTCCACAGTGGAGCAGATATCCACACTGCAGCCTGTGGAGGACCCCATGCCAGAGCAGGTGGATGTGCCCTGTAGGAAGCTGAAGCCTGTGGCGAGCCCTTGCTAGAGCAGGTTCCTGGCAGGACTTGTGGTCAATGGAGAGGAGACCATGCCAGAGTAGATTTTCTGGCAGGACCTGTGGTGGTGTGGGGGTCCCATGCTGGAGCAGTCATTGTTGAAGGACTGTACTGTGTGGAGGGGACCCATGTTCTAGAAGTTCATGAAGGACTGTCTCCCATAGGAGGGAACCCATGGTGGAAAAGGGGAAGAGTGTGAGGAGGAAGGAGCAGCAGAGATGAACTGTTTTGAACTGACCACAACCCCCGTTCCCAATCCCCCCTGCACCGCTCAGAGAGGAGGAGGTAGAAGAGTCGGGAGTGAAGTTGAGTTGGGGAAGAAGGGAGGTGTGGGAGGAAGGTGTTTTTAGATTTGTTCTTATTTCTCATTATCCTACTCCATTTAATTGGTAATAAATTAAATTGTTTTCCCCAAGTCAAGTCTGTTTTGCTCATGATGCTAATTGGTGAGTGATCTCCCTGAGTTACAACTGCCTTTCTCTTTTCATCATAACCAGAAACAGTGATTTAATCAGTCAAACCAAAAAATTAGGTCATGTGTTTTTTCAAAAAGTGATGGACAACCTCAAGCAGAGTACCTGAGAAAGGACGAGCTGATCATGGGACGTAAGGACAAATTTTTTTAAAGATGCAAAGTATGAAGCCTCTACTATTGTTCTTGCCAGAGATCACAAAACAAAATAAGCTTGAAACAAAGAGGAGGTTCTGAATTAGCTTATGTCTAAAAGAAAGAATTCTTTATAATGTTGGTGAATTGCATTGAGCGTAACTTTCGGGGCAGGGGGGACACAATAGAAGGCAGGAGAAAGTCTGAAAGAAAAGCGCAGCCCTAGCAGGGACAGAGAGGGGACATACAGTGAGGGGACTGGAGACCAGGAAGCAGGGAGGGGAGGTGTCCAGAGGGGTTCCGTTGTGTGTTTCTCTATGTGCGTGTATGTTTACTTGGGTTTATTTTCAGTACCACAAACCTCAATGATTAGAGGTTTATGATAATGTTTGATAAAGTAAATTGATTGAAATTCCCCAAATTGAAAGGTTTTTTTAGCCTTGGTTTCAATTTCAATAAAAATCAGCCTACAATACTTACCTTCAAATAGTGAACCTGCATGAAGATTTTTTCTGCTTTAAGACCATGTTTGATAATAGATGCTCCAGATTCACTCACTTCTCCTGTGCTCTCTTTGTTGGGCCTAAAATGACAGTAGACTAATTAGGTCTTGGATAAGTAAGTAAAGAAATAACTTATGTGTGAAAGCACTATCAGCGGCATAGTATCTTTAGACACTTGCCAGTAGTTCTGTCTTTTTCTTTGCTCCAAGTAAAACAACTTGCCTTAAACAAAAAGAATTGAGGAGTTGATTGCTTTTAATGCAATTCTGTATGTAGCTGACCAGACAGCTTGGGTAAAACTGAAAGCCATTACTAAGTTGGTGTACTCACGTCACTGCCAGCATGACATTATGTTGCATGCCATTCCACAGTGCACAGACACATTATGAACAGAGAAAAACAAAACAAAGACATTTTAGACAGAAGGGAAAGGGAAGTCATTACGTTCAACTAGAGATTTCCCTTCTTATACCTGAACGCTGGCTTAACAAATCACACAAGTATACTTGCAAATATAACCTCTTTCATTTGCATGTAATACACTGGAGAAGAAATAATTTTCTGTTTTTCATTTTGCCATTTGGGGTTGGAAGAAAAGTGGTTTAAATTTTAAAATAGTGAGCCTTTCACACACACACAGATTTGGGGATTTT
Organism: Larus michahellis; assembly: GCF_964199755.1. Lineage (NCBI taxonomy): Eukaryota > Metazoa > Chordata > Aves > Charadriiformes > Laridae > Larus > Larus michahellis. The sequence goes on along the minus strand of NC_133929.1, from coordinate 20,035,511 downwards.
AGACAGGTAATAATGTCTAGAACAAATTTACTTCTTCACTGTGTCCTGGTTCCGGCAGGGATAGGGTTAATTCTCCCCAGACTCCGGCAGGGACACAGGCATTCCATGCCATGTGAGCCATACCCACTCTGAGCTGCCAGGGGAGGGGGCAGGAAGTCGCTGCTTGGAGCGGGCTAGGACGTCCAGGTCCGGTTGGGGAGTGTCGGTTCCATAATCGTGTTTGTATATTCCTCTATCCCTGTTATTGTTGTTGTTTTCTTGTTCCCTTTGCTGTTGTGTTAAATTGCCTTTGTCTCAACCCATGAGTTTTGCCTTTTTCTTCCGATTCTTTCCCGTATTTGGAAGGCCCGAGAGAGTGGCACGTGGTTCTTTGTTGCCGTCTGAGGCCAAACCACGACAACTGCCTGATTTTAAAGTGTAACACAACATCTGGTATGCCAGAAATCTACAGCAGTAAAGTCTGGAGGACTCCTAGGCTCTTATAAGCACAAAGTAAAACTAAAGAGAAGCTATGCAAATGTGTGGTTTTCATTTGTAAGCAATGTCTTCACAGACACAGTACTGAAGAGCCCTCTAATTTTTTTTCTTCCATACAGAAAATATCCTAGCTAACAGTGGTCTGAGGAGAACAGAAGTCTGTCTTAGGAGCCTATTCCTGTGACTGAAACAACCCCTTCTATTCTAAGCGTGGATTTCTAATGGTGTGGTGGGTTGATCCCAGCTGGCAGCTAAGTTCCCACCTAGTCATTTGCTCACTCCCTCTCAGTGGGATGGGGGAGAGAATCAGAAGGGCAAAAGCATGAAAAACTCATGGGCTCAGATAAAGACAGTTTAATAAGTGAAGGGGAAAAAAAAAGAGGAAACCCAACTGATCTCCAAGCAATGGCTCCTTTGGAAAAACTCCCCCCCCCCCCGTTTTATTGATGAGCATCAGCTGTCCTGACTGTGTTCCTTCCACACCTCTTGCCCATCCTCAGCCTACTTCCTGGGGGAGCAGAGTGAGAAAGAGAGAAGGCCTTGACACTGTGCAAGCACTATTCAGCGATATCTCAAACATTGGTGTGTTATCAACATTGTTTTGGTCACAAATCTAAAACACACCACCACACGAGCTGCTATGAAGAAAATTAATGCCATCCCAACTAGACTCAGTACAAATTGCCAGTCTCGGAAACCAAAAGTCTTTTCTCCCAAATCTATAGAATTTGGGAACACAGGCCACAGCACTGCAGGAATTCTTCAATCCACATCATCCACACACTTCTTATGAACTAATTCCAGTGATCAAATTTCTTTTATATCTTGTTCTGCTTTGTAGGAAGCATTCTTCTTTTTTTATATCTGTGTAATGGCTTCTTATTACAGTTTTGCCAAGAGTGCTGAGCCATTTTTTCCCTTTTAAGCACTATATTTAGGACCTGGGGGTGGGCAAGAGTCTGGTAGGAGACACAGTTGAGACAGCTGACCCGAATTGACCGAAGGGATGTTCTGTGCCGTATAACTTTATGCTCAGCAATTAAAACTGAGGGGAAGGGGAAGGTTGCCTTTCCAAAGTAGCCATTGCTTGGAGGCTGGCTGGGCATTGGTCTGCTTCTGGGAGACAATGGTGAGTGACTGCCTTTATATCACTTGGGTTCTTTTCCTTCTGTTTTTCTTTCACTTATTAAACTGTCTTTATCTTGACCCATGAGTTTTTCTTGCTTTTACTCTTCTGATTCTCTCCCCCATCCTGCTGGTGAGGGTGTGAGCAAGTGGCTGGTGAGTGCTTAGTTGCCGGACAGGGTCAACTCACCACAGTCCTTTGTAGTGTCTAACCTGGGTCTCAGAGGAGCTTGAAGGGATTTGAGATAATGATAGATTTGATCAGAATGTACTAGACTGAATTTATAGTTGTTATACCCGATTAGCTGTTACTTGACAGGTTGTTACTTCCTGTTGCTCGTTACAACGTTGACTTCTTTGTTCTCGACACTGTTTTATTTGTTTCCACACCTGTTCCATGGCATGCTCTCTCTCTGCTGCCGTCCCGGTACTCTGAGAACCATCCTGTGGAGACAATTCACAATTACACCTTTTTTCTCTTCTCCTGGAACCACTTTGTGGGGAGATGTTTCCTGCCTTGTTGCAATGACCTTTCAGTTTCTTGAACATCCCTGTGTAACCAGAATGCTCATATTGGTGTGTGCTGTGAATCTGATTTTTACTTTTCCTGAGGTTAACCAACTGTCTGGGAATGCCATACAGCCCTGAGGCAGTCAAGTCATGGATGGCAAAGTGAGTGGGAGAATTTGGGCAGGTACCTAGAGTAATTTTCACTTCTGATGGTCTGAGACTTCATACCCGAACAGGTGCAGAATCCTATTGAGTTGTCAGTCCACTTGAAGAAAGGATGCCTTGCCTATACCAAAGAGACACAACTTCCAGCATGGTGTTGAGGCCTGACCTACACCTACCGAGCCTCTATACATCACTTTCAAAGAGGTGTGAGGATCTCTGGATGTGTGAATGTACAAATGGACACTGTGGCCATGCCAGAGACCCAAATCTTGACTATAATATTTGCTCCTATAGTCAAGAAGAAACAACGGAAGCAGAGGTCAACACAGTTAGTAAGAGAGGAAGAAGCTCCTCTGGAGCTGCTGCAAGAACAGGAGAGGGAAAAGACAGAAATAATAAAAGAGTTGGAAATCACTCAGTCCCTATCCCTGAGTGAGCTGAGAGATATGCAGAGAGATTACAGCCATCATCCAGGTAAGCAAATTATCACTTGGTTGCTCTGATGCTGGGATATTGGGGCCCACAGTCAGGAATTAGAAAGTAAGGAGACCCAGCAGCTGGATTCCCTAGCAAGGGACCAGGGAATCAACAAAGGAAGTGGAAGAGAGGCAGCAATTCACAACTTCTGGAGGCTGTTCCTGTTGAGTGTGAAGGCAAGGTATCCCCTCAAGGAAGATCTTGTAAGCTACTGATGTGAGCAGCCATAAACGCGACCTGGTTAGAAAGGGAAAATTACTGAAAAGAAGAAATTGCCCACCAGCCTGGGAACTGTGAGCCTTGGAACTAGGCCTGTGAACCAGAAGCATCCTTGAAAAGTGCAGACAACATCTTTGATGTATGAGAAGCTCAACATGAGCAGGCAATGCGCACTTGCAGCCCAGAAAGCCAACCGCATCCTGGGCTGCATCAAAAGAAGTATGGCGAGCAGGTCAAGGGAGGTGATTCTACCCCTCTACTCCGCTCTGGTGAGACCCCACCTGGAGTACTGCGTCCAGCTCTGGAGTCCTCAGCACAAGAAGGACATGGATCTGTTGGAACAGGTCCAGCGGAGGGCCACAAAGATGACCAGAGGGCTGGAGGACCTATGCTATGAGGACAGGCTGAGAGAGTTGGGGCTGTTCAGCCTGGAGAAGAGAAGGCTCCGAGGAGACCTTATTGTGTCCTTCCAGTGCCTAAAGGGGGCCTACAGGAAGGATGGGGAGGGACTCTTTATCAGGGAGTGTAATGATAGGACACGGGGTAACGGCCTCAAATTGAAAGAGGGTAGATTTAGATTAGATATTAGGAAAAAGTTCTTTACTGTAAGGGTGGTGAGACACTGGAACAGGTTGCCCAGGGAAGCTGTCAATGCCCCATCCCTGGAAGTGTTCAAGGCCAGGCTGGATGAGGCTTTGAGCAGCCTGGTCTAGTGGGAGGTGTCCCTGCCCATGGCAGGGGGGTTGGAACTAGATGATCTTTAAGGTTCCTTCCAACCCGAACCTGTGATTCTGTGATTCTGTACACCTGGGTACCCAGAAACCATAGCCATCCTGAGATACCATTGATAAGTGCTAAAACAAGGAACTGTAATGGCAGCTTATCATCTGAACAGGTGGAAAACAGCCTGGAAAAATAAAAATTAGTCTGACAGAACATAAAACATCATCATCTATTGGCTGTTACAAGTGAGCTGGAGCACTTGGCCGGAGCACCTCTCTCTCCTATGAAGACAGGCTGAGAGAGTTGGGGCTGTTCAGCCTGGAGAAGGGAAGGCTCCAGGGGGGACCTTACAGAAGCCTTCCAGTACTTAAAGGGGGCCTGTAGGAAAGATGGGGAGGACTCTTTATCAGGGAGTGTAGCAATAGGATGAGGGGTAACGGTTTTAAAGTGAAAGAGGGTAGATTTAGATATTAGGAAGAAATTCTTTACTGTGAGGGTGGTGAGACACTGGAACAGGTTGCCCAGGGAAGTTGTGGATGCCCCTTCCCTGAAAGCATTCAAGACCAGGCTGGATGGGGCTTTGAGCAACCTGGCCTAGTGGGAGGTGTCCCTGCCCATGGCAGGGGCGTTGGAACAAGATGATCTTTAAGGCGCCTTCCAACTCCAACTTCCAACATTCTATTCTATGATTCTATGAAAAATAGAAATTAGCAACATCTATTGGCTACTCAAAGTGGTGGTGTCCTATGCCCTCTTATGTCTCTATGGCATAAAAAGGACTTAATTTTAATCCAAAATGGAGCCTCTCTCTCAAGAACTTCCCATGCTGCTTTCCTAAAAAGGCTGAATTCCACACGAACTTTCTACGAGATCTTCACCTCTCACCAGGAGCATCTGGCTGACTCTAAACTCCATGATGCGGATCATCTTTGAAGTGAAACTCCACCTGTTATCTTATTGGTCCCCCTTTGGGCCTACTTTTGGGATTGGTTCAGTTTGTCCTCCCACCTTTGGAATGGTTGGGTCTGCCTCTGGGGTCAGTTTGTCCTCCCCTCTGGGATGGTTTGGCCCCTTCTGAAATCGAATTCACTTGATACAGGTATTATATATCCATATAAGTAATCTATCCTAACTATATCTGCTGTTATATTGTTGATAAGCTGCTTCACTAATAAGTTTGTAGTAACCTGTAATAGTATATACCTACTTGGTTGATGCTGCTATTGGTTGTTGCTATACAATTGGTTGCTGCTGTTATTAACTGCTGCAATACTATTGATTGATACTATATTGTTGATTGCTGATAGTAATATGTAATAGCTTGATATATATATATATTTTCACTTTATTAATCATAGGTATATTTGCTAGTGGTGATTTGTGTGGTATTTGTGGTAATGTGTAATAAAGTAGAGAAATTTAGAGGATAAAAGCCTCCATGTCCTTGCATATTACAGAATCCTACAAACTGACAGTTATGGTTGTGATCTCTATCCTCCCACAGGCCGAGTAACCCTTTAGGTTGTGACAACTGCCAAGGCAAGTGGACCACCATTGAGGAAGGTATCCAGTATCTGAGGGACTTAGCAGTGGTGGAGGTGGTCTACAGCAACCTGGACAACAACCAGGCCTCCAAAGATCTAGATGACATCCAGTGCACATGGTCCATGTGGTGGAAGTTTGTATGGAACACATCAATGTCGTACACCAACACCCCGGCGATAATGGACTGGACAGACATTTAGGCACCAACTGTGGATAAACCGTCCAAAAAGCTTCAATGATTTGAAGAGAATCTCTCTTCTTCTTTGACCCTATGGGCCTGCATGTTGGTTGTGGAGAAACTGTCCCAACAGGTCCAGCAACTTGAAGAAAATCTCTTCCTTCTCACCCCTACTGGACAGCATCTCAGCTATCAAGAGTGCCGTACCAAGTCAACCTTTCTCTGTTCAAGGGACTGTGGGTGCGCATCACATACTACCCTGTGGTTCTATCTGTGCGACCATAAGGATATGAGGAAGTGAGACAGTACACTTACGTCAAACCTAGAAGTTCACGTACATGAATTGCAAGGAAAAACAGCAGCCAAAAAGGGTCGGTCCATCTGGGAAGATTACTGCTCCAGTTGCTGTTGAGCAATTCCCCAGACACAGTAGAAGGGCTGATCTTCCTTCTGATCCTGGTGAAGTGAAACATACCCTGTAACTGATAGCATTGCCTGAAACACTGTTCCAGGTCTTGAAAAACAAGTTATATGGTGACACAGCACCCCAGAAAGAATTGAATCAGATAACAGGACTCATTTCTGAGAAACCTCATAGACACCTGGGCCAAGGAACATGGCACTGATTGGCTGTATCAAATCTCCTATCACACACCAGCCTCCAGGAAGACTGGACAATATAGTGGACTGTTAAAGACTATACTGAGTGATGGGTGCTGGGACATTCAAGCATTGGGATGCAGATTTAGCAGAAGCTAATTGGCTGGTTAATACTAGAGGATCTTCTAACTGACCTGGTCCTGCCTAAACAAACCCCATATGTACTGTGGAAAGAGGTCCCCATAGTGCACGTAGGGAACTGGCTGGGAAAGGCAGTGTCGATTACTCCGCCCTCGGGAAAAGGAAACCCATTTGTGGGATTACTTTCTCACAAGGACGTGGGTACACTTGGTGGGTAATGCAGAAGGATGGGGAAATCCGATGTGTACCTCAAGGGGATTTAACCTTGGGGGAAAATAATCCATGATTTGAGGTGTATGATGCCGTAGTTGTATAATGTCATAGTTCTAAGCCAAAAGTACCACAGCAAGAGCCACCTGAACTAATGGAACCAGGCAAGTGCAGCAGAAATCCAACTGAGCTGGTTTTGGTGCCCAGTATTCCAACATAACATGTCATCTCTCTTATCCCAAATAACCCCTGTAACAGATGGAGCCCAACTCATGGACAAAATGAACTGAATGGACATTCAAATGGGGATGGCCCATAGACTAAGGGAATGATATCTGTGTATATATCAAAGGAAAGGCAAAGGGGTGATGGTCGATGAGGATGGATTGAATACTGTAGGACTTGACCATGATGCAAATGGTATGGAATAAGGGGTGGAGATGGTACTGGGTCTGTCCAGGATGAAGTTAATTTTCTTTATAGCAGCATGTATGGTGCCATGTTTTAGACCGATGATCAAAACAGTATTGATAACACACCAATGTTTTAACTATTGCAGCTAGTGCTTGCAAGGTGTCAGGGCCTTCTCTGTTTCTCACTCTGCTGCCCCAGGGAGTAGACTAGGGGTGGGCAACGGTTTGAGAGGGGGCACAGCCAGTACAGCTGACCTGAACTGACCACAGGTATATTCTATGCTGTGGTAGGTTAACCTTGGCCAGCATCCAGATGCCCACCTAGCTGCTCACTTACTGCCCTTGTTCAGCAGGACAGGGTGAGAAAATAAGATGGAAAAGCTTGTGAGTTGAGATAAAGATGGGGAGATCACTTACCATTTACCATCACAGACAAAATAGACTCAACTTGGGAAAAATTAATTTAATTTATTGCCAATTAAAATAGAGTAGGATGTTGAGAAACAAAGATAAAATTAAAACACCTTTCCCCCACCCCTTTTCCCCAGGCTCAACTTCACTCCTTCATTCCCAACTCCTCTACCTCTTCCCTCAGAGCAGCACAGGGGGGATGGGGAATGGGGGGGGTTAAAGACAGTTCATAACAGTTCCTCTCTGACACTCCTTCTTCCTCACACTTTTCCCCTGCTCCAGAGTGGGTGCTGTCCACGGGCTGCAGTCCTTCAGGAAAAAAATCTACTCCAGCATGGTCTCTTCCACACACTGCAGTTCCTTCAGGAAATAGCTGCTGCAGTGTGGGATCTCCACAGGCTGCAGTTCCTTCAGGAAATATCCAACTGCTCCACCATGATCTCTTCCATGGGCTGCAGTGTGCATATCTGCTCCTGCACCATTAATTACCTCCTCTTCCTAAAAGACTTAGCTTCATAACACAGGAGGTTTGATTTATATCTAATTGACAGCAAGGTGTAGAATTTTGATTTCCAAATGATTCAATTGAGACTTGATGTATCATCATCTTACCCATCATGCCCTGGCCCAAAATATATCTTCTAAAAAAGTGGCAAACCCTTCACTTATCCACTCTTCAGTCCAATCACGAGCACCAGTGACCAATCCAAACCAAGCATAAGCAATTTCATGGCACAGACATGTTCCAAAGAGATGGCTCCCTCTAGGTAATACACTACATGACAGGAAGATTGTGTGGGCTGCACAATATGAATGAAGGACAAAATACATTATAGACCTGTTATAATATGCATTGCATGGTTATAAAAATATATAGGCTTTGTCAGCCTGTTATTACTGTATACATGCTAGGTCATGACAGATAGATCATCGCTCAGGCTTTTTTAGGAATTAGGTTGCGCTTTATTGTTGGTTGGCAGAGATTCAAACTAAAGTTCTGCCAAGCAGATCTTTCATATTCAACTATCAAGCAGCTATTGCCTCTAAGAAGTAACTTAAAACAAAGTTTTAGATTTTTCAAATTACAGGACTGATTTATTTCAATAGAAGCATTTATATTTTATCAACAATAATAAAAGATGAGGTCTTAATATATGCAGCATGTATTTATCAGTTAAATGATCAAAGCTGAAAATAAATGCAGCAGAAATATTTTATAAAGAAAACAAATCACTATCCAAAAGCATCAAAAGAGTTATCGGGACTCATTGAGAGAGCTTTAAACTAGATTTGAAGGGGGGTGGGGATGCTACTGGGCTTGCCAGTGAGGTGCCTGGGTGTAGTAGCTCAGCACTTGTGGGCCAGTGTGCCAGTATTTCTGAGAGCCAGAAGGCACACCACATCTCAAGGGTGAAAACTACACACACAACACCCTCTCTGAAATGCTTATACACCAATGCACGCAGCATGGGGAAAAAACAGGAAGAGCTGGAGATCTGTGTGTGGCCGCAGGGCCATGATCTCATTGCAATTACTGAGACATGGTGGGACAGCTCACATGACTGGAACACTGTCATGGATGGCTATGACCTTTTCAGGAAAGACAGGCCAGCAAGGCGAGGTGGTGGATTTGCTCTTTATGTGAGAGAGCATCTGGAATGTATTGAGCTCTCCCTGGGGGCAGATGAAGAGAGAGTTGAGAGCTTATGGGTAAGGATTAAGGGGCAGGCAAATATGAGGGACACTGTTGTGGGTGTTTATTACAGGCCACCTGATCAGGATGGGGAAGCTGATGAGGCTTTCTACAGACAGCTGAAGGTAGCCTCGCAATCACAGGCCTTGGTTCTCATGGGGGACTTCAATCACCCTGATATCTGCTGGGAAGGCCACACAGCCAGGCACGCACAGTCCAGGAGGCTCCTCCAGTGCATTGATGATAACTTTTTGACACAGGTGGTGCAGGAGCCAACAAGGAGAGGAGCACTCCTGGACCTGGTACTGACAAACACAGAGGGACTGTTGGAGGACATTAAGGTTGGAGGCACCCTAGATTGTAGCGATCATGAAATGATAGAGTTCAGGATCATGGGTAGTATTCACAAAACAACAAGAAGTAAAATCACAACCTTGGATTTCAGGAGGGCTAACTTTGACCTCTTCAAGAAACTGCTTGGAGAGATCCCGTGGGCTAGGGCTCTGGAAGGCAAAGGGGCTCAAGAGAGCTGGTTGGTATTCAAAGACCACTTCCTCCAAGCTCAGGATCGGTGCATCCCTAAGAGCAAGAAATCGGGCAAGGGACGCAGGAGACCTGCATGGTTGAGCAGGGAGCTTCTGAAAAAGCTCAAGTGGAAGAAGGAAGTTTACAGCACGTGGAAGAAGGGACTGACCCCTTGGGAGGATTACAAGAATGCTGCCAGAGCGTGCAGGGATGAAACAAGGAAAGCCAAGGCCTCCTTGGAATTAAATCTGGCAAGGGATGTCAAGCTCAACAGGAAGAGCTTCTTCAAGTATATTGGAGGCAAAAGGAAAACTAGAGAAGTTGTGGGCCCCCTGTTTAATGAAACAGGAGCCATGGTGACGGAGGATGCAGAGAAGGCGGAGTTACTGAATGCCTTCTTTGCTTTGGTCTTTACTGCTCGGCCCAGCCCTCAGGAGTCCCAGGCTTTGGAGAAAGTAACAGGGAAAGTCTGGACAAAGGAAGACTTCCCCTTGGTTGAGTGAGAGATCAATTAAGTCAACCGGATATCCACAAGTCCATGGGTCCCAATGGGATGCAACCGAGAGTGCTGAGGGAGCTGGCGGTAGTCATTGCTGGGCCGCTCTCCATCATCTTTGAAAGGTCCTAGAGAACAGGAGAGGTGCCTGAGGACTGGAGGAAAGCCAATGTCACTCCAGTCTTCAAAAAGGGCAAGAAGGAGGAGCCGGGGAACTACAGGCCGGTCAGCCTCACCTCCATCCTTGGAAAGATGATGGAACAGCTCATTCTGGGCGTCATCTCAAGGCATGTGGAGGAAAAGAAAGCTATCAGAAGTACTCAACATGGATTCACCAAGGGGAAATCATGTCTGACTAATCTGATAGCCTTCTATGATGGCATGACTGGATGGATAGATGAGGGGAGGGCAGTGGATGTTGTCTACCTTGATTTCAGCAAGGCTTTTGACACTGTCTCCCACAGCATCCTCATAGGGAAGCTTAGGAAGTGTGGGTTAGATGAATGGACAGTAAGGTGGATTGAAAACTGGTTGAAAGACAGAGCTCAGAGGGTCGTGATTAGGGGCACAGAGTCTAGTTGGAGGTGAGCGAGTAGTGGTGTTCCCCAGGGGTCAGTACTGGGTCCAGTCCTGTTCAATATATGAATGACCTGGATGAGGGGATAGAGCGCACCCTCAGCAAGATTGCTGATGACACAAAGCTGGGAGGGGTGGCTGACACACCAGAAGGCTGTGCACCATACAGAGAGACCTGGACAGGCTGGAGAGTTGGGTGGAGAGAAGCCTTATGAAATTCAACAAGGGCAAGTGTAGGGTGCTGCACCTGGGGAGGAATAACCCCATGCACCAGTACAGGTTGGGGGCTGACCTGCTGGAAAGCAGCTCTGTGGAAAGAGACCTGGGAGTCCTGGTGGACAACAGGATGACCATGAGCCAGCAATGTGCCCTTGTGGCCAAGAAGGCCAATGGCATCCTGGGGTGCATCAAGAAGAGTGTGGCCAGCAGGTCGAGGGAGGTCATCCTCCCCCTCTACTCTGCCCTGGTGAGGCTGCACCTGGAGTACTGTGTCCAGTTCTGGGCTCCCCGGTTCAAGAAGGACAGGAAACTTCTGGAGAGGGTGCAGCAAAGGGCTACCAAGATGATTAGGGGATTGGAACACCTCTCTCATGAAGAAAGGCTGAGGGATTTGGGTCTCTTCAGTCTGGAAAAAAGACGGCTGAGGGGGGATCTTATCACTGCTTATAAATACTTAAAGGGTGGGTGTCAGGAGGATGGGGCCAGGCTCTTTTCAGTGGTGCCCAGGGACAGGACAAGAGGTAACAGGCACAAACTTGAGCATAGGAAGTTCCACCTAAACATGAGGAGGACCTTCTTTCCTTTGAGGGTGGCAGAGCACTGGAACAGGCTGCCCAGAGAGGTGGTGGAGTCTCCATCTCTGGAGACATTCAAAACCTGCCTGGACGCGTTCCTGTGCAACCTGCTCTAGGTGACCCTGCTGTGGCAGGGGGGTTGGACTAGATGATCTCCAGAGGTCCCTTCCAACCCCTGTGATTCTTTGGAAGGGGAATCGGGGAAAGCAAGGAAACACAAGGGTTGAAATATAAATCGATGTAATAGGATAAGAGTAAATAATTAACAATAATACTAAAGAACCAGTATCAATCCCAATACTAATATGAGATATACAGGAATTGTACTCAGCCAATTATATCAGTAGGAAGTTGTGCACTCCCAGCAGTGGACAGTAAATGTCGGACACTGTGAGTGCAACGGCTTCGGGAGGAAGGGAAGGCCTCAGGGGTCCGGCACCGGGGAAGGAGTTATCTGGACCGCTGCCATCAAGGGAGAGAGAAACTACGCAGCAAACTTTCTAATTTATATCGAATGTGACATTCATGGTATGAAATAATCCTGTTGACCAGCCTGGGTCAAATGCCTAGGCCTCGCTCCTCCTCATCCCTGCACCTGGCACGGCTCAAAAACACTGAGACCTTGAATCCCACATAGCCTAGCTGGCTATAAAGTAAATATTTTCACGAATTCAGACACTAGAGTCTTCTAAAGGTGGAGTTTTCCCCACCATTAGAAGAGAAATTTGTCCTGTGTCGCTCAACCGAGGACATTCCACCCCTTATTTTATACCATATATATGTCACACTCAAGTTACTATTATGTTTGTCTTCTGATATATATATATATACACACACTGAATATAGTCCTCTAAAGCTACGTGTTGTGCTCATGGCTAGCATGTTCCCTGTTGCTGGACACCATTCAACGAAACTGGCTCTGGTCCCTTTCAACCGAAACCATTATAGAATTATAGAATCATAGAATAGGGACCTTTACAGGTCATCTAGTACAACCTCCCCTACAATGAGCAGAAATGATTCTATGACTTGCCCTTGGTGAAGCCATGCTGGCTGTCTCAAATCACCTGCCTGTCCTCCATGTGCCTTAGCATAGCTTCTAGGAGGATCTGTTCCATGATCTTCCCAGGCACAGAGGTGAGGATGACAGGGTGGTAGTTCCCGGGGTCCTCCTTTCTACCCTTTTTAAAAATGGGTGCAATGTTTCCCTTTTTCCAGTCACCGGGGACTTCACCTGACTGTCATGATTTTTCAAATATCATGGAGACTGGCTAGGCAACCACATCAGCTAATTCCCTCAGGATGCTGGGATGCATCTCCTCATGTAGTTCCTTATGGGACTTAATTGGGCCTTATCAGGAGCTCATTGCCACAATCCCCATTGATATCCCTTTTCCGTGAGTCCTTTATGTAGGCTAAAGGGGCCCCCTGGTACTATTTGGCCCATAGCCTGATATTCTGAAACATTGTGTATTAATAAACAAAGTGCCTCTCCATGAGTATCTGTCCATTCCCAGGTAGCGTGCTTCTTCAACAGATTGTGTAAGGGTCGAGAAATTATACTAAGCCCTGCACTATGAGCTCGCCAGAATCCTAAAGTTCCTCAGACTTGTCAGAGCTCCTTCTTATTGCAGAGAGAGCTCAACTTGCATATTTTCTGCAAGGTATCAGAGGGAACACGCTGCCTGCCACTTTGCCAATTTATGCCTAAAAATCGAACCGTTTGGCTAGTTCCCTGTTGTTTAGCTTCAGGGATAGTAATTCCCTTATTTTCCAGATGGACTAGGATGGGATCACACATTATTTGGACCTTATTGGGGGAATCTCCTCCAATTAAAATGTCATCTATATATTGATATACTATTAGCCCTGTTTCTTGTGAGACTTGTTCTAATTCCCTGGCTAAAGCCTGATGTGACTATGTAGGGCTGTGTTTGAATCCTTGAGGTAGTCAGGTAAAAGTGTATTGTATTCCACCTCAAGTGAAAGTGAATGTCTCTGAATCCTCAGGTTGTAATGGGACCGTGAAAAGCATATCCTTTACATCCAAGACCAACATCTAAGGATGGGCTGCTTGCTCTATTGTTGTCGTGGTTTAGCCTCAGACGGCAACAAAGAACCACGTGCCGCTCGCTCGGGCCTTCCCGATACAGGAAGAATCAGAAGAAAAGGCAAGACTCTTGGGTTGAGACAAAGGCAGTTTAACAGAACAGCAAAGGGAACAGGCAAACAACAACAGTAACACGGATAGAGGCATATACAAACACAATCACGGAACCGCCGCTCCCCGCCGCTCACCGACCGGACCCGGGACGCCCCAGCCCGCTCCAAGCGGCGACTTCCTGCCCCCTCCCCTGGCAGCTCAGGGCAGGCATGGCTCAGGTGGCATGGAATACCAGGAAAAATTAACCCTATCCCTGCCAGAACCAGGACATTATCCACCCCTTATTCCATACCATCTATGCCATGCCCAGATCTTACAGGTTCCAGTGAATTGCCACCACTTTCCCCTGTCATATATATATATATATACAGATATATTCATGCAGATATAATGCCCTTAGTTTATGGGCCATCCCTCCAAAAGTGTCTGTTGAGTTCTTGTAATCCACGGCTTTGGTCTCCATCTGTTAGAACAGTCTCTCAGGGCAGGTGAGATGCTGGGTGGTGCTGGTCTGTTGCATGCTGTATTTTTCGGAGCTTGTGACTGGTGCACCCGGTGTGGCTCATGCACACAGTCCGTGGGCTGAAGATGTAGATCTTGAGGAAGTTGCTGGGCGCCAGCACCACCCATTGCTCTCAGTGTAGTTTTTAACAGTCCATTGTATCGTTCTATCTTCCCAGAGGCTGGTGCGTGATAGGGGATGTGATATGCCCACTCAATGCCATGCTCTTTGGCCCAGGTGTCTATGAGGCTGTTTCAGAAATGAGTCCCATTGTCCGACTCAATTCTCTCTGGGGTACCATGTCGCCACAGGACTTGCTTTTCAAGGCCCAGGATAGTGTTCTGGGCAGTGGCATGGGGCACAGGGTATGTTTCCAGCCATCCAGTGGTTGCTTCCACCATTGTGAGCACATGGCACTTGCCTTGACGGGTTCATGGCAGTGTGATATAATCAATCTGCCAGGCCTCCCCATATTTATATTTCAGCCATCATCCTCCATACCAAAGAGGCTTCAAATGCTTGGCTTGCTTGATTGCAGCGCATGTCTCACATTCATGGATGACCTGTGCAATAGTGTTCATGGTCAAGTCCACCCCTCGATCACGAGCCCATCTATATGTCGCATCTCTTCCTTGATGGCCTGAGGAGTCATGGGCCCACCGAGCTATGAATAGTTCACCCTTATGTTGCCAGTCCAGATCCACCTGAGCCACTTCAATCCTAGCAGCCCGATCCACTTGCTGGTTGTTCTGATGTTCCTCCGTGGCCCGATTCTTCGGTACGTGGGCATCTACATGGTGTACTTTCACAACCAGCTTCTCTATCCAGGCAGCAATATCTTTCCATAGTTCAGCAGCCCAGATGGTTTGCCTCTGCGCTGCCAGTTGCCCTGCTTCCACTGCTGTAACCACCCCCACAGAGCATTTGCCACCATCCATGAATCAGTGTAGAGATAAAGGACTGGCCATTTTTCTCACTCGGCAATGTCCAAAGCCAGCTGAATGGCTTTCACCTCTGCAAACTGGCTCGACTCACCTTGTCCTTCACTGGCTTCTGCAACTTGTCGTGTAGGACTCCACACAGCAGCCTTCCACTTTCGATGCTTTCCCACAATCCGGCAGGACCCATCAGTGAACAGGGCATATTTCTTCTCATTTTCTGGCAGTGTATTATATGGTGGGGCCTCTTCTGCATGCGTCACCTCCTCCTCTGGTGACATTCCGAAATCCTTGCCTTCTGGCCAGTCCATGATCACTTCCAGAATTCCTGGGCGACTGGGGTTTCCCATTCGAGTTCGCTGCGTGATCAGTGCAATCCACTTACTCCATGTAGCATCAGTTGCCTGATGTGTGGTGGGGACCCTTTCTTTGAACATCCAGCCCAGCACCGGCAGTCGAGGTGCTAAGAGGAGCTGTGCTTCTGTACCAACTACTTCCGAAGCAGCTCGAACCCCTTCATATGCTGCCAATATCTCTTTTTCTGTTGGAGTGTAGCGGGCTTCGGATCCTCTGTATCCACGACTCCAAAACCCTAGGGGTCGACCTCGGGTCTCCCCTGGTGCTTTCTGCCAGAGGCTCCGGGTAGGGCCATTCTCCCCAGCTGCGGTGTAGAGCACATTTTAAACATCTTGTCCTGGCCGGACTGGCCCCAGGGCCACTGCATGGACTATTTCCTGTTTGATTTGTTCAAAAGCTTGTCGTTGCTCAGGACCCCATTTAAAATCATTCTTCTTCCCGGTTACTTGATACAGAGGGCTCACAATTGGACTGTAATCGGGGATATGCATCCTCCAAAAACCCACAATGCCTAAGAAAGCTTGTGTTTCCTTTTTACTAGTTGGTGGAGACATAGCTGCTATTTTGTTGATCACATCCATTGGGATCTGACGGCGTCCATCTTGCCATTTTATTCCTAATAACTGGATCTCCTGCGCAGGTCCCTTGACCTTACTTCGCTTTATGGCAAAACCAGCTTTCAGAAGGATTCGGACTATTTTACTCCCTTTCTCAAAAACTTCTTCTGCTGTGTTTCCCCATACAATGATGTCATCGATGTATTGCAGATGTTCTGGAGCTTCACCCTGTTCCAGTGCAGTCTGGACCAGTCCGTGGCAAATGGTGGGGCTGTTTTTCCACCCCTGGGGCAGTCGATTCCAGGTGTACTGGACGCCCCTCCAAGTGAAAGCAAACTGTGGCCTGCACTTTGCTGCCAAAGGGATTGAGAAGAATGCATTCGCTATATCAATTGTGGCATACCACTTGGCTGCCTTGGACTCCAGTTCGTACTGGAGTTCTAGCATGTCCGGCACGGCAGCACTCAGCGGTGGCGTGACTTCATTCAGGCCACGACAGTCCACAGTTAGCCTCCACTCTCCATTAGATTTTCGCACCGGCCATATGGGACTGTTAAAGGGTGAGCGAGTCTTGCTGATCACTCCTTGCTGAACCTTTAGTTGATGAATCAGCTTATGGATGGGAATCAGAGAGTCTCGGTTAGTGCGATATTGCCGCCGATGCACCGTTGTGGTAGCAATTGGCACCTGTTGTTCTTCGACCCTCAACAACCCCACAACAGAAGAATCCTCCGAGAGACCAGGCAAGGTAGACAACTGTTTAACTTCCTCCAGCTCCAAGGCAGCTATGCCAAAGGCCCAGCGGTACCCTTCTGGGTCCTTCAAATACCCTCTCCTGAGGTAATCTATGCCAAGGATGCATGGAGCCTCTGGGCCAGTCACAATGGGATGTTTTTGCCACTCATTCCCAGTTAGGCTCACTTCTGCCTCCAGTACAGTCAACTCTTGGGATCCCCCTGTCACCCCAGAAATACAAATGGGTTCTGCCCCTCTATAGCTTGATGGTATTAAAGTACACTGTGCACCCGTGTCCACTACAGCCTTATACTCCTGTGGGTCTGATGTGCCAGGCCATCGAATCCACACCGTCCAATAAACCCGGTTATCCCTTTTTCCCACCTGGCCAGAGGCAGGGCCCCTCTAATACTGGTCATAGTATCCATTACTCACTTCTTGCAGAAATGACTTGGAAGTTGCTTCAAGAGGATCAGAAGCAAGATCAGGCCTTCTGCTCTGTCTGGGGAACTGCCCGCTGGAAACTGGGGCGGCACTTTTCCTGGAGGGATCCCCTTTTGTGGTTGTCCTTCCTTGCAACTCCTGTACCTGTGTCCTCAGGATCCAAGTAGGTTGTCCATCCCACTTCCTCATGTCCTCTCCGTGGTCACACAGGTAGAACCACAGGGTGCCTCGTGGTGTGTACCCTCTGTACTCTCTCTCTTGAGTGGGGAAATGCCTGCTCCTAATAGCTGAGACGCTGGCCCGTGCAGGTGGGGAGTAGGACATATTCTCTTCAAGTTGCTGGACCTTCCGGGACAGTTTCTCCACAGCTGAGACAAGGGGGGAAGAGAGACTTCCTTCATGTCGCCGGAGCCGGCCAGCCACCTCATCCACCGTTGGTCCCTCTTCGCCTTTCCATTCCATTACTGCCAGTGAGTTGGCATATGACGATGGTGCGCTCCATACAAACTTCCGCCACATGGGCCTTGTGCATCGCACCTCATCAGGGTCTGTGGGTAAGTCTGCATTGTCAAAGTCATAATAAATCATCTCCCGCACAGCTAATTCTCTCAGGTACTGGATACCTCTTTCCATGGTAGTCCACTTACTTGGCTGACATACAACATCCTCACTGAAGGGGTACCTCTCCCTCACGCCTGACAGGAGTCGTTTCCAGAGGCTGAGGGCTTGGGTCTTCTTCCCAATTGCCTTGTCAATGCCACCTTCCCTAGACAGGGATCCCAGCTGCCTGGCTTCCCTACCCTCTAATTCCAGGCTACTGGCCCCATTATCCCAGCACCGAAGCAGCCAGGTGACAATGTGCTCGCCTGAAAGTCGGCTGAAATCTTTTCACATATCCCGCAGCTCACTCAAGGATAGGGATCGAGTAATTATCTCTGGTTCTGCCTCTTCCTCCTGCTCTCGTGATGACCCTGGTTCATCATCATCTCTTACTAAGCGAACTGATTTCTTCGTGTACTTCTTCTTCTGTATGGGGGCAACTGATACCGGCACAGGTTGGTTCCCTGGTTCAGTGGCAGTGGCTGCTATGGGGGTTGGAGTAACTGCAGTGGCTGCCACAGGGGTTGGAGTAACTGCAGTGGCTGCCGCAGGGGTTGCAGTAGCCGCAGTGGCTGCCGCAGGGGTTGCAGTAGCCACAGTGGCTGCTGGTCTGGTCTCCATCTCTTCCCCTGCCGCGATTGAGAGACGGGACGCTGCTTGATGCAAGCAAGATGTCGGTTTATTAGAGGCGTCGGAAAGCTTTTATACAGCTACTTAACAGTTACATAAATTACACAAATTCTATCATTTCTAATTGGCTTAGCTCTAAATGTTTCATTACAATAATCCCTCCTACCTGCGGTTTCGCTACATGCTAGAAGCTACAGTTTTGGAATGTGCTAAAAGCTACAGTGATAACTTGTTGCCTACTCCCTACTTCTTCAAGGTTATTTATCTCAGACCTGCAAGGCCAATTGTTCCCTGGCTCCTCAGATTTATTTGTCTCAGGTCTGCAAGGTCGGCATACCCTCGAATTTCTTGCATACTTGTACTTTTCTGCTAGCCGCCCCCAACATCTCCCCCTTTTTTGTTTCTTTAAAGGCAGAACTGAGGCGCGGGTTTAAAGGTCATCATACTCAGTGAGCTGGACAGAACTAACACTAGCATAAATCTTCGGAATATCGCCGTTTTGAATAAACCGTGTATATCGAACAATTTTAGTCACCATAGACCTGACACAGGAAAGAGCACAGCTTAGAATCAAAAGGCCTACCAATATAATAACTAATATGAGTACAGCAGATTGTACCAGGCTCCTAAGCCAGCCCTTTAGCCCAAACCAATCACCCAAAGTACCCAATCCGAAGAAGTCCGTATCAGATTGCACCTTTTGTGAATGCGCGAGGAGTTGTGTAATTTGCTTATGTATCGAAGAAGAGTGGTCCTCTAAGTCCATGCAGCACATTCCGTCAAAATCCTCACAGCCATGTCCATGGGCTAGTAGCAAGAAGTCAATAGCGGCTCTGTTTTGCAGGACTGCATGTTGTACCGTAGATAAGTCTTCAGCCATCTCAGATAGTATGCGGCTGGTAGCATTTGCTTGCTTAACAACCCAACAGGCAATTGCATCTAAGTTTCTGTGGGCTCTCGCTGCTGCCACCCCAGGGGTAAATAGCGAGGCGAAAAAAACCTCCCAGCGATTCCATAGCTTAACATTATCGTCACAGGTATTATCTAATGCTTGTATTGTGTCACGAGTAAAACGTAACCGCTGTTTTGGGCTTGGATGATAGTGAGGAGTGCCAAGACTAAGCTGTCCAATAGTACACGGGCCTCCTCTAGGGTTAGAAGGGATCCCAGACCAAGCTCTATTTCCACAAATAAAAAAGAACCCCAAGGGGAGCCGCCTAGGGAGCATGGTACCGGGGGCTGAGTGAGTGGCATCTCGAGCAATGCTCAAACACCATTGTTGTTGCCAGAGGGTAGCATTACCAATAGGTGAGATGACGGTCGGTGGAGAATCCTTTACTAAGCGCCCCTCTTTTCGGGCCCCCGACCATGACCTAAGGCCAATAAACAAACAATGAGAAGCATTAAGAGAATCTACTAAGTCAATTTCCTGCGGCTCGGGCCCTATTGGTAATTTATCATCCCAATTATCGTAATTTTCAAAAAGGTCCTTAAGATTTTTCCATGAAAAAGGAAGCCTTCCAGAAATATTGTACTGCTTCCGTAAGGTTGTCATAGAGTTATTAAACAGTAAAAAGGTCGAGTTATTCAGTGGTACCCCTACTAAGCAGGTGGTGAAGGGCGAGCTGGGCGTAGCAAGACTGGCACAAAAGCTAGTTGTATTGAGCGACCTGGCCAGAGTAACCCAGACATTTTGACGGGGGTCAAAAAGGTGAGGATGGTACCCTGGCAAAGGATTGGCATGTGTCCAGGCTGCACATATACAAAAAAGTGTTAACAGGATCATAATGTTTGACGGACTCTTCCCCCCACACCCTTTTTTTTTTTTTTTTTTTTTTTTTAATGCTAAATTCTTACAATGCTAACTTCATATATTAGGCAACTGTCACACCATCTATTGGCCAATGTTAACCATCGCTACCATCTCTTACCACAGCGATAGCAGTCACATAAAACCTAAGGGTCACAATTACCACAGGCGACGCAATGAATATGTTCTACTGGAGTCTCTGCTCTATTGTCCATAAAAGCACTGCATCAGTCCTCCGAATGTTCTTCGGTATGCCGTTCAGGGGAATGATCTAGCTGTGGATTGGTGTTGTGGCCATCCGATTGTGGTAGGGGTTCACGGAAAGGTCGCACGCTCTTCGCTGGGATCCACCTGGGGCCTCGTTCTGTGGAAACACAAGCATAGCCTCTGCCCCATGTGACAAGGGGGTATGGCCCCAAGACCTTACCTGTCTCAGGGTCGCGGATCAGGACTGGAGCTTTTACGCTGGCTTCGAAAGAAGTGTTTGTGTTAAAGTGGCGAACGATCGGAGGGTTGTTATCTATTAAAGAACAATTTAAAAAGTTAAAAACATACAAGGCTTTCTGTAGATGTTCTTCAGGGGTGGCTGTCCCTACTCCCCCTTTCTGTTGTTGTAACAAGCGCTTTAAAGACTGATGAGAGCGTTCAATCAGTGACTGGCCCGTAGGGGAATGCGGGATCCCAGTGATGTGAGTGATCCCCCAAGAGATAAAAAAGGTTTTAAGTGCAGCCGAGATATAAGCAGGGCCATTGTCTGTTTTGATTTGTGCAGGGATGCCTAAGGTAGCAAAAGCACGCAGCAGATGCCTGCGAACATCTTTCGTCGCCTCCCCCACATGGCAGGAGGCAAATAGAGCGCCTGAAAAGGTGTCAATAGAGGAATGGACGTATTTTAATCTCCCAAATTCTGGATAGTGTGTGACATCCGTCTGCCATAATTGCAGGCTTTGTAAGCCTCTGGGATTAACCCCACCTGGTGCCGTAGGAAAAGAATGTTTTTGACAATCAGGGCAGACAGCGATAATGTTCGCCGCTTGCTGAGAAGTGAGGCCAAACTGACGTTTGAGGCCCCCTGCATTCTGATGGAAAAAGGAATGACTAAGCTTAGCTTGCGCAATACGGTCAGGTAAAACTTGTACCGGCAGAGTGAGCATATCGGCCCGTCGATTGCCTTCTGCAATAAACCCAGGTAAAGAGGTGTGCGATCTAACATGTAAAACAAAATAGGGATGTGTTCGAGAGGTTAAAAGGAAAACAAGTTCCTGCAACAAAGCAAACAAATCAGCATGCGAAGTATGACGCAGCACCGAGGCCTCTGCCCGTTCGACGACGCCTGCAACATAAGCAGAATCAGTAATAAGATTCAGTGGTTTAGACCACTTACGAAAAGCTCGAACAACAGCGGCAAGCTCTACGATTTGAGGGGACCCGGAGACTGTCTCAACATCCGACTCCCATTGTTGAGAGCGGTCATCCCACCAGACAATCACCGACTTGTGTGTTTTTCCAGACCCATCGGTGAACACAGTAAGGCCTTGGAGGGGCTGGTGACATCTCTTTGGTATGGATATTAAGTTAAAATGAGCATGTAGAAGCTTGTGGGACGGAGGATGTGAGGTTAGTTGACCCGTATAATCTGTTAAGGCAAACACGAAAGCATCAGACTGTTGGAATAACCATTGTAGGTACATATTAGTTACAGGTAAACAGATAGAAGCAAAGTCCATCCCTGACAGGGCAAGCAAGCGCTGCCGTGCTTTAATTATCAAGGAAGCAAACATTTCATGTTGTGTCCAAATTGTTTTAGTGGGCTGGTTGGGTAAAAAGACCCACTCAATGATTAATAAGGGATCAGGATTGTTAGGGTCCCATTGAAAAATCAAAGCATATGGCTGACGTGCAGGGTTCAAAATAATTAAATTGAAGGGCAATTCAGGCGCACAGCGGTGTGCTTGCCGTGAGGCGATGGCTTCCACTACTTTTTGTAATGAGGCAGCGGCTTCAGGACCAAGTCGACGAGGAGAGCGTAAATCAGAATCTCCCTTGAGGAGTTCAAACAAAGGGCTTAAGTCTGAATTGGAGATTCCTAGCAAGGGTCGGACCCAAGTAATGGTCCCTAATAATTTTTGAACATCGTGCAAATTTTTAATGTCCGCCTGTATATGCACAGGTTGGGGAACTATCGTCTGGGTCCTGATGCGCCAACCCAAGTAGGTCCAAGGGGGCATTTTCTGGACTTTTTCGGGCATAATACAGAGGCCTGCCGAATTGACAGCGGCCGTGACAAGGGCTACGGCCTTTTCCATGAGCTCAAGGTGAGGCGCAGCCATCAAGATATCATCCATATAATGATATAACAGAACTTGAGGCAACGCAACCCTGACAGGGCTAAGTACCTTAGCGACATACCATTGACAAATTGTCGGGCTATTTTTCATTCCCTGTGGCAGTACAACCCACTGATATCGTTGCACAGGGGCTTGCATATTGACACTTGGGACTGAAAAAGCAAATTTGGCAGCGTCATCAGGGTGTAGTGGAATGTTAAAAAAGCAATCCTTAAGGTCAATAACGGTGAGATGCCAATTGCGGGGGATCATAGTTGGAGAAGGGAGCCCTGGCTGCAGAGCTCCCATATCTACCATAGCATCATTGATTTTTCTGAGATCATGGAGCAGGCGCCACTTGCCAGATTGCTTCTTAATAACAAAGACAGGTGAATTCCAAGGACTAGTAGTAGGTACTATATGTCCTTTTGCTAATTGTTCCGTAACCAGTTCTTGGAGAGCGCGAAGCTTTTCGAGTGGTAGGGGCCATTGATCTACCCAAATGGGTGTCTGAGTTTTCCAAGTCAGTTTCAGGGTGTCGCGCACCTCAATGGCCCCCCCTAAAAATGCGACTGAATGGAAGTTCCCCATTGTGATAGCACGTCACGTCCCCATAAGACCATAGGAACAGGCAGCACAAAAGGCTTGACGGAAGCCACTCGTCCTTCTGGGCCTTTGATTTGGATCAATTCCGAGGATTGGTGGCTTCTACCAACTCCTCCGATTCCGGCTAGTGCCTGAGGCACAGCTGCCAAAGGCCATTGTGGAGGCCACTTCGCCTGTGAAATTACGGTAACATCGGCCCCGGTGTCAATAATCCCATTTAGGATTACTTGCTGAGTGCCGTGAATAAGAGTACATTGACAAAGTGGTCGCTTCTGGGAAATGGACTGTACCCAGAGAATCTGTGGATCCCCAGTAGATCCAAAACCTCCTTGTCTTTGCTGCGGAGGTGGGTGAGGCGAAAGAGAGCTTGCGTTCTGCGGGATCAGTAGTAATTGTGCAATGCGGCTTCCTTTGGGTACTGTGCAAGGGGGAAATGGGGTCCAGGCCATGATTTTAATTTCCCCAACGGTATCCGCATCAATTACTCCAGGCAATACAAAAAGTCCAGCTAAGGTAACCGATGATCTCCCTAATAGTAGCCCTTGTGTTTTCGGGGATAAAGGACCTGAAACATTAGTTGCTAATAAATGAACAGAGGAATCAAGCAACGTTACTGCGTGTGAGGTTGCCAGGTCCAATCCGGCGCTACCAGCTGTTGCTGGGCGAAGACTTGTGGCGAGGTCACACCCATCTGCATGGCTCGATCCACTGGCGACGATACTTGTGTCTGTGCGCGTCGCTGCCCCGCGCTCCGCAAGCGGTTTCCCTGTATTGGCTGCCCTTGAAAATTATACTTAGAACGACATTGATTAGCATAATGACGCCCCTTCCTGCATCGGGGACAGATCCCAGGGGCTTGGGCTTTAGCCCCCCCATTAGAAGCGAGACAATTTCGTTTGATATGGCCTGGTTTACCACAACCGTAACAATTTCCTCCCCCAGACATGCCTCTCATAGCTGCGAAAGCAGCTGCCATCGCTTCAAATTTATGGTCCACAGTACCGATACGATTACAAGCCTCTACCATTTCAACCAAAGTCGGAGCTGGGTTAGGGAGAGATTTAAGTAATTTTTTACAGTTGGTGTTAGCATTTTCAACTGCTAATTTTAATAGCAAAATTTCTCGAGCTTCGGTATTATCTATTTGGCGTTCTAAAGCTTGCTTAAGTCTATCAATGAATTGCATGTACGGCTCCCGAGGTTCCTGCGTAATAGAGGTGAATGCCTTTTGAGGTTTACAGGAATCGGGTATTTTGAGTAAAGCCTTTTTTGCTTCTTCGCGGATCGCTTCCAGGGCCTCTCGTGGGCAATCTCGAGCCTGTGCCGCTGGATTAGAGTGCTGACCCGTACCCATAAGGTGCTCCATGGTCAGTGTGGCAAGAGCAGCATTATTATGACCCACGTAGCTGGTGAGGAGAGTTTGAAGGCCCCCCCTCCAATGTGACTCCCACAGGGAATACTGGGAAGGGGTTAATAACAATTGCGCTAGCGATTTTAAATCATGGGGAGTCATAACATACGTATCAAAGACAGAAGACAGCAGGCTCGCAAAATATGGGGAAGAGAGCCCGTGTTCTGTGACGGTACGGCGCAGCTCTTTAATCACCGGGAAGGACAAAGCCTCCCACTGCACTCCCCGGCCTTGATAAATAACAGGGGCGACTATCGTTCGCGCTATTTCCAAGTCACCTTCTTTTAAAGCTTGACGTCTAATATTCGCCCACGTATCATGAGGGTCAGGGGGGTACAAGTCAGGCTCTTTATCAGGATCAACGGGCCCCGGGTCAAGCGGATCTTCCTCAGGAGGGTAGCCTGCGGCACAGACCTTTAAGGGTCCGGGCGACTTAGCACGTCGTGGAGGTAGCGGAGGGGGAAGCAAAGGCTGAGCTGATGAAGGTTCCCCCTTAGTATCTGGAGAGTCTTTATGGCCCCTTTCCTGTGCCTTAATAGCCTCAAAGATATTTCTCCACCACGGAAGCAAACGCTGAGCCTCGGCATTCCCTGACGTCGCTAAGTCCCACAACTTTACCCCCACATTGTCCCAAAGTTCCCGGGTAAAAATACTGGAGGCTGTAACAGTGGGGATCTTCATTTGTACCCACTTAAGCATAATCTTTAAGTCCTGCCCGGAAATATCTTTTTTATGTTTCCGGAGGAGCGTTTTCATAACTTCATATACGTCTCTCTCTGCGGGGGACATCTGATTCCCCATGTTTCCCACAGCTCACCTCTTAAATCAAGAGGGATTCCTGGCCAGTTCCTGCTTCCTTTCAGCAGCTCATTCAAAGTTCCGTGGGACTCGCAGCAAGCCGCTCAGCTAGGCGGTTCACCACCCCGTCACGTCGGGGTTACCAATTTGCCGCGATTGAGAGACGGGACGCTGCTTGATGCAAGCAAGATGTCGGTTTATTAGAGGCGTCGGAAAGCTTTTATACAGCTACTTAACAGTTACATAAATTACACAAATTCTATCATTTCTAATTGGCTTAGCTCTAAATGTTTCATTACAATAATCCCTCCTACCTGCGGTTTCGCTACATGCTAGAAGCTACAGTTTTGGAATGTGCTAAAAGCTACAGTGATAACTTGTTGCCTACTCCCTACTTCTTCAAGGTTATTTATCTCAGACCTGCAAGGCCAGTTGTTCCCTGGCTCCTCAGATTTATTTGTCTCAGGTCTGCAAGGTCGGCATACCCTCGAATTTCTTGCATACTTGTACTTTTCTGCTAGCCGCCCCCAACATTCCCCCTGAGGGTGCTGCATAATTCTGAGCAGTGCCTGGTAGATACTGGCGAGGGCCCAGCACAGCGCGGTGAGTTGTGCCTCTCTAGAATAGCCACAGCATTTTCCCTTCAAATATTCTACCACTTTATCAGGGTCCTGTAATTGTTCAGGGGTGAAGTCCCAGACCATTGGAGGTGAGAAGTTCTCTAGGTACCTGCCCATGTTCTCCCACATGCCGTGCCACCCCTGACTATCCAGACTCAGAGCAGATCTCCGGGTAGTAGTCTTAAATAGCTGTTTAACCTTAAACAGGACCTGGAACACATTCAGCAGACATAACAATAGGACCAGGCTGGTTTGAGTATCCCAAGGATATTCAAAATTCTCAAAAGCTGTCATACCTGACCCGAAGGAGAAAAGGGAGGCAAAAGAGCTGGGGAAAGTGTCCCCCCCTGTTTCCCCCATAGACTGGGTGTAATTATTAATAAATTCTGACAGACGATGCCCAAGGTACGGACAGGACAGCAACACCACATAAAAGCCCCAAAGTAACTGTCTAACAAGTGATGTTATCATCTCATAAGCCGATATTGCACAGGACAACAAAATGATAATCCTCATCCCTCTCCCAGAAGTAACAAACATCATCGCAGGCAGTACATAAGCCATATAGGAATTCACATAACACAGCCATGAGAACAAACCAAGCAACATGATGACCAGCGACTATTTGCCTAATACAATAAACGCATACAACACATTCGTTTTTTCAAGCTCTAGTTGAATTCTGTCTTTATCTCAACCCTTCGAGCCCCACGTTGGGCGCCAAAAAGGATTGTCGTAGTTTAGCCTCAGATGGCAACAAAGAACCACATGCCGCTCGCTCGGGCCTTCCCGATACAGGAAGAATCAGAAGAAAAGGCAAGACTCTTGGGTTGAGACAAAGGCAGTTTAACAGAACAGCAAAGGGAACAGGCAAACAACAACAATAACACGGATAGAGGCATATACAAACACAATCACGGAACCGCTGCTCCGCCGCTCACCGACCGGACCCGGGATGCCCCAGCCCGCTCCAAGTGGCAACTTCCTGACCCCTCCCCCGGCAGCTCAGGGTGGGCATGGCTCACATGGCATGGAATACCAGGAAAAATTAACCCTATCCCTGCCGGAACCAGGACAATTGTGAAAACGAGATGCGTGATAGATGGGACGGCAACGTGTAAGGGTCCAGTATTTTCATTCAGTTTACAATAATCTACCGTCAAACACCGGGTGCCATTAGGCTTACAGACAGGCCACACTGGGGAGTTAGATGGGTGTACTGGTTTGGGCTGGGATAGAGTTAATTTTCTTCATAGTAGCTCGTATAGTGCTATGTTTTGGATTTTTGATGAAAACAGTGTTGCTAATACAGGGATGTTTTAGTTATTGCTGAGCAGTGCTTACACAGCATCAAGGCCTTTTCTGTTTCTCACACTGCCCCGCCAGTGAGTAGGAGAAAATAAGATGAAAAAACTCATGAGTCGAGATAAGGACAGGGAGATCACTCACCAATTACTGTCACAGTCAGAACAGACTTGACTTGGGGAAATTAATTTAATTTATTGCCAGTCAAAGTCAGAGTAGGATAATGAGAAATAAGAACAAATCTAAGAACACCTTTCCCACCCTCCCCTTCTTCCTGGGCTCAACTTCACTCCCAACTCTTGTACCTTCTCCCCCCGAGGGGCACAGGGGGATAGGGAATGGGGGTTGCGGTCAGTTCACAACACTTTGTCTCTTTGCTTCACCTCCAAAAATGCGCTTGAAGCATAAGTTCTCCCAAAGAAATCCATAAACATCACAAGCAAGGAGGTAGAATCATTCAAAACCCCATCTCCTCGAGCACGCACAGACTCAAAAAAAAAAAAACTTGCAAAAAGAGCACACAAAAAAAAGCTGCGCAACAGCAGCTGTGAAAGAGGAATGAGAATATGTGAGAGAAACAACTATGCAGACACCAAGGTCAGTGAAGGAGGGGGAGAAGGTACTCCAGGCGCTAAAGCAGAGATTTCCCCTGCAGTCCATGGTGAAGACCATGGTGACACTGATGCAGGTTGTCTCCCTGCAGCCCATGCAGGTCCACAGTGGAGCTCGTGGAGGATCCCATGACAGAGCAGGTGGATATGTGCTCTGAAGGAAGCTGCAGCCTGTGGCGAGAGCCCATGCTGGAGCAGGCCCCTGGCAGGAACTGTGGCCCATGGAGAGGAGCCCACGCCAGAGCAGGTTTTCTGGTAGGACCCACGCTGGCGCATTCCATTCCTGAAGGATTTCGCCCCATGGAAAGGACCCATGCTGGAGCAGTTCTTGAAGAACTGCGGCCTGTGGGAAGAGCAGTGTGAACCAGCAGTGTGCCCAGGTGGCCAAGAAGGCCAACAGCATCCTGGCCTGTATCAGGAACAGTGTGGTGAGTAGGACTAGGGAAGTGATCGTCCCCCTGTACTCAGCACTGGTGAGGCCCCACCTCAAATACTGTGTCCATTTTTGGGCCCCTCACCACAAAGAAGACATTGAGGTGCTGGAGTGGGTCCGGAGAAGGGCAACAAAGCTGGTGAGGGATCTGGAGAATAAGTCTTATGAGGAGCGGCTGAGGGAGCTGGGGTTGTTTAGCCTAGAGAAAAGGAGGCTGAGGGGAGACCTTATTGCTCTCTACAACTACCTGAAAGGAGGTTGTAGAGAGGTGGGGATTGGTCTCTTCTCCCAAGTAATAGACGATAGGACAAGAGGCAATGGCCTCAAGTTGCTCCAGGGGAGGTTTAGAATGGATATTAGGAACAATTTTTACAATGAAAGGGTTATTAAGCATTGGGACAGGCTGCCCAGGGAAGTTATTACCCAAGCACAGGACCTGGCACTTGGCCTTGTTGAACCTCATACCATTGGCCTCGGCCCATTGATCCAGCCTCTCCAGATTCCTCTGTAGAGCCTTCCTATCTTCAAGCAGATCAACATTCCCCCCGCAACTTGGTGTCATCTGCAAACTTACTGAGGATGGACTTGATCCTCTCATCCAGATCATTCATAAAGCCAGATGAAGTTAGGGTAGCTGGGTTTGGCCCTTCTAATTTTCTCCCTGCATAACCTCATGACATCCTTGCAGTCCTCCTGAGTGGCCTGCTCCTTCTTCCAAAGATCATAAACCCTCTTTTTTCTCTTGTGTACTAGCCAAAGCTCTCTGTTCAGCCAGGCCAGTCTTCTTCCCCGCCGGCTCTCCTTTCAGATCATGGAGAGAGCCTTCTCCTGCACCTTTAAGATTTCCTTCTTGAAGAATGTTCAGCCTTCCTGGACTCCTTTGCCCTTCAGTACTGCCTCCCAAAGGACTATGTCAACCAGGCCCCTAAACAGGCCAAAGTCTGCCCTCTAGTATCCTGAACACCACCACCACAGCACATGTCCCCAAACTGAACAGATATCTCCTTTAAGGAAACAATTCTTTCATTCCAAGAATCCAAATAGTGATTTGACACAACTATATTAGGAAAAAAACCAACAAAACAAAACAAACAGCTAACCATAACGCACAGAGAGTTTTCACCACTCCTATGGGATATGGTAGAACTTTCAAGTTTCATGCTACCTGTGTGGGATACTGATTAAAGCTGACCTACTAAGAACGCACCGAGACTGAAAAAAGAAAAAGATCTTTAGTAAATATTTTGGGATTCAAATTAATTTTGTACTCTGAAAAAAATCTTCTGGAAGTTATGAAAGTATGCCACAGAGGCCAATGGTGGAATTTGAAATAATGAACACACATTGCAGAATATCACCATCACAAAAAAAGGGACTTTTCTAAACTGATTTTACAGTGAACACACTTGAAGCAGAAAAAGCATTTTTTGCCTGTTCAAGCCAATGAATCCAAATAGATTAAAACCTGCTTTGGGAAAGTAATGGAAGATTGGCGAGGAGGATTGTAAACATGCTCAAGTGACTTGCAGCTGAAGGTGTTGAAAACACGTATATCACACTAATTCTTGTTTATCCTTGTGTGCTTGACAAGTAGAACATCTGCACTTAGATAACGTACTCATGGACTCTGAGGCACCTTATCGAACATGCTTGATATTCCTGCCCTGCTGTCAGACAAGATCAAAGCACAGTGGAAAACTACACCTGCTTGCATCCCCGATATACAGGCGAGAACAGCAGGTTCGAACTCTCTCTCTCACTAGCAAGGAATCTCTTGCTAACAAGGACTCTCTCTAGCAAGGACTGAGCTCTGCGGTGCCTGCATTCCTGCTTGTGTGTCTCTGCCTGGGTGCTGCTTCGGACATCCCCCGGTTTGTGAGGTATTGAGATTAAATTTACTCTTTGCATTTCATCCATGGTTTTGTCGTCGTTCCTGCGTCCTGCCTATGGTGGCTCACACACCTGCCAACAGTAAAGCTTACTTGTGAAGGTGACTGTAGCATCTCTGTGCACAAATGTGATATCATCATGAAAAAAAACCCCAACCCACGACTTGTATTTGTGTACAGCTTAGAGACAGACCAGAGCTAATATTAGGCCTATACACAATCCAAGCACCTTTTTTTTTTTTTAATTTGACATGCTGATAACCAAAACAAATGACATGCTTGCTGATACATGTGTAAATGGATTATTTAAAATAAAGCAGTTCATGATTGTGTGCACTGTTCCAGGTTATGAAAAGAGGTAGTAAAAGATACAAGAAAAAAATTCTCAAACTCATAGTATTTTCAGACAGAGGCTATATAAGATGGCAGGTCTTCCCGGTACTCTGGGGCAGTTGTTAGAAAGAATCTCTGTATTTCAGAAGTACCACTGAGTGGCCTACAAAATTTTGACTGGATTCAGCAGTCATCTATTCATATAAAAATGTGTGTATAAACATCAAAGCATCAAGAAATGAAAAATGTGTAAAATCATCCACTAAACTTAAGACAGAGAAGAAAAAAATGTTCGGATTAAAACTTTTATGTGCTTTTCCAAACACAGAAAAATATTTTAATGCAGTTTTAGAGAGATGCTATAAACTGTGATGTAGTACGCTTCTAAAAACCTAATGTAGGAAATGCAAGATTAAACTATATAAAAATAAAGCATTATTCTGTTATCTTTCCTTTAGCGTTTTTTCCCCTACTTAAGCCCATAATGTTATGGCAAATAGGATTATCCCCTCCCCCCAAGTATGTTAGCTAGTATAATATATGCACAATTTATGAGGTTAAAGTTTCTACAGTTCCCATTAGCTTAGACATAATAAAAATATTAGAGGAAGTTCCTAGACATGACAGGTACTTATTTCCACATCATCTTCCATTCCCTTGCCCCCCTATGCAAGAACTTCACATTAAAGGCACAATAACTTTGGGTAGCCTGGTGGATGGAGCATTTCTTGCCCAAGCATACAAAATATTAGGTTTGTCTTTGTTCCTTCATCACAGTCCCTAAAAATATGAGGAAAAAACCACAAAAAGGAATATGACTTTTTTTTCCATTTTGAAATCTGAAAATGGCAGGTGAACTACATGCAAAAAATGTTTAGTTTAAGATTTATGAACACATTTTTGAATGTATTTTGATGAATGAAAGCTTTAGGTCAAAACTGATATTTAAAATTAATAAAAAAAAAAACCAAATGCAAAAAAAAGTCTGTCACAGAAGGCCATCCATGAAACAACAGGTAGGAGGCACTCATGCTCTTTCCTGTATTTGATCCAAGCTCACTGCTTCAAATTAAGTTTTCATTTCACTGCACTATTTCTCGGTTTTGTGATGTTGCTATTTATGAAAAACAGACTTTTAAAAGACTAAAAAAAATACCTGGAAAAAACTTCAGGCACAAGATAAATTAAATTTGCCCTTGCCTTCTGAATGCTCCTAAGGGATTATTTTTCCATAATATCGCTAGTCCAAATCAACATAGTATGAAAAATAGCTCTTGTTTTAATGTTCTTACAACTGTCTACAAAGCATCTGACTATTATTGTCAAGAATTTTGATGAAGAAACTAAAATAATGCAAAAATGAATGTGGTATGTCTCAAATGAATAAAAACTAGCTAAATTATAAGTTGTCCATGTAAACAGACTTCCTAAACAAGTAATTTAGTTGTGTCCTCAGATGTCAGTTTTTAGACAACCATTCTTTTCTTTAGTAGAGAGAGCAGCAAGTGAACTCATCACCATTAGTCTACAGGTGTCCTGGTTTTGGCCAAATTGGCCAATGGCCAGCAACAGATGCTCTCCCCCCACCTCTCGTACATGGAGAGGAGGAGGAGAGATAAAGAGATTTACGAGTTTAGAAGGAACTAAACTACTTTAATGAAATATTAACAATAAGATAAAAAGAAAATAATGAAATAGATACAGTATATACAAAACTGTATTAAGCTCCCAGGATGACGTCACCGGCAGGCACTGGGGAAGTCCCAGACTGGACACAGCGATGTCTGGGAACTGGATTCTACAGCTGGAGTCAGGAACCCACAGATCGGGATCAAAGGCAGATGAACACACAGGGTCCTCCTTGGATGTCAGCCATTGAAGAAAAAGAGGGTTGACACTTTGATCCCTCAGCTTTTATACTGAGCATGGGGCAGATAGGATGGAATACCCGTCTTGGTCAATTTTGGGTCACCTGTCCTGTCCGCTCCTCCCTGCAGGTGGGACCCCTCTATGCTTTTCCATTTCCAACCCTCCAACGGGGTAAATAACAAAGTTAGCTGACCTTGGTTGTTATAGTAATAAGTATAAGCACGAGCCTCTCTGCATACCATTCCTTGGCACTAACTAAAACCATTGGTCTTATCACTCTGAGAACGAACCATTTTCTGCACAACGTGCTGTTAATTTCAGAGAGTTAGAAGAGGCCTAGCTAAGAAGTAAAATTACTGAACAGAAAGTTGGTTCTGTTTTCCTCAAATCAGGACATTCCACCCCTTATTCCATACCATTTGCATCATGCTCAGATCACTAATACTTTTATCTATCAAATCTATACATACATATATAGAGAGACAGATATATCTAGGTCACTCAGTTATGATTTATCTTTATACACAAAAGTTGACTAAGTCCATTTAGTTCATAACTGTAGGATGTCATCTATCATAGCAGATTCTCAGGGTAGGAAAGATGAATGAAATTCATTGTGGTCCATGCCCAGGAGTAGTATGTCCATCTCAAAGAGTTTTGCTGGATGCCACTTGATGAAGCTGGATCCGGTATCATCACCACTGTGTTATCCTGAAAAACACTTATAAAACACTGTTAGTATCCTATAACAATTAATATCATACAGCTCAGAATTAAGTATTCTCACACAGGGTCAAATTTCCTTGAGGCACACATTGAACTTCTCCATTCTCCAGCATCCCCCACCAAGTACATCCAGGTCCTTGAGCAAAAACAGTCCCACAAATGGGTTTGCCTTTGCCTGAGGCAGGAAAAACCCAAACAGGTTTCCCCAGCATATTCCTCTCATGCACCACAGGGACTTTATCCCCTTCTACAGTATGTAAAAGGTCTGACTGAGCAGGACCAGCTTGATTGATGGATCCCCTGGTGTTAACTAACCAGGTAGCTTGTGCTGAATGCTTGTCCCGATTTTTAAGTGATTCACCACCCATTGCTTTCAGGGTAGTTTTTAACAATCCATTGTATCGCTCAAAGTTCCCTGAAGCTGGTGCATGGTAGAGGATATGATATACCCACTCAATGCCACGTTCTTTTGCCCAATTACTTATAACACTGTTTTTGAAATGAGTCCCGTCGTCTGACTCAATTCTTTCTGGAGTACCATGTCACCACAAGACTTGCCTTTCAAGGCCCAGGATGGTATTCCAGGCAGTAGCATGGGGTATGGCATAGGTTTCCAACCATCCGGTGCTTCCTTCCACCATTGTAAGCACATAGTGCTTACCCTGGTGGGTTTGAGGGAGTGTGATATAGTCAATTTGCCAGGCCTCCCCAAATTTATATTTCAACCATCATCCCCCATACCACAAAGGTTTTAACCTTTTAGCTTGCTTGATTTTGGCACATGTTTCACAGTCGCGGATAACCTGCGCAATAGCATCCATGGTTAAATCCACCCCTCGGTCATGGGCCCATTTATATGTTGCATCCCTTCCTTGATGACCTGAAGGGTCATGGGCCCACCGAGCTAAAAATAGTTCACCTTTATGTTCCCAGTCCAAATCTGTCTGGAAAATCTTAGCAGCCTGGTCCGCTTTCTGATTGTTTCAATGTTCCTCAGTGGCCCGACTCATGGGTACGTGGGCATCTACATGGCGTACCTTCACAATTAGTTTCCCTAGCCGGTCAGCAATATCTTGCCATAATTCAGCAGCCCAGATGGGTTTACCTTTGCGCTGCCAGTTGCTCTGCTTCCACTGCTTTAACCACCCCCACAGAGCATTGGCCACCATCCATGAGTCAGTGTAGAGACAGAGTATTGGCCACTTTTCTCGTTCAGCAATGCCTAGGGCCAGCTGGATGGCTTTTACCTCTGCAAATTGACTCGATTCACCTTGTCCCTCAGCAGCTTCTGCGACCTGTCAGGTAGGACTCCATACAGCAGCTTTCCACCTTTGATGTTTTCCTACAATATGACAAGACCCATCAGTGAACAAGGCATACTGTTTCTCATTATCTGACAGTTCGTTATATGGTGGGGCTTCCTCAGCACAGGTCACCACCTCCTCAGGTGGCATTCCGGAGTCTTAGCCTTCAGGCCAGTTTATGATCACTTCTACGATTCCTGGACTAATGGGGTTTCCTATTCGAGCTCGCTGTGTGATTAAGGCAACCCGCTTACTCCAGGTAGCATCGGTGGCATGATGCCTAGAAGGAACTTCACCCTTGAACATCCAGCCCAGCACTGGTAATCGGGGCGCCAGGAGGAGCTGTGCTTCAGTACCAATTACCTCTGATGCAGCTCTCACTCCTTCATATGCTGCCAAGATTTCTTTCTCTGTTGGCCTCGGTGCCTTTATAGTCTCGACTCCAGAATCCTAGGGGTCGACCTCAGGTCTCCCCTGGTGCTTTCTGCCAGAGGCTCCAGGTAGGGCCATTGTCTCCGGCTACAGTGTAGAGCATGTTTTTGATGTCCCATCCTGTTCGGACTGGTCCAAGTGCTACTGCATGCACAATCTCCCGTTTAATTTGCCTGTTGTTGCTCAGGGCCCCATGTAAACTCATTTTTCTTTCGAGTCACTTCATAGAGAGAATTCACAATCTGCTATAACCTGGAATATGCATTTTACAGAAACCCACAACACCTAAGAAGGCTTGTGTTTCCTTTTTGTTAGTAGGTGGGGACATACATAGCTGTTATTTTGTTAATCACATCCATTGGGTTCTGGCGATGACCATCTTGACATTTAATTCCCAAGAACTGGATTTCTTGTTGTCCTGGTTTGAGGTAAAACAGAACCAATTTTCTGTTTTGTAATTTTACTTTTTAGTTGGGCCTCTTCTAACTGACTAAAGTCTGAAATTAACCGCATGTTGTGCAGAAACTGTTCGCTCTCAGAGTGATAAGATCTGATTATGCCAAGGAATGGTATGCAGAGAGGCTCCTGCTTATACTTATTGCTATAACAACTAAGGTTAGCTAACTTCGTTATTTGCCCTGTTGGAGGGTCGGAAGCGGAAAAGCATAGAGGGGTCCCACCTGTAGGGAGGAGCAGACAGGACAGGTAACCCCAAACTGACCAACAGGGTATTCCATCCCATCTGCATCATGCCCAGTATAAAAACTAAGGGATCAAAGGGTCAACTCTCTTCCTTCAATGGCCGACATCCAAGGAGGACCCTGTCTGTTCATCTGCTTTTGATCCCTATCTGTGCATTCCTGACTCCAGATCCAGAATCCAGCTCCTGTCCATAGCTGACTCCAGTCTGGGACTTTCCCTGTCCCTGCTGGTGGTGCGATTGTCATCCTGGGAGCTGGATATGGTTTTGTATATATTGTATACTTTATTATCATTATTATTATTATTTTATTTGTATTTATTATTTCCTTATTTATTAATATTTTCATTAAAGTAGTTTAGCTCTTTTTCTAAAGTCGCAAATCTATTTATCTCTTCCTCTCCTCTCTTTGGAGAGGGAGGGTCATCTGTCATTCTGATTGGCCAATCCGTCCAAAACCAGGACACTTGTGCAGGTCCCTTGACCTTATCTCTTTTTACAGCAAAACCTGCTTTCAGAATAATCTTGATTATTTCCTTACCTTTCTATCCTGGTTTAGCCTCAGACGGCAACAAAGAACCACGCGGCTGTTATATCAAACCACCATCCCTCCGCCCCCAGGGAAGAATCAGAAGAAAAAGGCAAAACTCGTGGGTTGAGACAAAGGCAGTTTAACAGTACAACAAAAGGGAACAAAAAAACAACAACACTGACAGAGGAATATACAAACATGATTAAGGTACAAACGCTCAGCTCACCGACCTGACCCAGACACCCCAGCCTGCTCCCAACTGCTACTTCCAGCCCCGTCCCCCAGCCAGCTCCCAGCTACAGACTGGGCATGGCTCCCATGAGATGGAATACCTGTGTCCCTGCGCCAGGGCCTGGGAAAATTAACCCTATCGCTGCCGGAACGAGGACATTATCCACCCCTTGTACCATACAATCTACCTCATGCCCAGATCTTACAGTTTCCAATTAATTGCCACCACTTTCCGCTATCTTTGATATATATATGTGCATATATATATTCATACAGATATAACGCCCTTAGTCTATGGGCCATCCCTCTAAAACATCTATTGAGTTCACCTAATCCATGACTTTTGGCTCTATCTGTTAGAACAGTCTCTCAGGGCAGGTGAGATGGTGTGTGGTGCTGGACTGCTGCATGCTGTATTTTTGGAGCTTGCGGCTGGTGTATCCAGTGCAGCTCATATCCACGGTCCATGAGTTGAAGATGTCGATCTTGATGAAGTTGCTGGGCACCAGCTGCTGAAGTCAGTTCTGATCCCATTACCTCTGCACTTTACTGGGTTTTTCATCAAAGTCCATCTGTCATTAATTTGGGTGATACTTACTGTAGTACAACTGATAGCAATTATAGTAATGAGGACATACAGTGACAGGGTTACTTAGCAATTCACATAATTCAGTTTGATTCATTGGCTATTCTCACACAAAATCAGATCCCCATGAGGTACACATTGGACCTCCCCATCCTTCCGCATCACCCACCAAGTGCACCCAGGTCCTTAAGCAAAAGCAGTCCCAC
The DNA here is from genome assembly GCF_964199755.1 of Larus michahellis. Classification (NCBI taxonomy): domain Eukaryota; kingdom Metazoa; phylum Chordata; class Aves; order Charadriiformes; family Laridae; genus Larus; species Larus michahellis. The sequence continues at coordinate 19,998,577 of NC_133929.1, read as the reverse complement.
GGGTGGGTTTGCCTTTGCCTGAGGCAGGACTAACCCAGACTGTCTTCCCTAACATATTCTTCATGTGCACTACGGGGACTTTATCCCCTTCTACGGTACGTGGAAGTTTTGATTGGTCAGGGCCAGCTCGATTGGTAGATCCCCTGGTGTTAACTAGCCAGGTAGCTTTTGCTAAATGTGCATCCCAATGTTTTAAGGTCCCACCACCCATTGCTCTCAGTGTAGTTTTTAACAGTCCATTGTATCGTTCTATCTTCCCAGAGGCCGGTGCGTGACAGGGGATGTGATATACCCACTCAATGCCATGCTCTTTGGCCCAGGTGTCTATGAGGCTGTTTCAGAAATGAGTCCCGTTGTCCGACTCAATTCTCTCTGGAGTGCCATGTTGCCACAGGACTTGTTTTTCAAGGCCCAGGATAGTGTTCCGGGCAGTGGCATGGGGCACAGGGTATGTTTCCAGCCATCCAGTGGTTGCTTCCACCATTGTGAGCACATGGCACTTGCCTTGACGGGTTCATGGCAGTGTGATATAATCAATCTGCCAGGCCTCCCCATATTGATACTTCAGCCATCGCCCTCCATACCAAAGAGGCTTCAAATGCTTGGCTTGCTTGATTGCAGCGCATGTCTCACATTCATGGATGACCTGTGCAATAGTGTCCATGGTCAAGTCCACCCCTCGGTCATGAGCCCATCTATATGTCGCATCTCTCTCTTGATGGCCTGAGGTGTCATGGGCCCACCGAGCTATGAATAATTCACCCTTATGTTGCCAGTCCAGATCCACCTGAGCCAATTCAATCCTAGCAGCCCAATCCACCTGCTGTTTGTTCTGCTGTTCCTCAGTGGCCTGACTCTTGGGTACATGGGCATCTATGTGATGTACTTTCACAACCACATTCTCTATCCGGGCAGCAATATTTTGCCACAGTTAGGCAGCCCAGATGGGTTTCCCTATGTGCTGTCATTTCCTCTGCTTCCACTTCTGTAGCCATCCCCACAGAGCATTTGCCACCATCCATGAATCAGTATAGAGATAAAGCACTCGCCATAGGGTACCGTTAAAGGGTGAGCACGTCTTGCTGATCACTCCTTGAATCTTATGGCTCTTATGATTGGAGCATTGGAATGGAGGGATACCAACTCTTCAGGAAGGACAGGCTGGGGAGACAAGGAGGGGGTGTTGCCCTCTATGTCAATGAACAGCTGGAGTCCATGGAGCTCCACCTGGGGATGGATGAAGACCCAACAGAGATGGGTCTTATGGGTCAAGATTAAAGGGAACACAGGGGCAGGTGACGTTACAGTAGGGATCTGCTACAGGCCACCTGACCAGGACGACGGAGCGGATGAGGCCCTCCATAGACAGATAGGAGCAGCATCACATTCACAGACCCTGGTCCTCATGGGGGACTTCAAGCACCCCGATATCTGTTGGAAGGACAACACAGCAGGGCACAAGAAATCCAGGAAGTTCTTGGAATGCATCGATGACAACTTTCTTCTTCAAACGGTAGAGGAGCCATGCTGGACCTTGTCATTACCAACAAGGAGGGGCTGGTGGCGAGTGTCAAGCTCAAGGGTAGCCTTGGCTGCAGTGATCATGAAATGGTAGAATTCAAGATCCTTAGGGCAGTGAGGAGGGCAGCAGCAAGCTCACTACCCTGGACTTCAGGAGAGCAGACTTTGGCCTCTTGAGGGACCTGCTTGGCAGGGTAACATGGGAAAAAGTACTGGAGGGGAGAGGGGCCCAAGAGAGCTGGTTAGTATTCAAGGATCACCTCCTCCAAGCTCAGGAGCGGTGCATCCCAAGAAAGAAGAAGTCAGGCAAAAAAGCCAGGAAGCCTGCATGGATTAACAAAGAGCTCCTGGAGAAGCTCAAAAGCAAAAAGGAGGCCTACAGAGGGTGGAAGCAAGGAGGGGTAGACTGGATTGAATACAGAGAAACTGTCCGAGTGGCCAGGAACCAGATTAGGCAAGCTAAAGCTCAGATAGAATTAAATCTGACCAGGGACATCAAGGAAAACAAGAAAAACTTCTATAAGTACGTCAGGGATAAAGGGAAGACTAGGGAGGATGTGGGCCCTCTCTGGAAGGAAACAGGAGACCTGGTCACCCAGGATATAGAATCATAGAATAGAATCATAGAATCATTTAGGTTGGAAAAGACCCTTGGGATCATCGAGTCCAACCATCAACCCCACTCTACAAAGTTCTCCCTTACACCATATCACCCAACACCACATCTAAATGACTCTTAAACACATCCAGGGATGGTGACTCCACCACCTCCCTGGGCAGCCTATTCCAGTGTCTGACCACTCTTTCTGTGAAGAATTTTTTCCTAATGTCCAGCCTAAACCTACCCTGTTGCAGCTTGAACCCATTCCCTCTTGTTCTATCGCTAATTACCTGTGAGAAGAGACCAGCACCAACCTCTCTACAATGGCCTTTCAAGTAGTTGTAGAGAGCGATGAGGTCTCCCCTCAGCCTCCTCTTCCTCAAACTAAACAGTCCCCCCAGCTCCTTCAATCGCTCTTCATAAGATTTATTCTCCAGGCCCTTCACCAGCTTCGTTGCCCTCCTCTGCACTCGCTCCAGCACCTCGATATCTCTCTCGTATTGAGGTGCCCAGAACTGGACACAATACTCAAGGTGTGGCCTCACCAGTGTTGAGTACAGGGGGACAATCACCTCCCTCCTTCTGCTGGTCACACTATTTCTAATACAAGCCAGGATGCCATTGGCCCTCTTGGCCACCTGGGCACACTGCTGGCTCATGTTCAGCCGCTTGTCAATTAGAACCCCCAGGTCCTTTTCTGCCAGGCAGCTCTCCAGCCACACTGCCCCAAGCCTGTAGCGATGCATGGGGTTGTTGTGGCCCAAGTGCAGGACCCGGCACTTGGCCTTGTTGAAGCTCATACCATTAGCATTGGCCCATCGGTCCAATCTATCCAAGTCTCTCTGTAGAGCCTCCCTATCCTCATGTAGATCAACACTCCCGCTTAACTTGGTGTCATCTGCAAACTTGCTGATGATACCCTCTATGTCCTTATCAAGGTCATCAATAAAGATGTTAAACAGAAATGGTCCCAACACCGAGCCCTGAGGGACACCACTTGTGACCGGCCGCCAGCTGGATTTAACTCCCTTGACCACCACTCTTTGGGTCTGTCCATCCAGCCAGTGCTTGATCCAGCAGATCGTATGCTCATCCAGGCCATGAGCCGCCAGTTTTTCCATGAGAATTCTATGGGGGACAGCGTCAAATGCTTTTCGAAAGTCTAGGTAGACAGTGTCCACAGCCTTTCCCTCGTCCAATAATCGGGTCATCTTGTCATAGAAGGAGATCAGGTTCGTCAGGCAGGACCTGCCTTTCATAAACCCATGCTGACTAGGCCTGATCCCCTGGTTGTCCATTATATGACTTGTAATGGCACTCAAGATGATCTGCTCCATGACCTTCCCTGCTACCGAGGTCAGACTGACAGGCCTATAGTTTCCCGGATCCTCCTTTCTGCCTTTTTTGTAGATGGGTGCTACATTTGCTACCCTCCAGTCCATTGGAGTCCTCAGCACAAGAAGGACATGGACCTGTTGGAGCAAGTCCAGTGGAGGGCCACAAAGATGATCAGAGGGCTGGAGCACCTCTCCTATGAGGACAGCCTGAGAGAGTTGGGGTTGTTCAGCCTGGAGAAGAGCAGGCTCTGAGGAGACCTTATAGCAGCCTTCCAGTACCTAAAGGGGGCCTACAGGAAGGATGGGGAGGGACTCTTTATCAGGGAATGTAATGATAGGACACAGGGCAATGGTTTCAAACTGAAGGAAGGTAGATTTAGATTGGATAATAGGAAGAAATTCTTTACTGTGAGGGTAGTGAGGCACTGGAACAGGCTGGCCAGAGAAGTTGTGGATGCGCCATCCCTGGAGGTGTTCAAGACCAGGCTGGATGAGTGAGGCTTTGAGCAGCCTGGTCTAGTGGGAGGTGTCCCTGCCCGTGGCAGGGGGATTGGAACTAGATGATCTTTAAGGTCCCTTCCAACCTGAACCATTCTATGATTCTATGTTTCTATGAATCTCTAGTTTATGAATCAGCTTATGGATGGGAATCAGAGAGTCTCAGTTATTGTGATATTGACACCGATGCACCGTTGTGGCAGCAATCGGCACCTGTTGTTCTTCGACCCTCAACAACCCCACAACAGAAGAATCCTCCGAGAGACCAGGCAAGGTAGACAACTGTTTAACTTCCTCCAGCTCCAAGGCAGCTATGCCAAAGGCCCACCGGTACCCTTTTGGGTCCTTGAAATACCCTCTCCTGAGGTAATCTATGCCAAGGATGCATGGAGCCTCTGGGCCAGTCACAATGGGATGCTTTTGCCACTCATTCCCAGTTAGGCTCACTTCTGCCTCCAGTACAGTCAACTCTTGGGAATCCCCCTGTCACCCCAGAAATACGAATGGATTCTGCCCCTCTATAGCTTGATGGTATTAGAGTGCACTGCGCACCCGTGTCCACTGCAGCCTTATACTCCTGTGGGTCGGATGTGCCAGGCCATCGAATCCACACCGTCCAATAAATCCAGTTGTCTCTTTCCCCCACCTGGCTGAAGGCAGGGCCCCCCTAATACTCGTCATAGTATCCGGTACTCACTTCTTGCAGAAATGACTTGGAAGTTCCTTCAAGAGGATCAGAAGCAAGATCAGGCCTTCTGCTCTGTCTGGGGAACTGCCCGCTGGAAACCGGGGTAGCACTTTTCCTGGAGGGATCCCCTTTAGCGGTTGTTCTTCCTTGCAACTCCTGTACCCATGTCCTCAGGATCCAAGTAGGTTGTCCATCCCACTTCCTCCATGGTCATGCAGGTAGAACCACAGGGTGCCTCGTGGTGTGTACCCTCTGTACTCTCTCTCTTGAATGGAGAAACGCCTGCTCTCAACAGCTGAGATACTGGCCCATACAGGTGGGGAGCAGGACATATTCTCTTCAAGTTGCTGGGCCTCCCAGGACAGTTTCTCCACAGCTGAGACAAGGGGAGAAGAGAGACTTTCTTCATATCGCCGGAGCCGGCCAGCCACCTCATCCACCGTTGGTCCCTCTTCACCTTTCCATTCCATTACTGCCAATGAGTTGGCATATGACAATGGTGCGCTTTGTACAAACTTCCGCCACATGGGCCTTGTGCATTGGACCTCATCAGGGTCTGTGGGTAACTGTGCATTGTCCAGGTCATAAGAAATCATGTCTTGCACGGCTAATTCTCTTAGCTACTGGCTACCTCTTTCCATGGTAGTCCACTTGCTTGGGTGACATACAACATCCTCACTGAAGGGGTACCTCTCCCTCACGCCTGACAGGAGTCGCCTCCAGAGGCTGAGGGCTTGTGTATTTTTCCCAATCGCCTTGTCAATGCCGCCTTCTCTAAACAGGGATCCCAGCTTCCTGGCCTCCCTATCGTCTAATTCCAGGCTACTGTCCCCATTATCCCAGCACCAGAGCAGCCAGGTGACAATGGGCTCGACTGGAAGGCAGCTAAAATCTTTTTGCATATCCCACAGCTCACTCAGGGATAGGGATCAGGTGATTATCTCTGGTTCTGCCTCTTCCTCCTGGTTCATCGTCATCTCTTACTAAGTGAACTGATTTCTTGGTGTATTTCTTCTTCTGTATAGGGGCGACTGATACTGGCACGAGTTGGTTTTCTGGTTCAACTGCAGTGCCTGCCACCGGGGCTGGAGTAGCCGCGGTGTCTGCCAGTATGGTTTCCATCTCTTTCCCCTGAGGGTGCTGCATAATTCTCAGCAGTGCCTGGTAGATACTGGCCAGGGCCCAGCACAGCGCAGTGAGTTGTGCCTCTCTAGAATAGCCACAGCATTTTCCCTTCAAATATTCTACCACTTTATCAGGGTCCTGTAATTGTTCAGGGGTGAAGTCCCAGACCATTGGAGGTGAGAAGTTCTCTGGGTACCTGCCCATGTTCTCCCACATGCCATGCCACCCCTGACTATCCAGACTCAGAGCAGATCTCTGGGTGGTAGTCTTAAATAGTCGTTTAACCTTAAACAGGACCTGGAACACATTCAGCAGACATAACACTAGGACCAGGCTGGTTTGAGCATCCCAAGGATATTCAAAATTCTCAAAAGCTGTCATACTTGGCCCGAAGGAGAAAAGGGAGGCAAAAGAGCTGGGGAAAGTGTCCCCCCTGTTTCCCCCATAGACTGGGTGTGATTATTAATAAATTCTGAGAGACGGTGCCCAATGTATGGACAGGACAGCAATACCACATAAACACCCCAAAATAACCATCTGAACAGTGATGTTATCATATCATAAGCTGATATCACGCAGGACAGCAAAATGATAATCCTGATCCCTCTCCCAGAGGTGATAAACATCATTGCGGGAAGTACATAAACCATATAGGAATTTACATAACACAGCCATAAGAACAAACCAAGCAACATGATGACCAGTGACTATTTAACTAATATAATAAATGCACACAACAGATTTGTTTTAACAAGCTCTAGTTGGATTTGTCATTATCTCAACCCTTCTAGCGCCATGTTGGGCGCCAAAAAGGACTGTCGTGGTTTAGCCTCAGATGACAACAAAGAACCACGCAGCCACTCTCTCAAACCACCACCCCCCCCCATGGGGGAGAATTGGAAGAAAAAGGCAAAACTCTTGGGTTGAGACAAAGGCAGTTTAACAGTACAACAAAGGGAACAGGAAAACAACAACAACAACACTGACAGAAGAATGTACAAACACAATTACGGTACCACCACTCACTGACCTGACCTGGGATGCCCCAGCCCACTCTCAAGCATTGACTTCCTGCCCCCTCCCCTGGCTAGCTCACAGCTACACACTGGGCATGGTTCACATGGGATGGAATACCTGTGTCCCTGACAGAGCCTGGGGAAAATTAACCCTATCCCCACACGAACCAGGACACTTTCTTGAAAACTTGTTCTGCTATTACCCCACACAATGATGTCATCAATGTATTGCAGGTGCTCTGGAGCTCCACCCTTCTCCAGTGCAGTCTGGATCAGTCCATGGCAAATAGCAGGGCTGTGTTTCCACCCCTGGGGCAGTCGATTCCAGGTGGACTGGATGCCTCTCCAGGTGAAAGCAAACTGTGGTCTGCCCTCTGCTGCTAAAGGAATAGAGAAAAAGGCATTAGCAATGTCAATTGTAGCATACCACTTGGCTGCCTTTGACTCCAGTTCATATTGGAGTTCTAGCATGTCTGGCACAGCAGCACTCAGTGGTGGTGTGACCTCTTTCAGGCCTCGATAGTCTACTGTTAATCTCCGGTCTCCCTCAGACTTTTGCATTGGCCATATAGGGCTGTTAAAGGGTGAGCGAGTACATCGATGGTGCACTCTGCACAAACTTTCTCAACAAAGATTGTTTGCATGGCATTTCATCAGGGTCTACGTTCACTTGCCAGTCACCATAAATCACCTCTCGCATAGCCAGTTCCCTCAGGTACCTAATACCATTTTCCATGCTGGTCCATTTGCTTGGACAGCATTCCATATCATCCCTAAAGGGATACCTGCCCTTTACAGCTGATAGCAGTCGCCTCCAGAGACTGAGGGTGCCTGCCTTTCTCCCAGTCGCTTTATCAATCCCTCCATCTTTGGCCAGGTTTCCCAACTGCTTAGCTTCTCTGCCATCTAAATCTATGGTATCAGCTCCATTGTGCCAGCATTGGAGCAACCAGGAGATAAGTGTCTTCCCTTCATGATGACTAAAGTCCTTTCTTATATTTCACAAATCCTTCATAGAGAAGGATTTAATGATTATCTCTACATCTGAGTCTTCCTCCTGTGTTGACGCTGCCTGAGAAGGACCCTCTCCTGGATCTGGTTTAGAAGGACCCTATCCCAGGCTATCTGGCATGAGCTGGTCTTTATCGTAAGAGGCAGGGGAACAAGCTGATTTCCTTTTCTGCTTCCTGGTCACTGGGGCAACTTGTACCAGTTCCGTTGGTGTTTGAGTAGTAGTAGCAGTTCTTGTTATTGAGGCTGGAGTGGCTGGTGCTAATACAGGTGGGGGTGGAGGCATGGTCAGTGCTGGTGTGGGGGTAGCTTGGGGAGTGGTTTGTGCCTGTCCCAGCTGTGAATTGGCATGAGGATTTGAGTAGCAGCAGCACATGTCACACAATACCCACTCCTGCACCGATGTTTAACACAAAAGCACCCCTGCAACATACTCAGGAGAACCAGCAAGAAAATCACAATCTCTTGAAAGTAACACTCATTTTCTAAGCAGCCCAAAAGGTTTCCATCCCCTAACTCTTTGACATAAGCATTAAAGGGCAAGATAAACCTTTCCCAGGTGAAACCAAAAGTGTTATTAGTAATAGAATCCATCACATTGTGGAATAATTACTAAATTGGCCAAGAATACAAAAATACAGCATTGTTCACACATTAAGGAAAGTCATAAAATCAAGAGGCTTCTGAGGTAGAATACAGCCGCAGCTGGCACACAAAGAATGCAACATCTGTGATTCCCTGTACAAGGTTGTTTGCAAAACTACACGAGGGATGGAATGGAACGCGCTTGTTCTGTGGCCTTCCCTTGTGACGAATAGCAGACATGGGGACAAGATGGTACTACAGAACAGATAAGCGGCCTACACGCTACCCGAGCCAACATTTCATCAAATGTTGATGAAATGCTGTCCTTTGTGCGAACTTTGCTCACCACAATGTACCAAAACACACCTCCATCCCAGAGACTATCTGCCCCTGAGGTGCGAACACTCCTCCTTGAATATATTAATCATAATAAAAGTATGTATGACTAAAGTCACTCAAATTACACTTTGAAGATAAAAAAATAATATAAAAATAGCCCGAGAGAGAGGGGATGCCAGGGAAGACACCATCACGAAGAATTCCATCGCTGATTTCTGGGATCAGTGGACGGGCTGAGCCTTTCTTCCCCTCGATAGGGACGCCTTTGGGTAAGACTTCGATTATACCGAGTGCTTTCTCAGGGACTTAGAAATTTCTCTAGAGAATCTCTACCCTACATTTAGAGCCAGGCTGTATCATTTATAACTTTGTCACGCATTTTGTATACTTAACAATATCTTTATTTGCACGTGCTTTGCAGACAGTGTATTTATCACCGGCAATCCTAAAGAACCTATATATCTGTTGTTTAAATAAACTGCACTGTTTAAGTAGCTAGTCGTTTCACTTTCTCACTGAACGCGACCAAAGACTCGAAGGTGGCCGTGCTAGTCATGAGCACGACTAGACTGAAGGTGCAGTCCACTATTAGTGTATCCAAATCGTAATAGTTGAATACATATTAAACGCGATTGGACTGATAGTGCTGAATTGGGCATCACTCAGAATTTAAACCTAGCCGCACCTAGCCTCCCACCTCGGTGAGGAGTGTTAGAACGCAAGGGGGTTTATCTTCTGCCAAAACCGCTTGGCCCCTTTTCACGCAACACACATGATGCCCAAAATATGCAGGAACAGCCATTATCCAAGTAATCATATTATACATCTGAATGCCAAACCATACAAAAATAGCACATTTAAATCACCGCATAAAAATACAAAGAGCAAGTAAACCATGCAACATATTCAGCAAGTTCAGCAGCATTGTATCTATTCACTTCAAACAATCACAGAATCACAGAATGATAGGGGTTGGAAGGGACCTTTGGAGATCATCTAGTCCAACCCCCCTGCCACAGCAGGGTCACCTAGAGCAGGTTGCACAGGAATGTGTCCAGGAGGGTTTTGAATGTCTCCAGAGAAGGAGACTCCACCACCTCTCTGGGCAGCCTGTTCCAGTGCTCTGCCACCCTCAAAGTAAAAAAGTTTCTCCTCATGTTTAGATGGAACTTCCTATGCTCAAGTTTGTGCCCATTACCTCTTGTCCTGTCCCCGGGCACCACTGAAAAGAGCCTGGCCCCATCCTCCTGACAACCACCCTTTAAGTATTTATAAGCATTGATAAGATTCCCCTTCAGTCGTCTTTTTTCCAGACTGAAAAGACCCAAACCCCTCAGCCTTTCTTCATAAGAGAGATGTTTTAGTCCCCTAATCAAGGCTGTGGATGTTGTTTAACTGGACTTTAGTAAAGCCTTTGAAACGGTTTCCCATAGCATTTTCCTGCAGAAATTGGCTGCCCATGGCTTGGACGGGAGTACTCTACGCTGGGTAAAAAACTGGCTGGAGGGCCGGGCCCAGAGAGTGGCGGTGAGTTAAGTGAAATCCAGTTGGCAGCCGGACACAAGTGGTGTTCCCCAGGGCTCAGTACTGGGGACAGTTCTCTTTAATATCTTTAACAATGATCTGGATGAGGGGATTGAGCGCACCCTCAGCAAGTTTGCAGATGACACCAAGTTGGGCAGGAGTGTTTATCTGCTTGGGGGTAGGAAGGCTCTACAGAGGGATCTGGACAGGCTGGATCAATGGACCGAGACCAACTGTACGAGATTTGACAAGGCTGAATGCCAGGTCCTGCACCTGGGTCACAACAACCCCATGCAGTGCTACAGGCTTGGGGAAGAGTAGCTAGAAAGTTGCCTGGTGGAAAAGGACCTGGGGGTGTTAGTCAACAGCCAGTGAATATGAGTCAGTAATGTGCCCAGGTGGCCAAGAAGGCCAATAGCATCCTGGCCTGTATCAGGAACAGTGTGGCCAGCAGGACTAGGGAAGTGATTTTCCCCCTGTACTCGGCACTGGTGAGGCCCCACCTCGAATACTGTGTTTAGTTTTGGGCCCCTCACTACAAGAAAGACATTGAGGTGCTGGAGTGTGTTCAGAGAAGGGCAACGAAGCTGGTGAAGGGTCTAGAGAACAAGTCTTATGAGGAGCGGCTGAGGGAACTGGGGTTGTTTAGCCTGGCAAAAAGGAGGCTGAGGGGAGACCTTATTGCTCTCTACAACTACCTGAAAGGAGGTTGTAGCGAGGTGGGGGTCGGTCTCTTCTCCCAAGTAACAAGTAATAGGACAAGAGGAAATGGCCTCAAGTTGTGCCAGGGGAGGTTTTGATTGGATATTAGGAAAAATGTCTTCACTGAAAAGGTTCTTAAGCATTGGAACAGGCTGCCCAGGGAAGTGGTTGAGTCACCATCCCTGGAGGTATTTAAAAGATGTGTAGATGTGATGCTCAGGGACATGGTTTAGTGGTGGACTTGGCAGTGCTAGGTTGGACTCGATGTTCTTAAAGGTCTTTTTCAACTTAAATGATTCTATGATTCTAAGTTAAATGGCCTTCTTTCACACCATTTTCTTTTACTTTTCCTGCTTGCTAAGTATACTTGTAAAAAATTAATCTGCCCAAACCTGCTTTTGAAACTCTGTTTCTCTTTTTTGTGTAAATTGTATGTTCAGTCATACTGATCTATCTACTGGTTGTCTCATCTGCAGGATAAACCAATTACAGTTCCTCATTATTTCGTTTGTGATCCCCTTCATTTTTAAAATAAAATTTCCTGGATCATGTTTTTTTCTGTTTGAAGCGGAATTAATAAGAAGAATTAAAAAATGAACTGGTTAAGTAGTTCTGGCTTCTCACAGCAGCAACATATTATTAGAAGTTGACTTATCTTCTTTTGGTCTCCTGAGGTGCATTAAAAAGAGGGTGGCCAGCAGGTCGAGGGAGATCATCCTCCCCCTCTACTCTGCCCTGGTGAGGCCGCATCTGGAGTACTGTCCATTTCTGGGCTCTGCAGTTCAAGAAGGACAGGGAACTACTAGAGACAGTCCAGCAGAGGACTACAAAGATGATCAAGGGAATGGAGCATCTCTCTTGTGAGGAAAGGCTGAGAGACCTGGGTCTGTTTAGCCTGGAGAAGAGAAGACTGAGAGGGGGTCTCATCAATGCTTAGAAATATCTAAAGGGCGGGTGGCAAGAGGACAGGGTCAGGCTCTTTTCAGTGGTGCTCGGTGACAGGACAAGGGGCAACGGACACATACTAGAACACAGGAAATTCCATCTGAACATGAGGAAAAACTTCTTTACTTTGAGGGTGACAGAGCACTGGAACAGGCTGCCCAGAGAGGTGGTGGAGTCTCCTCTGGAGATATTTAAAACCTGCCTGGACGCATTCCTGTCCAACCTGCTCTAGGTGAACCTGCTTTGGGTTAGAGTAGATGATCTCCAAAGGTCCCTTCCAACCCCTACGATTCTGTGATTTTGTTATTGCTTTGCATCACTTCCTTTATTACTTTATTAATGTATTATGTCTTTGACTTCAAAGTTCTCTCTTGTATTGGGTTTACAAGGCAAGGTTTTGTCAGCCAGGCGCTGCAGGGGGGGCTTCTGTGAGAAGACACCAGAAGATGCCCCTGTGTCAGACAGAGCTTGTTCCAGCTGGCTCCAATATGGACCCGCTGCTGGCCAAAGCTGAGCCGATCAGCAATGATGGTAGCGCCTCTGTGATAACACATTGAAGAAAGGGTAAAAGCCACTGCACAACAGCAGCTGAGAGAGAGGAGTGAGAATATGTGAGAGAAACAACTATGCAGATACCAAGGTCAGTGAAGAAGGAGGTGGGGGAGGTGCAGAGCAGAGATTCGCCCACAGCCCATAGTAAAGAGCATGATGACACAGGTTGTCCCCCTGCAGTCCATGGAGGTCCACAGTGGAGCAAATATCCACTCTGCAGCCTGTGGAGGCCCACACGCCACAGCAGGTGGATGTGCCCGAGGGCGGACTTGTGACAGGCAGGAGAACCTGCGCTGGAGCGTGCTCCTGGCAGGAACTGTGGCCCGTGGAGGAGAGCCCAGACCAGGTTTTCTGGCAGGACCTGCGGCCCCATGGAAAGGACCCATGCTGGAGCAGTTCTTGAAGAACTGCAGCCTGTGGGAAGGACCCATGTTGGAGAAGTTCATGAACTGTCTCACATGGGAAGGGACCCTATGCTGGAGCTGGCGAAGAGCATGAGGAGGAAGGAGTGGCAGAGATGAAGCATTATGGACTGACCACAACCTCCATTCCCCATCTCCCTGTGCCACTCAGGGGGAGGAGCTAGAAGAGTTGTGAGTGAAGTTGAGCCCAGGAAGGGAGGGGTGAGGGAAAGGTAGTTTTAGATTTGTTCTTATTTCTCATTATCCTGCTCTGTTTAATTGTCAATAAATTAAATTAATTTCCTCAAGTGGAGTCTGTTTTGCCCATGACGGTAATTGCTGAGTCATCTCCCTGTCCTTATCTTGACCCACAAGCCTTTTCTCATGTTTTCTCTCCCTGTCTAATTGAGGAGGGGGAGTGATAGAGTGGCTTTATGGGCACCTGGCTGCCAGCCAAGGTCAACCCACCACACATATCCATTCACCTTCTTTTATAAAAGCTAGGTGAAGGAGGAAGAAGGGGGGGGACGTTTGGAGTTATGGTGTTTGTCTTCCCAAGTGACTGTTACACTTGATGAAACCCTGCTTTCCTGGAAATGGATAACCATCTACCTGCTGATGGGAAGTACTGAATGAATTCCTTATTTTGCTTTGCTTGGGCATGCAGCTTTTGCTTTACCTATTAAACCCATGTGTTTTCTCACTTTTACCCTTCTGATTCTCTCCCCCACCCCACTGTGGGGAGAGTGAGTGAGCGGCTGTGTGGGGCTAAACCACAATACTTGCGGCCTACAGAATCGTAACATATACCTTATGCATCATTTTATTTTCTTATGTTTAATTTTGAAAATAAATCCATGTTAAATTTGTTCTTGCTCCATCTGAATGTTACCTCATGCGATGCAACAAATTAATATTTTCTCTATTTGCTTTTTTATGTCTTAGAATAGTTTGGTATCTGTCTCAAGGAACAGCAGGAATTGGTGAAGAATGTCTACAATTCCTTGGTACCTTTCATGATCTTTATCTCTAATTTTAGTCTTGCTGTGTCTTTTTTTCTCCCTTTTCCCTCTCTAGAAACATAGTATCTATCTGTATCTGTGACTATTCCAGGGGACCTTCAAGAGCATAGTGATGTGAAATTTTTTAAGCCCCTTCAGATGAAGTGAAATTTTTTAAGCCCCTTCAGATGAACTCAAAATTGTCATATGGTTAAGAACAACCATGTAGAAAATTGAGAGGGTGATTCTGGGTGCAAGTTGGTGGGAGACAACTCCCCACCACTGTGTTTGTAATCTGGGGCTGGCAGTGCATACAGCAGGATCACCAGCTTTCACTGGAAGAGCCTGTAAGCTGTATAAAGGTCAAGGTCTATAGGCTAGCTGCCCCTGCTCTAGATAGTGCAATGCGGCACCTTTACAGATACTCTTACATAGCTCAGTTTTAGCCTGACTTTCCCCTTTCAACTAAATATTTCACTCTTTTTATTGCACATTGGAAATAATTATTTCCAAAACTCTTTGATCTATAAGTACATAATTCCAACAGTGTTTTGGTAACAGCAAAAGAAAATGGAATTTTCAAGTATACATAACATATATATGTGAGTAGTACAGGGACAACTTTTAGCCAAGATAAAAAATGATAAGTACCCCAACCTCTAGTGAAATACCCACCCCTGCAGACAGCCAGTTGTACCATTTGCTCCGGATGTCGCACCCCTCTTTCGGTCACATGGTCTGTTCTGATTGGCTGGAAGCATCCATTAACGCACAGTCCGCGAGCGTAGGGGGGTTTGTTTTTACCGAGTCCTAGTGAGCGTAGTGAACTGCGCTGTACTCTGAGCCTCGTTGTTTCTCTTCGCTGTGTGTCGGAGTTCCACCGCTCTGGACCGCAGGTAGGAAGTGGGGGTGGTGTCGGTTCGCTGAGTCGCTGGGGTTGCATTTTGGGCTCTGCGGCGGGCCCTGCCTGTGCCTGCTGGAGCGTGGGCGACGGGTAGTACCTGGGGAGGGGCTGTGTGAAGCCGGGCAGACTTTAGCGTACTGTGTGGCTGGCCAAGGCGCTGTGGGAGCTGGTGAGGGACTGGCGGGAAAGGTGCCGTGTGGGACTGAAGGGCGATGGGTGGGCGCTGCGAAGCGCTAATGGGCAGTGTTGCGGAGTGGTGGCAGCGGGGCGTCCGGCATTGTTCGCAAAGGTCGTGTGAGGGCTGCGTCCCCTGTGGGTCCCGCCGGGGCGGTGCGATGCGATTAAATCACCTAGATGTGCGGCTCGGAGTGTGTGTGTGCTTCCTGGTTGTCGGGCCGCGGGAAGGCGGGTGCGCGTGTACTGGCTGGGCCTCGGGCGCGGCGTTAACTGCGAATTTTCTGTCGTGTCAGGGTGTTGAGCGCAGCGTTACGCTTCCGTGTGCGGCAGTGATGGGGGTGGGGTGTGCTCGCGCTTGGCGCTTCAGCAGGAAGCGGTAACGCCGCTACCCCGTTGTAACGCAGCTGAGCTCCGCAGTAGGGCTGGCAGCTTCCGGTAGCTGCTCCCTATCTTTAAAGTCGCTTCTCGAATAGACCTTGATCGCTCCAGGCAGTAGCGGGCGGTAGGCGTCTGAAATACGGTTATGTGGGGCAGGGGATGCAGGGTAGGAAGCAAACACGTTCTTCATGTGGTCCTCTTACAGCTGCATGGTGCTTCTTGAGCTCTTGCAGCACTCGGTGCTCTTATGTAGACAGGATTTTCCCCTGCAGCACGGAGATCCTGATATATATGTTCTCACTTCCTTTTCTCTGAGCAGAGTTCCTATCTCTGTACTTACTTTTGTACTGTTGTCAGCAAGACAGGAATGAATTCGGTGAACTCTTTTCCTGCCATAGTGGAAGGGTCTGCAGGTCTGTCTTGCCCTGTGTTCTCTCTTTCAGACCCATGTTTTCTTCTCCTATGCTTTAAAATCTAATGGAAATAAGAATAGAGCAGTGAAGCTGTTCCGGCAAATCTAGGAGGGAAAAAAGGTATTAATTCTGATACCTTTGTGCAGAAACCTTGGGAATTTTTTTGTAAATCCTTAAGCCTGTAGTTAGATTGATCAAATGTATTTTTTTTTGCACTAGCTGTTGTTAACAGTCTAAACTGGTGGGAAAGCCAGAATTAACATGTTAGCACCTGTATCTGTTCATAACTGCCTAATTCTTTTAAGTTGCAACTTACAACCAACAGCAGTCCTAATTATACCGTTCTTAGTACTCTTATACAAGTGCTAAACCTGACTATAACCTTACTATTCAGTCTAATAGTAACAAGGTGTACTAGTGCCTAGCTTTTTATGGATAATTTTATATTGCACTATAGTAAAATGTGGTGGGTTTTGGTTTGGGTTTTCTTGTGGTTTTTTTGTTTAGTGAAAGGTAAATGGAGGTCAAAGCTCTGTTTAAATGTCAGTTATATCATCCATGATACTAACAGATCGCATTTGTGCACTCTAATGTACATAAAAATGTTACTTTACAGAATATGAAGCTTGCTAAGTGGTTTTGGTTTATTGGCAGGTTTCTTTTGCCTATTAACATATGGGGGAGGGGGTGTCTCTGAACAGTTAAAGTACCGATGTTTCAAGCGTCCTACAGCTATGTAGGAAAACAGTCTCAGGTCTTAATTTTTCTTATCTAGTTATTATTTATATGTAACTTTATGTTGGGTTTTAGCTGACATAAGTGAGAGTGTATGTGTACCTATTGTACAGAAAAATAGCAAATAATGTATACTAGTAGATGTTTTATGTGAACGTGGCTTGTTACGGTGTCTGTCTTGGGTGGTGCTGTACATCATGCTTGTATAGCTGGATGTAGAAATGAATTAATGTCAGAAGACATTAATTACAGATCTCAGTAGGAATGACAGAGAAGGTCTGTGATGGGAGAATGACTTGCTGCTTTACCTGTAGTTGGCTGCCTTCTGACATTGCTCTGGGTACAGTAGAATTCCTTGTAACATTCCCATGAAGAGGTGCAAGGAGTAGAGATGGGCAGCATTGATTATTTTTTTTTATTATTATTCCCCCCCATTATTTCCATATTGAAAGCTTCTCTTCCCACCATCCAACTTTAATGTTGCTGCTGTTAGTGTATTTTGAAACATATTCTATCTTATGTGGTATGTTAGTGTACTGGGGGTTTTTTGATTTTGTTGGTTTTGAGAGAGTGGTTATGAGGATGGAGGAGGGGGTGGTACTTGCAGTGACTCTGAAACTGGGGGAAGTGGACAATGGCTGTGTGATCACTGAAATTAAATTCTTGTATGGCTGTACTGGCATTGTAGCATGGCGTTCTTTATAATCTCTTCATCTTTGAGCAGCCATATCCTGCCTGTCTTGCCACCAGGCTTCCATAATTGGATGTAAATGCAATACATTATGGTAAGGTCAGATGAACTGAATATTCCTGGTCAACGTTTGGCCAGTCACTGGAAGTGTTCAAGGTCAGGTTGGATGGGGCTTTGAGCAACCTTATCTAGTGGAAAGTGACCCTGCCTATGGCAGGGGGGTTGGACTAGATGGTCTTTGAAGGTCCCTTCCAACCCAAAAGACTGACTCTGTTTTCTCTTGGCACTACTTATAAGTGTAAATCATATTTATTATATTTGAGTGAGCTGTTGAACGTCTATTAATGTTTGTCCTATACTGGCACTGCATATAAGCAAACACTAATTTTTAGGTAGCATTTAAGTATGGGGAGGGACATTTGAGAAGGAGGCAGACAGTAAAACCTAAAGTTGTTATATTACATAGTTTTAGTAAGCTTGAGGAAGTGACCTTCTGAAGTGCAGATGGTGTAAGTGAAATGAGACACACCTTTCCAAGGTGCAGCCTTAACCTGCTGCAGATTAATATCCCTGTATTGGTTTTGCATGGCAAGATTTTGGTAGTGGGGAGGCTACAGGGCTGGCTTCTGTGAGAAGATGCCAGATGCTTCCCTCATGTCCAATAGTGCCAGCTAGCTCCAAGACAGCTGGCCATGGGCCAAAGTTGAGACAATCAGCGATGGTGTTAGCACCTCTGTGATAATATATTTAAGGGGGGGGGGGAACTGCTGTGCAACAGCAGCTGAAAGAGGAGGGAGAATATGTGAGAGAAACAACTGTGCAGACACCAAAGTCGGGGAGGAGGTGCTCCAGGTGCTGGAGCAGAGATTCCCCTGCAGCCTGTGATGAAGACCATGGTGAAGCAGGTTGTC
This sequence comes from Larus michahellis, assembly GCF_964199755.1. Lineage (NCBI taxonomy): Eukaryota > Metazoa > Chordata > Aves > Charadriiformes > Laridae > Larus > Larus michahellis. The sequence goes on along the minus strand of NC_133929.1, from coordinate 19,980,522 downwards.
CCCCTGCAGTCCATGGAGGTCCACAGTGTAATAGATATCTACCTGCAGCTGTGGAGAACCAACTACTGGAGCAGGTGGGTGTGCCCTGAAGGAAGCTGTGATCCTGTGGAGAGCCTGCACTGGAGCAGGTTTTCTGGCAGGACTTGTGACCCCATGGAAAGTACCCATGCTGGAGCCATTTGTAAAGGACTCTCTCCTGTGGGTGGGACCCCAGGCTGGAGCAGGGGAAGAGTGTGAGGAGAAAGGAGTGGAAAAGACAATGTATGATGAACTGACTGCAACTCCCTGCTGCTCGGTAGGGGAGGAGGTAGAGAAGCTGGTAGTGAAGTTGAGCCTGGGAAGAAGGGAGGGGTGGGGGGGAAGGTGTGTTAAGTTTTGTTTTTCTCATTATCCTCCTCTGATGTTTGATTGCCAATAAATTAATTTTCCCCAAGTTGAGTCTGTTTTGCCTGTGACGATACTTGCTGAGTGATCTCCCTTATCTCTACCCTCTACTCTGCTCTGGTGAGACCCCACCTGGAGTACTGTGTCCAGCTCTGGAGCCCCCAACATAAGAAGGACATGGACCTGTTGGAGTGAGTCCAGAGGAGGGCCACAAAAATGATCAGAGGGCTGGAGGACCTCTCCTATGAAGGCAGGCTGAGAGAGTTGGGGTTGTTCAGCCTGGAGAAGGGAAGACTCCAGGGGGGACCTTACAGAAGCCTTTCAGTACTTAAAGGGGGCCTACAGGAAAGATGAGGAGGGTCTCTGGGACCTGGGATAACCTTGACAGGTTTGAGGATTGGGCCTGTGCAAAACTTGTGAACTTCAACAAGGCGAAGTGCAAGGTCCTGCACCTGGGTCAGGGCAATCCCCAGTATCAGTACAGGCTGGGGGATGAATTGATTGAGAGCAGCTCAGCGGAGAATAACCTGGGGATACTGTCAGATGAAAAACTGGACATGACCCCGCAATGTGTGCTTGCAGCCCAGAAAGCCAATCATATCCTGGGCTGCATCAAAAGAAGGATGGTCAGCAGGTCAAGGGAGGTGATTCCACCCCTCTGCTCTCGTGAGACCCCACCTAGAGTACTACATCCAGTTCCGGGGTCCCTGGTATAAGACAGACATGGACCTGTTAGAGTGGTTCCAGAGGAGGGGCACGAAAACAGTCAGAGAGCTGGAACACGTCTCCTATGAGGACAGGCTGAGAGAGTTGGGGTTTTTCAGTCTGGAGAAGAGAAGGCTCCAGGGAGACCTTACTGTGGCCTTTAAATACTTAAAGGGGGCTCCTAAGAAAGATGGAGACAGGCTTTTACCAGGGCCTGTAGTGACAGGACAAGGGACAAACATTTTTGAACAAATAGAGGGTAGATTTTGATTAGATATTAGGAAGAAATTCTTTACTGTGGGGGTGTGTTGTGTGAAAAAGGGCCAAGCGGTTTTGGCAGAAGATAAACCCCCTTGTGTTCTAACACTCCTCACCGAGGTGGGAGGCCAGGTGCGGCTGTATTCTACCTCAGAAGCCTCTTGATTTTATACTTTTCCTTAAGGTGTGAACAATGCTGTACTTTTGTATTCTTGGCCAATTTAGTAATTATTCCACATAATCCACCCCGTGACTACAGTCACTCAACCTCTCCACGATACTCAATACTGATGGGGAATATCACATGTCCTCTTGTGACAAGGGATATCAAGTGCAAATACATCTCGTGGAGTGATCAAACGAGTTAAGCTTTTCATCATAATCCACAGTCTAACATACAAAACAATTGTCAAAGCGAAGCACAATACAGTGAGTATTAGTAAAACAACAACAGGATGGAGCATCTTGTTATAAAGTCCTGTAACTGTCGGTGACCATCCAAAAAGAGAGTCCCACCATTCATGTCCCCCATCTCTCTTGACCCTTTCCAGTACATGGTGTATTTCTTCAACATCATGATGGATGGTAATCAAAGTTCTCTGTCCACTTTCTTGGGCCTCTTTCAACAGTCGCTTCAATTCATCGTGTTGTAGCAACTTCTTCACCAGTGAGAGATTCATTCCGATGGGGGTAGGCAACAAATCTCGAATCGATGTATAATTAGATTGTAGCAATTGAAAAGATGTAACAGGAGCTGAATAATTGAAGTCACATCCAATGATGTTAGTAAAGTTACAAACACAAAGATTTGAGTGATTACTTATATCAACTACTATGTCATCTATGAATACAAGACTACAGGGAGACCTCATGCAAACACACCCTTTCCCAATATATACAAGCACAGTTTCTGGGGTTTCATCGGGATGTATCTCAAAGTGACAAACATTCTGGTTGGTGTCAAGACAAATGTCTTGTGCTTTCAGGGTATTACTCTCACAAATGAATCCTTGTTGGTCTCGTGAAACGCATGCGTCAACACCAACAGTTTGCCACTTATTCTCATTTTGTTGTGCCCACACTCTGTGCTCTATTGGATAGGGTATGGCTCCTTGGTGATTCAACCCCAGCGCAATGATTGGGTATATGGTGTATACCAAAGCATTGCGTATTGTTAAGACAAAAGCTGTGGCCTTGCTCTCAATGGGATTGTAGGTGAAATTAACCAGTTACCACCAGGACTGAAATTTTTTTCTCAAATTCAATTGCGTTATCCCATATTACTTTTCGAATTTCGGTGGGCAAGGTGCCTTCTTCACCTTCCCTTATGATTGCGGCTGTCATAGATTGCATCCGCAGTTGGGCTTGGATACAACTAAGAGCCAAGGAAACATTGTTTTGGGTTGTACCAAGTGCATTTGTGATCAGCTGATGGTCTTTTTCACCCGTTTCCTCCCACTGAGGCAATATATTCGATAAAAGCCATTGGTGGTTTCCCAATGCTGATAGAGAGGACTGTAGGGGACGTCTCAATTTGTCCAGATCAGTAGTGGTTGTGACTAGTTTGTCTGCAAGTATCTCAGCATCTATACTATTTAAGACTCCCAGGCCTGTTCCTAAGATACCAGTCACATCCCTCTTCAGTCGTTGTGAAGTGGCAAGAGTTCGTCTGCGTAACCATGCTGACCATCCTGCATAAGATGTACTCAGGAATGGTGAGCAGGTGGGTTTGATCGCAGAGATTTTAATCTGCATTGACAATTCTACTCGTTTGAGGGAATATGTGGGATTAAACAGTATTTGTTGTTGACCTGTGTGTTTAATGGCATAAGGGCCAATGTTGAAAATGTAAGGAGTTAGACTAATGGAGGGCTGAGTAGGTACACCCTTGAAAGTTTGTGGGGGTGTAGGTTCTGGATTCTTTTCAGCAAGTTCAGGTGTATTTGAGTCAATCATAAATTCAAATAACAATTCTGTGCCCCTGTAGCCCCAAATACAATACACTACGATAGGTTTGATAAAGGTGAAATTGTGTCAGCAATCTGAGTTTGGCTCTACAATTTTGTAACAGTCAGTGTTGTATTTGTCTGGTTTGGTAGAGTCTACATGGATGGTTTCAATTACAGTTGGTCTATGGTGAGCAGACCCATTGATTACTCGGCAACCAATTTGTATTTTCTTTCCTGGGGCGGCTTCAAGCTTAGCCATTTGGAGTGATTCATTCCATCTCCATTTATCTCTGGAATATATTTCACTTCCTTGTATAACCAGAGTGGAGAGATTTAAATCCCTTATGTTTTCTAGTGTCTCAGTGCTTGCAGTGTACCGTGACAGTGCATTATCCCAAAACTCATCATCAAGGGGCAGATTCTTAAGTCCGCTCAATAAGGTGTCATTGTCGGGGGTTTCAGATAGTGGCAGTGGAACCAGACTAGTCTGTGGAGTTGGGTCAGGTTCAACTATATCTATTTTGAGTTCGAGTAGCAGCGCTATTTCATCCTGTTGCCAATGACAGGTTACAAAAGTGGGTTCCACGAGGGTAAAATTATACCAGCAATCCCCCTTGCCGGTGATACAGTGCTTTGTTGTCATTGAGTGTGGGTTCTGAGGGCGAAATATCTCTATTCTTGTGGCTTTCTCATGGTTTGAGCCGTTGATCATTCTACATCCTACTTGGACTTCCTCTCCTGCCCTACCTTTCAGGGTTGGGTGCCAACTATTCCAGGTCCACTCATGTTTTGAAAAAATCTCATTTTCATGTAGGACTACAGTGGCCAGGCTCAATTTTCCCTTTCTTGTTCCTGCCATCGCATTGTGTTTAACATAAGCTTGAGACCATGGCCACTCTGGGTCTCTTTGACTACAAACAACAGGGAGTAAAAAGGTAAAACTGAATAGCATCAATTCCATCTGCCAATTCGTCATTTTAGAATTTAGGCCTCCAGATAGCCATACATAATAAAAATAATGTTATTGCCAGGATCAATGTCAGGATTCCCTGGAGACACTCAAAGGTAGCGTAGGCCAATGCGTCTGTCCACGTACAGTTCATCCAAGGTTCCTGTAAGACACAAAGGAAAAGAAAATCTGCTCGGTCTCATTTGACCGACGGGGTTAAAAAGAGGGCGAGATCCACCGGGTGCTGATCCGGTGTATCTTCCCTGAACAGTCCTTGGCTTCCCATGCATAGGGATTTTTGGGAGTAGCTAGCACCATTGGTACCGTCCCAATTTGAGGCATTTTCACTAGCACAACTTGCCCAGGGTGAAATCTTCTGGGGTATTTCCCTGGTTCATTGGGAACTTTTGGAGTGATGATATTGGCAGATACACAGAAAGCTTTCATTTTAGGACAGCCATCTCCACTCCATCTGTTATTTAATTGATAGATGGCATCATCCAATCGCAAGTGCCAAGCAGGTTCATGAGTTTTTGCAAAACGCTTAACCAATCCATTGGTGCGTTCAACAATGCCATTAGCCTGAGGATAATAGGGAGTATGAAATACCCATCGAATCCCTTCTTCTTTGGCCCAATCTTGTACCACCAAAGCGGTAAAGTGTGAACCGTTATCACTTTGGATTTCCTCAGGAAGGGGAAGTGTGCTGAACCACCCTTTTAGGCCTTTCACTGTGTTGTCCCCGGTAGCTGATTTGAAGCTGGTGACCATAGTGAGGCCAGAGATAATCTCCACTCCTGCCAGGACATATCTTTTCTCACCTGATGATCTCAAGGGCCCAATATAATCAATCTGCCATGAATGCCACAATGTTTTCTTGTCCCGAATGTGTAAGGGAGGCGCCTTACTTGGATGATCTTTATTGAGTCGTAGGCAACATTGTGAACAGGCAGTTACTACTTGTTCGCACAGCTTAACCGACACAGGCCACCCCCGGGCTAGACCTTCCTGATACAGGTCAGCACGGCCTGTGTGGCCACGCTTAACATGTAACCATTCAAGTAAGCGTTCCCATTCCCGACCATCATCTACCATGTCAATTTGCTGCAGCTGCGTGAGGCTATCTACCTGAACTGAGCAGTGATCGAGTTTGAACGATCATGGCCTTTTACCCAACCAATGTGCAATGCTCTCTGTCCTCCTATTTCTAACAGTTGCTTCCAAATATCTGTCTCCCAAATTGGGACTCTGTTCACCTGCCAATCGTTGGCTGCCCAGTGACCTATCCATTCAGTGGCTCCTTTAAAAACAGCATATGAGTCAGTGTAAATGGAGGTGGCTCCATGTTGTGCAGCTAGTAGGACAGCTCTGAGTTCCCCTACTTGTGCACTACCCTCCCCTGTTTCAATCGCTCTTTCTCCCGTTGCTACTTCCAGTGCTACAGCTTTGTATTTCCACTTATTGTTCTCACGGTGAGATGACGCATCAGTAAACCACACTCCTGTGAGATCACTGCCTTCTTTCAGAGGAGGTGCTTCTTGGATCGGAGATGGTCTGTTTGGTGGGGATTGGAACAATAGGGCACCATCTATATCCTTCTGGAGCTTGGATACTTTAACACTACCTTCAGAGATTGGCATGATTTCATTAATGCCTTCTAGATAAGCATACCACTTTCGAACTGTGGGTTTCTGGGCAATGCCAGCTGGTGGTGCTGTCCCTTTACGGACCACATCTAGAAGGCGGAAGGGTCCCTGAATGATCACACTCTGTTCTCTTCTTATCTGCTCTGTTCGTTGCAATGCTCGCACTAGGGACAGTAAACCCTTCTCAAGGTCTGAATATCTGCTCTCAGTATCATTGAAGGAGTGAGAGCTAAATTCTAATGGTCTCTCCGGTCCTGCTGGTCCCTTCTGCCATAAGTTACAATGGGAACCATGTTCACTGAACCCCCATTCCACATGGACAGGGTCAGTTGGATGTATAGGACCAAGCTGTTGGAATAACCTTAGCTCCTTTATTAGTAATTGCAGAGCATTAGTATGTTGTTCAGTCCACTCCCAGGATCTACCCTTTTTGAGCAAACTATAAAGGGGGCGAGCAATGATGGAAAAGCCAGGGATGTGTTTACGCCAATAACTTAAAGTTCCCAGAACTTGCTGTAACTCCTTCGTGCTGGAAGGATTCTGTCCATGCTCTATTTTTTTCCAGGGTATCCTGAGGGACAGAAGCAGCTCCCTTAATCCACCAGACCCCCAGGAATTTAACTTCCTGTGCGGGTCCCTGACACTTTGAGTCTGGAATTTCCAATCCTAAATCAAGTAATGTTTTTCGGATGTTTTCCATCATGTCTTTTACACTTTCTTGGTTCTCTCCCCCTATTAGGATGTCATCAATATATTGGTATACCGTACATCCCTGTGAAACAGGAATCTCTGATAGCACTTTAGCTAAAGCATTATGAGCAATAGTGGGGGAATGTTTGTATCCTTGTGGAAGTCGGTTAAAGGTATATTGGACTCCTTTCCATGTGAATGCAAACTGCGCTTTGTCCTGCTCAAGGAGAGGAATCATAAAAAACATGTCTTTAACATCTAAGGCAGCCATCCAAGGATGGGCAGCTCCTTGTATCATTGTCACAATTTCCACGATATTCAGAACCGCAGAGGTCAGGGGTGCAGTGTTGGCATTCAGCTTTCAGTAATCTACTGTGAAACGCCATTGCCCGTTTGGTTTCTTTACCGGCCACACCGGTGAATTATAAGGCGAGTGAGTCCCCTTAATGATGTCTCTCTTTTTTCTAAATCTGATACCACCCCGTCTGCTCCTGCAAGCGCAGCTGCAGGCAGTGGATACTGCCGGACATTAGTGATTTTAGAGGGAGGTAAAGGCATGGAAGTTTCCAAGAGACTCAATTTCACTGTGTCTATTACTTTTTCGCATCCTGCAAAACTCCACACAGTTCCATCTGGGAATTTCCACATTCGCCCACGCAGCACGTCAAATCCTAGGAGGTTAGTACGCGAGGCACCCACTAACACTTCCGCCCTGGTCATTCGCTGCTCTCCCGGCAACCAGAGGTTAATTTTTGCGGTGGGGCATGTTTTTACCACACCATCAATTCCTGTAAAGTTGACTCTGCGTCTGGTGGGATTTATACCTAGAAGTTGTGCTGTTTCGTTAGTGATTGCAGACATTTGGGCTCCGGTATCAATAATAAAATTTACCAATATCCTCCGGGGTCCAACAGGAATGACAATAACGGGTTCGGAGTCTTTATGAGAGAGCCATTGAATAGCTAGTACCCACCGGACAGGGTGGCTCACTGCCCTCCCCGGGGATAGGAGTTTTTTTGACTGGGACTCTGACAAATCAATTAAATTACGCTCCGGTGCAGAAGGCACAATTTTCTCACGGCTTGGGGATTCTCTGGTTAGACTTTTCTCTCCAGCCAAATTATTCTTTCTAGTTAGAGATTGGACCAGCGTATGGAGGTCTCCCGTAGGGACACCGTGCAAGAATTGTCGGGGCACCCCTAATTGTAGGGCTTTACGCCACAACTCATTCCGGTCCTTATCAGGCTTAAACCTTTCCACCGCTTTGGGGTTTTGAGTGTGAGTTCGGACTTGGTGAACCTTTCGGGGGTGTTCGGAGGATTTTTCACTAGTTAGGCTGGCCCAGCCCATTCGGTGCCCATATTGGTCTATTTCCTGTACATATTCATTCCAGGTGGGCATGTAGTGATGACGGCCCCGCCCATGAGCACCCTGAGCATCCCGTATACGATCTTGTGTGGACAAGGAATGGTTTCAGGCAATCGGGAAGACCACGGATGAGAGGGGCTAATCGATTGGGGTCGATAGCGGCTGACATTGGGGATTTCCAAAATTCCTCTCTGTCATACATGGCTTGCAGACAAGCTGCTTTCCGTATTGCCGCAAACAGATCAGAGTAGCTTGTAGCTCTAATCTCTAGTGGCTCTCCCCTCTCTCGCGGATCCATACCCCCTGCCCGATAGGCTGCTCGAGCGGTTAGGGAATAATTATGATCCCCAGGCATAGTGGTTAAAAACACTCCTGGTCCCCACGAGTCTCCTGCTTCTTCCTCACTCAACATAATTCTGTCTCCCCCTTCAGAAGAAACTCGCCACACATACTCAACAGCTGACTCTTCTGGCCGCCTCGAATATTTTTCCCTTATTTTCGCTAACTCTGTTGGTGTCCATGGAACAGTACACACAGTGGTGTGAATATCATCATCATCATCAACCACGGTTTCAGTTTTAACCAGAGGACGTAAAGGAAAAACTTGGGATTTCACAGTAAAAGTCCTTCCCTCCTCATCTTCTTCCTCATCTTCACTATTAGACAAAAAATCTCCGATCTGGGTTCCAGAATTTGGATAACACATTAACTTACGAATTTGTTGGACTTGGGTCGAGGGCTGCATTTTATCTAAGAGCCCAGTCACCCTTTCCAATAACATTTTAAGTTGGTGATTTTCACCTTTAAGTTGGAGATTTTCACTCCCAAGTTGAGCATTCCGGTTTCCTAAACATTCATTCTCACTCACAAGCTTATCAACTTGAGTTCTTAATTTTTCTCCTGTCTCCTTTTGAAAGGCTAGTGATGACTTCAACACCTCATTCTCCGATTTCAGGGTTGCATATTCTACAGCTGAAATCAGATTAGGAGCAGGGGTTTCCCTAGCTTCTTGTTGTGCACAAGATAAACAGGCGCCTAACACCACACAGATCACACCCTTGCCTTTTCCCGCTCTGAGCTTTTGTGAAGCCCGACACTCTTCAATACGTTCCACCACTTTCTCTTCATCCTTCCAAAATTTATGGGCCCACTCCTTCCCAGACTGGGAAGGGGCACAATCATATTTTTGCAGCAGTTTATCCATGGCAATCCTGCCGACTACGCCAAAATTCTGTTGCGTGAAAAGGGGCAAAGCGGTTTTGGCAGAAGATAAACCCCCTTGCGTTCTAACACTCCTCACCGAGGTGGGAGGCTAGGTGCGGCTGTATTTTACCTCAGAAGCCTCTTGATTTTATGACTTTCCTTAATGTGTGAACAATGCTGTATTTTTGTATTCTTGGACAATTTAGTAATTATTCCACAGGGTGGTGAGACACTGGAACAGGTTGCCCAGGGAAGTTGTGGATGCCCCATCATTGGAATTGTTCAAGGTCAGGTTGGATGGGGCTTTGAGAAACCTGATCTAGTGAAAGATGTCCCTGCCCATGGCGGGGGGGTTGAACTAGATAATCTTCATAGGTCCCTTCCAACCCAAACCATTCTATGATTCCTGAAGGCTATTTTTGCTAGTAAAGCCTGAGGTGAAAAAGACATTCAGTACCTCAGCCTTTTCCATGTCCTGTGTAACTAGGTCCCCCATCTCCTTCAGCAGTGGGACCAGGTTTTCCCTAGACTTCCTTTTGTTGTCTACATACGTATAGAAGCCCTTCTTGTTGCCATTGACATCCCTGGCAAGATTCAATTTCATTTGGGCTTTAGCTTTCCTGACCTCATCCCTGGATGCTCAGACAATGTTTCTGTATTCCTTCCAGTTTAACTGTCCTTGCTTCCACCCTCTGTAGGCTTCCTTTTTGTGTTTGAGTTTGACCAGGAACTCCTTGTTCATCCATGCAGGCCTCCTTGCACTTTTGCCTGACTACTTGCTTGTTGGGATGGACCACTCTAGAGATTGGAGGAGGTGATCCTTGAATATTAAACAGTTTTCTTGGGGCCTTATCCCATGGGAATATACCAAGCAGGTTTTGGAGAGGCTGAAGTCTGGTTTCCTGATGTCCAGGCTTGTGAGCCTGCTTTTTACCCTCCTTCCTCCCCTCAGGATCCTGAACTCCACCATCTCATGGTCACTGCAGCCAAGGCTGCCTTTGGCCTTCACATCCCCAGTGAGCCCCTCCTTGTTGGTAAGCATGAAGTCCAGCAAAGCACCTCTCCTCATTGGCTCCTCTATCACTTGGAGGAGGAAGTTATCATCAATGCACTCCAGGAACTTGCTTATGCCCTGCTGTGTTGTCCCTCCAGCAGATATCAGGGTGGCTGAAATCTCCCATGAGGACCAAAGCCTGGGAACATGAGGCTGCTCCTATCTGTCTGTAGAGGGCCTCATCCACTTGTTCTTCCTGATGAGGCAACCTATAGCAGAGACCCACTACAATGCCATCCTTACCTAACCCATAAGCTCTCCGTTGGTTCATCATCCATCCCCAGACATAGCTCCATGCACTCTAACTGCTCTCTCACATAAAGGGCAACTCCCCCTCCTCGTCTTCCCAGTCTGTCCTTCCTAAAAAGCCTGTATCCCTCCATTGCAACTCTCCAGTCATGTGAGCCATCCCACCACATCTCTGTGATCCCAACAAGACAGTAGCCCTGCAACTGCACACAGATCTCTAACTCCTCATGTTTATTCCCCATACTGTGTGCCTTAGTGTACAGGCACTTCAGCAAGGCACCCCCAGCATGTTGACTCCCCAGAAAGGGTTTTGGGGATTTCTCCATAATGCAGCCTTGTAGGCACTTCCTTGCTTCAATGCAAATGCTGGAGGTGACCCCGCTTAAGCCCTCATAAAGAGGGAGTGCATCCTTTCATCTTCTCTGATGCTGCACAGCTTATTCACTTCCTCCTGTAACTCCTCCACTCAGTGGCACAGCTCCTCCAAGACAGCACGCCTACAGGACAGAGGGACATCTCTCTGTTATCAGAGAGGCCCCAGGCACCCCCTTCAGCCTGGGACTTGTAGGGCTGCATCCACCATCTGAAGCTTGGTCTGTGTTGAAGCCTCTACCCCGGCAGGGACAGCTGCTGCAACACCTGCTGGGGAAACTGCTCTGTCATGTCACCACCATATCCAAGACTGTTACAGTGGTACAAATTCAGCTAAGGCCCCCTTCTGTGTGAACTGCCACTAATTCCTATTAAAGTCAGCTTAATTATGCTAAAAGTGAATTTGGCCAAAAAAAGAAAATCAAGGAATAACTGTTACGTTCTCTAAAATTCATTTTACTACTGCAACATAAAAACTAAAGATGGGACTTTATTAAATGACATACTTAAGACATTTTGGTTAGGTTTTAAATAAATTGTTACCATATTTCAACTTAGCCAAATATCCTTATGTCACGTCCCACTCAGAAAAGAGGGGGGGTAAGTGACTCAGATTCGCAAATCCCCAGTAGTGCGGACTAAGGTGAGACAAATCTCAAGGTCTGTATACAAACACTTATTAGGTTAGTAACCAGGTCTTAACTAGGTCCACGATAATTGGTTAGGTATATAACAAATTATGGCAAGTGGTAAGGTATGCATTGCGTTACTTCTTTGAAAGAAAAGGGAAAAGAAAGAAAAAAGAGATAGAGGGGGAGAGATTGAGAGAGAGAGAGCGAGGGAGAGAAAGAGATCACCAGTCACGGTTCCAGTGTTACTCTAGTCAGCGTGGGTCGCAGAAGTGCTCTTCAGGGAAAAATTTTCCCAGGCAAAAATCTCTTTTCAGGAAAAGTCTTCCCCCTTTTATGTTCGTCCACTCCCAGGGGCAGTTTCGTCTCAGGTCTCTCTTCCCCCCCCCCCCCCCCCCCAGGTGACATGCAGTATGATTTGGGTGGAGAGACAAGAGCTTTCCAGAGAAACAGCTCTGTCCTTCATGGGAGAAAAACCAGGGCTGTTCTGTTTCTTTAAAACTAGTCATTCAGGCACCAGTTTTCTTTCTCATGAGTCACACAAGAGATAACCAGATGTTAGCCTTATCAGTTCCTTGAGCAGAAGGCCTGGTACTGCAAGTGTTTGAGACATTAAAAGTCTCTTCAGGCTGCTTTGTTTAGGAGAAATTATGAGTTGTCTCTTACACCTTATAAGATCTGTTAAAAAATGACTATTTTTTAATGCAAACTTAAATGCAAACTTAATGCAAATTTTTAATGACTATTTAATTAATGCAAACATTAATAAATCATATGGGAATAGATACTATGTCTACTGTCAGGGCAGGCCCAAAGTGAGAGAGAAAACTTTAGGAGTCAAAGGCTCTACCAGGTGGTATCTCAAAGAGGCCAAATACGGTAGAATCAAGAATTCAAGGAAGATCATCCGAGTTCCCAGTTGCTGATATTAGGGTTACCTGAAAGAAAACCAAAACCGCTTCATTCCTTTTGGATATTAGATAATTTAAGTATGCACCACTAAGAAACAAGATGTTTGTTACCCTGGTGGTCAAGCACCTTCCACATGGTGCTTCGAAGGGGTGTTAGTAATATGCAAGGAAAACTTCCTTTAATTTTCCATCCTTCAGCTTTCCAATATAGGAGCCATTGAGTGGCCCCAGCCCATAATGCATAGGAATCAGTTTATATTGTGCAGGTGCCCCAGTCAGCAGCTAGCACTACCGCTTGGAGCTCAGCCAATTGAGCTGAGCTGTCCCTCTGTCTCTTGTGGTTTGGCTGTCCCATCCGAGGGCCGCAGGAGGGCAGCCCTTCCCTTCCATTCCCCTTTAAAATTCTTTGAGCAGACACAGTCCAGACATTAGACCAAACCTTGGTATCCTGTTGTAAACCATGCTGCTGCTAGTGTCAGCTTCCTGCTGACAGGAAGTCATGTCCTTGTCTCTCTCGTACTGAGAAGCCCAGAACTGGGCTCCTCCTCCTTTCACTTAAATCAATCAGAAATTTCTATCCCAGATGCAAAAAGCCTTTTCAGTACATTTTTATTATAACAAGCTTGTCACAGATATGCACAACTAAACAGCTAAATACAGAACACTGGTCAAACATTTCAACTTTCTCTACTCAGATTCAGACACGACCTAACAAAATATTTCCATCAGAATCACCAAAAATGTTGTGGAAAAGCATTTATATATACATTTGTTTTTTTGTGTGTGAGATACAGCAACTGAAAATAATTAAAAGATCAGTCAGGCATCCAACAGTTAATAATTCCTAGAATTATGTGCAACCTTAATTCAGCCCTCATTTTGTATGCATTATCATGTAATTTTTTTCTTATATGATACATGCTATTTTTCCAAAGAATCACCCTCATACAATCCATGGACAGTCACTATATATTTACATTTAACCTGATTCAAAGACTACCCCCAGGTACTCCTGAACAAGTGTTTAACTGAACAGAAAGACTTGTTTACATTTCTATCATCTCTGTTTATGAAACACTCACTTATGCTAAATTACTTCATTATCATAGCCTGTCCTATGAAATTAAGGACCATTATTACTGATATTTTGCTAGAGACTACAGCCAGTATTGTTGTTTAGCATCCATTAATTTTGGGCGCTCACCTTGAAACATCTCAAAATGTGATTTATATTACCCCTCATATTTTGAAACCATAGCTACAGACAGTTTCAGTAGGAACTGTGTTTATGCAGCACTACTACAAGATTTAGCTTCATTTGTTTTTGTCCATCCTGAAATACTTGGAAAACAGATCAGGAAATCAATACTTCCCACAGGTACCCAGTTGCCTAGAGTTGTTTGGTAACTCTCTGATAGAGACTGGAATAAACCACAATTTTTATCAGATAGTATTAAATTGCCTTAGACCATGGAACTGTATTATTTTCTTTACATTATTTTCTGTTTCACTCACTGTACACTGTCTAACCTCTAAAACAATGAGGTGGACATCCAGTGGGTCTTTTTCTATACAACCTATTTCACCACTGTTCTGAACTGTGGAGGAGATGGGGTGCAGGGTTCTTTCTGGATCTCAATAAGAAAGGCACAACAGCAAACAGAGCAATATAATAATAAGATAAAAATAGGAAGAGAAATAGATAGCAAGCAAATCTTAAATCCCTCCAGAGGCTGGTAACTCCACTTTGTATAGCATCAGACAGACCCTAGGTAGACAGCCGCAGCATGCTGCACAGATCCCATCCCTGGAGGGGCTCCATCTCCCTCCCATACAATGGCGCAAACCTAGTGGCCTTCTATGATGGAGTGACTACATCAGTGGACATCCATAGCTCTTCCCTTGTCATTAATCTGGACTTCTGTAAAGCCTTTGACATGGTCCCCCACAACATCCTTCTCTCTAAGCTGGAGAGATATGGATTTGATGGATGGACTGTTCGGTGGATGAGGAATTGGTTAGATGGTAGCATCCAGAGGGTACTGGTCAAGGGCTCAATGTCCAGATGGAGATCGGTGACGAGTGGTGTCCCTCTGCAGTCCATATTGGGACCAGTACTGTTTAATACCTTCATCAATGACATAGTGGGATCGAGTGCACCCTCAGCAAGCTTGCAGATGACACCAAGCTGAGTGATGCGGTTTGACATGCTGGAGGGAAGGGATGCCATCCAGAGGGACCTGGACAAGCTCCAGACGTGGGCCCATGTGAACCTCATGAGGTTCAACAAGGCTGAGTGCAAGGTTCTGCACCTGGGTCAGGGCAACCCCCAGTATCAATACAGGCTGGGGGATGAAGGGATTGAGAGCAGCCCTGAGGAGAAGGACTTGGGGGTGCTGGTGGATGAGAAGCTCAACATGAGAGTAGGGGAGTGGAGTTGATGGTTGGACTCGATGATCCCAAGGGTCTTTTCCAACCTAAATGATTCTATGAGCCGGCAATGTACGCTCACAGCCCAGAAAGACAACTGGGCCGCATCAAAAGAAGTGCGGCCAGCAGGTCGAGGGAGGTGATTCTGCCCCTCTACTCTGCTCTTTTGAGACCCCACCTGGAGTATTGTGTCCAGCTCTGGAGCCCCCAACATAAGAAGGACATGGACCTGTTGGAGTGAGTCCAGAGGAGGACCACGAAGATGATCAGAGGGCTGGAGCACCTCTCCTGTGAAGATAGGCTGAGAGAGTTGGGGTTGTTCAGCCTGGAGAAGAGAAGGCTCCAGGGAGACCTTATAGTGGCCTTCCAGCATTTAAAGGGGGCCTACAGGAAAGATGGGGAGGGACTCTTTATCAGGGCCTGTAGTGATAGGACAAGGGGGAATAGTTTTAAACTGAAAGAGGGTAGATTTAGATTAGATATTAGGAAGAAATTATTTACTCTGAGAGTGGTGAGGCACTGGAACAGGTTGCCCAGTGAAGTTGTCAATGCCCCATCCCTGGAAGTGTTCAAGTCCAGGTTGGATGGGGCTTTGAGCAACCTGGTCTAGTGGGAGGTGTCCCTGCCTGTGGCAGGGGGGTTGGAACAAGATGATCTTTAAGGTCCCTTCCAACTCTAACCATTCTATGATTCTATGACCCACAAGCCTTTCATCATATTTTCTTTCCCCTGTCCAGCTGAGGAGGAGGAGGTGTGATAAAGCAGTTTGGTGGGCACCTGGCATCTAGCTGAGGTTAACCCACCACAGTCTCATTAAGACAAAGAACTAGGTATTTCGGGTGCTTTAGTCAAGACACACGCACACCTCCCAAAAAAACCCTCCCCCAAAATAAACTGTGTTGATTAAACATGATATTTTTTTCTTAATAACTTCAAGAGTATGTCTTATTAAAAAAAATAGCGTCTGACTTTGAGTAGCTGTCCCTAGAAAAAGGCTGAGTATAATATAGCTTTTGTTTAGGTTGATAGTTTCAAAATAATCCCTGCAGATCTGTATTTTCAGGCATGACAACATAATTTACTACTGAACATGTTTCTTGTCCAACATAAAAATACTGAAGACCTTTATTGCTATTGGCATCTAGTTTTTCAAGAAACAAACAAAAAAAGCAGTATTTATTCAATGAAATCTGTAATACATTAAAACTCTAGCTTTCTCCTTCTTTCTTTATTAAATAAAGTTAATTAAATATTTTCTGACAAGTTAGATTCCCCCCCCCCCCCCCCCCATAATCAACTATCCTGAAACTGGAGAGATGACTTTGAAAGTTAAAATTAATTTTCAGTTGATGAGAAGATGAAAGTAAAGGATGTGGAAGACTAAAATGCAATAATAGTGGAAAACTCTTTTTAACTTAGTGTTTTGAATTGTTACTAATAGAGAAACAAAATGTTTTGCTTTTACACTATGTATCAACTTTTTAACATGTGTCCTAGTTTAGTGATGAGTAATAGCAAATGGCTATCTTGATGTTGGTTAGGAGCATCAACTTAGTAATGTAATGTATGGAGGGGAAAATGTTTGTATATGAGGGTTCTGGCCCTCCAAAAGTCACTCCCCTCTTATGGTCATGTCATCTGTTGTGATTGGCTTGCAGGACCAGCCACCCCTACCAGTTTATCCAGAAATACATCGGGCCAGGAAAACCTTTCCCCTAAATGTGCAGGGGACTGCTGTTTTGTTAAACATCATAACCTACATGTTTTCATACTGATCTGTGATTTGCTGATGGACGCACTTCTTGACACTGTCATACCCATGTGTTCTCAGACAGCCCTGTGATTGGCTGGCAGAACTAGCTGCCTCTACCGGTGTACTCAGAAGCATGACAGAAAAGGAAGCTCCCCACTTTTGACATCATTCCCCATGTGTTTTCACACTGCTTTGTGATTGGCTGACAGCTATTTTTGACACTGTCATACCTACATATTCTCAGATCTCCCTTTGACTGCATATAAAAATATATACAGTAGATGGAATATAAACATATTTGCACACTCCTTATATAAGTTTCTATATGTTTTAAATAGATTGTTATTGTTTGAGAAAAGCCATAACAATTTATTGTTGTTTAGACAATTATTCTATCACCCGATGACCCCTCCCCAGGCCGGACCTGGTACATAGGGAGGTCTGCTGCCTCCCTGGGGCCCAGGTCAAGGAAGTGAAGAGGAAGCGCCCTCAGATTATTACCTGCTTTTGATCTTTCAGGTAGGCAGCGACAAGGTAGCACAAAGAAGTCCAAAGGTAATAAAGAAAGATTTCAAGACCCTGGGATGGCTGGTCAAGGGATCGGGAGCGCAAGTTGTGTTCTCCTCTATCCCCCCAGTTTATTACCCCAGAGGGGGTAAGTAGGAGGAGCCAGCAGATCAATGCCTGGCTCCGATCCTGGTGCTGCTGGCAGGACTTTGGGTTCTTTGACCGTGGCCTGATTTACAAGACGCCAGGCCTGTTGGTGACAGGCGGGAATAGCTTATCTTGCAGGGGGAAAAGGGTTCTAGGACAAGAGTTATCGGGGCTCATTGAGAGGGCTTTAAACTAGATTTGAAGGGGGGTGGGGATGCTACTGGGCTTGCCAGTTGTCACATCCCGCTCTTAGGAAAGAGGGGGGTTAAGTGACTTCAGATTCATAAATTCTCAACGGCGCAGACTAAGGTGAGATAAATCTCAAGGTCCATATACAAACATTTACTAGCTTCCCAAAATGGTTAGTATAGGTCTTAACAAGCCCATGATAATTGGTTAGGTATATAACAAACTATGGCAAGTGGTGAGGTATGCATTGTGTTACTTAACAACAGGTATAGGACAATTTATGGCAAGTGGTACTTAAGGTCGTACTTAAGGTTGTTGCTTAACAACTCTAACTTACTTAACAACTCTAAGAGAAAAGAGAAACTGAGGGATAGAGAAAGGAAAATACAGAGAAAAAGACAGAGAGAAAGAGATCACCGGTCCTGGTTTCAGCGTCTTTTTCAGGGAAGCTTCCCAGGCATAACCTTCTTTCTTTGAAAAAATCTTTCCAGGTACAGTCTTCTTTCTTGGGAAGAACCTTCCCAGGCACTGTCCTCGTCTTTTGTTTCTTCTTTGTTCACCCCTCAGGGGCACTTATTTTCCCCTTTTATGTTTGCTGAATTAGCATGGTCCACCCCTCTTGCCGAGGACAGCCTTGCCTCAGGTTTCTCCCTTCTCCCAGGTGACGTGTAGCATGATTTGGGTGGAGAGACCAGTGCCATAGTCATACATGTTTAGCATGATCTCTATAATCTTCATTAGCATATGCAGGGGTGTGCGCTTTCATATGCATTTCGCAGATAATGAAGCAAAGGTCACTCGTCAGACACAATGGCCTTGAGAACTGAGAACTAGCAAGCTCACCACACGAGTGGCAGAACTATCTTGTCTTCACAAGACAGTTCTCCCACACTTCCAGGTGCCAGAAGTGTTAGCCTTATCAGTTCTTTGAAGGCCAGGCCTGCATCATTTATTTCCTTGCCAGTGTTTGAGGCATTCCATTGAAGGCTTGGAGGGCCTTCTGCCCCTCGTCAGGGAATTTACAGTCTGTCTCTTACACCAGTGAGGTACCCGGGCGTAGTTGCTAGGCACCTGTGGGGGAGTGTGCCAGGATTTCTGAGAGCCAGAAGGCACACCACATCTCAAGGGTCAAAACTACACACACAACTCCCTCTCTGAAATGCTTATACACCAATGCACGCAGCATGGGGAATAAGCAGGAAGAGCTGGAGATCTGTGTGTGGTTGCAGGGCCATGATCTCATTGCAATTACTGAGACATGGTGGGACAGCTCACATGACTGGAATGCTGTCATGGATGGCTATGTCCTTTTCAGGAAAGACAGGCCAGCAAGGTGAGGTGGTGGAGTTGCTCTTTATGTGAGAGAGCATCTGGAATGTATTGAGCTTTCCCTGGGGGCAGATGAAGAGAGAGTTGAGAGCTTATGGGTAAGGATTAAGGGGCAGGCAAATATGAGGGACACTGTTGTGGGTGTTTATTACAGGCCACCTGATCAGGATGGGGAAGCTGATGAGGCTTTCTACAGACAGCTGAAGGTAGCCTTGCAATTACAGGCCTTGGTTCTCATGGGGGACTTCAATCACCCTGATATCTGCTGGGAAGGCCACACAGCCAGGCACGCACAGTCCAGGAGGCTCCTCCAGTGCATTGATGATAACTTTTTGACACAGGTGGTGCAGGAGCCAACAAGGAGAGGAGCACTCCTGGACCTGGTACTGACAAACACAGAGGGACTGTTGGAGGACATTAAGGTTGGGGGCACCCTAGATTGTAGCGATCATGAAATGATAGAGTTCAGGATCATGGGTACTATGCACAAAACAACAAGAACTAAAATCAGAACCTTGGACTTCAGGAGGGCTAACTTTGACCTCTTCAAGAAACTGCTTGGAGAGATCCCGTGGGCTAGGGCTCTGGAAGGCAAAGGGGCTCAAGAGAGCTGGTTGGTATTCAAAGACCACTTCCTCCAAGCTCAGGATCGGTGCATCCCTAAGAGCAAGAAATCGGGCAAGGGACGCAGGAGACCTGCATGGTTGAGCAGGGAGCTTCTGAAAAAGCTCAAGTGGAAGAAGGAAGTTTGCAGCACATGGAAGAAGGGACTGACCCCTTGGGAGGATTACAAGAATGCCGTCAGAGCGTGCAGGGATGAAACGAGGAAAGCCAAGGCCTCCTTGGAATTAAACCTGGCAAGGGATGTCAAGCTCAACAGGAAGGGCTTCTTCAAGTATATTGGAGGCAAAAGGAAGACCAGAGAAGTTGTGGGCCCGCTGTTGAATGAAACAGGAGCCATGGTGACGGAGGATGCAGAGAAGGCAGAGTTACTGAATGCCTTCTTTGCTTCGGTCTTTACTGCTCGGCCCAGCCCTCAGGAGTCCCAGGCTTTGGAGAAAGTAACAGGGAAAGAGGAAGACTTCCCCTTGGTTGAGGAGGATCGAGTGAGAGATCAATTAGGTCAGCTGGATATCCACAAGTCCATTGGTCCCAATGGGATGCAACCGAGAGTGCTGAGGGAGCTGGTGGAAGTCATTGCTGGGCCGCTCTCCATCATCTTTGAAAGGTCCTGGAGAACAGGCGAGGTGCCTGAGGACTGGAGGAAAGCCAATGTCACTCCAGCCTTCAAAAATGGCAAGAAGGAGGAGCTGGGGAACTACAGGCCGGTCAGCCTCACCTCCATCCTTGGAAAGATGATGGAACAGCTCGTTCTGGGCGTCATCTCAAGGCATGTGGAGGAAAAGAAAGCTATCGGAAGTACTCAACATGGATTCACCAAGGGGAAATCATGTCTGACTAATCCGATAGCCTTCTATGATGGCATGACTGGATGGACAGATGAGGGGAGAGCAGTGGACGTTGTCTACCTGGACATAAGCAAGGCTTTTGACACTGTCTCCCACAGCATCCTCATAGGTAAGCTTAGGAAGCGTGGATGAGTGGACAGTGAGGTGGACTGAGAACTGGCTGAATGGCAGAGCTCAGAGGGTCGTGATTAGGGGCACAGAGTCTAGTTGGAGGTCAGTGACGAGTGGTGTTCCCCAGGGGTCAGTACTGGGTCCAGTCTTGTTCAACATATTCATCAATGACCTGGATGAGGGGGCAGAGTGCACCCTCAGCGAGTTTGCTGATGACACAAAGCTGGGAGGGGTGGCTGACACACCAGAAGGCTGTGCCACCATACAGAGAGACCTAGACAGGTGGAGAGAAGCCTTATGAAATTCAACAAGGGCAAGTGTAGGGTGCTGCACCTGGGGAGGAATAACCCCATGCACCAGTACAGGTTGGGGGCTGACCTGCTGGAGAGCAGCTCTGTGGAAAGAGACCTGGGAGTCCTGGTGGACAACAGGATGACCATGAGCCAGCAATGTGCCCTTGTGGCCAAGAAGGCCAATGGCATCCTGGGGTGCATCAAGAAGAGTGTGGCCAGCAGATCAAGGGAGGTCATCCTCCCCCTCTACTCTGCCTTGGTGAGGCCGCACCTGGAGTACTGTGTCCAGTTCTGGGCTCCCCGGTTCAAGAAGGACAGGGAACTGCTGGAGAGGGTACAGCAAAGGGCTACCAAGATGATCAGGGGACTGGAACACCTCTCTTATGAAGAAAGGCTGAGGGATTTGGGTCTCTTCAGTCTGGAAAAAAGACGGCTGAGGGGGGATCTTATTAATGCTTATAAAAATACTTAAAGGGTGGGTGTCAGGAGGATGGGGCCAGGCTCTTCTCAGTAGTGCCCGGGGACAGGACAAGAGGTAACAGGCACAAACTTGAGCATAGGAAGTTCCACCTAAACATGAGGAGGACCTTCTTTCCTTTGAGGGCGGCAGAGCACTGGAACAGGCTGCCCAGAGAGGTGGTGGAGTCTCCTTCTCTGGAGACATTCAAAACCTGCCTGGACGGGTTCCTGTGCAACCTGCTCTAGGTGACCCTGCTCTGGCAGGGGGGTTGGACTAGATGATCTCCAGAGGTCTCTTCCAACCCCTGTGATTCTTTGGAAGGGGAATCGGGGAAAGCAAGGAAACACAAGGGTTGAAATATAAATAGATTTAATAGGATAAGACTAAATAATTAACAATAATACTAAAGAACCAGTATCAATCCCAATACTAATATGAGATATACAGGAATTGTACTCAGCCAATTATATCAGTAGGAAGTTGTGCACGCCCAGCAGTGGACAGTAAATGTCGGACACTACGAGCGCAATGGAAGGGAAGGCCTCAGCAGTCCGGCACCGGGGCAAGGACTTTCTCTGGACTGCTGCCATCAAGGGAGAGAGAGACTACGCAGCAAACTTTCTAATTTATATCGAATGTGACATTCATGGTATGAAATAATCCTGTTGACCAGCCTGGGTCAAATGCCCAGCCCTTGCTCCTCCTCATCCCTGCACCTGGCACGGCTCAAAAACACTGAGACCTTGAATCCCACATAGCCTAGCTGCCTATAAAGTAAATATTTTCACAAATTCAGGCACTAGATTCTTCCAAAAGTGGAGTTTTCCCCAGCATTAGAAGAAAAATTAGTCCCGTGTCGCTCAACCCCGGACATAGATATATATAGATGCACTATTTTTAATATACTTACATAAATCTATATGTGTATATATACGTGATTATGAAGATACAGAACTTATATCTGTAAAAACATAGGTATAAAATGTCTAAAACATTGTTCAATAAGAGCTAATGACATGAGTAATTAAAGTTTAAATGTGACTAGAAAGTAATTAAACAGAAGTAAAAGGCAGGTTTTGGGTCCCCCACTTCAAAAGGCTACAGAACGAGTCCTAAGATGTCTGGGGTGGGGACTTCATGAGGGCACCAAAAGGATGGAGGGGGCATGGACAAATCTGGATGTGCCCAAGGGCTATGGATCCCTCCTAGGAGGCCCATCGAGGGACTCCCCCAGGAGAACCCTTTTATGTGCAAAGAAGAGCCAAATCCTTTGAGCTGGATTGAGAGGCCTCTGTATCTGGCCCCAGCCCAACAGGATGACCATGCAGTATTACTGGGGCAAACTTTGGGCTTTATGTGGTCCTGCAAGGCACAGGCAACACTGTTCATGAAAATGGATAGCCAGAACAAAATGTGAACTTTAGAACACCACATGTATGGGGACAGTAAGGAAAAGACCCTAAGGGATTCATTAAAAACAGCACATGAAACAGAAGAACTGGCCAATGGGCCTGTGAATTGCAAACTAGATTTTGAGGCGAGTATCACATGTGGGATGATGGTGGTGTTGGGGGAGCTCCCTTTGCCTATGGTTGGGGGGGATCTTGCAGCTACTGTGAGACCATTATGAAGTGCAGGCTGGCGCTATATGTCTTTCCTTGTCCTTAGGTTGATTATAACCTTATAGAACAGCTCCAGCTGACTGAAGATGGAAAAATCGAATTGTACTATTATCTGTTTGTGTTTTTGTCTGGGCCTATAGCAGCTGGAGAAAGGGCATAGAAGTGACAGCAATGTTCAAGGGGGTAAAAGAGAAAAATCCTGGAGAATTCTTGAATGGCAACCAACTCCCCTCATACCTTGTTAACAAAGTTTCTTTCTACTTGAGTTAAATTGATTGTCTAGTGTTTCCTTTTGTACATGTGTGCAGTAGCAGCATGTCAGTAGATGTGTCTACGCCACTTTTGTTAAGAGATTTACTGTGCTCCTGGGGAGGTGGGAAGCTTTGGGGGTATAAATCCCCTTTTTGAAGCTGCTAAAAGGCAAATGGCTGATCTGAACAGAAGCCAAGTGGCAACCTGGCTTGCAAACCAGGACACTTGCAGCTTATACCAGGAGGCAAGAAAGCACTTAAAAAGCAGCAAGATGATTATGGCAGAATCATAGAATTGTTTTGGTTGTAAGAGACCTTCAAGATCATCAAGTTCAACCGTTAACCTATCACTGCCAAGTTACCACTAAACCATGTCACTAAGCGCCTCGTCTACCTAAATACCTCCAGGGATGGTGAGTCAACCACTTCCCTGGGCAGCCTGTTCCAATGCTTAACAACCCTTTCAGTGATGAAATTTTTCCTAATTTCCAACCAAAACCTCCCCTGGTGCAATTTAGGCTCTATTCTCTTGTCCTATTGCCTGTTACTTGGGAGAAGAGACTGACACCTACCTCGCTACAACCTCCTTTCAGGTAGTTGTAGAGAGCAATAAGGTCTCCCCTCAGCCTCCTTTTTGCCAGGCTAAACAACCTCAGTTGCTCCTAATAGGACTTGTGCTCTAGACCCTTCACCAGCTTTGTTGCCCTTCTCTGAACACGCTCCAGCACCTCAATGTCCCTCCTGTAGTGATGGACCCAAAACTAAACACAGTATTCGAGGTGGGGCCTCACCAGTGCCGAGTACAGGGGGAAAATCACTTCCCTAGTCCTGCTGGCCACACTGTTCCTGATACAGGCCAGGATGCTATTGGCCTTCTTGGCCACCTGGGCACATTACTGACTCATATTCACTGGCTGTTGACTAACACCCCCAGGTCCTTTTCCACCAGGCAACTTTCTAGCTACTCTTCCCCAAGCCTGTAGCGCTGCATGGGGTTGTTGTGACCCAGGTGCAGGACCTGGCATTCAGCCTTGTCAAATCTCGTACAGTTGGTCTCGGTCCATTGATCCAGCCTGTCCAGATCCCTCTGTAGAGCCTTCCTACCCCCAAGCAGATAAACACTCCTGCCCAACTTGGTGTCATCTGCAAACTTGCTGAGGGTGCGCTCAATCCCCTCATCCAGATCATTGTTAAAGATATTAAAGAGAACTGTCCCCAGTACTGAGCCCTGGGGAACACCACTTGTGTCCGGCTGCCAACTGGATTTAATTCCCATTCACCACAACTCTTTGGACCCAGCCATCTAGCCAGTTTTTTACACAGCAAAGAGTATGGCCATCTAAGCCAGGAGAAGCCAGTTTCGCCAGGAGAATGCTGTGGGAAACGGTGTCAAAAGCTTTACTGAAGTAGACAACATCCAACGCCTTTCCCTTGTCCACTAAGCGGGTGGATGCAGAGGTAGATTCACAATGGCAAGCCGACTTGGTGGCTATGCAACAGTTTCCAAATACTATAATGGTGTTAAGTACATCTGAGTGCTGATAGATGTTTAATCCAAGGATGCCTGGACCATCGGCCTCAAAGGCGAAACAGGTTCTGAAATAGCTGGGACAGAGGACACAAGCTTCAGAAATTACAGACCAAGCGGGAAAAAGAACTTTTAAACCAGCCTTGAAACAAGCTATTAAAGCAGTGTAATGTTTACCATTTTGTTACTAATAATTAAGTAAAAGCCTGTGTCATGATTTAGCCTCAGATGGCAACAAAGAACCAAGTGGCCGCTCTCTCAAACTCCCCCCCCCACTGGGAAGAATTGGAAGAAAAAGGCAAAATTCATGGGTTGAGACAAAGGCAATTTAACAGAACAGCAAAAGGAACAGGAAAACAACAATAACATGGACAGAGGAATATACAAACATGATTACGGTACCACCGCTCACTGACCAGACCCGGGATGCCCCAGCCCGCTCCCAAACGGCTACTTCCCTCCCCCAGCAGCTCCCAGCTACAGCCTGGGCATGGCTCACACAGCATTGGAATACCTGTGTCCCTGCCAGAGCCCGGGGAGAATTAACCCTATCCCTGCCGGAACCAGGACACTCTGTCATAGAGTGGTTTAACAGGATACTCAAAACCAAGATGTGGAGATATTTTACACTGTGTAACGCATTCCACTACATTGATGCTTGTCAGAGTTTATAAAGACTTCTAACCATAGCTTTCACAGAACTATCAGAGCCAGGCCTGTGGATGTGAACCCTTTAAACTCTGCAAGGGTTTGGAAAACTGTATGTGAGGGGGTGTTTAAAATGAAAGAATCTGCACCTCTGCTCAAAAAGGGAGACCACATCAGGGTGTCTAGAACAAAAGAGAGATGAGAAGGATTATGAGCAGATGTTCATAGCTTAAATTTTTATAGTAGCTGAAAGTGTTAGAAGGGGACAGATCATAGCATCATAGAATGGTTTGGGTTGGAAGGGACCTTAAAGATCATCTAGTTCCAACCCCCCTGCCATGGGCAGGGAAACCTTCCACTAGACCAGGTTGCTCAAAGCCCCACCCAGCCTGGTCTCGAACACTTCCAGGGATGCAGCATCCACAACTTCTCAACAGGTCCATGTCCTTCCTGTGCTCAGGACTCCAGAGCTGGACACAGTACTCCAGGTGGGGTCTCACCAGAGCAGAGTAGAGGGGCAGAATCTCCTCCCTTGATCTGCTGGCCATGCTTCTTTTCATGCAGACCAGGATACAGTTGGCTTCCTGGGCTGTGAGCGCACAATACTGGCTCATGCTGAGCTTCTCATCCACCAACACCCCCAAGTCCTTCTCCTCAGGGCTGCTCTCAAGCCATTCTCCGCCCAACCTGTATTTGTGAGGAGAAATAACTGAACTCCAGACGATCCAATGTGAATCAACAGAAGCCGTTTATTAAGCACAGATCATCATCTTTTATACCGTGTTGTAGCCATACACGTGACTCGCTTATTTCTGATTAGCTAGTTACACTGTCCACGCGCTGTCCATGCAGTTCATTCACACATCAGATTGGTTACAAGAATTCGCATAGTAAATTGCTTAGTCATTAGCACAACATGTTTTCTACCTTCTCAGTTCCCATTTTTCCCATGTACTAATTCCATCTTCTACCACCTGTTTTACCCTTAATTTAATCTCTCACAGTAGGGAGGCTGGCTCACATGGCCATTTTCTCTCAGACACGTTCCTACAATACCCCCTTTTTCTTCTTGAGCCAGCCAGACCTTATGCATGGCATTTTCTATCATGTCAGTCACTTTGCAGAGAACACACGAGGCTACCATAATCAATAATAATATAACCAACAGTAGCATGAGCCCTTGTTTTAGTAAGTCTGCTAACCATCCCGTTATACCCCATGAGCTTAACCAATCATCGAAACCATTTTTGACCACTTTTAATTTGGACATGTTATCCTTCAGCTCCCGTAACTGCTTATGAATGGATGATGAGTGGTCGGAAAGATTCATACAACACATACCTTCAAAATCTTCACATCCATGACCCTGAGCCTACAGCAAAAAATCAATAGCCACTCGATTTTGCAACGTAGCATGCCGAATGCTATCAGCATCAGTAAGCAAGCTAGATAGGATTTCAGTTGTAAGGTTTATCTGTTTACTTGCCCAACACCCTATCTTATTCAACATATTTAATGCCATCGCTGTTCCTAGCGAAGGAAGAATACTTAGCCCTATTCTTTGTCTGAGATTCGAAAATGTTATATGGTCATCACAGGATGGAGTAAAGGTGTGAACTGTTCTCTTGGCTCTGTGGTTACTGTGTGCTCTGCTCACTGTGTCTTTGGCCGTACGCAGGCCTCTGCTCGTAGATCTGCCACATCTCCCCCTTTTTTGTTTAACACCAGACCATTTATTAACAAGGTCGCCATGACTTGTGCTTCTGCTCGTTGTGACGCTCTTAGCAGGTTATATACTAAACACAATTAAAAACAGAATCAAAAAGAACCCTGCTAAGGCAATAAATACCCAGATTCCTAAATTTAGCCCAGAAAGCCAATTTCTTTGGATTTACCCACGAGAAATCCTTTTGTAATATTTCAAATGCATTGCGGTTCATTAAGTCTTGAATCTTTAGTATTTGAGCTTTTAGCTGATCATGGAAAGGACGAATATTTTGTTGCAACGACATGTCAAAAGCACCTTGGAGATGGTGTTTAACCATTTCCCAGCCATGTAGCGACGTATTCCAGGGGAGAGATGTAACACAAAGTCTTCGAGAGTTGTACTCCCAATCACAATACAGAGAAAGGCGTGTTTTTAATGCATTTTGCCGATTCCCTATCCATATTACTGCTGTTTTATACCTTACTCGCATTAAATTTACACAATAAGATTGATTACATTCTTGTATACTTGCATTTTGAGCCGAAGCAAACATGCGGATGAGAAGTACAAATCATTACAGAATTGTCTTGCTCAAACTTCTATTTGTTGCAGTATTATCTGTG
Source organism: Larus michahellis (assembly GCF_964199755.1). Classification (NCBI taxonomy): domain Eukaryota; kingdom Metazoa; phylum Chordata; class Aves; order Charadriiformes; family Laridae; genus Larus; species Larus michahellis. Next base: position 19,953,087 of record NC_133929.1, on the reverse strand, counting down.
GTTAGCCTGCACCCCAATTTAAGGTGCTTATAATACACCTTCGGTTGTTCAGGCCATTCAACAGTTCTTGCAAAAGGTCGATCTACTGCTGTGGATGACAAAGAAGACATGTTTAGAAAATTTAAAACATGAGTTGCTTTATACACTCACTCTTGAGGTGTCATACCTACGGGATTCCCCCTTTTTTGTTTAGCAAGCATGGTTTTTAAAGTATGATGCATACGCTCCACAATTGCTTGCCCAGTCGGGGAATGAGGAATACTGGTGACATGTTTAATACCCCATGTCTGTAAAAAAAAAAAAAGACCTGTACTTTAGCAGACACATAAGCCGGTTCATTATCAGTTTTTATAGTTTTTGGTACTCCCATGACTGCAATGCATTGCAACCAACGTCGAATAACATCACAAGCCTTCTCTCCTGTATGAGCAGTAGCCACAACAAAGTGAGAAAACAAATCGACTGAAACATGTCTAAATTCCATAATGCGCGTAACATCGGATTGCCAAAGTTCATCAGGTGTAAGCCCTCGCAGGTTAACCCCCGCAAATGATGGCAGAGGAGCCAGCTGCTGACTGTGAAAGTGACTGTAATAGTCTGTGCTAGGGGAAAGAATAATTTATTTGCCCAATATAATGTACTAAGGCAATTTGTAGGTTAAGACTTTGTGATAACCAAGGGTCAAGGTCATCCTTTTTGATGGGGATGTGTATGTGGCTTGGATCCATTCCAGAAAGCTGCTGACAGCACAGATGACCCTGGAAAAACAATCGTGGTAACATTTCGATCATCATAGTTACTGGTTTTGAAAGGGTATGTGGCAAAAATACCCACTCTAATGCAGTCAGGCCCTTTGCGAGTGCATCATCCCACTGTCCTATCAGGGCATAAAGTTGAAATTCTTGTAGGAAGGTGTTCAATGTGTCTTGCAGCAGTAGTAGACTATATCTTATCTTGCAAGATGCTGTAATGCCTTCAGAGCTGTTGGGGTTAATGAACATAGAACTTATTGGGGGGGGGGGGGCGGGCGGGGGCAGACACAGTGCTTCAGGGCATCCCCTGTATCTTCAAAGTGCGCTCATGTCTCTCTCCCCCTCTCTGACCCAGACAGCCCCCCTATATCCTGCACTGGATTGAGTGGAGAAGTACAGGCTAGAGTCGCTGCATGCATGGCCAGTGCATGCAGCAAGTCCCACCAGACTCTCCTGCACTGGATCGAGTAGAAAAGTACAGGCCAGAGTCGCTGCACACATGGCCAGTGCACGCAGCGAGTCTCACCAAACTCATGATCCAGCTTTGCTAACAGTGGCTGTCTGATACGTGACTACATTGTTGTAATCCCTTCTTGTTATCTTCTTCTGTGAAGGTCAGGTTCTCATGGATACACACATAGTTTTTAGAGCAACATATTCTACAACTTGTTCAAGGGTACGATGCAAAGCGGCATTTACAGCTGATCGTATAATGCTTATTAAACACGGCAAACAGCATACTAAACATAACAGACAAATTCCTTCCACACAGGCGATGAGTATAATTTGCTTCAACCAACCCCACCCCCAAGTCCATCCAGCAAAGAGATTTCACCCAGTGGTCTCCACAAGTTGCTGGTTCGGTCGGTGCAGTTCCTGCAACTGGGCATGGATGGATTTGGAGTGGTCACTTAGATTCATACAATACAGTCCTTTAAAATCTTGACAACCATGTCTGTGAGCTGAAAGCAAAAAATCAGTAGCAGCTCTGTTTTGCAACATCGCATATTGAATACTATCTACATCTAGCAAGAACTCAGAAATAGCTGTACTAGTAGCATTGTTAAACTTATCCCTGGCAGCAAGAGAGTCCTTGTTAGCAAGAATCCTTGGCAGCAAAAGAGTCCTTGTTAGCAAGAGCGCATGCGGACTCCCTGTTCTTGCTGGTACTGTGCTTTGATCTTCTTCCACAACAGGCCAAGATTCTCAAGCAGCTGGATAAGGTGTCTGTGAGTCCATTACAGGCTTATGTCATCCAAATGTTTTTCTTGCCAGCACCCGAGACTGAATAACAATTGGTGTGATATATGTGTTTTCCAGCACCCAGGTGCGAGTCCCTTGAGCGTATTTACAATCCTCCTCGCCGATCTTCCGTTGCTTTCCCATATTCCACCCCCTTGCTCAAGAGACCGCTTCTGCTGGGGTTCATTTTAGTCTCGCAGGGTATAACACAGAGCAATCTACTAAGGCATGCAATAACATATACACATATAGGAAAAAACCAAAAACATATCTCTATGGTACTGCTTTGAATCAGGTGTCCTATTTCTCTTTTTCTGATGCTTTCTCATAGTGCGTATGGCATACTTTTGTGCTAACGTGGCACATTTCCCATCTAATTGTTCCTGTTTAGATTTTTTCTTTTTTTTTTCCTTTTTTTTCCTTTTTTCTTTTTTCCTTTTTTCCCCCCTTTTTTCTTTTTTTTTTTTTCCCTTTTTTCTCTCTCTTTTTTTTTCCCCCCCATCACTTACGACTGACATAAAAGTCTGCCTTTGCAACAAGAGCTCAGTTTCTCATTTTTCCTTAAGTTTCTCATTTTCCTACAGAGCATCCTATAGATTTTGGCTCAACTCCTTTTCCCAATCAACCATGATCTTATAGACAAACAACAAACAACCAGCCATACGCCCTGCACGGGCGAGCCGTTCCCGAGAGTGTAAACATGTCGGCTCGTGAAAACTCCCCCAATATTTCAGGACTTCCATCGGTTCTACAGCCCATCCTGGTCTATCTACCTGGGGCGCGCTCGCCTTACGTCTAAACATTGTGTATATACAAGCTTCTTCACTTGACGGAGTGTCAGCCCTAGTTGCATACGAGAACAGTACCACACCGGGCAGAACACCTGCTCAAGTGGAGTCACCTAACGACACTGCACACAACAAAAAGCAAACAGTAGCACAGATGCTGATCAGCAGGTATAAGCTGGCGCCCGCACACACTTACACAGCAGACATACAAAACCAGCACTTCTATCTCAGGGAGACGACTGGGGAGGGGGCGAGGCGGGCAATGTCAGGAGCAAACAGCTCTGGCTCTGTCCTTCTCTGCTGACATTCTGCCTCCTCCCTCGGCCTCAGGTGGAGCAGAGGGGATCAGCAGGGGATCGTCCCAGACCTTCAGACCTGGCCTGTTCGATCCCCCTCCCGTGGGTTGTAATGCTGCAAAAGCCCCGGCTGCCGTGGCTCGCTCCGCCTTCATATCTTGTAAGGTCGATAACACCAACCGCCATGTCGTCGCTAACGGTGATGCCTCTTTGTCTCCTTTACTTATCACTTCCCACAGTTTTTTCCCAACAGCCTCCCATATTTCTGGTTTAAAAGCTGTCTGGGGCTCTGGTGCGAATCCGTTCTCTCTGCACCAGGTTAACAGCCTTCGGAGCATACGCTCATCGTATTTCACCCCTCTCGTAGAGAGGATATGCAGGAGAAGTCTTAATATAGCCCCTTCTTCTTTTGTTACTTGTTGCCCCATCTCCTGCCCCGGCTGCTCACCTCTCTCTGGGTGTCCGTGGCCATGTCATCTGTTTCCTCTATTCCGGATTGCCGCCCAATCCGCCCGGTCTCAGTCCAGATGAGCTGTCCTCCAGCCGGTGGATCTCCTTCTGGGTCTTCCGCCCCTCGCATTCCGTTGCTCAAGCCAAGCGCCGATCGGTATCACGTCGGGGTCACCATCTGAGGAGAAATAACTGGACTCCAGACGATCCAATGTGAATCAACAGAAGCCGTTTATTAAGCACAGATCATCATCTTTTATACCCTGTGTTGTAGCCGTACATGCCACTTGCTTATTTCTGAATAGCTCGTTACACTGTCCACGCAGTTCATTCACACATCAGAGACTGGTTACAAGAATTCGCATAGTAAATTGCTTAGTCATTAGCACAACATGTTTTCTGCCTTCTCAGTTCCCGTTTTTCCCATGTACTAATTCCATCTTCTGCCACCTGTTTTGCCCTTAATTTAATCTCTCACAGTAGGGAGGCTGGCTCACATGGCCATTTTCTCTCAGATACATTCCTACATATTTGTGCCTGGGATTGCCATGAGCCAGGTGCAGGACCTTGCACTTGGCCTGGTTGAACTTCATGAGGTTCGCACGGGCCCACCTCTCAAGCCTGTACAGGTCCTTCTGGATGGCATCCCTTCCCTCCATCGTGTTGACCGTGCCACACAGCTTGGTGTCATTGGCAAACTTGCTGAGGGTGCACTCAATCCCACTGTCCATGTCACTGACAAAGATGTTAAACAGTACTGGTCCCAGTACTGACCACTGAGGAACACCACTCATCACTGGTTTCCACTTGGACATCAAGCTGTTGACCACAACCCTCTGAGTGCGGCCATCCAGCCGGTTCTTAACCACCGAGTTGTCCATCCATCAAATCCACACTTTTCAAATTTAGAGACGAGGATGTCATGCAGGACAGTGTCAAATGCTTTGCATAAGTCCAGGTAAATGACATCTGTAGCACCATTGTAGAAGGCCACCAAATTTGTCAGGCATGACTTGCCTTTGGTGAAGCCATGTTGGCTGTCACCAATCACCTCCTTATTTTCCATGTGCCTTAGCAGAGTTTCCAGGAGGATCTGCTCCATGATCTTGCCAGGCACAGAGATGAGACTGACCGGCCTGTAGTTCCCCGGGTCTTCCTTTTTCCCCCTTTTTGAAAATGGGGGTTATGTTTCCCCTTTTCCAGTCAGTGGGAACTTCACCAGACTGCCACGACTTTTCAAATATAATGGAAAGCGGCTTAGCAACTTCATCTACCAGCTCCCTCAGGACCCATGGACTTGTGCACCTTCAGGTTCCTTAGATGTTCTCGAACCTGGTCTTCTACAGTGGGCGGTTCTTCATTCTCACAGTCCCTGGTTTTGCCTTCTGCAACTTGGGTGGTGTAGTTGGAGCCTTTGCTGGTGAAGACCGAGGCGAAAAAGTCATTGAGTACCTCAGCCTTCTCCATATCTTGGGTGACCAGGTCTCCTGTTTCCTTCCAGAGAGGGCCCACATCCTCCCTAGTCTTCCCTTTATCCCTGACGTACTTATAGAAGTTTTTCTTGTTTTCCTTGATGTCCCTGGTCAGTTTTAATTCTATCTGAGCTTTAGCTTGCCTAATCTGGTTCCTGGCCACTCAGACAGTTTCTCTGTATTCAATCCAGTCTACCCCTCCTTGCTTCCACCCTCTGTAGGCCTCCTTTTTGCTTTTGAGCTTCTCCAGGAGCTCTTTGTTAATCCATGCAGGCTTCCTGGCTTTTTTGCCTGACTTCTTCTTTCTTGGGATGCACCGCTCCTGAGCTTGGAGGAGGTGATCCTTGAATACTAACCAGCTCTCTTGGGCCCCTCTCCCCTCCAGTACTTTTTCCCATGTTACCCTGCCAAGCAGGTCCCTCAAGAGGCCAAAGTCTGCTCTCCTGAAGTCCAGGGTAGTGAGCTTGCTGCTGCCCTCCTCACTGCCCTAAGGATCTTGAATTCTACCATTTCATGATCACTGCAGCCAAGGCTACCCTTGAGCTTGACACTCGCCACCAGCCCCTCCTTGTTGGTAATGACAAGGTCCAGCATGGCTCCTCTACCGTTTGAAGAAGAAAGTTGTCATCGACGCATTCCAAGAACTTCCTGGATTTCTTGTGCCCTGCTGTGTTGTCCTTCCAACAGATATCGGGGTGCTTGAAGTCCCCCATGAGGACCAGGGTCTGTGAATGTGATGCTGCTCCTATCTGTCTATGGAGGGCCTCATCCGCTCCGTCGTCCTGGTCAGGTGGCCTGTAGCAGATCCCTACTGTAACGTCACCTGCCCCTGTGTTCCCTTTAATCTTGACCCATAAGACCCATCTCTGTTGGGTCTTCATCCATCCCCAGGTGGAGCTCCATGGACTCCAGCTGTTCATTGACATAGAGGGCAACTCTGTCTCCCGAGCCTGTATCCCTCCATTCCAACTCTCTAGTCATAGGAGTCATCCCACCACATCTCTGTGATGCCAATGAGATCATAGCCCCGGAGGCATGTGCATGTCTCTAACTCTTCTTGTTTCTTCCCCATGCTGTGTGCATTTGCATAGAGGTACCTCAGCTGGGCAACTGATGAAGCTGACTTACAGGCTGGTGTGGCTGCATGTCCTTCATGCTGCTCTTCAGGTGGATTTCCTCTGGGGTGTTTTATCTGTGACTCCCTGGTTCCTATTGCCTCAGGAGCCCCTGACTCATCTCCATGAGACTTCAAGTGTGCTGCAGTGTACCCAGCACATCTCAGAGCAACAGGTTGAGGACCTTTGCTAGCGACCCATCCCTCAGACCTTGGAGCATCATCCCTTGACTTGTCATGAGCAAGCCTGATAATATCCCCCTCCCCCAGCAAGCCTAGTTTAAAGCTCGGTCAACTGCCCCACTAGCTCATGAGCTAACACCCTCTTCCCCCTTTCAGAAAGATGAACCCCATCCAACGCCAGCAAGCCTGGTGCCGTGTTGGCCATTCCATTGTCAAAAAAAACAAAATTGTTGCGGTGACACCACCACAGAGCATGTCTTTTTCTTTCAGAGTCGCTGCCTGTAACTGGGAGAAGAGAAGAAAAGATAACCTGCACCCTAGGTTAACCTTATTAACCTTCCCAAGGCCCTGAAGTCTCTTTTGATTACCCTTGGCCTATGTGTTGCCACCTCATCACCACCCACATGAAAGAGCAACAGTGAGTAATAGTCCAAGGCCATACCAGGCTAGGAAGTTTTGTACTGATGTCCCTGACCTGGGCCCCAGGGAGGCAGCATACTTCCCTAAGAGGAGGGTCTGAGGGTCTGCCTGGCATATTGGACCCTCTGTTCCCTTCAGAAGGGAGTCACCCACAACTACAACCTGTCTCTTCTTCCTCATGGAAGTGGTCATCAAACCAGGGGGTAGGCCTTTCTGGTCCTGGCAACTCTTCTGGTGTGGTCGGACCATGGGCTGACCTACCTCCTCGAGAGCCTCATATCTGTTGTACAGAGGCACCTGGTTAGTGGAGGTGGGCAAGGAGAGCATTCGCTTGCTGCCCCTAGTATGGACTTGCCTCCATTCACAGCTTTCCTTTTGGCCACTGCCTTCAGTCTGGCAGGGGGGTGGTACTGGATCTCCTTTAACTTGGGGGTTTTTTGGTGGCTGTTCTGGTTTCTTTCTCAGGGAGGTCAGAGCCTGATTCCATCAGTCTATTTCTTTCTCACACTCCCTGATGATCCACAGTCTTTCTACTTCCTCTTTTAGCTCTGCCACCAGGCTGAGTAGATCATCCACCTGATTGCACCTCACACAATGGTCATCCCTTCTACCATCCATTAGCTGTGAGAGGTTAAAGCACTCCCTGCAGCCAGAGACCTGGGTGGCTGCATGCTTACACAAGAGCTCTGTCTGTGTGGCTACATCTGCTCTGGCAAGTGCAGAAGATGCAGCTTTCTGACAGGTAGAGACCATGGCTGAACCTCCCCTCTTGAGCTTTCCATGCCCTTCCACACAAACTTCCACGCAAACTGCTGCACCATAGCCTGATCACTCGCGCTCCCTAAGGCTGCCTTTTAAGGGAGTGGGCTGGCCGCTGCTGGCCCCGCCCCTGCCTTGTCAGCTGCCCTCATGCTAACTGCTGGCTCCCTGCTCTGCCCTGGCCTTTCCCCACCTCAGAAAAGCTCGGCAAAAGCCCCTTTTCACCGCAATCGCCCGGCTCCGCTGTGGATGTGCTGGCACCGGAGCTGTTTGTCTCGGCGAGAGACCGATACCTGTGTACTGCTTAATAGACTACAATCATGAAGAAATCAAGGGGGCATTTTACCCTGACAAACTTGAAAAAAGTGAATCATGATGACGACAGAATCTACAAAATTGAGATCATTGCTGCCAAAGGAAAAGGAAGAAAGAAACAGCTGCTGCTGAAGTGGCATGGCTGGCCCCAGAAATTTCAGTTGGGTAGAAGCCTCCCAAGTTCAGGACACCTAGTAACTTGGGTTGGAACTGGGGGAGGAAAGGATGGTGGATGGAGGTTTCTGTATCACCCTACCCAGCAAAGCAGTGCCAAGATCTTCCTGCAAAATACCAGCTCAAACTTCACTGTGGAGCTGTCGAGGCCCCTGGAGCCCTCGGGGAAGTGGGAGGTGGGGCTGGTAGAAATACAGTACCTACACAGCTGGAATAATATCAATGAAGATGCCAACTTTGAAATAGCACTGCAGGGTAAGACATGGCAGTATACTTTGCAGAATGGCTATTATCCATCCCTCTCCATGTTGATGGAATAGAATGGAATAGACTATTTCAGTTGGAAGGGACCTACAACGATCATCTAGTCCAACTGTCTGACCACTTCAGGGCCAAAAGGTAAAGCATATTATTAAGGTCATTGTCCAAATGCCTCTTAAACGCTGACAGGCTTCCTAGTGTCCAGTAAGAACTCCCCTAGCGCAGCTTTGAACCATTCCCACACGTCCTGTCACTGGATACCAGGGAGAGGAGATCAGCACCTCCCTCTCCACTTCCCCTCCTCAGGAAGCTGTAGAGAGCAATGAGGTCGCCCCTCAGCCTCCTTTTCTCCAAACTAGACAAACCCAGAGTCCTCAGCTGCTCTTCATAGGACATGCCTTCCAGCCCTTCCACCAGCTTGGTCGCCCTCCTCTGGATGCGTTCAAGTGCCTTAACATCCTTCTTAAATTCTGTGGCCCAAAAGTGCGCACAGTACTCAAGGTGAGGCTGCACCAATGCTAAATACAGAGGCATAATCACCTCTTTTGACCAGCTGGTTATGCTCTGTTTAATGCACCCCAAGATGCAGTTTGCCCTCTTGGCTGCCAGGGCACACTGCTGACTCATATTGAGCCCACTGTCAATCAGTACCCCCAGATCCCTTTATGCGGGGCTGCTCTCCTGCCACTTCTCTCACAATTTATACTTGTGTCTGGTATTACTCCATTCCAGATGCAGAATCTGGCATTTGTTCTTGTTAATAGTCATCCCATTAATCATTGCCCAATGCTCTGATCTATCTAGATCCCTCTGCAAGGCATGTTGTCCCTCAGTCAATCGAATCACAGAATTGTAGGGGTTGGAAGGGACCTTCAGAGATCATCTAGTCCACCCCCGCCCCCCACTAAAGCAGGTTCACCTAGAGCAGGTTGGACAGGAACCTGTCCAGGCGGGTTTTGAATGTCTCCAGAGATGGAGACTCCACCACCTCTCTGGGCAGCCTGTTCCAGTGCTCTGTCACCCTCAAAGTAAAGAAGTTTTTTCCTCATGTTCAAATGGAATTTCCTGTGTTCCAGCTTGTGTCCATTGCCCCTTGTCCTGTCACTGGGGACTACTGAAAAGAGTCTGACCCCATCCTCTAAACACCCACCCTTTAGATGTTTCTAAGCATTGATAAGACCCCCTCTCAGTCTTCTCTTCTCCAGGCTAAACAGACCCAGATCTCTCAGCCTTACCTCACAAGAGAGGTGCTCCATTCCCTTGATCATCTTTGGTAGCCCTCTGCTGGCCTCTCTCCAGTCGTTCCCTGTCCTTCTTGACCTGGAGAGCCCAGAACTGGACACAGTACTCCAGGTGCAGCCTCACCAGGGCAGAGTAGAGTGGAAGCATAACCTCCCCTCGACCTGCTGGCCACCCTCTTTTTAACACACCCCAGGAGACCATTGGCCTTCTTGGCCACAAGGGCACATTGCTGGCTCATGGTCATCCTGTTGTCCACCAGGACTCCCAGGTCTCTTTCTACAGAGCTGCTCTCCAGCAGGGCAACCCCTAACCTGTACTGGTACATGGGGTTATTCCTCCCCAGGTGCAGCACCCTACACTTGCCCTTGTTGAACTTCATTAGGTTCCTCTCCACCCAACTCTCCAGCCTGTCCAGGTCTCTCTGTATGGCGGCACAGCCTTCTGGTGTGTCAGCCACCCCTCCCAGCTTTGTGTCATCAGCAAACTTGCTGAGGGTACACTCTGCCCCCTCATCCAGGTCGTTGATTAATATGTTGAACAAGACTGGACCCAGTACTGACCCCTGGGGAAGACCGCTAGTTACAGACCTCCAACTGGACTCTGTGTCACTGATCACAACCCTCTGAGCTCTGCCATTCAGCCAGTTCTCAATCCACCTCACTGTCCACTCATCCACGCTTCCTAAGCTTACCTATGAGGATGCTGTGGGAGACAGTGTCAAAAGCCTTGCTTATGTCCAGGTAGACAACGTCCACTGCTCTCCCCTCATCTGTCCATCCAGTCATGCCATCATAGAAGGCTATCGGATTAGTCAGACATGATTTCCCCTTGGTGAATCCATGTTGAGTACTTCCGATAGCTTTCTTTTCCTCCACATGCCTTGAGATGACGCCCAGAACGAGCTGTTCCATCATCTTTCCAAGGATGGAGGTGAGGCTGACCGGCCTGTAGTTTCCCAGGTCCTCCTTCTTGCCCTTTTTGAAGGCTGGAGTGACGTTGGCTTTCCTCCAGTCCTCAGGCACCTCGCCTGTTCTCCAGGACCTTTCAAAGATGATGGAGAGCAGCCCAGCAATGACTTCCGCCAGCTCCCTCAGCACTCTCGGTTGCATCCCATTGGGACCCATGGACTTGTGGATATCCAGCTGACCTAATTGATCTCTCACTCGATCCTCCTCAACCAAGGGGAAGTCTTCCTCTTTCCCTGTTACTTTCTCCAAAGCCTGGGACTCCTGAGGGCTGGGCCGAGCAGTAAAGACCAAAGCAAAGAAGGCATTCAGTAACTCCGCCTTCTCTGCATCCTTCATCACCATGGCTCCTGTCTCATTCAACAGGGGGCCCACAACTTCTCTGGTCTTCCTTTTGCTTCCAATATACTTGTAGAAGCCCTTCCTGTTGAGCTTGACATCCCTTGCCAGGTTTAATTCCAAGGAGGCCTTGGCTTTCCTCGTTTCATCCCTGCACACTCTGACGGCATTCTTGTAATCCTCCCAAGGGGTCAGTCCCTTCTTCCACGTGCTGTAAACTTCCTTCTTCCACTTGAGCTTTTTCAGAAGCTCCCTGCTCAACCATGCAGGTCTCCTGCATCCCTTGCCCGATTTCTTGCTCTTAGGGATGCACCGATCCTGAGCTTGGAGGAAGTGGTCTTTGAATACCAACCAGCTTTCTTGAGCCCCTTTGCCTTCCAGAGCCCTAGCCCACAGGATCTCTCCAAGCAGTTTCTTGAAGAGGTCAAAGTTAGCCCTCCTGAAATCCAAGGTTGCAAAGGAAGTAGTGAATGAATTCCTTATTATGCTTTACTTGAGTGCGCGGCTTTTGCTTTACCTATTAAACTGTCTTTATCTCAACCCCCAAGTTTTCTTACTTTTACCCTTCTGATTCTTTCCCCCATCCCACCAGAGGGGTGTGAGTGAGCGATTGTGTGGTGCTTAGTTGCTGGGTGGGGTTAAACCACGCCAGATGCCAGACAATGGGAGCGTTTCACAGAGGTGTTAGAGGGGCTTGGATGCTGGCATTGTCTTGGTTGTCCAGGTGTATCTTTTATCCATTGTGGATAAGTTTAAGATTCCAAGAAGCAAAATTCTTATCTCCAGAGTGAGGCTGTCCTTCTCCTCCTTGTGATGAGCTGGGGTCCTTTAGTTTGCTTGCTTAAGCATGGCTATTCAGTATACAATGTAAACTATATATATCTCTTAAGAAAGTTAATACAATTTCATACGATAAAGACTAACTGGTATAATACTTAGAGAATGAGTTTTTCCTAGCAATGTATAGCACCAGCCTATACCCCATAATGGTCTTACAGGTAGTAGCCGTAAGATCCCTCACAACCATGGGCAAAGGTCTCTGCATGACAAGTCAAAATACAGTTTGCGATTCACAGGTCCATTGGCCAGTTCTTCTGGCTTGTGTAGCCTTCTTCAGGAGTTCCTTAGGGTCTTCTTATTTTCCTCACACACATGTTCTTCTGAAGTTGGCATTTTTTTCTGTTTTTTTCCTGTTTGCAGACAGCATTGCCTGTGCCTTGCAGGACCACACAAAGCCCAAATTTCACCCCAGTAACACTAAATTGTCATCCTGTCTGGGCCCAGATGCGGGAGCATCTCAGTCCAGCTCACAGAATTGGTCTCTTCTCTGCATGTGACAGGGTTTTCCCAGGGATCCCCTTGGTGTGATTCCTAGGAGGGGTTCATAGCCCTCGCGCACGTTCCAACTTGTCCATGTCCCACCCCCACCCCACCTTTTGGTGCCTGTGGTGAGTTGACCTTGCCTAGCTGCCAGGTGCCCGTCAAACTGCTCTACCACTCCCTCTCCTCAGCAAGACAGGGTGAGAAAATGAGATGAAAAATCTCATGGGTTGAGATAAGGACACCAATTACTGTCACGGGCAAAACAGACTCAATTTGTAAAAGATTAATTTAATTTATTGACAATTAATCACAGAGCAGGATAATGAGAAATAAGAACAAATCTTAAAACACCAGCTTCCCTCCCCTCCCTTCTTCCTGGGCTCAGCTTCGCTCCCGACTCTCGTACTCTTCTGCTCCTTCCTCTTCACACTGTTCCCCTGCTCCAGCATGGAGTCCCTCCCACAGGATACAGTCCTTCATTAACTTCTCCAAAGTAGATCCTTCCCCCGGGCTGCAGTTTTTCACAAATTGCTCCAGTGTGGGTCTTTTCCACAAGGTTCAGTCCTTCAGGAACAGAATGCTCCAGCGTGGGTTCCCCACAGGCAGCAATTCCTGACAGGAGCCTGCTTCTGCTTGGGCTCTCCCCAGGCTGCAGCTTCCTTCAGGGCATATGCACCTGCTCCAGTGTGGTCTCCACAAGCTGCAGTGTGGATATCTGCTCCGCTGTGGACCTCCATGGACTGCAGGGGGACAACTTGCTTCACCATGGTCTTCACCATGGGCTGCAGGGGAATCTCTGCTCCAGTGCCTGGAACACCTCCTCCCCCTCCTGCTTCACTGACCTTGGTGTCTGCTGGATTGTTTCACATTTGTCTCACTCCTCTCACAGGTGTTGTGCAGCATTTTTTTACCCTTTCTTAAATACGTTATCACAGAAGCAACACCAGCATCACTGATTGACGCTTTTTTCCTGTGAAGGTGACTGGTGCAGGTTGCCCAGGGAGGTTGTGGAGTCTCTCTCCTTGGAGATATTCCAAAGCTGTCAGGACATGGTCCTGGACAACTGGCTCTAGGTGGCCCTGCTTGAGAAAGGGTTTGGACCAGATGACCTCCAGAGGTCCCTTCCAACCTCAACCATTCTGTGATTTAAACTTTAATTATTCATGCCATTAGCTCTTATTAAAGAATATTTTAGCCATTTTATACCTATGCTTTTACTCATTTATTTATATTTAATTTCCATATCTTTATAACTGTATATATATACACACACATATATAGATACATGTATAAGTATATATAGAAAATAGTGTATCTATGTATAAATAAAATATATATTTGATACATCTTTGTACACTCCTTTACATATATATTTCTATATATGTTTATATTCCATCTATTGTATATAAATGTGTATATTTTTATATTTGAACCCTTCCTGGTGCAAAGGAAGCAGGCAGCCAATCAGAGGGAGATCTCAGAATATGTGGGTATGACAGTGTCAAAAATGGCTGTCAGCCAATCACAAAGCAGTGTGAAAACACATGGGGACTGACATTGTCAAAAGAGGGGGGCTTCCTTTTCTGTCATGCTTCTGGGTAAACTGGTAGGGGTGGCTGGTCCTGCCAGCCAATTACAACAGATGAAATGACCAGAAGAGGGGAGTGACTTCCAAGGCAAATGGTAAATTTTTCTCCCTGCTGGGGGGAGAATATGCCCAAAGCTGGGGGCAGGGTATCTCTCACTTCTTATCTTTGATATCTATTATGTATTTTTAAAATGTATTAAAAATGTGTTGGCTTCGCTTGTTACAGTTCTCTTATAATTATATGTTGGGTGGGTGACTTTATTTCCTGTGTTTTACAGAGAAATATCATATGTTTTAAGTGAGTTGTATATATTTAGAAGTAATAGAAGAACAGAGAAGGGGAAATGTCAATATTGGTCCTGCTTGATTTACTATCTCTAGCCAATGTTTTTGACCCTTGCGCAGAGTTGGTGTGTGCTGCTATGTTTCCATCAGCTTGTTGCAATTAGAATATTTTATCAGTGAGAGAGATCTTTGTGGTTCTTAACAAACGGTGTTATCTGCAGGATTGCTATCTGTTGGATAAAAGCAGATTAATCTGTAAATAATAATAATAATTGTGTAAGCTGACGCAGGCAGGATGCAGGAACAACCACAAAACCATGGATGAAAGGCAAAGAACAAATTTAATCTCAACACCTCGCGGATTGGGGAATCTTCGAAGCAACACCCGGGCAGAGGCATGCAAGCAGGGGATGCAGGCACCACAAAGTGAGAGGGAGTCCTTATTAGCGAGAGTCCTTGTTAGCAAGAGAGTGTTTTCCAGCACCCCACATGTGAGTCACTTGCACTTGTTTACAGTCCTCCTTGCTGATCTTCAGTTACTTTCCCACATTCCACCCCCTCGCTCAGGAGACCACTTCTGCTGGGGTTGATAAAGCTGGAGATGTTCATTTAGGCTCGCGGGATGTAGTACAGAGTAATTTACAGAGGCATGCAATCATAGAATCATAGGGTTGGAAGGGACCTCTGGAGATCATCTAGTCCAACCCCCCTGCCAGAGCAGGGTCACCTACAGCAGGTTACACAGGAACATGTCCAGGCGGGTTTTGAATGTCTCCAGAGTTGGAGACTCCACCACCTCTCTGGGCAGCCTGTTCCAGTGCTCTGCCACCCTCAAAGTAAAGAAGTTCCTCCTCATGTTTAGGCGGAACTTCCTATGTTCAAGTTTGTGCCCATTGCCTCTTGTCCTGTCCCCGGGCACCACTGAAAAGAGCCTGTCCCCATCCTCCTGACACCCACCCTTTAAGTATTTATAAGTGTTGATAAGGTCACCCCTCAGCCGTCTTTTTTCCAGACTGAAGAGACCCAAATCCCTCAGCCTTTCTTCATAAGAGAGGTGTTCCAGTCCCCCAATCATCTTTGTAGCCCTCTGCTGCACCCTTTCCAGCAGTTCCCTGTCCCTCTTGAACCGGGGAGCCCAGAACTGGACACAGTACTCCAGGTGCGGCCTCACCAAGGCAGAGTAGAGGGGGAGGATGACCTCCCTTGACCTGCTGGCCACACTCTTCTTGATGCACCCCAGGATGCCATTGGCCTTCTTGGCCACAAGGGCACATTGCTGGCTCATGGTCATCCTGTTGTCCACCAGGACTCCCAGGTCTCTTTCCACGGAGCTGCTCTCCAGCAGGTCAGCACCCAACCTGTACTGGTGCATGGGGTTGTTCCTTCCCAGGTGCAGCACCCTACACTTGCCCTTGTTGAATTTCATAAGGTTTCTCTCTGCCCAGATCTCCAACCTGTCCAGGTCTCTCTGTATGGCGGCACAGCCTTCCAGCGTGTCAGCCACCCCACCCAGCTTGGTGTCATCAGCAAACTTGCTGAGGGCGCACTCTATCCCCTCATCCAGGTCATTGATGAATATGTTGAAGAGGACTGGACCCAGTACTGACCCCTGGGGAACACCACTCGTCACTGGTCTCCAACTAGACTCTGTGCCCCTAATCACAACCCTCTGAGCTCTATCTTTCAACCAGTTTTCTATCCACCCCACTGTCCATTCATCTAACCCACACTTCCTAAGCTTCCCTATGAGGATGCTGTGGGAGACCGTGTCAAACGCCTTGCTTAAGTCAAGGTAGACCACATCTACCGCCCTCCCCTCATCTATCCATCTAGTCATGCCATCATAGAAGGCTATCAGATTGGTCAGACATGATTTCCCCTTGGTGAATCCATGCTGAGTACTTCTGATAGCTTTCCTTTCCTCCACGTGCCTTGAGATGACACCCAGAACGAGCTGTTCCATCATCTTTCCAGGGATGGAGGTGAGGCTGACCGGCCTGTAGTTCCCCGGCTCCTCCTTCTTGCCATTTTTGAAGACTGGAGTGACATTGGCTTTCCTCCAGTCCCCAGGCACCTCGCCTGTTCTCCAGGACTTTTCAAAGATGATGGAGAGCGGCCCAGCAATGACTTCTGCCAGCTCCCTCAGCACTCTCGGGTGCATCCCATCAGGGCCCATGGACTTGTGAATATCTAGATGATCTAATTGGTCCCTCACTCGCTCCTCCTCAACCCAAGGGAAGTCGTCTTCTTTCCCTGTTACTTTCTCCAAAGCCTGGGACTCCTGAGGGCTGGGCCGAGCAGAAAAGACCGAAGCAAAGAAGGCATTCAGTAACTCTGCCTTCTCCACATCCTCCGTCACCATGACTCCTGCCTCATTCAGCAGTGGGCCTACAACTTCTCTGGTCTTCCTTTTGCTTCCAATATACTTGTAGAAGCTCTTTTTGTTGTGCTTGATGTCCCTAGCCAGGTCTAATTCCAAGGCGGCCTTGGCTTTCCTTGTTTCATCCCTGCACGCTCTGGTGGCATTCTTGTAATCCTCCCAAGGGGTCAGTCCCTTCTTCCACTTATTATAAACTTCCTTCTTCCACTTGAGCTTTTTCAGAAGCTCCCTGCTCAACCATGCAGGTCTCCTGCGTCCCTTGCCCGATTTCTTGCTCTTAGGGATGCACCGATCCTGAGCTTGGAGGAAGTGGTCTTTGAATATCAACCAGCTCTCTTGAGCCCCTTTGCCTTCCAGAGCCCTAGCCCACGGGATCTCTCCAAGCAGTTTCTTGAAGAGGTCGAAGTTAGCCCTCCTGAAATCCAAGGTTGTGATTTTACTTCTTGTTGTTGTTTTGTGGATAGTACCCATGATCCTGAACTCAATCATTTCATGATCACTACAACCTAGGGTGCCCCCAACCTTAATGTCCTCCACCAATCCCTCTGTGTTTGTCAGTACCAGGTCTAGAAGTGCTCCTCTCCTTGTTGGCTCCTGCACCACCTGTGTCAAAAAGTTGTCATCAATGCACTGGAGGAGCCTCCTGGACTGTGCATGCCTGGCTGTGTGGTCTTCCCAGCAGATATCGGGGTGATTGAAGTCCCCCATGAGAACCAGGGCCTGCGCTTGCGAGGCTACCTTCAGTTGTCTGTAGAAAGCCTCATCAGTCTCCCCATCCTGATCAGGTGGCCTGTAATAAACACCCACAACAGTGTCCCTCATATTTGCCTGTCCCTTAATCCTCACCCATAAGCTCTCGACCCGCTCTTCATCCGGCCCTAGTGAGAGCTCAATGCATTCCAAATGCTCTCTCACATAGAGTGCAATTCCACCACCACGCCTTGCTGGTCTGTCTTTCCTGAAAAGGACATAGCCATCCATGACAGCTTCCAGTCATGTGAGCTGTCCCACCACGTCTCAGTAATTGCAATGAGATCATGGCCCTGCAACCACACACAGACCTCCAGCTCTTCCTGCTTATTCCCCATGCTGCGTGCATTGGTGTATAAGCATTTCAGAGAGGGAGTCGTGTGTGTAGTTTTGACCCTTGAGATGTGGTGTGCCTTCTGGCTTTCAGAAATACTGGCACACTGGCCCACGAGCGCTGAGCAACTACACCCTGGCACCTCACCAGCAAGCCCAGTACCATCCCCACCCCCCTTCAGATCTAGTTTAAAGCCCTCTCAATGAGCCCCGATAACTCTTGTCCTAGAACCCTTTTTCCCCTGGAGGTCAAGGTATTCCTGCCTGTTACCAGCAGGCCAGGCGTTTTGTAGATCAGGCCATGATCAAAGAACCCAAAGTCCTGCCGGCAGCACCAAGCTCGAAGCCAGGCATTGATCTGCTGGGTCCTTCTATTTAGCCCCTCATCATTCCCCGCAACTGGGGGAATAGACGAGAACACAACTTGTGCTCCCGATCCCTTGACCAGCCGTCCCAGGGTCTTGAAATCTTTCTTCATTGCCCTTGGACTTCTTCTTGTTACCTCGTCGCTGCCTACCTGAAAGAGCAAAAGTGGATAGTAGTCTGAGGGCCGTACCAGGGAAGGAAGCATCCTCTTCACGTCCTTGACCCAGGCCCCAGGGAGGCAGCAGACCTCCCTATGTACCGGGTCCGGCCTGCATATTGGGCCTTCTGTTCCCTTCAGTAACGAGTCACCTATGACAAGGACCCGTCTTTTCTTCTTTACCACAGAGGTTTTGATGCAGGGGGAGGTCTGACTAGACCTTGCTGACGGCTCCAGGGTAGGAGAAATAGGAGAAATATTGTGCTCGTCATCATCCAGGTTCCTCTGTAGAGCACTGTACCCGTTAAGTAATGGCACCTGGGAAGATGGGGTAGTCATCGGGCAGTCTCGAGTGCAGCGCCTGTTGCGCCGCGCAGGAACTTCCTGCCATTGCCCCCTGTCCTCCAGGTTACCGCCTTCAGTTGAGGTGAGAGAGGATATGGAGCTCTCTGTTGCAGGGGTTTTATCTGCCTGCTGGGTTTCTGTCATGGGATGCAGGATTCTGCTCCAGGAATCTATCTCCCTCTCACATTCCCTGATGCTCCTCAACCTACTTACCTCCTCCCTGAGCTCCATGACTAATTGGAGAAGATCCTCTACCTGAGCACATCTCCTACAGGTATGCCCATCATTGCCATCCGACACTGGCGTAAGAGCAGGGCATACCCTACAGCCCGATGTCTGTGTGGTAGCATGTTCCCACAAGAGCTCCGTCTGAGAGGCGGCATCAGACCTGGTGGTTGTGGAGCTCATGGACGCCACAGTCATCTTGCGAGTAGTTACCATCACTACCTAGCCGGGTTAGCAGTCTTTCAGCTCTGTCCTGCACGAACTGCTGTGCAGACCGCTGTGATTGGACTGGTGTGTCACACCCTGCTTGGCCGCCCCCTTCTCCAGCCCAGGAAGTACACTCTCGTTGTGGTGCACCTGGGTGATACCTCGGGTCACACCCAGGGAACACCCACTTGCAGCTCGTTTGCTCCCAAAGGGTTTCTTTTATGAGGGGGGAGAGTGGTCCCACCCTCTGCTCGTTAACACCTGCCGCCGGGGGTGGTGGCTCCGCCCTCGGCTCCTCAGCTGTCCCCGCCCCCCAGAAGGGCCGGGTACCGGCTCAGGCTGGCCCCTTTTCCTGGCTTTAAAAGCCTCAAAAACGAGCCCCTGGCCGTTTCTTTGCCGCGATTTCCTTCCTCAGCACAGACTTACCTGCACTGGAGCTGATCTCCTCGGCAAATATATAAACATATATAGAAAAAGGAATAAACATATCTCTACAATAATGCTTTGAATCAGGTGTCTCATTCCTCCTGTCAGGGAACTAAACCACTACAAAGCACAATGAGCCAACCTGTGATAGGGGAGGAATACAGCAGTGTCATCTCCTTCCAGTGATACATACATGTTGCTCCAGCTCCTTCAGCTATTATTACTCTGGGTTTGATAACCTGATGTGGGGTAATTGCCCACACAGATTGGAGACCTATGACTTCTGCTTTTTCAGATTGAACTTCAATTCGATGTTGGGTTTGCGACACCGATAACACCGTTCCAATGCTATCTCCTCTAGATAAGGCACAGGTATTTGTCAAAGATACCTGAAATACAAGAACTCGAAAATCTGATATTAACAAAGGATGTAAAGTAAGAGGAGAAGTTGGGTTATAATGTATAGGGGAACCTTGTAATGCCTTGGACCAAAATCGTACAGGTTCTTTCTGATTTTTCATCCCAGTCATCTGCCACAATCCCCATGAGACTGTATCGTCTGGAATTGTTACTTCTAATTCAAAAGGATATCCTTGCTTAGGAGTGTATAATTGTGCATGCTCAATCAAAGCATTTTTGCAGGCATCAAAGGCTTCTTGTTGCTGCTTGGTCCCCTGCCAGACAACTTTCTTCCTAGTTAATTTCTGCAGAAGGCACGTTAATATCACTAAATGTGGGATAAAAGTCCTCCAATACCCAAAAAGTCCCAAAAAAGATCTGTAACTGTTTTACTGTGATTGGTACAAGAAATCACTGGACTGTTTGCTGTACCTGATTTGATATTTCTCTAATCTGTCCATGCCAAGCTATTCCCCAAAATTGTACGGTAGCACTAGGGCCCTGTATTTTCTTTGGATTAATTGCCCGGCCTCGGTCCTGCAAATGCACTTTCAGCAATTCAGCAGCTGCTTCATTTTCTTGTTGTGACTCTGCCATAATCAGTAGACCATCAATATAATAGTAAACAGTAACGGTACCCGACCGTACTGCTACATCAGCTGCTATCATTAGGTGGCAAATGGAGGGACTGTGTGTGTATCCCTGAGGCAATACTTGGAAAGTATATTGCTTTTGTTCCCAGGTCACATCTTGCACTGAGGTGGCAGGCGGGGTGGAAGGGGGGTGCAGAGTTGGTGGTGGAGCTGGGGGCGGTCGGCTTTTTTGCATAAATGCTAACTTTTGCCACCGGGGAAACATTTCTGATGTTGTGATCCCATCTCTTTCTGATTGTGGGATAACAGCTTGTACAAAATCATTCCACATTTGTTTCCTCGTCAGCTGTGCTGTAACTCCTTTCGGTTTTGCTGGCTTTTCTTTATTCACCATCCAAACAGATGGTTCCAAAATCACAGCCCCAATTTCCCTCAAGGTATTTCCTAGGGCACCTACAGTACCCATAGCATTTGTCACTGCTGGTATAATAAACAGGTTTAGTGAGGCAGGTGCTCTTCTTAAAAACTGTATTTTGATACTTCTCCTCACTGCTAAACTGTCCAGATTGGATCCTTTAACGAACACATGACCCATCCCCATCTGCTGCACCAAATTAATACCTTTCTTGGTTGCACACCAGTTTCCAAGGGACGACACTAATTCAACAAGTTCTGTATATGCTGTTAAAACTGCTGCACACAACCACTGATACAACACAGGTGCGATAATGTCTTGCCCATCAGGACCTCTGACATTTTGCAGCTGAGCATATCCTCATTGTATCTGATCATGAATGGGTATCACAGAATCACAGGGGTTGGAAGGGACCTCTGGAGATCATCTAGTCCAACCCCCCTGCCAGAGCAGGGTCACCTAGAGCAGGTTGCACAGGAACACGTCCAGGCGGGTTTTGAATGTCTCCAGAGAAGGAGGCTCCACCACCTCTCTGGGCAGCCTGTTCCAGTGCTCTGCCACCCTCAAAGGAAAGAAGGTCCTCCTCATATTTAGGTGGAACTTCCTATGTTCAAGTTTGTGCCCATTACCCCTTGTCCCGTCACTGGGCACCACTGAAAAGAGCCTGGCCCCATCCTCCTGACACCCACCCTTTAAGTATTTATAAGCATTGATAAGATCCCCCCTCAGTCGTCTTTTTTCCAGACTGAAGAGACCCAAATCCCTCAGGCTTTCTTCATAAGAGAGGTGTTCCAGTCCCCTCATCATCTTGGTAGCCCTTTGCTGTACCCTCTCCAGCAGTTCCCTGTCCTTCTTGAACCGGGGAGCCCAGAACTGGACACAGTACTCCAGGTGCAGCCTCACCAGGGCAGAGTAGAGGGGGAGGATAGAGGACTTAATAAATCTTTTTCACCCGCTGATAAATGGATAGATGCAACTCCACTATCCGAAGCTTGCAGAATCCATGCCAGTATGCCTTCCCCACTCTTTTGCTGATAAATCTTCATGGTTGGAAAGGACCTTTGAGATCATCGAGTCCAACCATACACACACAAAACCAGCCCCTACAATCTCTGTCACTAGAGCATGCCCTGAAGTGCCACATCTAGACGTTTCTTAAATACCTCTAGGGATGGTGACTCAACCACCTCCCTGGGCAGGCTGTTCCAGTGCCTGACCACTCTTTCAGTAAAGTAATTCTTCCTAATATCTAATCTAAACCTCCCCTGCCGCAACTTCAGACCATTTCCTCTGGTCCTGACATTATTTACTTGGGAGAAGAGGCCAACACCCACCTCTCTCCAACCTCCTTTCAGGTAGTTGTAGAGGGCAATGAGGTCTCCCCTCAGCCTCCTCTTCTCCAAGCTAAACATGCCCAGCTCCCTCAGCCTCTCCTCATATGACCTGGTCTCCAGACCCCTCACCAGCCTGGTAGCTCTCCTCTGGACACGCTCCACCACCTCAATGTCCCTCTTGTACAGAGGGGCCCAGAACTGAACACAGTACTCGAGGTGAGGCCTCACCAGTGCCGAGTACAGAGGTGCGATCACTTCCCTACTCCTGCTGGCCATGCTATTCCTGATACAAGCCAGAATGCTGTTGGCCTCCTTGGCCACCTGGGCACACTGCTGGCTCATGTTAAGCTGGCCGTCCACCAGCACCCCCAGGTCCTTTTCTGCATAGCCGTTTCAATTGTCTGGGGGGGGTCATCTATTTCAGGCCAATTTAGCCAGGAAAGTGGTCACGGGGGTCCAGTGCTCAGTTCCCAACTTTTTTATTAGCCATGGCATGGGTGTTCCTGGACCTACCAACTACACCAAATGTGTAAGTCGACGCAGGCAGGATGCAGGAACAGCCACAGAACCACGGATGAAAGGCAAAGAACAAATTTGATCTCGATACCTCGTGGATTGGGGAATCTTCAAAGCAACACCTGGGCTGGGCAGAGGCATGCAGGCAGGGGATGCAGGCACCACAGAGCGAGAGGGAGTCCTTATTAGCGAGAGAGTCCTTGTTAGCAAGAGAGTGAGAGAACAAGAGCTCAGACTTGCTGTTCTTGCCTGTATTTCAAGGATTCAAGAAGGCATAGTTTTTCACTGGACTTTGATGATCTTCAACAGCAGGGCAGGATTCTCAGGCACGTTCGATAAGGTGCCCCTGAGTCCATCACAGGCCTACTTTATCTAAGTGCAGATATTCTACTTGTTGAGCACGTAAGACTAAACAAACAACAATTACTGTGATATATGTGTTTTCCAGCACCCCACGTGCAAGTCACTTGAGCGTGTTTACAGTCCTTCTCAACGATCTTCCATTACTTTCCCACAATAATAATAAATCGTAGTTGGATATACAGAAATCTAATGCTCATCACAAAAATAAAGACTTCTCAAATTAGTTCATCTAGCATAATGTGACATTGATGTGTACTGCATTTCTGTTTTTCATTCATAACATACTAATCCTTGAGTGGTATCATCTGCCACATTTGTAAAATATTAAAAAAACAGAAAGCTTTTTGATATGCAAAGTGTTGGTTTTTTTAATTTTTGGTTGTTTTGCCCTTGGAGTTCTATCCCAAGCATATTAATGTATTCTTTAAGATAATACAATTATTTATAACTAACCTAGTCTTTGTATTCATTATTCCTTTTCTCTGTGGTTTAGCCAACTTTTTTTGATATTTAGCTGGATTGGGTCAGATTAATTTATAATTTAATTTATATGGAAAGCCTGCTTTATAATTGTCATGGTTTCGACTGAAAGAAAATAATGAAAATCTTGTAAAATCTTAATCAAGTGAACTGTATTCTGGAAGCACTTTTAATGCTTGTTGTTCAAGTGAATCCTTTTCTTGTTAACTTTTAGTTTCAATTATTTCCTATTCTTTTTAAATGTGTGAAGAAGCAGCAAAGAAAAGCACATGCCATCTTGTTCATCATCTTGGTTTGATTCTATAGTAAAGATGTAATTATAAATTGTGTTGAATTGGCATTGCTCTCATTCTCCTTGAGAAACAAGAAGAAAGGGCAACTCTGATCTGAAGAACTAATCTTTTAAAATGGAAGTACTGGTTGCTGACTCGAAGACTTTTCTCCTGATTTTCCTTTGTACTGTTCTTGACCTGTGAGGGGGGTCGTTGGTCCACAAAGACCTCTTACCCCCTTCCCTCCTGCTTGTAGTTATTTTCAAAAGTTGACTGACTTTTGTTAGCAGGGTACACACTGTGGTGGGTTGACCTTGGCTAGACGCCAGGTGCCCACCAAGCCACTCTATCACTCCCCATGCTCAGCTGGACAGGGGGAGAAAAATACAATGAGACTCATGGGTTGAGATAAGGACAGGGAGATGACTCAGGAATTACCGTCACGGGCAAAAAAGACTCGACTTAGGGAAAATTAATTTAATTTATTACCAATCAAATCAGAGTACGATAATGAGAAATAAAAACAAATATTAAAACACCTTCCCCCCACCCCTCCCTTCTTCCTGGGCTCAACCTCTTCACTGACCTTGGTGTCTGCAGAATTGTTTCTCTCACATATTCTCACTTCTCTCTCTGGCTGCTGTTGTGCAGCAGTTTTTTTCCCCCCTCTTAAATATGTTATCACAGTGGTGCTACCACTGTCGCTGATTGGCTCAGTCTTGGCCAGCAGCGGCTCTGACTTGGAGCTGTCTGGAACTGGCTCTGTCTGACATGGGGGAAGCTTCTGGCATCCTCTCACAGAAGCCACCCCTGTGCCCCCCCTGCTACCAAAACCTTGCTACACAAACCCAGTACACATACCCATGTTTTGAACTAAAGTGAATTAATTTTATAAGCTTTATTTTGAGAAGAGCCTTTGTTTTGCTTTCCTGCTCTTAAGACTTTTTTAGCTTTGCATGGGGGCATCCCTTCGTCCTTCCTTGTCCTTAGAGCACGCATTGCATTAGCAAGTTATATTTGGGGGGGGAGAGGGAAGGTTTGCTGGTTTTTAATCCCATATGTGTCTAGGTAATGAGAGTAATTTCTAATCTTGCTGTAAAACTCTATTCTTGTGTTGTTTCTGCTTTTTAACAAAAAAGGTTGAATCCTTCTAGATTACTGGAAATATTTCTGAACTGGAGGATAAAAGCTAGGAACTAAAAGAGCAGGAACAGTTAAATATTTGTTTCTTGGCTAAAAGTCCATGGTAGCCAAAAGTTTTAATGCAATTTTTTTTCTGTGCTACGTTTCCAGTAATCTTGATGGTGCAGGAACTATAATTTCTACATAAGGAACTGTCATGAGTATCTTTAACTCTGTGTGCTGAAACCTCACTGTATTTATTGTCTCGTTGTCTAGATATGGTGCTAAAGTAGGAAATAACACTTTTTTCTGATATTTTGAAAGTTTGAATTGTCTCCATAAATATTTTTCAGAAAGCCAATTAAATATAACAAGCAACATTATTGAGGTTTTATGTAGTTTTTTCTTCAGTGAAAAATGTCGGTGTTACATTTAATATAGTATTTTCATTTTTTGTTTCATTTTTACTGCATTATCTGTATTTTTTAATACAAAATGTTTTAAAATGTGATGGGTGAAGTGTATCTACTTATCTGTAAAATCAATGCTGTACAAAACTTGTAATGAAGAATTCTAAGTAGGCCACAATTATGAGGAGAACTGGAAAAGGACATTCAAGACTAAAGAAACTTTAGTAATAATGTCTCCATAATAGAAGTTTTTTGTCAATGACTTGCAAATAAAATCCTGTTTAGCAAAACTATGAGAATTTTGTTTACTCCTAGTTAATTAGAATGGGAGTGAAGCAGCAGGTTGATTTGAGACTAAGCAGGGTAGTAGAGATGGGAGTGTTACT
Organism: Larus michahellis; assembly: GCF_964199755.1. Taxonomy (NCBI): domain Eukaryota; kingdom Metazoa; phylum Chordata; class Aves; order Charadriiformes; family Laridae; genus Larus; species Larus michahellis. The sequence goes on along the minus strand of NC_133929.1, from coordinate 19,927,640 downwards.
TAAGCTGCTCCTGAACAAAGTAGGCTTAAATTTTGCATTAGGCTATATTATTTTTTTTTGCAAATGAAATTTGCACAAAGCTTCCCCTCTTATTTTAAGACAATTGAATGATTTTTAACCTTGATGGGGTTTTGTTTATTTGTTTGTTTTAATCCTATTTTATATAGGGGTGTCTAATTCCAAATGATTGAATAAAGTACTGAAAAGGAGGTGGCACTTTCCTTCCCTTGCTTGTTGCATCTTTGCTTCTCTGTCTGTGACCTCTCAGGCCTCAGGATGGGAACGAGTAGCAGCTTTAAAAGTTTGTAAACTGGTAATAGCATGCTGTAAAAGCAGTCTCTTCTGTGAAATTATACTAAACCATTAATGTGTCTTACAATTTCCTATAATAAACTTTTTTTCTGCTGGACATTTACATACTAACTTTTCTTTCTTCTTTGAGTCTTGTTGCCTTTAAATACTACAAAGCTATGTAGATATTTTTATTTCTGAAATCTATTTGCTAGGGAGTCACTAGCTACTGTTTAGAGCAAAGGTGAGGCTGACAGTGAAGGAAAGGTGAATTAGAAACAGATGTGAACTTTGCATTTTGTGAAATAGCTACACAGAGATAGCGTAGATGACATTCAAAGCAGAATTCAAAGTGTTCTGGGATCCACTTGCATATAATTGCTGTGATACCAACCTTATCTTTCCATGTTAAAAATGGTAATGGTTAGTGGTGGAAAGTTGTATCCGTAAAAGCACCGAACTGAAGATTTTGGAATAGGTGTGAGGGGAGGAAAGTCAAGACAAAGTAGTCTGTTTCCAAAAAATAATAAAAATTAAAAAAAAATCCATAGAAATCTGAATATTAGTTTCTCTTAAGATACTTCTAAGAATCTTATGGTATATTTATTGAAGAACAGTATACCGATTACTTTGCGTTATGAACTGACTGCAACCTCCATTCCCCATCCCCCTGTGCCGCTCGGGGGGGGGGGGGGGGGGGAGGTAGTCAGGAATGAAGTTGAGCCCAGGAAGAAGGGAGGGGTGGGGGAAAGGAGTTTTTAGATTTGTTCTTATTTCTCATTATCCTACTCTGATTTTAATTTGCAATAAATTAAATTAATTTCCCCAAGTCATGTCTGTTTTGCCCGTGATGGTAATTGCTGAGTGATCTCCCTGTCCTTATCTTGACCCACAAGCTTTTTCATCATATTTTTCTCCCCTGTCCTCATTGAGGAAGGGGAGCTTGGTGGGCACCTGGTGGCCAGGCAAGGTCAACCCACCACAGGGAAACATTGCAGTACCCAGTAGGTCAGGTCTAGTCCATGGTTATGCCCGAGGTAGTAACTGTTAGATGCTTTTTTTTTTTTTAAGGTATGTTTACTGATATTATTGTGAATGGGAAAAATATGCAGCTGACTACAGGAATACAGGAGAAGTTACTGTGAATGTGCTAATGGATGTAGATGGCCTCAAAGGGAGGGATCAAATAAACTAAAAGGATTAAAAAATAGAGTGGAAAGATACTTCAGGTTTTTGTACAGTACTACTCAAGAATATGTTTTTAACATATTTAAGAATATTGAGGGTAAATTTATAGTCTTTGTTATTAAAAAGGGGGCCAAAATAATTTTAAAGAGCAGATGTCAGCGATAGCTTTGTTATAAGACACTCTGTAGAGTATAAGAAAAAACTGAATAGAGAAGTACTGGTTATGGTTTCTGGGTGATAAAAAAAATCTGATTTCTGAGATCCTCTCTCATCTCCTTTATTGGCTAAAGGCTCTATTTTTGATCAATCTCTGTTTCATTTTTAGGAGAATAGCACGTTGCTTAAAATGGACATAAATGGAGAGTCCAGAACTACCATATCTACCCTCCCTGTACCTCTTGCAGAGGTCAGTTCTGCAGGCAAAGCAGAAGCAGAGAAACCACGATGTTCCAGTACTCCCTGCTCACCAATGCGACAGACAGTTTCAGGCTATCAGATCCTTCGTATGGATTCTAACTACCTGGTTGGCTTCACGACTGGAGAGGAGCTGCTAAAATTAGCCCAAAAGCATACAGGAAATGAAGATAATAAAGGGGAATCCAGGCCTAACTTGCACTCTAAACAGCTTGATTCAGGACTTGCATGTTCCTCTCATTTGTACAAAACTAGAAGTAGGTACTATCAGCCATATGAGATCCCAGCAGTAAATGGGAGGAGGAGAAGACGGATGCCCAGCTCAGGGGATAAACGCACTAAGGCTTTACCATATGAACCCTACAAGGCACTTCATGGTCCCCTGCCTCTTTGCCTTTTAAAAGGTAAAAGGGCTCACTCTAAATCCCTGGACTACCTCAATTTAGACAAAATGAGCATCAAGGAACCTGCTGACACAGACATACTACAATACCAGCTCCAACACCTTACCCTTAGAGGGGACCATATGTTTGCAAGAAATAACACATGAACTATGAACCATAATCTAGAATTTAGAACCATTTTCTGGTTATTTCTCTGTTGCTGCAAAAATCCACTGTCATACATTGTACGTGACTGTCCATGTTGTAGGTGGTATCAGCTAAATGTTATCAGAAAGTAATTTATTTGAATAGAATTTTGACAGTGAATTGCGTTACAAATACTTGGAGGGAAAAAAATCTTTCCAGAGCAAGCAGCTTCTAATGCAAATTTGACTGCAGCTGGTGGATATTTCTTTGGACACTTTCTAACAAAGAAAAGGCTTTTGGGTTTGGGGTTTTTTGTACGGTTATCTAGCATTTATGGTAATTTAATACTGAAAAATTGATGATCTGCTTGATTGTTGCTAATTTTGTCTTGATGTTAGAAATTGCTCTTGGATAAGTACTCAAGTTATCTTTTTGTTTCATAAGATTTGTACTTTATTCTACAATAAAATGTATGTATGATTTTTTACATCATGGGAAGGAATGCGAGCTTGGCTAAATTGGATCACTTGTTATTTTAAACCATCCCATTCAAACATTTTGAAACTGGGTTTGCACTGGTGGTGAGGAGGAAATTCACTCATAAAATAAACCTTTGTTCATTTTCTACTTTAAACCTATTAAATTATTTTTTATTTTCTGCATGGAAGTAATTGTTTTGCCTCCTCTGTTTTATAAAACTAGTTTGGAATAAGTATTCGGAATATTAAAAAATATTTTTGAGAGTGAAGTGTTTGGTTTTTTCATTAATATGACTTATTTTTTACATTGTCTTGACATGTAAACAAGGATTCACTTCAGATTCCAGTAAATACACTAGAATGTCTGCATCAGTATGCCAATAAAGTTTTTCATTTTAAGTCATGATTTCTATATAGTATAGTAATGGAAAAGGCCAAATAACTCTAGCATTGCTTTGGAAGTTTAGTTTATATGAAGCACTGAACACTTTTATTATGATCCGGGAGGCAGATTTTTGGATGGAGTGCAAGTGAAGTGTTTCTATATCAGCCCTGAAGAGCTGATTCTGTATTATTCAACAGAGTAGACTGAATACACTGGCTTAATTTGTTGCTTAAGAATTTTTTATCCAAATATGACATCAATTGCAGTTTTGACAGCTGTATTCTTAGATATATTTAAAACACGTTAGTAACTTATGTTTAAAAATTAAAAAAAGCTTTTAGATATTTTTAGGTGCAATCTATTACTGAAGCAGCGTGCAAGTTCATTTTGGTTTACTTATTTAGAAGTTAAAATTAAGATCACATTGTTTTGAAGCATAACTTATTTGATCAGTTGTTTCTGGTACAATTCAGGGTTTTTTTGTTTCTCCTTCAGAATGAACAGCAAGCATTAGTCAGTGCATGTGTTGTGGAAAACGAAGAGTTCTTTTCATTCTGCCACTTACTCCACATCTGTAACCGAAGGCAGTAAAGAGGAGCCCAGTAGACTCTGTTTTACTAGTTTGGTTAATGTTTTCTGGCTTATTAGAATATTTACAACTGATGTATATTTTAAAGTGTTAACTGCACCTCTGTAAAGTTAATGTATTGAACTTTTCCTATGTAGTCTTTAGTTTGAAAAACAGAATGTGGTCAGATGCCAAAGAGATGGAGGTTTTGTCTAAGGAGTAAACACCACTATTTATTGAAATGCCCTATGAAAATGTATTTCTGGCTGAAAAATAAATGATATAATACCTATTTTTTGTGGAGTCTTTTGCTGTGTAGAAGAATGAGGATATTTAAAAATACAAGTTTAGACCAAGAATCATTAAAATTTGAAAGCATGCAACTTGTACTTCTGTGAAATATTTAGACAGTTAGGATTCTTCTGTTGTTTCAGGAAATCAGACATACAATTGTTAGTACATTTTGTGCACGTTGTTACTTTGGTCCTCTACAGTAACTGTATAGCTACATCTATAGAGAGGCTGGTGGCTGTCTCGCCAATTTCAAACGTGAAAAATTTGTTAGTACCTTTCCTGTCTGGTGGCTTGCCTGTGAAAGTGTTTGCACCTGATAACATTGCTTAACTGTTTTAGAATTGCAGTTACACTTGCATACTACATAATCATTCAATAGCCATATTTCAAGTTGGATTTTTAATGTTCTTAATTACAAATCTTCAATTCATGTAGTGATTTCCTAGTTTTACTTATAAAAGAAGCAAAATCTCAGACATAAGCAAGCTTTTCATCTTGTCTGTCATACATTAAACAAATCTATTAAAACTAAAGGCAAGATGGTTCATTAGACTACTAAAATGAAATTGAATGTGAACAATACTGAATTCTCAAAGTGAGATCTTTATTAAATATCAGGCTCTGGACCTTATTGCAGCCTTTCAATACGTAAAGGGGAAAGATGGAGAGAGACTTTTGACCAGGGCCTGTAGTGACAGGACAACGGGTAATGGTTTTAAACTAAAAGAGGGTAGAATTAGATTAGATATGAGGAAGAAATTCTTTACACTGAGGGTGGTGAGACACTGGAACAGGTTGCCCAAAGAAGTTGAGGATGCCCCATCCCTGGAAGTATTCAAGGTCAGGTTCGATGGGGCTTTGAGCAACCTGATCTAGTGGAAGATGTCCCTGCCCCCTGTGGGGAGGGGGGGGCAGAACTAGATGATCTTTAAAGGTCCCTTCCAATCCAAAACATTCTGTAATTCTATGAATACAGAGTTCGCATTATTCTATTAAAAGAAAGAAACACACTGAGAAAATGTTTCCCTGTGGCCTATAGATATCTTCCAGATGATTGTAAGAGTGAAGGTGGCAGAAGCAATAAAAGGAAATACCACTAATCATAGAATCATTTAGGTTGGAAAAGACCCTTAAGATCATCGAGTCCAACCATCAACCTAACACTGCCAAGTCCACCACTAAACCATGTCCCTAAGCGACATGTCTACATGGCTTTTAAATACCTGCAGGGATGGTGATTCCACCACTTCTCTGGGCAGCCTGTTCCAATGTTGGATAACCCTTTCAATGAAGAAATTTTTCCTAATATTCAATCTAAACCTCCCCTGGCGCAACTTGAGGCCATTTCCTCTTCTCCTATTGCTTGCTACTTGGGAGAAGAGACCGACCCCCACCTCTCTCCAACCTCCTTTCAGGTAGTTGTAGAGAGCGATAAGGTCTCCCCCCAGCCTCCTTTTTGCCAGGCTAAACAACCCCAGTTGCTCCTCGTAAGACTTGTCCTCTAGATCCATCACCAGCTTCATTGCTCTTCTCTGAACATACTCCAGGATCTCAATGTTTTTCTTGTAGTGAGAGGCCCAAAACTGGACACAGTACTCGAGGTGGGGCCTCACCAGTGCCTAGTACAGGGGGAAAAAAATCACTTCCCTAGTCCTGCTCTACACACTATTTCTGATACAGGCCAGAATGCTGTTGGTCTTCTTGGCCGCCTGGACACGCTGCTGGCTCATATTCAGCTGGCAGTTGACCAACACCCTCAGGTCCTTTTCCACCAGGCAGCTCTCCAGCCACTCTTCCCCAAGCCTGTAACGCTGCATGGAGTTGTTGTGACCCAAGTGCAGGACCCGGCACTTGGCCTTGTTGAACCTCATACCATTGGCCTCGGCCCATCCATCCAGCCTGTCCAGATCCCTCTGTAGAGCCTTCCTATCCTCAAGCAGATCAACACTTCCACCCAACTTGGTGTTGTCTGCAAACTTACTGAGGGCCCACTTGATCTCATCCAGATCATTCATAAAGATATTAAAGAGAACCAGCCCCAATATCGAGCCCTGGGGGACACCACTTGTGACAGGCCACCAACTGGATTTAACTCCATTCACCACAACTCTTTGGGCCCAGACATCCAGCCAGTTTTTTACCCAGCAAAGAATACGCCCATTAAAGCCACAAGCAGCCAGTTTCTCCAGGAGGATGCTGTGGGAAATCATGTCAAAGGCTTTACTAAAGTCCAGGTAAACAACATCCACAGCCTTTCCCTCATCCACCAAGCAGGTCACCTTGTCATAGAAGGAGATCAGGTTAGTCAAACAGGACCTACCTTTCATGAACCCATGCTGACTGGACCTGATCACCTGGTTGTCCTGTATGTGCCGTGTGATAGCACTCAAGATGAGCTGCTCCATAACCTTCCCCGGCACCAAGGTCAGACTGACAGGCCTGTAGTTCCCCGGATCCTCCTTCCGGCCCTTCTTGTGAATGGGTATCACATTTGCTAACCTCCAGTCAGTTGGGACCTCCCCGGTTAGCCAGGACTGCTGATAAATGACAAAGTGGCTTGCTGAGCACTTCCACCAGCTTCCTCCATACCCTTGGATGGATCCCATCTGGCCCCATAGACTTGTGTGTGTCTAAGTGCTGTAGCAGGTCCCTCACCATTACCCCTTGGATTATGGGGGCTTTATTCTGCTCCCTGTCTCTGTCATCCAGCTCAGGGGGCTGGGTACCCTGAGAACAATTGGTCTTACTATTAAAGACTGAGGCAAAGAAGGCATTAAGTACCTCAGCCTTCTCCTCATCCTTTGTCACTAGATTTCCCTCCTCATCCAATAAAGGATGGAGATTCTCCTTAGCCCTCCTTTTCTTGCTAATGCATAGAAACATTTGTTATTGTCTTTTTCCCGCAGTAGCCAGATGAAGTTGGGGTAGCTTTGACCCTTCTAATTTTCTCCCTGCATAACCTCATGACACCCTTGTAGTCCTCCTGAGTGGCCTGCCCCTTCTTCCAAAGGTCATAAACTCTCTTTTTTTTCCTGAGCTCTAGCCAAAGCTCTCTGTTCAGCCAGGCCAGTCTTCTTTCCTGCCAGTTCATCTTTTGGCACGTAGGGACGGCCTGCTCCTGCACTTTTAAGATTTCCTTCTTGAAAAATGTCCAGTCTTCCTGGACTCCTTTGCCCTTTAGGTCTGCCTCCTAAGGAACTCTGTCTACCAGGCTCCTAAACAGGCCAAAGTCTGCCCTCTGAAAGTCCAAGGTAGTAGTTCTTCTAACCCCCCTCCTTAGTTCTCTTACAATCAAAAACTCATTTCATGATTGCTATACCCAAGACAGCCTCCAACCGTCACAACCCCCACAAATCCTTCTCTTTTTACAAACAACAGGTACAGCAGGGCTCCTTCCCTAGTTGGCTCCCTCACCATCTGTGTCAGGAAGTTATCCCCAACACACTCCAGGAACCTCCTAGACTGTTCTCTCAGCTTTATTGTATTCCTAGCAGATATCTGGCAGGTTGAAGTCCCCCATGAGGAGAAGGGGGGATCACTAGATCTTGAGACTTCTCCCACCTGCTTGTAGAATATTTCATTTGCCTCTGCATCCTGGTTGGGTGATCTATAACAGACTCCCACCACGATATCAGCCTTGTTGGCCCTCCCCCTGATTCTTACCCATAAACACTCAACCCTATTGACACTATCATTAAGTTCTAGACATTCATAACACTCCCTAACATACAGAGCCACCCCACCTCCTCTCCTTCCTTGCCTGTCCCTTCTGAAGAGTTTGTAGACATCAAATGCAGCACTCCAGTCGTGTGAGTCATCCCACCACGTTTCCATGATGGTGACTATATCATAGTTTTCCTGCTGCACAATGGCTTCCAGCTCCTCCTGTTTGTTGCCCATGCTGCATGCATTAGTGTAGAAGCACTTCAGTTGGGCTATTGGTCCAGTCCCCTTTTTGCTGGGAGAAGCCTTAACTCCTACCTGACCATTCCCAGGCACAGCCATAGTTTCTAACCCATCAATGACCCTCGTGTCTCTGCTGCTGCATGAATCTCCATCCCCTGCCTTCACTGAGTCAGCATACCAAGGGATCTCACTAGCATCCCGTCCCACAGACATTGTCACACCACCCCCAGGCTTACCTCTAAAGAGACTGGTTTCATCCCCTTCTCCCTTCAAATCTAGTTTAAAGCCCTTTTGATGAGCCCTGCCAACTCCCATGCCAAGATCCTTTTCCCCCTTTGAAACAGGCATACCCCATCCATCTCCAGCAGGCCTGGTGTCATGTAAACCATCCCATGATCAAAAAAAACCACACTGTATCGTGTGGCCTTTCTGCCTGTTGGGTCTGGTTCAGGGGAGGTAGGCTGCAACTCCAGCAGTCTATCTCCCTCTCGCACTCCCTGATGTTTCTCAATCATCTACTCACCTCCTCATGGAGCTCCATTGCTAGGTGGAGGAGTTCCTCTACCTGGGCACACCTCCCACAGGCGTGCTCACTGCTGCCATCTGATACTGGCATAAGGGTAGGGCACACCCTGCAGCCTGACACCTGGGTGGCAGCGTGCTCCCACGAGAGCTCCGTCTGGGAAGCTGCCTCAGTCCTGCTGGTTGCAGGGCTTGGGGAGGGCAAGGCCTTCCGCTGGGTGGATACCATGGCTCCCTGGTCAAGCTGGTACAGCTTCAGCGCCCTTCCGCACGTCCTTCCACACAAACTGCCGCGCCACGTTCTGTTTGCCCGCTCTGTTCGCAGCGCTTCCAGTCACTGCGCTCACTGGAGCCGCCTTTTGTGGGAGTGGGGGGTGCTGTTACTGCTGGCCCCGCCCCCATGTCTTCAGCAACCCTCGTGCGAGCTGCCGGCTCTCGTAGGCTGCCTGCGCTCTCCGGACCTTTCCCCGGCTCCGGAAAAAGCCCCTTTTTTGCCGTGAACCCCTGCTCCCTTGCAGACGTACCTGCACCGGAGCCGTCCCTCGGCGAGTGACGGATTTCAATGTTTTCATTTAACTCGATTTTCAATGTTTTTCAATGTTTAAAGTCGATTTCAATGTTTTCATTTAAATTTTCTAAAACACAGTGGGATACCATAAATTGTCTTTTAACAACAGTTACAGTTGTTGATATTCTGTGTTGATAACAGCTTTCATTTATTGTGTTTGAGAGTTAAATTTATTGAGAGTAACATAGATAAAATAGCTATGTATAATTCCAATGGAAAACATATTATTTTCAATTAGACTTTTATTGTCCTGTTTCTTTAAAAAAAAAAAGTGGAAAAAATGTTGTTGGGGTGATGTACTGGTTTTGATTGGGACAATGTTAATTTTCTTCGTAGTAGCTCATATGGTGCTATGTTTTGGATTCGTGACCAAAATAATGTTGATAGCACACCGATAATTTAGCTCTTGCTGAACAGCGCTTACTCAGCATCAAGACCTTCTCTATTTCTCACTCCACCCATCCCCAGCAAGTAGGCTGGGGGTGCACAAGAGATTGGGAGGGGACACAGCTGGGACAGCTGACCAAAGGGATATTCCATACCATAATACCATCATACTCAGCAATAAATGCTGGGGGAAAGAAGGAGGAAGGGGGGGAAGTTTGGAGATATGGCATTTGTCTTCCCAAGTAACTGTTACACATGATGACATCCTGCTTTCCTGGAAAAGTAAGATGGGAAGTAGTGAATGAATTCCTTATTTTGCTTTGCTTGTGCATACAGCTTTTGCTTTCCCTATTAAACTTTCTTTATCTTAACCCATGCATTTTCTCACTTTTACCCTTCTGATTCTCTTCCCCACTCCCATGGGGGGAAGTGAGCGAGCAGCTGTGTCGGGCTTAGCTGCCTAACAGGATTAACCATGTTCAGTAGAAAAGCTAAGGGATAAAAGGGGTCAGTGTCATGGGTTTGGGCCAGGTTGGCCAATGACAAGATGACAGATGCTATCCACCACCTCTCACTCCAAGGAGAGAAAGAAGAGATATAAAGAAATTTACAAGTTCAGAAAAAAACTAAGCTACTTTAATGAAATATTAATAATAAAATAAAAAGGAAATAATGAAATAAAAACAATATATAAATATATACACAAAACCATATCAAGCTCCCAGGGAGATGTCACCATCAGGCACTGGGAAAGTTGCAGACTGGACTCAGTGACAAACAGGAGCTGGAACACACTGACCAGGAGCAAAAGGCAGACGAGCTGACAGGATCCTCCTCAGACATCACTCATTAAAAAAAAGAAAACCATCAAAGAAGCAATCTACTAAAGAAGAGTCCTTTCATCCCTCAGCTTTTATACTGAGCATGGGGCAGATGGGATGGAATATCCTATTGGTCAGTTTGAGTCACCTGACCTGTCCACTCCTCCCCACAGGTACAACCCCTCCACAGGGCAAACAACCAAGTCAGCTGACCCTGGTTGCCACAGCAACAAGTGTAAGCAAGAGCCTCTCTCACTGAACAGAAAGTTGGCTCTGCTCCACCCCAAACCAGGACATTCCACCCCTTGTTCCATACCATTTGCACCATGCTCAGATCACTAATACTTCTTATCTATCAAATATATACGTATACAGATATACATATATATATATACACACAGATCTGTCATTTATGATTTATCTTTATACACAAAAATTCATTAAGTCCATTTAGTTCATAATTGCAGAGTCTCATCTATCATAGCAGACTCAGGATTGAGAATTCGCACCGAGGGTCAAATTTCCTTGAGGCACACATTGAACTCCTCCATTCTCCAGCATCCCCCACCAAGTACATCCAGGTCCTTGAGCAAAAACAGTCCCACAAATGGGTTTGCCTTTGCCTGAGGCAGGAAAAACCCAAACAGGTTTCCCCAGCATATTCCTTTCATGCACCACAGGGACTTTATCCCCTTCTACAGTATGTAAAAGGTCTGACTGAGCAGGACCAGCTCGATTGATGGATCCCCTGGTGTTAACTAGCCAGGTAGCTTATGCTGAATGCTGGTCCCAATTTTTAAAGGTTCCACCACCCATTGCCTTCAGGGTAGTTATTAACAATCCATTGTATTGCTCAATTTTCCCAGAAGATGATGCATGATAGGGGATATGATATATCACTCAGTGCCATGTTCTTTTGCCCAAGCACTTATAAGACTGTTTTTGAAATGAGTCCCATTGTCTGATTCAATTCTTTCTGGAGTACCATGTCACCACGAGACTTGCCTTTCAAGGCCCAGGATGGTATTCCTGGCAGTGGCATGGGGCACAGCATAGGTTTCCAACCATCTGGTGCTTCCTTCCACCATTGTAAGCGCATTGCACTTACCCTGGTGGGTTTGAGGGAGTGTGATGTAGTCAATTTGCCAAGCCTCCCCAAATTTATATTTCAACCATCGTCCCCCATACCACAAAGGTTTTAATCTTTTAGCTTGCTTGATTTTGGCACGTTTCACAGTCATGGATAGCCTGCGCAATAGCGTCCATGGTTAAATCCACCCCTCAGTCATGGGCCCATTTATATGTTGCATCCCTTCCCCTCAGCTTGATGCTGTTGGAGGGGAGAGGAGGATGTTGACTGAACACTAGTTTTCCTTGTTTGGGCTTGTTTTCTACTGCGGCCACCTGTCTAGTAGGACTGGCATAGGACGTGAGATTTAAAGAGGAGAAGCTGCTCTCTCTTTCCAACTCTGGAGAAGAGCATGGAAGAACATGGAAAGTGTCTTGGTTAATAAGCAGTTGCATCAGAAAGTTCAATGGCTTCTTTTCAAATTCAATAGTTGGCTATGGTACATCTCAGGGGGAAGCTTAAATGTGATTATAAAACATTGCATGCCAACTGCTGGGTTTGCAGTGGGGTTGTGGTAAGAGAATGTGGAGTTTATGCTATTGCAGATGCTGTTTGGCAAGTGCACCGTCCATTTGCTTCTGGTAGTTACCAAGGGATAATGTTAATGTGTCCCTTTTCTTTCAGTCAGACACATTCTCTGTTGTTACTGAATAACCTAAAGTTATCAGTTGTGTAATCGCTTAGTTTAATTGACTTGATCTGAGAATTATCCAAAATGTTTTCCTTTGTGACCCAAGTGTCGACCAGGGGCTAGGCTGTGTATTTCTGAGTCTCCAGTAGCATATGCGGGAAATGACATTGCAAATGATTTACATGAAGTAATGGTCTGCTAATAAAAAACAAATTCTCTCTTACCTGTGTTTCAGAAAGAAGTTACCTGCTGTTCTAATTCCTTGAGTTAAAGGTGATCTCTTATGTTATCCTGTATTTTGAAGAATGCATTAGATAATAGCTTGAAAATCTTCCCATAATCCATAATCATAGAGATGCGACATTATCTGAAATTGAACAGTGAGATTTCAGATCAAACATTTGTGCCCAAATGTCTTTTTATTTTTATTTTATTTTTAATCATTCATCTTTCCAGAAAATCATCATACACCTTCAGATTAATGAGCTTCTAAAATTGTATCCTTGCCTGTTTAAACTTCGATGTGACAGTGGAATCTTTTGCAGTTGATTCTTTCCAAGGCATTCAAAACATGATGTTACATTTATTTAATTTAACACCAAAGAGGCTTTTCAGCTCAGTAATACTTGCAGTATTAATTTTCTTCCTTTTCCAAGCATACCAGAATTTGACAAAAGTTTTGCTCAATAATTCTTGATAATACTGCATTTAGAGTGGTATTTGCTCTAATGGTTACATCTCCTTGCAAGCAGATGGTATTGATTGCCTTCCCTGTTCTTTGTGTGTTGGGAGGCAGAAGACCTGCTGATGCAATCAACATACCTTCAGTGATTGTATTTCTGAAGGCAAGGAACGTGATTTCTCCTGATTTTTAGAAAATGAGATCTCGCATAGACAATCAGTCAAGAAGCAGATGCTGTGGCATGATGTTCCGGTGTCCATTGGAGACACAACAATCTGCACCAGAAACTGCACAGTAGAGCAGTTCATTTTCATTTTCTTCAGAAGGAAAAAAAAAAAGACTCAAAGAATGTTAGTATGGTTTTAATAGGATCAACCCTAATACTTTGCTATCATTCAGGTAACAGATTTTATGGATAGTGTAGAACACTGAAGTGAAGGTCTTAGTATACCAACCAGAGTATGCTAGATGTATACAAATAATTTATAACTTCATAAAAATATAGAAAATGAAAAGTGATAGATAAAGAATACATTCTATAGATATGTTGTGACCTTGAGCAAAGTCCCTTAAGCTCTGTTTGTCTGTTCCATGTATATAATAATATTTATCTTTATTGTTTGGTGTGGTATCCTTATACTGAATAATAAAATGGTTTGAATTTACCCAACTATCACCCGACACTAAGGGGACAGACAGGTTCTTTTAGTGATCCTTGGCAGAATGGTGACGGTACTAAATCATAGTTACAATTAAAGCTTTACTTTTTTTAACAGGATTTTACAATTAGCATAGCATAGAATTTATGATCAGAGTAGCACAGGATTTCTACAAGCAGAATCAGTGTAGCACAATTTTATAAGTAGCATAGCACGGGATTTTATAGCACTGCTTAGCTTATGGTTTCTAATCACCTGGACCCTCTGCAGATTGGGTCAAATCTTAATACTTGGCTTGCCATATCAATATAACAATCATAATCTAGACTTGAAAAGACATAAAAGAATATGAGTCACTTAGTCCTCTGAGGAAGCAGAAAATTGTGGAGGTGTCCCTGGCCACCGGGAGGTCACAGGTCTCACTGTCCAGCAGCAGTTCCAGTCCAAGTTCCCACTTAGGACTTTTAACTGCTTGATTTTATAGACAGTGCTCTGTGTGCTGCTATGCTTCCCTGTTCTGTGACAGGGTCATTGCCACCACCTCGTTGGCTGTGTGCCTGGGACCTTCAAGGCTGGTAAGGAGGGGAATAGTCGGCCTGCCACCCAGGAATCTTGAGGCCGACAGGGAGGGGAAGAAGAAATCTGTTTGATTTGTCTACTTGGTTCACAGGACCTTCAGGGCCTGATAATGAGGGGAAAGGGGACTAATACATGACCCGCTCGGTCCCAGAGAATGACTGTTTGCCTTATAAAATGGCATTAGTTATGTGCTAACCATATTACCAGGGGTCAGGAGCAGGGGGTAGCGGTTAAACCAACAGAGGGAGTCCATAGGAGGCATGAAAGTGCAGGAAATGTGGTTATTCTGTACACTTACATTATGCTTTCTTACTCTTTGGGGAAGATATTCAGGAAATGTGGGCCATCCTTTGTAGAAGGCTTTGTGACTGTACTACAGCTCTGTTCCTACTTCTGTTTGATCACAGCTCCTAAACCTAAAGGAGAAATTACCTGGAGCTGGGTGGAGTGGAAAAGTAAGACTTTGGACCCTAATACATTTTTAAGGGATTTCTGATCAATGTAGTTGGAAGTCTTTGAGCTCTTCTCCCTTGAGGGAATCATGACTCAGTTTCTTGAACTCAAAAGTTGCAATCTAGAGAAGCCTAAGACTATTTTTCCAGTAATTTGACCTTTAATCACATCTTTTCTTGGGTTCTATAAAAGGTGACATTCAAATGTAGTTCTACTATCAGAGGAAAGTTTTTCTTCTGTCTTAAATTTGTCTTGTCTATCCATTATTTTAATGACTGTTTTGTAGCTCCAGAAACGCTATGCATATATAAAGTGGTCCCAACTCTACTAGAGGGACACACATCTTCAGTTCTGTGTCTAATCCTCTTCTTCCTCTCCCAAACAAAACTTATTCTGCAGTGTATCTATAATTTGTTTTTTCTTTAATGTTACGGATTTTTGCTAATGGAATAAGGTGTCTTTGACCTATAAGCTGGTGGTCATTACTCATTTAAAATGAGAGACAAAGAATGAAAAATGGGTTCTTTTTACTATCCTTTGTGGTGCTTTCAAATGTTAATCTCGGGGACTTTTATGAAGCAGGACAGATGAAACAGTCAAGATACCAGAAGAAGCTGTAGCTCTGTGATCACATTTGTATGCGGAGCTTTACACGTGTCTTTGGATTCAGTATATGTAAAGTCTTGCAGAAGGCCAGTTCTGTCAAGCAAGTGAAAAGAGGAGAATTAATGGTCCCCTAAGGGCAGCATTATTCTCTCTAAATAATTCTCATAATAATTGTCATTAAAATGAGAATGATGCCTAGAGGGTTGATTGATCCAGTGAGTAAACAGACCCCTTTCCCACAGTACGTATTAGGTACCATGTCACCATATCAAATGGATAGAAACATTATTGAAATCAACCACATTGCTCAAGGAAGTTGCTCGTAACATCCTGTTGATCATGATACCTGAAAAGAAAAAGAAAAAAATTTATTTATAATGAAAAGTTCTGTTAAATTTTTGTGCTGTCAGAAAGAAAACTCACTAACTGGTGTGTGGTGGATCAACCTTTTGGATGTCTAATTAAAGAAACATAGCTTCTTATTTTTAAACACGCTTGTCATTACAGACAACTTTGATTTAATTGGGTTTTAGTTGCAGCTTTGAGGATCCAGGTCTTCGGCAAATCAAACTCTGAAGTATGGATCTGAGAGCTTAGAATGTGAAGACAACAACAACAACAACAACAAGCTGTAACACGTGTGGTTAACTTCATGCAGCAAGTCTGTCAGAGTGCTATGAAAAATTAAAATCTGATTTTTCATTTCCAAAAAATGAGGCAGGAAACTATGAAAATAAAGTATTTAGTGCTACTGTTGTCCATCCCTGGTGCATAGCTGTACTTTGCACTGAAAAATTTAATAGCGTGGTTTTTGGAAGGGTAAAAAGTAGCTTATAATCATGGAGTTAGTGCATCATAATACATGTGCCCAAAGAGGAGGAATTAAGATTGCTCCAGTCCTTACTGTCAGTTTTGGTGCCTATCGATGCTTTTGCTCAAACAACTGAAAACAATCACTAGAGTCTGAGTTTGCCAGACCAGAGTGGTATAGAGCACTGTATTGGGTTTGCGTGGCAAGGCTTTAGTAGGAGGGATGGGGAGCTGCAGGGGTGGCATCTGTGAGCAGACACTAGAAGCTGCCCCCATGTTGGACAGAGCCAGTTCCAGTCGGCTCCAAAACAGAGCCGCCCGCTGGCCAAAGCTGAGCCAATCGGTGATGGTGGTAGCGCCTCTGTGATGACATATTTAACAAGGGGTAAAAAAAGATGCACAACAGCAGCTGGGAGAGAGGAGTGAGAAAAAAACGTGAGAGAAACAGCCATGCAGGTACCAAGGTCGGTGAAGAAAGAGGGAAGGAGGTGCTCCAGGTGCCAGAGCAGAGATTTCCCCTGCAGCCCATGGAGAAGACCATGGTGACGCAGGTTGTCCCCCTGCAGCCCATGGAGGTCCATGGTGGAGCAGATATCCGTACTGCAGCCTGTGGAGGACCCCACGCTGCAGCAGGTGGTTATGCCCTGAAGGAACCTGCAGCCCGGGGAGAACCTACACTAGAGCAATCTCCTGGCAGGAACTGTGGCCTGCGGAGAGGAGCCCATGCAGGAGCAGGTTTTCTGTCAGGACCCATGCTGGAGTAGTCTTTTCCTGAAGGACTACACCCCATGGAAAGGATCCACACTGGAGCAGTTCGTGAAGTACTGTATCCTGTGGGAGGGACCCCATGCCAGAGCAGGGGAAGAGCATGAGGAGGAAGGAGCAGCAGAGATGAAGTGTTATGGACTGACCTCAACCTCCATTCCCCATCTCCCCTGCTCCACTTGGTTGGGAGGAGGTAGAACAGTCAGGAATGAAGGAGTGAAGTTGAGCCTGGGAAGAAGGGTGGGGTGTGTGTGGGAAGTTGGTTTTAGTTTTGTCTTTCTTTTTCACTATTCTACTCTTTTTTTAATTGTCAATAAATTAAATTAATCTTCCCCAAGTCGAGTCTTTTTTGCCTGTGATGGTAATTGGTGAGTGATCTCTCTGTCCTTATCTTGACCCACAAGCTTTTTTTCATCTTATTTTCACCCCCTGTCCTGCTGAGGAGGGGGAGTGAGAGAGCAACTTGGTGAGTGCCTGGCAGTGAGCCATGTTTAACCCACTATATGTTGTATGGTATATAACTTTGGTCAGTTTGGGTCAGCTGTCTTGGCTATGTACTCTCCCAATAGCTTGCCTACCCCCAGCCTGCTTGTTTTGAGGATGGAAATGGGGAGAGAAAGCCTTGACTCTGTGCAAGCACTTGTTCAGCAACAGCCCAAACATTGGTGTATTAGCAACACTGTTTTAGCCACAAATCCAAAGCACAGCACTATACTGGCTGCTATGAAGAATGCTAACTCCATCCCAGTCAGACCCAGTACAGTCATGTAAGGCAAGCCCTTAGTCCTAGTATTTACAGCTGACTACTAAAAATTAATGAATCTAGACCTACATTGTTTTCATGTATTCTTTTTTTGTAATTATTTATTATTTTTTTCTGTACATTTCTATAATTATCATGTAGGGCTGAAATTTTGTCAGGATGTAACAATTTGCACAAAATGTAGAAAAAATCAAAAGCATAACTTCCTATTTTCATCTTTGTAAGAAAGAAGTTTTCCATCTGAATTACAGAAATGGTCACATTCAAAACCCAAACATGGGTATTAAAGAAATGTCTTTTATGTATTTGAATAAGCATTTATTTGTATTGAAGTCAGTTACAAGCTTTAGAATATTCATTGTGGCTTTAGGTCATTTTTGTGAGCTCAGCCAAAGCCTATGGTTCATGTCACTTATGTGATATTCTGAAGGGACTTGTATGATACATAGGCTTTCTTCTGCCCTCCTGAATGGCATGAATACATTCCTCTCTATGTATCCGTATATATCATGCCTGTAGTTTGCAAGGTTCGTTAAGTGAAGACTGAAATCCAAAACATTTAATGTAGATTGGGGGGGAAAAGCAATGCCAGATCTCTCTGTGTTGTGCAGAGCTCTGTGTCGAGTTAAATCAGGTTTGGTGGTGTTTTTGTTACTACTCCTGTAGCTGTGTGGTGGGTTGACTGCAGCCAGCAACTAAGCACCCAAAAGCTGCTCGCTCACTATCCCCCACCACAGGATGGGGGTGAGAATGAGAAGGGGGAAAGTGAGAAAAACTTGTGGGTTGGGATAAAGACATTTTTATGTGTGAAGCAAAAACAAAAAAAAAAGAAAAAAAATTGAGCAGTGCAAAGGCAATCCCTCACCATGTCTCCACCAGTAGAACAATGCCCAGCCAGTCTCCAAGCAACATCTACTTTAGAAAGACTGCCCTCCAGGTTTTATTGCTGAGCATGATATTATATGGCACGGAATATCCCTTTGGTCACTTCAGGTAAGCTGTCCTTGCTGTCTCCCCTCCAAACCTCTTTCCCACCCCTAACCTACTTGCTGCAGGTGCAGAGTGAGAAATAGAGAAGACCCTGATTCTGTGCAAGCAATGTTCAGCGATAGCAAAACCACTAGTGTGTTATCAACACTGTTTTGGTCACAAATCTAAAACACAGCACCATACGGGCTGCTGGAAAGAAAATTAATTCCATCCCAGTCAGACCCAGTGCAATCTCTACCCTTTATTCCATACCATTTGCAGCATGCTCAGGTCCCACATTACTTACACATCTAAGTATCCTCTGACTGTACCATTCATATATTGTTTCATTTCTATACCTTACTCAAACCTTTCCACTTACTTAACCCACACTGCATTGCAATATTTGATCCTTCTATCCCATACATTTCTTTTCCTTTCCCATTGTATTTCTTATTTCCGAAATTCTCTCTTTACCAATGCTTACAGCTTATACTACATACTTAAACCATCTTTAATTCCAACAGTCAGGTTTATACATCCTCATTAACCACCATCTGCTGTCCCTTGACATATACACAGATATTAATCTCCCATTCTATGGGCCCCCTACCAAATGTCCATAAGAGCAGCTGTGGTGGGTTGACCTTGACTGGCCCACCAAGCCACTCTATCACTCCCCCTCCTCAGCAGGACAGGGGGGAGAAAATAAGATTAAAATCTCACGGGTCAAGATAATGTCAGTTTAACGAAGGAAAGCAAAGGTCGCACTTGGAAGCAAAGGAAAAAAGATTTATTCTCTACTTCCCATCAGCAGGCGATGTCCAGCTACTTCATGGGAAGTAGGGCCCCAGTATGTGTAGTGGTTGCTTCGGAAGACAAACACCTTAATAACAAATGCCCCCCGCTCCTCCGCCTTTCTGTTAGCTTTTATTGTTGAGCACGTCATATGGTATGGAATATCCCTTTGCTCCATCCCTGGCAGTGTTCAAGACCAGGCTGGATGGGGCTTTGAGCAACCTGGTCTAGTGGGAGGTGTCCCCGCCCATGGCAGGGGAGTTGGAACTAGATGATCTTTAAGGTCCCTTCTAACCCGAACCATTCTATGATTCTGTGATTCTATGACCATGGGGGGTTAGCAGATCCTTTGATGTTAACCAGCCAAACGGTTTCTGCTAAATTTATATATATCCCAGTGCTTCCATGTCCCAAGTGCCCAATGCTCTCAGCATAGTCTTTAACAGTCCATTATATCATTTAATCTTTCCGGAGGCTTGTGGATGATAGGGGATGTGATACACCCAGTTAATACCGTGTTTCTTTGCCCAGGAGTTTGTGAGGTTATTTCAGAAATGAGTTCTGTTGTCTGATTCAATTCTTTCAGGGGTACTGTGTTACCACAGAACTTGCCTTTACAGGCCCAGGCTTCCAGGGATGGAGCATCCACAACTTCCTGGGCAACCTGTTCCAGTGCCTCACCACCCTTACCATAAAGAATTTCTTCCTAATATCCAATCTAAATCTCCTCTCTTTCAGTTTAAAAACATTACCCCTCGTCCTATCGCTACAGGCCCTGATAAAGAGTCCCTCCCCATCCTTCCTGTAGGCCCCCTTTAGGCACTGGAAGGCTGCTATAAGGTCTCCTCGGAGCCTTCTCTTCTCCAGGCTGAACAGCCCCAACTCTCTCAGCCTGTCCTCATAGCATAGGTGCTCCAGCCCTCTGATCATCCTCGTGGCCCTCCTCTGGACTTGCTCCAACAGGTCCATGTCCTTCTTGTGCTGAGGACTCCAGAGCTGGATGCAGTACTCCAGGTGGGGTCTCACGAGAGCAGAGTAGAGGGGTAGAATCACCTCCCTCAACCTGCTGGCCACGGTTCTTTTGGTGCGGCCCAGGATGCGATTGGCTTTCTGGGCTGCAAGCACACATTGCCTGCTCATGTTGAGCTTCTCATCCACCAACACCCCCAAGTCCTTCTCCTCAGGGCTGCTCTCAAGCCATTCTCTGCCCAACCTGTATTTGTGCCTGGGATTGCTATGAGCCAGGTGCAGGACCTTGCACTTGGCTTTGTTGAACTTCATGAGTTTGGCACGGGCCCACCTCTCAAGCCTGTCCAGGTCCCTCTGGATGGCATCCCTTCCCTCCAGTGTGTCAACCGCACCACACAGATTGGCGTTGTTGGCAAACTTGCTGAGAGTGCACTCAATCCCACTGTCCACGTCACTGACAAAGATGTTAAACAGCACTGGTCCCAGTACTGACCCCCGAGGAACGCCACTCATCACTGGTTTCCACTTGGACATCAAGCCGTTGACCGCAACCCTTTGAGTGTGGCCATCCAGCCAGTTGCTTATCCACCAAGTGGTCCATCCATCAAATCCATGACTCTCCAATTTAGACACCAGGATGTCATGCAGGACAGTGTCAAATGCTTTGCAGAAGTCCAGGTAGATGACGTCGGTTGCTCTCCCCTTATCTACCAATGCTGTGGCACCATCATAGAAGGCCACCAAATTTGTCAGGCACGATTTGCCTTTGGTGAAGCCATGTTGGCTGTCACCAATCACCTCCGTATTTTCCATGTGCCTTAGCAGAGATTCCAGGAGGATCTGTTCTATGATCTTGCCAGGCATAGAGGTGAGACTGACCGGCCTGTAGTTCCCCGAGTCTTCCTTTTTTCCCTTTTTGAAAATGGGCGTTATGTTTCCCCTTTTCCAGTCAGTGGGAACTTCACCAGACTGCCACGACTTTTCAAATATAATGGAAAGCGGCTTAGCAACTTCATCCGCCAGTTCCCTCAGGACCCGTGGATGGATTTCATAAGGTCCCATGGACTTGTGCACCTTCAGGTTCCTCAGATGGTCCCGAACCTGATCTTCTCCTACAGTGGGCGGTTCTTCATTCTCATAGCCCCTGCCTTTGCCTTCTGCAACTTGGGTGGTGTGGTTAGAGCCCTTGCCGGTGAAGACTGAGGGGAGTGTCCTACTCCCCACCTGTACGGGCCAGTATCTCAGCTATTAGAAGCAGGCATTTCCCCACTCAAGAGAGAGAGTACAGAGGGTACACACCACGAGGCACCCTGTGGTTCTACCTGCGTGACCACGGAGAGGACATGAGGAAGTGGGATGGACAACCTACTTGGATCCTGCGGACACGGGTACAGGAGTTGCAAGGAAGAACAACCACAAAAGGGGATCCCTCCAGGAAAAGTGCCGCCCCAGTTTCCAGCGGGCAGTTCCCCAGACAGAGCAGAAGGCCTGATCTTGCTTCTGATCCTCTTGAAAGAACTTCCAAGTCATTTCTGCAAGAAGTGAGTAATGGATACTATGACCAGGATTAGAGGGGCCCTGCCTCCGGCCAGGTGGAGGAAAGGGACAACCGGGTTTATTGGACGGTGTGGATTCGATGGCCTGGCACATCAGACCCACAGGAGTATAAGGCTGCAGTGGACACGGGTGCACATGCACCCTAATACCATCAAGCTATAGAGGGGCAGAACCCATCTGTATTTCTGGGGTGACAGGGGGATCCCAAGAGTTGACTGTACTGGAGGCGGAAGTGAGCCTAACTGGGAATGAGTGGCAAAAGCATCCCATTGTGATTGGCCCAGAGACGACTCCTTGTGTGAGAAAGGATTTTGGGCTTGGGAAACCAGTGTCATGATGGGATCGCTTAGATGACCAGCAATGAATCCGCAGCTTTGCACAAGGGGATGACATTCAAAGCCCTCCAATGAGAAACTGTTCCAGCTTTGCTTCAGTACTGATTACTTCTGAAGCAGCTCTAACTCCTTCATATGCTGCCAAGATTTCTTTCTCAGTTGGGGTATAGTTAGCCTCGGAGCCTTTATAGCCTCAACTCCAGAATCATAGAATCATAGAATGGTTCGGGTTGGAAGGGACCTTAAAGATCATCTAGTTCCAACTGCCCTGCCATGGGCAGGGACGCCTTCCAGTAGACCAGGTTGCTCAAAGCCTCATCCAGCCTGGTCTTGAACACTTCCAGGGATGGGGCATTGACAACTTCCCTGGGCAACCTGTTCCAGTGCCTCACTACCCTTACCATAAAGAATTTCCTCCTGATATCCAATCTAAATCTACCCTCTTTCAGTTTGAGGCCGTTACTCCGTGTCCTATCATTACACTCCCTGATAAAGAGTCCCTCCCCAGCTTTCTTGTAGGCTCCCTTTAGGTACTGGAAGGCTGCTATAAGGTCTCCTCGGAGCCTTCTCTTCTCCAGGCTGAACAGCCCCAACTCTCTCAGCCTGTCCTCATAGCATAGGTGCTCCAGCCCTCTGATCATCTTCGTGGCCCTCCGCTGGACCCGTTCCAACAGATCCATGTCCTTCTTCTGCTGAGGACTCCAGAGCTGGATGCAGTACTCCAGGTGGGGTCTCACCAGAGCAGAGCAGAGGGCCAGAATCACCTCCCTCAACCTGCGGGCCATACTTCTTTTGATGCAGCCCAGGATGCGGTTGGCCTTCTGGGCTCCGAGTGCACATTGCCAGCTCATGTGGAGCTTCTCGTCCACCAACACCCCCAAGTCCTTTCTCCTCAGGGCTGTTCTCAAGCCATTCTCCGCCCAGCTTGTATTTGTGCCTGGGATTGCCCCGACCCAGGTGCAGGACCTTGCACTTGACCTGGTTGAACTTCATGATGTTTGCACGGGCCCACCTCTCAAGCCTGTCCAGGTCCCTCTGGATGACATCCCTTCCCTCCAGTGTGTTGACCACTCCACACAGCTTGGAGTTGTCCGCAAAGTTGCTTAGGATGCACTCAATCCCACTGTCCATGTCGCCAACAAAGATGTTAAATATCACCAGTCCCAGTACCAACCCCTGAGGAACACTACTCGTCACTGGTCGCCACTTGGACATCGAGCCATTGACTGCAACTCTTTGAGTGTGACCATGCAGCCGATTCCTTATCCACTGAATGGTCCATCTGTCAAATCCACGTCTCTCCAATTTAGAGACAAGGATGACATGCAGGACAGTGTCAAATGCTTTGCAGAAGTCCAGGTAGATGATCTCAGTTGCCCCATTGTAGAAGGTCACCACATTTCTCAGGCACGATTTGCCCTTTGTTAAGTCATATATGCTGTCACCGATCACCTCCTTATTTTCCATGTGCCTTAGTAGAGTTTCCAGGAGGATCTGCTCCATGATCTTGCCAGGCACAGAGATGAGACTGACCGGTCTGTAGTTCCCCGGGTCTTCCTTTTTTCCCTTTTTGAAAATGGGGGTTATGTTTCCTCTTTTCCAGTCAGTGGGAACTTCAACAGACTGCCACGACTTTTCAAATATAATGGAAAGCGGCTTAGCAACTTCATCTGCCAGTTCCCTCAGGACCCGTGGATGGATTTCATAAGGTCCCATGGACTTGTGCACCTTCAGGTTCCTCAGATGGTCTCGAACCTGATCTTCTCCTACAGTGGGCGGTTCTTCATTCTCATAGACCCTGCCTTTGCCTTCTGCAACTTGGGCGGTGTGGTTAGAGCCCTTGCCGGTGAAGACTGAGGTGAAAAAGTCCTTGAGTACCTCAGCCTTCTCCATATTCTGGGTGACCAGGTCTCCTGTTTCCTTCTGGAGAGGGCCCACATCTTCCCTAGTCTTGCCTTTATCCCTGACGTACTTATAGAAGTTTTTCTTGTTATCCTTGATGTCCCCAACAAGATTTAATTCTGTCTGAGCTTTAGCTTGCCTAATCTGGTTCCTGGTCACTCAGACAGTTTCTCTGTATTCCATCCAGTCTACCCCTCCTTGCTTCCACCCTCTGTAGGCCTCCTTTTTCTGTTTGAGCTTGGGGCAAACTTGTTTCCTTCTGGAGAGGTCCCACATTTTTCCTAGTTTTCCTTTTATCATTGACATACCTGTAGAAGCTTTTCTTGTTGCCCTTGATGTCCCTGGCTGGATTTAACTCTATCTGGCTTTAGCTTTCCTAACCTGATCCCTGGCTGTTCAGACAATTTCTCTGTATTTCTCCCGGGCTACCTGTCCTTGCTTCCACCTCTGTAGGCTTCCTTTTTATGTTTGAGTTTGTCCAAGAGCTCTTTGTTCTTCCATGCCGGCCTCCTGGTATTTTTGCCTGACTTCCTCTTTGTTGGGATGCATCACTCCTGAGCTTAGAGGAGGTGATCCTTGAATATTAACTAGGTTTCTTGGGCCCCTCTTGCCTCCAGGGCTTTATCCCATGGCACTCTACCAAGCAGATCCCTGAAGAGGCCAAAGTCTGCTCTCCTGAAGTCCAGGGTAGTGAACTTACTGCACCCCCTCCTTGCTGCCATAAGGATCTTGAACTCCACCGTCTTATGGTCACTGCAGCCAAGGCTGCCCTTGAGCTTCACATTCCCCACCAGCCACTCCTTGTTGGTGAGAACTAGGTCCAGCATGGCACCTCTCCTCATTGGCTCTAGAGGTAGAACTAGAAAAATCTACCTCAGTTTCCTTAGTGGAAATCACTGGACCTAATATTATTTCTGTGTAGCCTTTAAGTGTTGCATGGAAATTGACAGTCAATAAAAAACTACGGTGCTATAGAAATCGACTTTCTGCACTGACCAAGAACAAAGACAATCTCACTGTTTCCTACATTCTGCCTTAGGGGATAATTGCCTCTTAGAAAACTTTTTCTAATGGAAGAAAATCATAGAGAAATGACGTGTAAGTTCATCATACCAGTCCATCTCCCAGCCTTAAAGCAAGATCAACTCTAACTTAGTTCATTTTGTATAAATCCTAAGGGCTAAGCACATATTCAAGGATAAAACATATAAAAAACCTTAGTTCTCTGTCCAAGCTTTCTAAATGTTGAAGAAAAGCAATAATAAAACAGCCCAACTAATACTGGTTTTATGAAAATTCAGAGATATTCTGTGTTCTAGTTGCTCAAAACCAAAAATGTGTTGCTTTTGATATTCCAATTCATTCTGTATGGAGATATACAACTCCCCATTTGTTTGTTTCTATTATATTTAAGTAAGATATTTAAAAGTTTCATCTAAAATGATGGCATGGAGCAGAACTTTGGAAAACAGATAACCTGACTTAATAATTTGTCTATAATCCGGAATAATAACCATTTTACCACACACGTTATAGATGAAATTGCATGCTATTATCAGTATCTGAAATAAAGGACACTATTTGTCTATCTCCCTACAACAGATATTCATGTCTGCACATTCACACACACACACACGCTTCCAGCTACAGAACTGAAAAGATACTTTACTTAAAACCACTTCCAAATGATGGAAGATTTTTTTATCACCCTGCCATCTATAAAATATGCTTTGTGCACAGAACTATATTGAGTAGGGAAGTCAGTCTAAAATAAATTGTGTTGTTTTTCTTTTCTTGAGTGTTAATTTACTTTTAAGTACTCTAGATGTACCCTCTTTAAAATGGTACATTCTGTTTCTGTTTTACTGTATTTGGCAAGCTGTGTTGATTACTCTTGGTAATCATGGCAGCAAGGCAGCTAACTGTACTCAAATCTTCATTTGTCCACTACTTTTAGAAAATACTGTACAGTTAAGAATGCTTTCTTACTAAAGACACAGGAAAAAGCTGGAAAGGGGAAATGCATAACCTCTTTTAACTAATAATGTGATGGGAATATGTTCTGTACAATAAACATTTATTCTTCTTGGGATTTAGAGGTAACTAAGTCCTTGATAACTTAGAGGATGGGGGGAAATGGCAACAAGTTCCTGCCTGGTGCAACAAGCATGTCTCCCCAGCAACTCCCCCACCTTCCCAGGTACCCTTGCAAAATAGGTATGAGGCTCTGCATGTAGAACTGAATCATGACAAGGAAGACGATTCAATTAGTGTGGAGGTGCCGCCGAGGTTAAGCCAAACTACATCCCGCATCAAAACCTCTTCAGTAAAGAAAAAAAGATGGGTCATTGTTATAGGTGACTCCCTCCTGAAGGGAGCGGAAGGCCCAGTATGCAGACCTGACCCACTTAGGGAAGTCTGCTACCTCCCAGGGGCCCGGGTTTAAGATATAAAGAGAAAGCTTCCTTCCCTGGTACAGCCCTCAGATTATTATCCATTACTGATTTTTCAGGTAGGCAGTGATGAAGTAGCAACAAGAAACCCAAGGGCAATCAAGAGAGACTTCTGGGCCTTGGGACAATTGGTTAAGGGGTCAGGAGCACAAGTAGTGTTCTCCTGTATCCCTCCAGTTACAGGGAAGGACGAGGGAAGAAAAAAGAAGAGCCAGCAGACCAATACCTAGCTCCAAGCCTGGTGTCAGTGGCAAAACTTTGGGTTTTTTGATCATGAGTCAGTTTACGTGACGCCAGGCCTACTGGCAACTGACAGGATACACCTGTCTCAAAGGGGGAAAAGGTTCTTGGCGCAGGAGTTGGCAGGGCTCATCAAAAGGGCTAGATTTGAAGGGGGAAGGGGATGAAATCAGGCTCTTTAGAGGTAAGCCTGGGGTTGGCATGCCAGTGTGTGTGGGATGGGATGCAAGTGAGGTTCCCTCGGTCTGCAGACTCAGTGAAGGCAGGGGATGGAGATTCATGCAGCAGCAGAGACACGAGGGTAACTCAGAGGTTAGAAACTATGGCTGCACCTGGGAATGGTCAGGTAGGAATTAGGGCTTCTCCCAGAAAAAAGGGGACTGGACCAATAGCCCAACTGAAGTGCTTCTACACTAATGCATGCAGCATGGGCAACAAACAGGAGGAGCTGGAAGCCATTGTGCAGCAGGAAAACTATGATATAGTCACCATCATGGAAACGTGGTGGGATGACTCACACGACTGGAGTGCTGCATTAGATGGCTATAGACTCTTCAGAAGGCATAGGCAAGGAAGGAGAGGAGGCGGGGTGTCCCTGTATGTTAAGGGGTGTTTTGTCTGTCTAGAACTTAATGATGGTGTTGAGTGTTTATGAATAAGAATCAGGGGAAAGGCCAACAAGGGTGATATGGTGGGAGTCTGTTATAGACCACCCAACCAGGATGAAGAGGCAGAAAAAATATTCTATAAGCATCTGGGAGAAGTCTCGCAATTGCTAGCCCTTGTCCTTGTGGGAGATTTCAACTTACCAGATGTCTGCTGGGAATACAATACAGTGGAGAGGAAACACTCTAGGAGGTTCCTGAAGTGTGTTGATGATAACTTCCTGACACAGCTGGTGAGGGAACCAACTAGGGAAGGCACCCTGTTGTACCTGTTGTTTGTAAACAGAGAAGGACTTGCGGGAGATGTGATGGTTGGAGGCTGTCATCTCCAAGATCTATGGTCGCAACTCAGGGAAAAAAAGAGAGTTTATGGCCTTTGGAAGAAGGGGCAGGCCACTCAGGGAGGCTACAAAGATGTTGTGAGGCTGTATAGGGAGAAAATTAGAAGGGCCAAAGCCCAACTAGAACTTAAAATGGCTTCTATTTTTAAGGACAATAAAAAATGTTTCTATAAATACATTAACAGCAAAAGGAGGACTAAGGATAATCTCCATCCTTTATAAAATGGGGGGAAACATAGTGACCAAGGATGAGGAAAAGGCTGAGGTACTTAATGCCTTCTTTGCCTCAGTCTTTAGTAGTAGGACCAGTTGTTCCCTGAGTATACCCAGCTAGTAGACAGGGACGGGGAGCAGAATGAAGCCCCCATAATCCAAGGGGAAACAGTGAGTGACCTGCTACAGCACTTAGACACACACAAGTCTATGGGGCCAGATGGGATCCACCTGAGGGTACTGAGGGAGCTGGCAGATGTGCTCACCAAGCCACTTTCCATCATTTATCAGCAGGCCTGGCTAACCAGGGAGGTCCCAGTTGACCGGAGGTTAGCAAATGTGATGCCCATCCACAAGAAGGTCAAGAAGGATGATCTGGGGAACTACAGGCCTGTCAGACTGATATCAGTGCCAGGAAAGGTTATGGAACAGATGATCTTGAGCACCATCACACGGCATATACAGGACAACCAGATCATCAGGCCCAGACAGCATGGGTTTATGAAAAGCAGGTCCTGCTTGACTAACCTGATCTCCTTCTATGACAAGGTGACCCACTTAGTGGATGAGGGAAAGGCTGTAGATGTTGTTTACCTAGACACCGTTTCCCACAGCATCCTCCTGGAGAAACTGGCTGTTCATGGCTTGGATGGGTGTACTCCTTGCTGGGTAAAAAACTGTCTGGATGTCCGAGCCAAAGAGTAGTGGTGAATAGAATTAAATCAAGTTGGTGGCCTGTCACAAGTGGTGTTCCCCAGGGCTCGGTACTGGGGCCAGTTCTCTTTAATATCTTTATCAACAACCTGGATGAGGGGATCAAGTGGGCCCTCAGTAAGTTTGCAGACAACACCAAGTTGGGTGGAAGTGTTGATCTGCTTGAGGGTAGGAAGGCTCTACAGAGGGATCTGGACAGGCTGGATCAATGGGCCGAGGCCAATGCTATGAGGATCAACAAGGCCAAATGCCGGGTCCTGCACATGGGTCACAACAACCCCATGCAGCGTTACAAGCTTGGGGAAGAGTGGCTGGAAAGCTGCCTGGTGGAAAAGGACCTGGGAGTGTTGGTCGACTGCTGGCTGAACATGAGCCAGCAGTGTGCCCAGGTGGCCAAGAAGACCAACAACATCCTGGCCTGTATCAGGAATTGCATGGCGAGCAGGACTAGGGAAGTGATCATCCCTCTGTACTCAGCACTGGTGAGGCCCCACCTTGAATACTGTGGCCACTTTTGGGCCCCTCACCACAAAAAAGACATTGAGGTGCTGGAGCAGGTCCAGAGAAGGACAACACAGCTGGGGAAGGGTCTAGAGAACAAGTCTTTTGAGGAGCGGCTGAGGGAACTGGGGTTGTTTAGCCTGGAGAAAAGGAGGCTGAGGGGAGACCTTATCACTCTCTACAGCTACCTGAAAGGAGGTTGTAGCAAGGTGGGGGTTGGTCTCTTCTCCCAAGTAACAAGCAATAGGACAAGAGGAAATGGCCTCAAATTTGCCAGGGGAGGTTTAGGATGGATATTAGTGAAAATTTTTACACAGAAAAACATATTCTGACAATACATAATTTATGCTTTACCAAGATATTTTTTATTTTGCTTTATTATTTTTTTTTTCAAAGAGAAGTATCTATGATGTTTTCAGGCCTGTCACTGAGATTATTGTCATAGATTTGGTAAACTGAAAGGAATATCATAGTTTTCCATCTATCAAGTGCTCCCAAATGTAATGTTTCAGGGGAAAAATTAAGCCCAGCTGGGCTATAACTGAACCTTTTTCCATCGCTGCATCTGAGATGAAGGCATGAAATATAGTGGTAAAATGTACATTGGAACCAAGTAAAAGGCCACTATACACTGCCATTGTCATACCATTACTGCTTTTCTCAGTTGACATCATATAGGGCTCAGCTAATGGAAAGAGACATGTAACATAATGCACCAACTAGATGCTGGACGGGAAACAGTAAATGGTTCGTGAATCCAGCCTCCTTAGCTAAAGCAGTCAAAGCTCAGAATAGCAGGAAGACTAATGTTTTTAGCCATTTTCCCTTCCAGACATAAGCCAAAAAACCCCAGCACTGAAGTGTTTTCATTTTCTGTCTGCCCACCCTATCGTGAAAGCCAGCCAACCACGCTCAAAAGCATTTCCTTTTAAATGAATCATGGCAATACCATAAAGATGCAATACGCAGATTAAGTTCAAATCAATGACAGAAGCCGAGGATCACATCATTATGTTCCAAAGTGCAAAGATTGCTCACAGGCAGAGAAAGTTCATCCAATAATGTGCCACAGGGACAGAGCGCAACACGCTGAATTCAGTGCGATGGCCTTGGTGCTACTGCTGTTCTCTTGAGCAACTTTTGGAATTTAGTAAATCTGTCAGCATTGATAAAATTTTCACCCATACAGTGCGATGGCTGTTTAAAGCAGTAAATCTCCTGCCACATCTTTTTAGCTCTTTGGCTAGGTTACGTACTGTAATTATCAGGCTTCAGTTCTCCAGTATATGAATAAACCATGCTTTACAGCACTGCTGGTTTTAGATAGTGTGAAAAAAGTCTTTATGTCTTTATTTAGAAAGAGATAACTGCATAGTTCTCCACAAGCTGGAAGCTTGTGAAGTTTAAGAGAACTGCGGGCTTTTACCTAGTTTTCCTCAAGAATCTGCAGGTTCCTGCAGTACTGAAAATATTCTTTTTTGCAGTACAAGCTCATCTAATTGAGCACATGAAATGTCAGTTTGTCTTTAAGCCTCTTCCTAATGCAATTGATGAAGTCCTCAAAAGACAGTGCTGGGAATGAACTACAGCCAGAGCTCCACACTCAAAAACAAAGTTCTCAGTTGATTTATTCCCTTTTTTTTTGACTGACATCTATATCTGAGTTCCTCATTTATCCTGTCTTTTTTTGCCTGACTTCTCCTTCGTTGGGATGCATCGCTCCTGAGCTTGGAGGAGATGATCTTTGAAAGTTAGCTAGCTTTCTTTGGTCCCTCCTCTGTCCAGGGCTTTATCCCATGGCACTCTACCAAGCAGATCCCTGAAGAGGCCAAAGTCTGCTCTCCTGACATCCAAGGTAGTGAGCTCGCTGTGCATCCTCCTCACTTCCCTAAGGATCTTGAACTCCACCATCTTATGGTCACTGCAGCCAAGGCTGCCCTTGAGCTTCATGTTCCTCAGCAGCCCCTCCTTGTTGGTGAGAACTAGGTCCAGCATAGCACCTCTCCCCATTGGCCCCTCCATCACTTGGAGAAGGAACTTATCATCAACACATTACAGAAACCTCCTGGATTGCTTATGCCCTGCTGTGCTGTCCCTCCAACAGATATCAAGGTGGTTGAAGTTGCCCATGAGGACCAGGGCTTGTGAGCGTGAGGCTGTGTAAGAGATAATAGAGGATGGTCCGAGTGAGACACGACGGAAAATTACTAGTTGAACCAAACCCAGTATACGTGCTGAGAAAAAGGGACTCAGTACTGTTGCTGCAAAAAACTATGTGTGTATTCATGAGAACCTGACCTTCAGAGAACAAAATAACAAGAAGGGAGCGCAACAACGTAGTCACGTATCAGACAGCTGCTGTTAGCAAAGCTGGATCATGAGCCTGGTGGGGCTCACTGCATGCACTGGCCATGTGTGCAGCGACTCTAGCCTGTACTTTTCCACTCAATCCGGTGCGGGATATAAGGAGGCTGTCTCGGGGCCGAGAGAGAGAGAGACATGAGTGCACTTTGAAGATACAGGGGACGCCCTGAAGGCACTGTGCCTGCCTCCCTCTGCTGTACCAATGTGGCTCCTCGTTGTCCTGCTGCTCGTTGGTGCTACTACGATCTATGGATTGGTAAGAGTCTCTTAAGTAATTTTTGGGACATTTGGGAACTGCTTAGCAAGGCTTCACAATAAAGCTGAGTAACTTTTTTCACTGTAAGCAAGGCTTCACAATAAAGCCGAGTTAATTTTTTTTCCTTGTTTGAGCTCTGGTTTGTACGTTGGAATCTTCCAAAAAGAATCCGTTACAGAGGCTGCTCCTATCTGTCTATAGAGGGCCTCATCCGCTCTGTTTTCTTGGTCAGGTGGCCTGTAGGAGACCCCCACTGTAAGATCACCTGTCCCTGCCCTCCCTTTAATCCTGACCCATAAGCTCTTGGTTGGCTCCTCACCTGTCCCCAGATGGAGCTCCATGCATTCCAGCTGGTCCTTGTCATAGAGGGCAACACCTCTTCCTCACCTCCCCTGCCTGTCCTTCCTAAAGAGCCTCTGTCCTTCCATTCCAACACTCCAGTTATAGGAGTGTCATGGGTTGAGCGACACAGGACTAATTTCTCTTGTAATCCTGGGGAAAACTCCACTTTTGGAAGACTCTAGTATCCGAATTCAGGAAAATATTTACTTTATAGCCAGCTAGGCTATGTGGGATTCAAGGTCTCGGTGTTTTCAAGTCTTGCTAGGGGCAGGGATGAGGAGGAGCGAGGCCTGGGCATTTGACCCAGGCTGGCCAACAGGATTATTTCATACCATGAATGTCACATTTGATATAAATTAGAAAGTTTGCTGCATAGTTTCTCTTTCCCTCATGGCGGCAGTCCAGAGAAACTCCTTGCCCCGCTGCTGGTCCCCTGAGGCCTTCCCTTCCTCCCGAAGCTGTTGCGCTCGCAGTGTCCGACATTTACTGTCCACTGCTGGGAGTGCACAGCTTCCTTCTGATATAATTGTCTCAGTATAGTTCTTGTATATCTTATATTAGTATCGGGATTGATACTGGTTCTTTAGTATTATTGTTAATTATTTAGTCTTATCCTATTAAATCTATTTATATTTCACCCCTTGTGTTTCCTTGCTTTCCCTGATTCCCCTTTCTGGGTGGGGAGGGGTCATCGGGTGATACAATAATTGTCTACATGACAATAAATTGTTCTGGGTTTTCTCAAAGGGTAACAAGGAGCCTTCCCACCATGTCTCTGTGATGCCAATAAGATCATCGCCCTGCAGGTGTGTACACTTCTCTAACTCCTCTTGTTTATTCCCCATGCTTCATGCGTTTACATAGAGGCATTTAAGTTGGGCCCCCGATGAAGCTGACTTACTGGCTGGAGTGGCTGGAATTCCTTTGTGCTGCACTCCAGGTGTTCTCCTGCTGACCTGTGATCCTTCTCCAGGCTCTGGGCATCTATTACTGGCACTGGCATCAAACTGTTAGGAGTGGGATGGATTGAAGTTCCCCTCCCCCAGCAACTTTAGTTTAAAGCCGTCTTCGCTAGCTTGGCAAGCCTCTGACCAAAGATGTTCTTCCCCTTCTCTGACAGTTGGACCCCATCAGCCCCCAGTAGACCTGGTTTCTCAAAGCAAGTTCCATGGTCTAAGTAGCCATCCACCGGCTGTGGCACCAGTCCTGTAACCATTTGTTGACTCACCAGATTCAACTGGCCCTATCAACCCCCTTCCCTTAGACTGGGAGGACTGATGAAAAAAACTACCCGGGCTCCAGAGTCCCTTACCACTGCTCCCAGGGCTCTGTAATCCTTCTTGATACTCCTCAGGCTGCTCCTGGCTATATCACTGGTGCCCACATGAACTGTACGAGGCTTGGTAGACTCTCAGTGACATCCCTGATACAAGCATTACCAATGCTTACCAAGAGGTAAGCAGCACACCTCTCTAGAGAGTGCGTCACATCGGCAAATGGGTGCTTCTGTACCTTTCAGAAGAGAGTCGCCTACTACTATCACCCATTGCTTTTTCTTAGTTGCACTGCTTGTTATATGGGGAGCAGATCGGGCTGCCTTACCTCCAGAGTCTCTCCTGATGTGATGGGTCTTTCCTCTTCAGTCTGCAGAGCTGTGAAGCGGTTCTGCAAGGGCACCTCAGACTTTGTGGGAAATCTCTTCCTCCTGCTGGTCCTTGCTGTTGCAAGCTTCCATTCTTCTGCATTATTGGCCCCCCTCCCTTCTGCGTGTGCCAGTGGGGGAATTTTTGGTTGTTTGGCTGTGGGTGCCCTGCAGACTGCAGTGGTTTTGGTTGTTTGTCCGTGGGCTGTGGGTCCACTGCAGACTGCGCTTGGAACCATCTAACTCCTTCTTGGCCTCCCTGATGCAACAAATCCACCTGAATAGCAAGAGGCTCTGACATTCTTCTGAAGGTAGCAGGCTACAGTTGACTCAGGAGTAGGCAGTGGAGAGTGGGAAAAAACAAAGCAGAAAGGTATACTTATGTTGTCTATTGTCTCAGCAGCCTGAGAGCTTTGAGGAGCTCCTGGTAGACATTAAGTTCATTAGTTTGTTATTGCTGGTCCTAAATGTATAAAACTCTTGGGGAAAAAACAAGGCACAATAGTCACAATCTGGGTGTGCTGAATCAAATCAAAAGGACTTGGAGAGTGCATGTTGGTGCTATGAGACTGAGGAATGCAAGTGGAGGCACAGGGTCTGAGGAACCCTCCATAGCCTGTTTTGAACCTGCTAATGTGCTCTGCTTGCTTAATGGCATCTTATAAAACATCTGGTCTTAAACGCCCATATATTGATTCAGTATATGGAAATCTGGTATTACACTACTGCTGTTTCTAGGAACAGCTTATATAAACAGATCTGAAATGATTGTGCCATACGGTTTTATTTCTGGAGTGCTTTGACAACATTTTTTAGGGGGGGGTTGAATAATTGGAGTGATTTATAGCTCCCCCTCGCTTCCTTCAAGGTGGATGATGACTAAGCTGTAAAAGCCACAAATTTTGGTGTCCAGGTTCATAAGGGGTTTCAGTTGATGGTTAACTGAATGACAAATCTCTGCTGTGCATTCCCGTGTGACTCCAGTGAGTGGGTGATAAGGCCTAAATCCTCCATAGAGTACAAAGGTGCAGGCTGAAAAGGAAGCACATTTTACAGGCTCTATGTGCTTTTACCATGCCACATTTACCACACATTAGTGAAGGCAAATACAGGGAAATGAGAGGTTTTGAAGAGATAAATAGGTTGTGGCCCTTTTGCAAACATCAGTAACAGCTTGAATATGGTATCTGGGTAAAGAGCGAAGCTGCAGGCTCTGGATTAGGTTTAAAGTCTAAGAAATTCGGACAGGTTGAAGATGCTGTTTGTCCTGACATTTCTTCCTCACCAGCCTGACTCTCAGGCCCTGCCATCTCAGGCTGTCTCACAGAACTGCCATCGTTCTGTCAAAAGTCTTTGGCTACTCAAACAAACCAAAAATAGTGTTTTATCACTTGGCAGATCCAGTGATATCTAGATAGAGGATGTGCAGAGTCATGTGGCTATTCCTATGTGACGTGACCAGGAGCACAGGCAATTAAGTAGAAAGTGATAAAGATGTGTGCAACTGCTGGACTGGCTTTCTCCATCCTTGTTCATAATCACAAAATCACAGACTCACAGAATGGTTTGGGTTGGAAGGGACCTTAAAGATCATCTAGTTCCAACTGCCCTGCCATGGGCAGGGACACCTCCCACGGGCAGGGACACCTCCCACTAGACCAGGTTGCTCAAAGTCTCATCCAGCCTGGCCTTGAACACTTCCAGGGATGGGGCATTGACAGCTTCCCTGGGCAACCTGTTCCAGTGCCTCACTACCCTTATCATAAAGAATTTCCTCCTGATATCCAATCTAAATCTACCCTCTTTCAGTTTGAGGCTGTTACTCCGTGTCCTATCATTACACTCCCTGATAAAGAGTCCCTCCCCATCCTTCCTGTAGGCCCCCTTTAGGCACTGGAAGGCTGCTATAAGGTCTCCTCGGAGCCTTCTCTTCTCCAGGCTGAACAGCCCCAACTCTCTCAGACTGTCCTCATAGGAGAGGTGCTCCAGCCCTCTGATCATCTTCGTGGCCCTCCTCTGGACTTGCTCCAACAGGTCCATGTCCTTCTTGTGCTGAGGACTCCAGAGCTGGACGCAGTACTCCAGGTGGGGTCTCACCAGAGCAGAGCAGAGGGCTGGAATCACCTCCCTTGACCTGTTGGCCATGGTTCTTTTGGTGCAGCCCAGGATGCGGTTGGCTTTCTGGGCTGCAAGTGTGCATTGCCAGCTCATGTTGAGCTTCTCGTCTACCAACACCCCCAAGTCCTTCTCCTCAGGGCTGCTCTCAAGCCATTCTCCGCCCAACCTGCATTTGTGCCTGGGATTGCCCCGACCCAGGTGCAGGACCTTGCACTTGGCCTGGTTGAACTTCATGAGGTTTGCACAGGCCCACCTCTCAAGCCTGTCCAGGTCCCTCTGGATGGCATCCCTTCCCTCCAGTGTGTTGACCGTGCCACACAGCTTGGTGTCGTCAGCAAACTTGCTGAGAGTGCACTCAATCCCACTGTCCATGTCACTGACAAAGATGTTAAACAGCACCAGTCCCAGTACTGACCCCTGAGGAATGTCATTCATCACCGGTTTCCATGTGGACATTGAGCCATTGACCAACCCTTTGAGTGCAGCCATCCAGCCAGTTCCTTATCCACCAAGTGGTCCATCCATCAAATCCATGCTTTTCCAATTTAGAGACAAGGATGTTGTGTGGGACAGTGTCAATGGAATTCCTCAAACACTCGCAAAGAAATAAATAATGCAGGCCTGACGTTCAAAGAACTGATAAGGCTCAGGCACCTGAAAAGTGTCGGAGGACTTCCTTGTGAAGCCAAGATAGTTCTGCCACTGATGTGGTGAGGTTGCTAGTTCTCTGTTCTCGAGGCCTTCATGTCCGATAAGTGACCTTTGCTTCATTATCCGTGAAATACATATACTAATGAAACATATATGACTATGTCACTCATCTCTCCACCCAAATCATGCAGCATGTGACCTGAGAGAAGGGAGAAACCTGAGACAAGGCTGTCCTTGGCGAGGGGGGTGGACTGTGCTAATTCAGCAAACATAAAAGGGGAAAATAAGTGCCCCTGGGAAGAACAAAGAATCATACCTGGGAAGTTTTTTCCCAAGAAAGAAGATTATGCCTGGGAAGATTACCTGAAAAAGACACTGGAACCAGGACTGGTGATCTCTTTCTCTCTGTCTTTTTCTCTGTCTTTTCCTTTCTCTATCCCTCGGTTTTCTCTTAGAGTTGTTAAGTAACGGTTACAGTTGTTAAGTAACAACCTTAAGTACCGCTTCCCATAAGTTGTTGTATGCCTGTTGTTAAGTAACACAATGCATACCTCACCGCTTGCCATAATTTGTTATATAACTAAACAATTATCGTGAACTTGTTAAGACCTATACTAATCATTTCACGAAATTAATAAATGTTTCTATATGGACCTTGAGATTTATCTCACCTTACTTCACGCCGTTGGGGACGAATCTGAAGTCACTTATGCCCCCTCTTTCCTGAGAGTGGGACGTGACACCCAGCCCTACAGTCACGAGTGCTTGAGTTGCAAGGTAAAGCAGATAGAAGAAAGAATTCCTGCAGGAGGGTGGCTGCTCCAGTCCATAGTAAGCGGTTCTCCGGTCCAGATAGGAATTCATCTGCTAATGGCAGATGCTGTCCTCAACATTAGAGGGGCCCTGCCTCCAGCCAGGAGGAGGAGAGGGGCAACAGAGTTTATTGGACTGTTTGGATTCAATGGCCTGGCACATTAGAGCCACAAAAGTATAAAGCCCCAGTGGACAGCGGTGCACAGTGTACCCTATTGCCATCACATCATAAAGGGACAGAATCTGTCACTATTTCCAGTATGACAGGTGGGTCTCAAGAACTGACTGTACTGGAGGCTGAAGTGAGTCTGAATGGGAATAAATGGGAGAAGCACCCCATTGTGACTGGCCCAAATGCTCTGTGCATCCTTGGCATAGACTGCCTCAAGAGAGGGTATTTCAAAGACCCGAAAGGCTTTTGGTATAGCAGCTGTAGAGACTGAGAATATTACACAGCTGTCTACCTTGCCTAGTCTTGCAGATGACTCTT
The DNA here is from genome assembly GCF_964199755.1 of Larus michahellis. Taxonomy (NCBI): domain Eukaryota; kingdom Metazoa; phylum Chordata; class Aves; order Charadriiformes; family Laridae; genus Larus; species Larus michahellis. The sequence continues at coordinate 19,889,877 of NC_133929.1, read as the reverse complement.
CTGTGGTGGGACTGCTGAAGGTTAAAGAACAGCAGGTGCCAATTGCTGCTGCCACGGTGCATCAATGACAGTATCGCACTAACTGAGACTCCCTGATTCCCATCCAGAACCTGATTCGTCGGCTGGAGACCCAAGGAGTGATCAGCAAGACTCGCTCACCCTTTAGTAGCCCTATATGGCCAGTGTGAAAGTCTGACAGAGACTGGCAGCTAACAGTAGTACAGTAACAGTAACAGGCCAGTACCGTGGCCTGAATGAAGTCACACCACCACTGAGTGCTGCCATCCCAGACATGCTAGAACTCCAATATGAACTGGAGTCAAAGGCAGCCAAGTGGTATGCTACAATTGACATTGCTAATGCCTTTTTCTCTATTCCTTTAGCAGCAGAGGGCAGGCCACAGTTTGCGTTCACCTGGAGAGGCATCCAGTCCACCTGGAATCGACTGCCCCAGGGGTGGAAACCCAGCCCTACTATTTGCCATGGGCTGATCCAGACTGCACTGGAGAAGGGTGGAGCTCCAGAACACCTGCAATACAGTGATGACATCATTGTGTATTACACAGCACAAGAATTTTTCAAGAAAGGTAAGAAAATAATCAAGGTTCTTCTGAAAGCAGGTTTTGCTGTAAAAAGAGGTAAGGTCAAGGGACCTGCATGAAACATCCCGTTCTTGGGGATTAAGTGGCAAGATGGGCGTCACCAGATCCCAGTGGATGTGATTAACAAGATAACAGCTGTGTCCCCACCTACTAACAAAAAGGAAACACAAGCCTTCTTAGGCGTTGTGGGTTTCCGGAGACTGCATATTCCAGGTTATAGTCAGATTGTGAAACCTCTCCATGAAGTGAATCCAAAGAAAAATGAGTTTACATGGGGCCCTGAGCAACGACAATCCTTTGAGCAAATTAAACGGGAGATTGTGCATGCAGTAGCCCTTGGACCAGTCCAAACAGGACGGGACATCAAAAACATGCTCTACACCACAGCTGGAGACAATGGCCCTACCTGGAGCCTCTGGCAGAAAGCACCAGGGGAGACTCAAGGTCGACCCCTAGGATTCTGGAGTCGAGACTATAAAGGCTCTGAAGCCAACTATACCCCAACTGAGAAAGAAATCTTGGCAGCATATGAAGGGGTTAGAGCTGCTTCAGAGGTAATTGGTACTGAAGCACAGCTCCTCCTGGTGCCCCGATTACCAGTGCTGGGCTGGATGTTCAAGGGTGAAGTTCCTTCTAGGCATCATGCCACCGATGCTACCTGGAGTAAATGGGTTGCCTTAATCATGCAGCGAGCTCGAATAGGAAACCCCAGTCATCCAGGAACTGTAGAAGCAATCACAAACTGGCCCGAAGGCAAAGACTTCACAATGCCACCTGAGGAGGTGGTGACCTGTGCTGAGGAATCCCCACCATATAATGAACTGTCAGATAATGAGAAACAGTATGCCTTGTTCACTGATGGGTCTTGTCCTATTGTAGGGAAACACAGAAAGTGGAAAGCTGCTTTGTGGATTTCTACAGGAGTCGCAGAAGCCACTGAAGAGCTACTGGAGAGCCACTGGAGAGCTACTGTGTGGAGTCCTACACTACAAGTTGTAGAAGCCACTGAAGGAGAAGGTGAATCGAGTCAATTTGCATAGGTAAAAGTCATCCAGCTGGCCTTAGACATTGCTGAACAAGAAAAGTGGCCAATACTTTATCTCTATACTGACTGATGGATGGTGGCCAATGCTCTGTGGGGGTGGTTAAAGCAGTGGAAGCAGAGCATCTGGCAGCGCAAAGGTAAACCCATCTGGGCTGCTGAATTGTGGTAAGATGTTGCTGATGGGCTAGGGAAACTAGTTGTAAAGGTACGCCATGTAGATGCCCACGTACCCATGAGTCGGGTTCAAAGACCCAAAAGAGTATCAGTGGGCTTTTGGTACAGCAGCTTGTAACGGGTTCTTTTTTGGAGAGATTCCAACATACAAACCGGAGCCCACACAAATTAAGAAAAGGTTAACTCTGCTTTATTGTGAAGCCTTGCTACAGAGAAAAAAAACAAACAGTGAATTCAGCTTTATTGCGAAGCCTTGCTAAGCAGTTCCCAAATGTCCCAAAAGTTACTTCAGAGAGTCTTACCACCCCATAGATTGTAGTAGCACCAACGAGCAGCAGGACAACGAGGAGCCGCATTGGTACGGCAGAGGGAGGCAGGCACAGTGCTTTCCAGGGCGTCCCCTGTATCTTCAAAGTGCGCTCATGTCTCTCTCCCCCTCTCTGGCCCGAGACAGCCCCCTTATATCCTGCACTGGATTGAGTAGAAAAGTACAGGCTAGAGTCGCTGTGCGCGTGGCCAGCACATGCAGCGAGCCTCACCAGACTCATGATCCAGCTTTGCTAACAGCGGCTGTCTGATATGTGACTACATTGTTGTACTCCCTTCTTGGAATCTTCTTCTGTGAAGGTCAGGTTCTCACGGATACACACATAGTTTTTACAGCAACAGTACTGAGTCCCTTTTTCTCAGCACGTATACTGGGTTTGGTTCAACTAGTAATTTTCCATTGTGTCTCACTCGGACCATCCTCTATTATCCCTTATACATGCCACCCCGTGGTCCATAGTTGGGACACGACAATATTCTTCAACTTGTACAAGGGTATGATGCAAAGCGGCATCTACAACTGATCGTATACTGTTTATTAAACACGGCAAACAGCATACTAAACATAACAGACAAATTCCTCCTACACAGGCAATGAGTATAATTTGCTTCAACCAACTCTCCAGGAGCTGGAGAGTAGAAGTCTGAGGGCAATGAAGAAGGATTTCAGGGCCTTGGGACAGCTTGTCAAGGGTTCGGGAGCACAAATTGTGTTCTCCTCTGCCCTTCCAGCTTTGGGGACTGACGAATGGGTAAACAAGAAAATCGAACAGATCAACACCTGGCTCCAAAACTGGTGCTTTGAGCAGGGCTTTGGGTTCAGTGATCATAGTTTGATCTACAGGACACCGGGCCTGCTCGCTGTAATAAATAGCCAGATCCCTTAAACAGAAATGGCACTTATTTTATTATAGGGACAAAGTCAATAAAGCAAAAGCACAGCGCTGGGTGCATGACTCAAGTCAGAGGCACACCAGCTAACACTTCACCCACGTCTTATATACATTCAATATTGCATACGTATTCACTATTTTAGACAGAGTAATTGTTGATAATGGTTGATTATCATTAGTCCTTTTTCTCTTCTATATGTGTGTTTCCTTCTGACAATTGTTTCTGAGGATCGATGATCTTCAGTTCCCTTTTCCCATGCATCTGTTTCCTTCTGGTAGGATTGATTATCATCAACTCCCTTCTCCTATGCATCTGTTTCCTTCTGTTAATCACTTGTGGGGTCTTTTGGAGAAGTTCTCTTTTGTTTCTCTCGGATGTTTTTCTTCATGATGTTTTTCTTCATAGCTGCTGTTAGTTGTTATCTTTGAGGTTTCTCATGTTTCCTAATTTACTAAAGGTTAGTTATCCTTATAAGTCAAAGATTTATAGCCTTGTTATTATGGCGAAAGCCAACAATACCTTCACTATTTTTCACATTGGTAAGAATGGGAAAACCCTATCCCAAAAGGGGAAAAGGGTACTAGGCCAAGAGTTAGCAAGGCTCATGGACAGGGCTTTAAACTAGTATCGAAGGGGGAAGGGGATAAAACCAGGCCCACTAGTAATGAGCCTAGGGATAAAGGGCCAAGGATGGGGGTGAAATCGGTAGCCCAGCTCAAGTGCATCTACACGAATGCACATAGCATGGGCAACAAATGGGATGAGCTGGAAGCCATTGTGCAGCAGGACAGCTATGATGTAGTTGCCATCACGGAAACGTGGTGGGATGACTGTCACGACTGGAATGCTGTGATGAATGGCTATAAGCTCTTCAGAAGGGACAGGCAAGGGAGGAGAGGCAGGGGTGTGGCTCTGTACATTAGGGAGTGTTTTGATTGGATAGAGCTAGATTCCAGTGATGATAAAGTCGAGTGTTTATGGGTAAGGTTGAAGGGGAGGGCAAATAAGGGAGATGTTGTGCTGGGAGTATGCTACAGACCACCCAACCAGGATGAGGAGACAGATGAAGTATTCTATAAGCGGCTGGCTGAAGTCTCGCAATCGCCAGCCCTTGTTCTGGTTGGGGACTTCAACCTGCCGGGCATCTGCTGGAAATATAACACAGCAGAGAGCAGGCAGGCTAGGAGGTTCCTTGAGTGCATGGAAGATAACTTCCTGACACAACTGGTAGGTGAGCCTACCAGGGGAGGTGCCTCGCTAGACCTACTGCTCACAAACAGAGAAGGACTCGTGGGAGATGTGGTGGTCGGAGGCCGTCTTGGGTTTAGTGATCATGAAATGGTCAAGTTTTCAATTGGTAGTGATGTAAGGAGGGGGGTTAGCAAAACCTCCACCTTGGACTTCCGGAGGGCGGGCTTTGGCCTGTTCAGGACACTGGTTGAGAGAGTCCCTTGGGAGACAGTCCTGAAGGGCAAAGGGGTCCAGGAAGGCTGGACGCTCTTCAAGAAGGAAATCTTAAAGGCCCAGGAGCAGGCTGTCCCCAAGTGTCACAAGATTAAAGGGCGGGGAAAATGGCCAGTCTGGATGAACAAGGAACTTCTGATGGGATTTAGGAATAAAAGGAGGGTTTACCACCTTTGGAAGAAGGGACAGGCAACTCAGGAGGAGTACAGAGATCTCGTGAGGTTATACAGAGAGAAAATTAGGAAGGCAAAAGCCCAGCTGGACCTCAACCTGGCCACTAACATTAAGGACAACAAAAAAAGTTTTTATAAATACATCAACAAAAAGAGAGCCAGGGAGAATCTCCATCCCTTACTGGGTGCGGGGGGGAAAGTTGCAACCAAGGACGAGGAGAAGGCTGAGATACTTAATGCCTTCTTTGCCTCCGTCTTCAACAGTCAGACCAGCTATCCCCAGGGTGTTCAGCCTCCTGAGCTGGAAGATAAGGGTGGAGAGCAGAACAACCCACCCATAATCCAGGAGGAAGTAGTCAATGATCTGCTTCTGCACCTAGACGCACATAAGTCTATGGGGCCGGATGGGATTCACCCAAGAGTACTCAGGGAGCTGGCGGGAGAGCTCACCAAGCCTCTCTCCATCATTGATCAACAATCCTGGTCAACAGGGGAGGCACCAGATGACTGGAGGGTGGCTAATGTGACGCCCATCTACAAGAAAGGTTGGAAGGAGGATCTGGGGAACTACAGGCCTGTCAGCCTGACCTCAGTACCAGGAAAGATCATGGAGAGGATCATCTTGAGTGAGCTCTCAGGGCAAGTGCAGCCAAGGGATCAGGGCCAGCCAGCATGGGTTTAGGAAAGGGAGGTCCTGTGTAACCAACCTGATCTCTTTCTATGACCATGTGACCCACCTTCTGGATGCGGGGAAGGCTGTGGTCGTTGTCTATCTGGACTTTGGTAAGGCCTTTGACACCGTCCCCCACAGCATTCTCCTGGAGAAGCTGGCAAATCACGGCATAGACAAGTGTACTCTTCGCTGGGTAAAAACTGGCTGGATGGCCGTGCCCAGAGAGTTGTAATCAATGGGGTGAAATCCTCTTGATGGCCGGTCACCAGTGGTGTCCCTCAGGGCTCAGTTTTGGGGCCAGTTTTGTTTAATATCTTTATCAACGATCTGGATGAATGGATTGAGTGCACCCTCAGTAAGTTTGCAGACGACACCAAACTAGGAGGGAGTGTTGATCTGCTTGAGGGTAGGAAGGCTCTACAGAGGGACCTGGACAGGCTGGATCAATGGGCCAAGGCCAACTGTATGAGGTTTAATAAGGCCAAGTGCCGGGTCCTGCATTTCGGTCCCAACAACCCCAAGCAACGCTACAGGCTTGGGGAAGAGTGGCTGGAAAGCTGCCCAGCAGAAAAGGACCTGGGGGTGCTGGTGGACGGCCAGCTTAACATGAGCCAGCAGTGTGCCCAGGTGGCCAAGGAGGCCAACAGCATTCTGGCTTGTGTCAGGAATAGCATGGCCAGCAGGAGTAGGGAAGCGATCGTGCCTCTGTACTCGGCACTGGTGAGGCCTCACCTCGAGTACTGTGTTCAGTTCTGGGCCCCTCTGTACAAGAGGGACATTGAGGTGGTGGAGCGTGTCCAGAGGAGAGCTACCAGGCTGGTGAGGGGTCTGGAGACCAGGTCATATGAGGAGAGGCTGAGGGAGCTGGGCATGTTTAGCTTGGAGAAGAGGAGGCTGAGGGGAGACCTCATTGCCCTCTACAACTACCTGAAAGGAGGTTGGAGAGAGGTGGGTGTTGGCCTCTTCTCCCAAGTAAATAATGTCAGGACCAGAGGAAATGGTCTGAAGTTGCGGCAGGGGAGGTTTAGATTAGATATTAGGAAGAATTACTTTACTGAAAGAGTGGTCAGGCACTGGAACAGCCTGCCCAGGGAGGTGGTTGAGTCACCATCCCTAGAGGTATTTAAGAAACGTCTAGATTTGGCACTTCAGGGCATGCTCTAGTGGCAGAGATTGTAGGTTGTTTGGTTGGCCTCAATGATCTTAAGGGTCCTTTCCAACCATGAAGATTCTGTGATTCTGTGAACCCCACCCCCAAGTCCATCCAAGAAACAGGTTCCACACAGTGGTTTCCACAAGTTGCTGGTTCAGTCTTGCGCAGTTCTTGCAACTGGGCATGGATGGATTTGGAGTGGTCATTTAGATTCATACAACACAATCCTTTAAAATCTTGACAACCATGTCTGTGAGCTAAAAGTAAAAAAAATCAATAGCAGCTCTGTTTTGCAGCGTCGCATGTCGAATACTATCTACATCTAGCAATAACTCAGAAATAGCTGTACTAGTAGCATCACTAAACTTGGCTAACCAGCATCCAAGTTTATTCAGGGTCGTCAACGCTTGTGCACTGGCAACTCCTGGGGCTAAAAAGGATGCGACTATGGTCCTGGGAGACCCCAGAATTCAGTTTGGTCATTGCAGTATGGGGGAAATGCATGTTCGTCGTGTCGATGTTGGTGTAATGTTCAGTTCTGTTGTAACCATAAAGCTACAGTGACACTGGGATTAAAAATAGTCAGTCGGCTTAATGTACATGGTCCTCCTTTAATTGCTTTGGGAATTCCAGCCCACGCCCGGTACCCACAGATTAAAAACAGTCCTGGTGAGAGAGTCATATCTGTCGAGTAACTCTTCGTGATATTTGGACTAGTAGTATTACACCATTGTGTGTTATTCTGGTACCACGGGGTGGTGGCATTGACCCACCAGGAGACTATGTTGTTGCTTGTACTGGTGAAGTAAGGAAAAAAGGGAAAAAAGAAAAAAAAAACAAACAAAAAACAAATGCATAGGTCTGCATTTAGTGTTCCTAAAATGCGGAGCTCCTGGGGCAGTAATGCAGGGGACTCCCCAATATATGGGAGCCAGCTGTCTCATACTTTGATGATGCTTGCATCTGACTGGAGGCCGGGGCTGTCGGCAGTGCCCTGAATCATCATGTTGAATTCACTAGTTGTTAGCAGCACTCCCACTAGGCACGTCGTGAACAGATTTTGGAGTGTGGCTGTGCTAAGACACAGCGTATCTTGTCCTGCTGCATTAGCCAGAGTTACCCAGATGTTTTGATCGTGGAGGTAGTGTGTTTGCAGGTACCTATTCAATGATATAAACAGCAGAAATGGTTAGAGACACCACCCTCCCACTGCCTCCCCAGCCTTCTAATCTCTGCACCGTAATTGCTGAGCAGGCACACGTAGCCACTGTGCTTCTCCTGGTACCGCTATTGAAACTGCCTATGTGTCATTGGCTACCACTACTTCAGCTGCAATGGGCCCCACTTCTCCTGGGGCTTGATACCAGACGTGTGCACCTGCAAATATCTTTGGTATATGGGGGGCTGGTGATACAAAGTGGGGGCATTACCCAAAAGTAAATATAGGCCAATGGCCCTGTGCTCGATGGGCACCGCAGAGTGAGAGGGAGTCCTTGTTAGCAAGAATCCTGGGCAGCAAGAGAGTCCTTGTTAGCAAGAGTGCACGCGGACTCCCTGTTCTTGCTGGTATTTAAAGGGTTCAAACAGGCATAGTTTTCCCACTGTGCCTTGATCTTCTTCATCAACAGGCCAGGAATCTCAAGCGGCTAGATAAGGTGTCCCTGAGCCCATCACAGAATTATGTCATCTAAGTGCAAGTGTTTTCTTGCCAGCACCCGAGACTGAATAACAATTAGTGTGATATATGTGTTTTCCAGCACCCAGGTGCAAGTCCCTTGAGCGTATTTACAATCCTCCTCGCCGATCTTCCGTTGCTTTCCCATATTCCACCCCCTTGCTCAAGAGACCGCTTCTGCTGGGGTTCATTTAGTTTCGTGGGGTATAACACACAGTAATTTACAAAGGCATGCAATAAACATATTTATATAGAAAAAAGAAAAAAAACATGTCTTTACAATACTGCTTTGAATCAGGTGTCCTATTTCTCTTTTTCTGCCGCTTTCTCATAGCGCGTACGGCATGTTTTTGTGCTAACATGGCACATTCCCTTTCTAATTGTTCCTGGGTTTTTTTTTTCCCATCACTTACAGCTGACATAAAAGTCTGCCTTTGCAACAACAGTTCAGCCTTAAGTTTCTCATTTCCTACAGAGCATCCTATAGATTTTGGCTCAACTCCTTTTCCCGATCAACCATGATCTTATAGGCAAACAACAAACAACCAGCCATACGCCCTGCACGGGCGAGCCATTCCCAAGAGCGTAAGCGTATTGGCTGGTGAAACCCCCCCCTCCCCCCAGTATTTCAGGACTTGCATTGGTTCTACGGCCCCCCGGGGTTCCGGCCCCACACAAGTGCAGGTTTCCCACTTATCCCACAAGGTACACCACGGCTCCATGGTCCACCCTGGTCTAATATCTGGGGGGCACTCGCCTCCTCCTTGTCCTTACGTCTAAACACTGTGTATATATAAACTCTTCGCTTGATGGAGTGTCAGCCCTAGTTGCATACGAGAACAGTACCACACCGGGCAGAACACCTGCTCAAGTGGAGTCATGTAACGACACTGCACACAACAAAAAGCAAACAGTAGCACAGATGCTGATCAGCAGGTATAAGCTGGCGCCCACACACACTTACACAGTAGACGTACAAAAACACCACTTCTGTCTCGGGGAGACAATGCTCCCACCATGGGTGGTTTCAACCCCCCCATACAGGGACGGTGCAATCTTGGGGCAGCTATGCTCTCTACTGACCAAGCCCCATCCACTATTCACCGGTGTGGGGGACAGCGCGATCTTGGTGCAGCTGTGCCCTCCACTGACCAAGCCCCATCCACTATTCACCAGCTTGGGGACAGCACGATCTTGGTGCAGCTGTGCCCTCCACTGACCAAGCCCCATCCACTATTCACCAGCTTGGGGACAGCACGATCTTGGTGCAGCTGTGCCCTCCACTGACCAAGCCCTATCCACTATTCACCAGCTTGGGGACAGCATGATCTTGGTGCAGCTGTGCCCTCCACTGACCAAGCCCCATCCACTATTCACCAGCTTGGGGACAGCACGATCTTGGTGCAGCTGTGCCCTCCACTGACCAAGCCCCATCCACTATTCACCAGCTTGGGGACAGCATGATCTTGGTGCAGCTGTGCCCTCCACTGACCAAGCCCCATCCACTATTCACCAGCTTGGGGACAGCATGATCTTGGTGCAGCTGTGCCCTCCACTGACCAAGCCCTATCCACTATTCACCAGCTTGGGGACAGCATGATCTTGGTGCAGCTGTGCCCTCCACTGACCAAGCCCCATCCACTATTCACCAGCTTGGGGACAGCATGATCTTGGTGCAGCTGTGCCCTCCACTGACCAAGCCCTATCCACTATTCACCAGCTTGGGGACAGCATGATCTTGGTGCAGCTGTGCCCTCCACTGACCAAGCCCCATCCACTATTCACTGGTGGGGGGCAGCGCAATCTTGGCGCAGCTGTGCACTCCACTGAGCAAGCCCCGTCCATATCTCTACTGTAATATTTCTGCAACACAGACTGTGAGATTTCTGTTTAAAGCATAGTGTGACTTTGTTTTCTGGACCTGTGGCCCTTCCCACTGTATTCCTTTTTAAAGTGGGAAATGTTAGCTTTAGGCTTTTCTTTTTTTTTTTTTTAACATTGCATAGTCATTTGCTGTCATCCAGTTAGCTATTTGCATATTACCACAGCTAAAGAAACATAATTATCTCACAAAAATGATGTTAAATAATGACTTCTTTGACAATACAAGTAGCATTTGAAGCTTAAGATGTCAGTATTTTATCTGTTCGCATAAACCAATCATCATATACATTTTAAAATGCAGCTCTTTAACCTGTATTATATGGCATTCTATAATTCCATTTTTTTCTTCCATTCTATCCATTATAATGTAAATGTACAGCGAGGAATATAGTTTTAAGTCCTACTTAGTTAAAATACTTTACATTTGAAGTTAAAACTATGTAACTGGTTTGTATTATTGGAATCCCATCCTCATCGCCAATTATGTAACCTTTTCTTTTTTAAAGACTCCAACATACAAACCAGAGCCCACACAAAGGTAAAAAAAAAAAAAAAAAGGTTAACTCTGCTTTATTGCGAAGCCTTGCTAAGCAGTTCCCAAATGTCCCAAAAGTTACTTCAGAGAGTCTCACCACCCCAGAGATTGTAGTAGCACCGACGAGCAGCAGGATAATGAGGAGCTCCATTGGTACAGCAGAGGGAGGCAGGCACAGCGCTTGCTAAGCAGTTCCCAAATGCCCAAAAGTTACTTCAGAGAGTCTTACCAACCCATAGATCATAGTAACATCGCCAAGCAGCAGGATAACGAGGGGCTACATCGGTACAGCAGAGGAAGGCAAGGCACAGCACTTGTTCAGGGCATCCCCTGTATCTTCAAAGCACGCTCATGTCTCTCTCCCCCTCTCCGGCCCGAGACAGCCCCCTTATATCCCTCACCGGATTGAGTAGAAAAGTACAGGCTAGAGTCACTGCGCGCGTGGCCAGCACATGCAGCGAGCCTCACCAGACTCATGATCCAGCTTTGCTAACAGCAGCTGTCTGATATGTGACTACATTGTTGTACTCCCTTCTTGTTATCTTCTTCAAAGGTCAGGTTCTCATGGATACACACATCGTATTTACAGCAACAGTACTGAGTCCCTTTTTCTCGACACATATACTGGGTTTGGTTCAACTAGTAGTTTTCCATCGTGTCTCACTCGGACCATCCTCTATTATCTCTTAAACAACCAAGCATATGAACTTAAAGGCAAGAAATTAATGAGATAATTAATTTTAAACTGTTTGCAAGCATATTTCATGTGATACAACTATCTTTATAAAAAAGTCACTCACCCAAAATAATCTAAACAGCTATAAACTGTAAGTAAATACAAATCCATTCTGAATAAATACAATAATTACTACATGATATTGACCAGAATCAAACGCAAGCTCACAGAAATGCATAATTTTACTCTAAGTTAATACTATTAAATATTTTATTTCATTAAAGCTTCGACTGAATATACTAGTCAACTAATAAAATAAAATTTCTAACAAAAATTCTTACAAGAAAAGCTTAAATACTGCAAAATTAAAATAGAAATATATTAGAATAAAAACCTTCCTGTATAAATTTGTAGCATAGCAAAAAATGTACAAATGGCCCTATATTAGCAGAAACACAGTGGTAAGAGGATAAAAGTAAGAGGAAACAACTGCCTGCTTCTTTGTTCCATCATCAGCAAAAGGAAGAAACCTACAATTATTTTTCAGACAGTAGAGTGGAGGCATAAAAAAACCCATTAGCTGAGAACACACAGGGCTGGGCATATCAGAAGTACTTCACAACCACTAAGGAAGGAAGCTAGTACTATGATGAAGCATCCTTCTTTGACTACAGGGACAAGCACTGTGTTAAGAACATGGCAATGGAGAACATGACAGAAACAGCAAGAAAAATTGCCATCATGAAGGCTAGTCACGATTTCCAAAACACAATTCAGAGGAGGTAGCTCTTTTAGAGGCCGAAGTGAGCCTGAATGGGAATAAATGGGAGAAGCACCCCATTGTGACTGGCCCAGATGCTCCGTGCATCCTTGGCATAGACTACCTCAAGAGAGGGTATTTCAAAGACCTGAAAGGGTATCGGTGGGCTTTTGGTATAGCAGCTGTAGAGACTGAGGATATTACACAGCTGTCTACCTTACCTGGCCTTTCAGATGACCCTTCTGTGGTGGGACTGATGAGGGTCAAAGAACAGCAAGTGCCAATTGATACTTACACAGTGCATCGATGACAGTATCACACTAACTGAGACTCTGATTCCCATCCAGAACCTGATTCGTCAGCTAGAGACCCAAGGAGTCATCAGCAAAACTCGCTCACCCTGAAGGCTCCAAGGACAACTATACCCCAACTGAGAAAGAAATCTTGGCAGCATATGAAGGAGTGAGAGCTGCTTCAGAGGTAATTGGTACTGAAGCACAGCTCCTCCTGGTGCCCCGATTACCAGTGCTGGGCTGGATGTTCAAGGGTAAAGTTCCTTCTACTCATCATGCCACCGATGCTACCTGGAGTAAGTGGGTTGCCTTAATCACACAGCCAGCTTGAATAGGAAACCCCAGTAGTCCAGGAATTATAGAAGTGATCACAAACTGGCCCAAAGGCTAAGACTCCGGAATGCCACCTGAGGAGGTGGTGACCTGTGCTGAGGAATCCCCACCATATAACGAACTGTCAGACAATGAGAAACAGTATGCCTTGTTCACTGATGGGTCTTGTAGTACTGTAGGAAACCATCGAAGGTGGAAAGCTGCTATATGGAGTCCTACATGACAAGCCGCAGAAGCTGCTGAGGGACAAGGTGAATTGAGTCAATTTGCAGAAGTAAAAGCTATCCAGCTGGCCCTAGGCATTGCTGAATGAGAAAAGTGACCAGTACTTTATCTCTGCACTGACTGATGGCCAATGCTCTGTGGGGGTGGTTAAAGCAGTGGAAGCAGAGCAACTGGCAGCGCAAAGCTAAACCCATTTGGGCTGCTGAATTATCACAGACTCACAGAATGATAGGGGTTGGAAGGGACCTCTGGAGATCATCTAGTCCAACCCCCCTGCCAGAGCAGGGTCACCTAGAGCAGGTTGCACAGGAACCCGTCCAGGCGGGTTTTGAACGTCTCCAGAGAAGGAGACTCCACCACCTCTCTGGGCAGCCTGTTCCAGTGCTCTGCCACCCTCAAAGTAAAGAAGTTCCTCCTCATGTTGAGATGGAACTTCCTATGCTCAAGTTTGTGCCTGTTAACGCTCGTCCTGTCACCTGGTACCACTGAAAAGAGCCTGGCCCCATCCTCCTGACACCCACCCTTTAAGTATTTATAAGCATTGATAAGATCCCCCCTCAGTCGTCTTTTTCCAGACTAAAAAGACCCAAATCCCTCAGCCTTTCTTCATGAGAGAGGTGTTCCAGTCCCCTCATCATCTTGGTAGCCCTTTGCTGCACCCTCTCCAGCAGTTCCCTGTCCTTCTTGAACCGGGGAGCCCAGAACTGGACACAGTACTCCAGGTGCAGCCTCACCAGGGCAGAGTAGAGGGGGAGGGTAACCTCCCTCGACCTGCTGGCCACACTCTTCTTGATGCACCCCAGGATGCCATTGGCCTTCTTGGCCACAAGGGCACATTGCTGGCTCATGGTCATTCTGTTGTCCACCAGGACTCCCAGGTCTCTTTCCACAGAGCTGCTCTCCAGCAGGTCAGCCCCCAACCTGTACTGGTGCATGGGGTTATTCCTCCCCAGGTGCAGCACCCTACACTTGTCCTTGTTGAATTTCATGAGGTTCCTCTCTGCCCAACTCTCCAGCCTGTCCAGATCTTGCTGTGTGGCGGCACAGCCACCCATCCCAGTTTTTAGATCATCAGAAAACTTGCTGAGGGTGCACTCTATCCCCTCATCCAGGTCATTGATGAATATATTGAACAGGACTGGACCCAGTACTGACCCCCACTTGTGACCGACCTCTAACTAGACTCTGTGCCCCTAATCACGACCCTCTGAGCTCTGTCTTTCAACCAGTTATCTATCCACCCCACTGTCCATTCATCTATCCCACTCTTCCTAAGCTTCCCTATGAAGATGCTGTGGGAGACAGCGTCAAAAGCCTTGCTGAAGTCAAGGTAGACAACATCCACTGCCCTCCCCTCATCTATCCATCCAGTCATGCCATCATAGAAGGCTATCGGATTAGTCAGATGTGATTTCCCCTTGGTGAATCCATGTTGAGTACTTCTGATAGCTTTCTTTTCCTCCACATGCCTTGAGATGACGCCCAGAACGAGCTGTTCCATCATCTTTCCGGGGATGGAGGTGATGCTGACTGGCCTGTATTTCCCCAGCTCCTCCTTCTTGCCATTTTTGAAGACTGGAGTGACATTGGCTTTCCTCCAGTCCTCAGGCACCTCGCCTGTTCTCCAGGACCTTTCAAAGATGATGGAGAGCGGCCCAGCAATGACTTCCGCCAGCTCCCTCAGCACTCTTAGGTGCATCACATGGGGGCCCATGGACTTGTGAATATCTAATTGATCTAAGTGATCCCTCACTTGATCCTCCTCAATCAAGGGGAGGTTTTCAGAAGTTACCTCCAAAGTCTGGGACTCCTGAGGGCTGGGCCGAGCAGTAAAGACCGCAGCAAAGAAGGCATTCAGTAACTCCGCCTTCTCTGCATCCTCTGTCACCATGGTTCCTGTCTCATTCAACAGCAGGCCCACATTTTCTCTAGTTTTCCTTTTGCCTCCGATATACTTGAAGAAACCCTTCCTGTTGAGCTTGACATCCCTTGCCAGGTTTAATTCCAAGGAGGCCTTGGCTTTCCTTGTTTCATCCCTGCACGATCTGGCAGCATTCTTGTAATCCTCCCAAGGGGTCAGTCCCTTCTTCCACTTACTGTAAACTTCCTTCTTCCACTTGAGCTTTTTCAGAAGCTCCTCCACCAGTGCCTCTGTGTTTGTCAGTACCAGGTCCAGGAGTGCTCCTCTCCTTGTTGGCTCCTGCACCACCTGTGTCAAAAAGTTATCATCAATACACTGGAGGAGCCTCCTGGACTGTGCGTGCCTGGCTGTGTGGCCTTCCCAGCAGATATCGGGGTAATTGAAGTCCCCCATGAGAGCCAAGGCCTGTGTGTGAGCTGATGCAGGCAGGACGCAGGAACAACCACAAAACCACGGATGGAAAGCAAAGAACAAGTTTAATCTCAATACCTCACAGACCGGGGAATCTCCCAAGCAACACCCAGGTAGAGGCACACAAGCAGGGACCGCGGGCACCGCAGAGTGATAGAGAGTCCTTGTTAGCAAGAGTCCTTGGCAGCGAGAGAGTCCTTGTTAGCAAGAGTGCACACGGACTCCCTGTTCTTGCTGGTATTTAAAAGGGTTCAAACAGGCATAGTTTTCCCACTGTGCCTTGATCTTCTTCAACAACAGGCCAGGATTCTCAAGCAGCTAGATAAGGTGTCCCTGAGCCCATCACAGACTTCTGTTATCTAAGTGCAAGTGTTTTTCTTGCAAGCACCCAAGACTGAATAACAATTAGTGTGATATATGTGTTTTCCAATACCCCAGGTGCAAGTCCCTTGAGCATATTTACAATCCTCCTCACCGATCTGTTGCTTTCCCACACCCTGTGATTGTGAGGCTACTTTCAGCTGTCTGTAGAAGGCCTCATCAGCTTCCCCATCCTGATCAGGTGGCCTGTAATAAACACCCACAACAGTGTCCCTCATATTTGCCTGCCCCTTAATCCTTACCCATAAGCTCTCAACTCTCTCTTCATCTGCCCCCAGGGAAAGCTCAATACGTTCCAGATGCTCTCTCACATAAAGAGCAACTCCACCACCTCGCCTTGCTGGCCTGTCTTTCCTGAAAAGGACATAGCCATCCATGACAGTGTTCCAGTCATGTGAGCTGTCCCACCGCGTCTCAGTAATTACGATGAAATCATGGCCCTGCGACCACACACAGATCTCCAGCTCTTCCTGCTTATTCCCCATGCTGCGTGCATTGGTGTATAAGCATTTCAGAGAGGGAGTTGTGTGAGTAGTTTTCACCCTTGAGGGGTGGTAGTCCTTCTGGTTCTCAAAAATACTGGCATGCTGACCCATAAGTGCTGAGCACCTCACCAACAAGCCCAGTACCGTCCCCACCCTCCTTCAAATCTAGTTTAAAGCTCTCTTAATGAGCCCCGATAATTATGGCAAGGGAAGACTAGTCGTAAAGGTACGCCATGTAGATGCCCACGTACCCATGAGTCAGGCCACTGAGGAACATCAAAACAATCATCAAGTGGACCACGCTGCTAAGATTTTCCAGATAGATTTGGACTGGGAACATAAAGGTGAACTGTTTTTAGCTCAGTGGGCCCATGATACTTCGGGTCATCAAGGAAGGGATGCGACATGTAAATAGGCTCATGATCGAGGGGTGGATTTAACCATGGATGCTACTGCACAGGTGTTATAGTTTGAGAAAACCCATAACAATTTATTGTCATGTAGACAATTATTGTATCACCCGATGACCCCTCCCCACCCAGAAAGGGGAATCAGGGAAAGCAAGGAAACACAAGGGTTGAAATATAAATAGATTTAATAGGATAAGACCAAATAATTAACAATAATACTAAAAACCAATATTAATCCTGATACTAATATAAGATGTACAAGAATTATACTGAGACAATTATATCAGTAGGAAGTTGTGCACTCCCAGCAGTGGACAGTAAATGTGGGACACTGCGAGTGCAAGGAAGGCCTCAGGGGTCCGTCACCGGGGCAAGGAGTTTCTCTGGACTGCCACCATCAAGAGAGAGAGAGCACTACGCAGCCAAACTTTCTAATTTATATGGAATGTGATGTTCATGGTACAAAATAACCCTGTTGGCCAGCCTGGGTCAAATGCCCAGCCCTTGCTCCTCCTCATCCCTGCACCTGGCAAGGCTTGAAAACACTGAGACCTTGAATCCCACACAGCCTAGCTGGCTATAGAGTAAATATTTTCACGAATTCAGGCACTAGAGTCTTCCAAAAGTGGAGTTTTCCCCACCATTAGAAGAGAAATTAGTCCCGTGTCGCTCAACCCAGGACAGTAGGTTATCCATGATTGTGAAACATGTGCCGAAATCAAACAAGCTAAAAGGTTAAAACCTGTGTGGTATGGGGGATGATGGCTGAAATATAAGTATGGGGAGGCCTGGGAAATTGACTATATCAGACTCCCTCAAACCCACCAGGGTAAGTGCTACATGCTTACAATGGTGGAAGGAAACACCAGATCGTTGGAAACCTATGCCGTGCCCCATGCCACTGCCTGGAATACCATCCTGGGCCTTGAAAGGCAAGTCCTGTGGTGACATGGTACTCCAGAAAGAATTGAATCAGGCAACGGGACTCATTTCAAAACCAGTCTTATAAGTACTTGGGCAAAAGAACATGGCACTGAGTGGTATATCATATCCCCCTTCACGCACCAGCTTCTGGGAAAATTGAGCAATACAATGGATTGTTAAAAGCTACCCTGAAGGCAATGGGTGGTGGAACCTTTAAAAATTGGGACAAGCATTTAGCTACCTGGTTAGTTAACACCAGGGGATCCATCAATCGAGCTGGTCCTGCTCAGTCAGACCTTTTACATACTGTAGAAGGGGATAAAGTCCCTGTGGTGCATGAAAGGAATATGCTGGGGAAACCTGTTTGGGTTTTTCCTGCCTCAGGCAAAGGCAAACCCATTTGTGGGACTGTTTCTGCTCAAGGACCTGGATGTACTTGGTGGGGGATGCTGGAGAATGGAGAAGTTCAATGTGTGCCTCAAGGAAATTTGACCCTGGCTGAGAATACTTAATTCTGAATTGTATGATGTTAATTGCTATATGATGCTAACAGTGTTCTATAAGTGTTTTTCAGATAATATAGTGGTGATGATACCGGATCCAGCTTCATCAAGTGGCATCCAGCAAAACTCTTTGAGATGGACATACTACTCCTGGGCATGGACCACAATGAATTTCATTCATCTTTCCTACCCTGAGATTCTGCTATGAGAGATGAAATCCTACAGTTATGAACTAAATGGACTTAGTGAACTTTTGTGTATAAAGATAAATCATAACTGAGTAACCTGCATATATCTATCTATATATATGTGTGTGTGTGTATACATTTGATAGATAAAAGTATTAGTGATCTGAGCATGACGCAAATGGTATGGAATAAGGGGTGAAATGTCACTGACAAACACTGAAGAAATGGCTATATGGCTTTTTAATTCTTTGCCTGTCTGTTATACTGGTTACACAGATTTGCTTGATCAGAGAGTGCTATAAGAGTTAAAATAATTAATCAAAATTTTTGGTGTGCTTAGCCATTTGTGAAAGCTGAAAGCAAGTTTTGGCCTGTAATGGCATGCATTGATGACAGATATGGAGATCAACATCTGTTTTGTACTTACCCACTGGTAAAGTCTATTCTGAAGGGAAGAGAGCATCTTCATAATAATACTTCCAACTGCCTGGATTCACCTGACTGATTCAGTCTGTTACCAGAGAGGCCTCTGCTTTCTTTATAACCATATGCTAACTAAAATGTTTGTTTCCTACTAACCTTCTTACTGTGTGAGAAAATAGTTAGTCACTGAGCTGATGTTACAGATGGAGTAACATAGTAATAATGAGGAGACAGCCAGAAGTAGCTAATCACCAAGGATGGGATAACAAGAAGTAGTTAATCACTTCAAGGTTCTTTTACCAATTAGGACAGAGTTATGGCTACTTCAAAGACCATCCTTATTATCTTCAAGAAGTTGGCAAACTTACAGCAAACTTTTACTGTCCTGAGATGACTCAATACCTTAAAAGGATAATGTGAGGAAGGGTCTCCTTACCCAAACGACCACCAAGACACTCACGCTTGTGCAGAAGTGTTTTGCTGACACAGCAAAACTTGATACGCATGTGCAAAAAGGCTATTCGGTCATCCTAATGAATATGTAAGCCTAGGTGGAGTTATGTATTAGACAGGCGGAATAGTGAGAATCTTTTGTGTATAAATAATGGGTGAATATCCCCGGTAAGGTGTGCTAGATTTGTGGGTTTTTCCCCCTAGCACCCAACGTCGAATAAAGCAATATCTCCTCTCTAAACTACTTTTGGTTTTGAGGGCTTTTATTTCACTGGTAGACCAGTGTTACCTGAAATGGCTATTAAGCCATTTGTCGTCAGGCCTTTTTTATTGAGATCTAGGTGAACCCTGCACTCTTTCTCACCTCAGCCTTACAGACTCCACACCCCCCCCAAAACAGGATGGAAATGTTTTTATTCCAGATGCATCATAAGGCAATAGTAATGAATATCAACCACAGCAGTAACTGTTTATTTTCTAAAGAATGATGGATTATTTCTAAAGACTGATGATACAAAAGTGGGAGGGGTGGCTGACACACCAGAAGGCTGTGCCACCATACAGAGAGACCTGGACAGGTTGGAGAGTTGGGTGGAGAGGAACCTCATGAAATTCAACAAGGGCAAGTGTAGGGTGCTGCACCTGGGGAGGAATAACCCCATGCACCAGTACAGGTTGGGGGCTGACCTGCTGGAGAGCAGCTCTGTGGAAAGAGACCTGGGAGTCCTGGTGGACAACAGGATGACCATGAGCCAGAGCCAGCAATGTGCCCTTGTGGCCAAGAAGGCCAATGGCATCCTGGGGTGCATCAAGAAGAGTGTGGCCAGCAGGTCGAGGGAGGTCATCCTCCCCCTCTACTCTGCCCTGGTGAGGCTGCACCTGGAGTACTGTGTCCAGTTCTGGGCTCCCCGGTTCAAGAAGGACAGGGAACTGCTGGAGAGGGTACAGCAAAGGGCTACAAAGATGATGAGGGGATTGGAACACCTCTCTTATGAAGAAAGGCTGAGGGATTTGGGTCTCTTCAGTCTGGAAAAAGACGACTGAGGGGGGATCTTATCAATGCTTATAAATACTTAAAGGGTGGGGTGTCAGGAGGATGGGGCCAGGCTCTTTTCAGTGGTGCCCGGGGACAGGACAAGAGGTAATGGGCACAAACTCAAACATAGGAAGTTCCATCTCAACATGAGGAGGAACTTCTTTACTTTGAGGGTGGCAGAGCACTGGAACAGGCTGCCCAGAGAGGTGATGGAGTCTCCAAGTCTGGAGACATTCAAAACCCGCCTGGACGCGTTCCTGTGCAACCTGCTCTAGGTGACCCTGCTCTGGCAGGGGGGTTGGACTAGATGATCTCCAGAGGTCCCTTCTAACCCCTATCATTCTGTGATTCTGTGATTTAATACACGTATTATCACTAGCATTGCTAGTGGTAATATTTCTTACGTGTTTTACCTGCCAATCTTAGTATTCCAGTAAAGTCAGCCAGAATTAAGTGTGTCATCTTTTCAACTCTAATTTTTAAACTTTAGCTATCAGAAGTATAAAATCTTGATGCCTGTTTTGTTTGATAATTCAGTTCCAATTTGTCAGAGCTGCCACAGTAGCAATAGGTCCTACACAAAGTAAAATACTGGCAGAATGTAATATTAAAGATCTGTGGTTTTTCCCCTACAAGCTACAATGTTCAATTTTTACTGAGCATTGAACCTACCTTTTTCAGTATTACATCATTTTTTCCTTATAGTTCCATATAAACCTCTCCTTCTAATCCAGGTAAGGTATGAAACAGCTTTTCTACAAATATTGAAATTAAACTTCTTACTCTGAGTTAAATCTCATCTAACAAAAGTACAATGTTTTTTCCATGTATTTTTTCAGACCTCTCAGTTTCAGTACTCTGGTTTAGACAGCATGCTTAACTTGCCTTGCTTCATTACACAGGCTATAGCTTGCTTTAAAATGGCTTCAAAACTTAAGCTCTGGCCCTCCAGGAATACTGAGTTAGCACTTGAGATTAGAGTCCTATTGCTACACATAATGCCATGTAGAAGTAAAAAGTGGCCAGGACTGAAACCTTGAACATGAACACCTTCCCATCTGTTCCCATCAATCAGTTTATATAAAATTTGGCATCTAAGACTGTCCATATAGTTGGTGGGATAGACTTCACGTGTGATAACTTTATGATGAAGACGCCAATGTAGTGTATTTGAAAGGAACACGACCTTTTCTGGCATGTCTGTGCATATACTTGAGTTCAGTCAAGTGAGTTCCTTTGTAGCTGAGTTAGTTTGTCACTACATAAAGTAGTAGTGCTGCAGATCAGGAAGTATGTACTGTAGTAATATTTAGAGTGGAGAAATGACCACAATTTTACATCATCCAAACAGTAACCACTAGAAATTTGTGGTATACAGGCACATCAGTTCCTGGGGGCTTTTTTTGAAGTGACAAAAATTAAGTTTGTATTAATCGAGCTATTTTAACTATTCTACTTTTGTGTCCTTTATGGTAAAGGTTTTGGGGTTATAGTTCTTCATTACCTACTTAGTGACTTCCAACGGGAATTTAATTAGACAGAGGTTGCACCATCATATAAAAGTAACAGGAAACAGACAAGCCATTGTTGTATACAGAGATTCAGCATTAGAAAATTTTAGACTTCAATAATATTGTAAAAGACATTTAATAGACATTGGTAGAGCACTAAGGGTTTACAAAATTGTGAAATACTACTACAAACTGGACTTTTAATATAGGGGAAAGCAGTGGAGATGTTTTCAGTTGCCACTAACTGCAAAATCTTGTCAATCTGTTAATTACAAACAATTGCGCTTAAGTCATTAAAATGGTCTGAAATAAGTAGTTAAGCCAAAACCATAAAAAAATTTAGGAACTTCCTACAGTTGACCTTAAACTTTGTGACATACAGTAGATTAAAAGTAAACTCACTGAATTAATATAGACTAGGGAAAAAGCTGGGTTCTCTAGTAATCAAGAGTCACTAACTGTGATAAGAAAAATAAAAGTTAATATTTGGAACAGTTTCTTGCTAAACATTTAACAGAGAAGGTGAATAGTTCAGATTTATATTTTCTAGATATTTGTGTGTTTTGATGAATGTTAACAACCTCTGTTTAAGACAGGAATCTAGATTAAAAGCTGCCTTTTCCAAAGAAGTTTTGGTAAGACTTCACTAATAAAATGGTGCATTTATAGTATCTTACCTTACCAATTCAGTTTGGTAGCTTTTTACCAATTCAAAGGTATAAAATACTGTAGACTTTTGGTAGATGCATATTACACAGATTCACGTGCTGGTCACAAAGGTATCATTTTCACCATAAAAAGCATTGGGTTACAATTTGGGAAATCTGTGAACTTAGGAAACAGTCTACAGTTCTCAAACTATATACTTAATATTAATACATTTTTTGCATAGTGCCTGAAACCTAGTAAGTATAGAAAAAGATCAAAAGATGAAGCTTTAACTTCTGAGTTGTTCAACAATGCATGTCTTCAATATTATGTGATTCGAGATGCTACCAACCTTAAAGCATTATGCATTAATACAGTGTAATTGAAATTCTTTAGCTAAAACTAACTGAACAAAAAAAAAAGAAAAAAAAGAGCAATTACATTTGTCTGATTCATTATAGAGGTTTTGAATCAGAGAATGAAATCATAAATGTGCACATACTTCTCCAATATGAATATACATGTAGACAAGCACTCAAAAGGGAATTATCACTTTACATAAAACTATTAACAAATCAAAGATAATAACTTCCTGATATAATGCAGCCTCAAACAATATTTAACAGTAAACAATAAATAGTATTTCAAAGGTCTGAAATGAGAATTGACACAAAAAAATATATTGTTATTTCCCTCCAACATCATGGCATATCTCCTTTGTAGACTATACACTGTTGGTACCACCCCATGACTACATAGACAACCCTTTTACTGATCACTGTGCTGGGATCCCCCAACATACAATGCTAACGGGAAGGAAAGGCTCACTCCTGCTGCAGGACCCAGGACTCCTGCTCTGGTATATAGAGCTAGGGCCACTCATGCTTGTCTCAAGCAGAGGCCTGAATAGCTGCACTTGTAGCACAAGCACTGCTACAGGAGAAATGTATATCTGTTATGTAAGACCCTGAATCAAGTTAGATTTTTTTCTTAAGGCATGGTTGGGGGGGGGGGCGGCATAGTGGATTAGAAATTCACTTGAGCAAACATTCTTCTGTTTTCTTGATGAATGAATTAAGGTATATGAAGACTCAAGTCTGAAGAATAAGAAGCCTGACTAAAGGAAATATTCTGTAGTCTGAAAAAAGTATCTTAATTTTAAATGTTATAATTTTACAAGTTTGGATAATACAAAACCCACAAAATTAGCAACATTTCTGAATCATAAAATATTTAATAATGCATATTTAGGGGGAATATATTGTATATAAAATTTCAGGTCACCATATGAAGCAATTTAAACCCTTTTCAAGCTAGCACTGTCTTCAATGCTGTATAGATTTATTGCCACTGATACAAGACCTACTAAAAGCATACATTTTAAACTAATACAAAAGTGGCTTTTTTATATGAATTTTTTGTACACAACTACTGTCTTGAATATCCGTCAAGTGCAAAAAAACACAGATCACTTTACACTACTGTAGCAACAATGCATTCATATTGTTCATTAGTCCTTAGTAGTCAGCTTTCATAAGATACAAGAAAAAGCACGGTGAAGCTCACAAAAAGTCAGCCTGTTCTTGCAAAAAAATACACTATAACGGAAGAAAAACCAAAAAAAGGACTATGCACACCACAGATTTTGCTGTTCTTTAAACTAGATGACTTAAGTGCTGTTTGGTTTTTGTTGTTTTATTTTGGGTGTTTGGGTTTTTTGGCTTTTTTTGTTGAATCAAACCACATAGACTAGATATAATAAAATTAAGAAAGCAGTGGGTAGCTAAAAATTTATGAACTATTTTTCCTCCCCGCAATTTGTTTTCCTCTACCTGAGGTAGTTACAAAAAACAAATCATAACATAAACACCAGCTAGGACTCACCACTTAGACCTTTGGAGTTTTTTTCCTCCCTTTAAAAATTATTTGTCAGCTCATCAAAACTACCTTTGATGTTAAAGACAGCAGAGATTTAGAGTTCTCACTACATGAAGAAAGATGGTGATAGGGAGGAAGAGGATTAGCTGCTTCAAAATGTGACAATAGATTCACTTCCATCAAGCTGGCTGGTTCACTGTTGACTTTTAGATGTTTATTCTCTTTTACTGTCTATAAAGTCAATGGGAGAAGTATGAAAGGATTTGAACACATCATCGTCCTTTACTGTAACCAGGAAAGAACTGGTCAAGTAGTGTCTGCAATATCTTGTTAGGAACCATGGTGTAGCTCTTTCCAAGGTCATAGCGGCAGGCAGGACAGGTAAAGACTTCAGCTCGGAAAGAGCGCTGTAAACAGCTCTAGGGCATACAAAGACAAAGAAGTAAAAGTGTTACAGCTTTTGCTTTACATTGAAAATTTATCTAGCAAAAATTAAGCAATTACTAGGAACCAAAGATGCAGTTTCCCACATTTCCAGAAACAGCAAGTACTTACTGGGTTCTCTTTCCATATTTCTGCCTTTACAACTGAAATGATGTACTGGGTCTGGCTGGGATGGAGTTACATTTCTTCATAGCAGCCTGTATGGTGCTGTGTTTTAGATCTGTGACTAAACCAGTGTTGATAATACACCAATGTTTTAGCTATTGCTGAACAATGCTTGCACAGTGTCAAGGCTTTCTCTGTTTCTCATTCTGCCTCCCCAGCCAGTAGGCTGAGGATGGGCAAGAGGTTGGGAGGGGATACAACTGAGACAGCTAACCCAAATGACCAAAGGGATATTCCATGCCATATAATGTCATGCTCAGCAATAAAAACTGGGGTGTGGTCTTTCCAAAGTAGCCATTACTCAGAGGCTGGCTGGGCATTGGTCTACTTGTGGGAGGTGGTGAGCGAATGCCTTTGCACCATTTTGTTTTTCCTTTTCTTTTTTTTCTCTTCACTTATTAAACTGTCTTTATCTCGACCCACAACCCACGGGTGGGTGCTTATTTGCTGGCTGGGGTCAACTCATCACAAAGGACTTAACCAAAGCAATCTTTTGATTAGGAGGCAAAGCATTGAGTTTTTCAGGAATTAAGTGTTACTACTGTGATACCTCTTTTTCCTTAATGTGTTCCTGTGGACCAGTCCACAGTTTCTTTCTAGCATTTCTGTTAGAGTGCTGTAAGTATTCCAGAGTTTCATTTCAAGATGTAGCTGAACATACAGCTGTATAGCATTTTATCTAACAATCCATAGCTACTTCATCTTTATTACAAGACTCAATGTTTAAGCCCCAAAGGCATGAGTAGAATAAAATAGGTTTCAGACTACAGTATCTGAAAGATAATTATTAATGTTGCCTTCTTTTTTTTTTGGTTTTCCCAGACTGCAGACAGTTCAACCATATACGTTAAATATGAAAATTTTATGAGGGCCAATCTTTTCCCAAACTGTCCCAAACAGACACCACCACTGTCTGTCAGTCTATACCTTAAAACTAATATTACTTTATTAGTAGTCATTGATAGCTTCAGATTCTATGCTTTGAAGTTGTTGCCATTAAACATTCTCCATGTTTTTTCCACCACTCTATATATTAACCCCCTCATAATACTTTACCTCTATGTAACAGGCAGCTCTCTGAAGGAGCAGTCTTGCTCTATTCTCATTTCTTAAATACATAAAATTAACTTAATCTTATTGTACCAGCATCTAGCTCCTGGAACAAACCAATCCCTAGCATAGCTCCACTAATTACAATGGAATGATAAACTTGATACATCATGTCTATAAGAAATTGTACTAAATACATTTCCACTATTTTTTTCACATAAAATTAAGATTGATCATATGGCAGCCACACAACTGGAAGCAAGCACATTATATTTCTTGCTCAGACTGCAAGGCAATAATTATTGTCTTCCTAAAATATATGTTGGTTTTGGTGATCAGTGTCTCAGGGACAAGAACACAGCCCAGAGCAATACAGGGATTATTCTTACTTTACAGACGTTGTGGAGACACTCTGTTGTCACTGGCTGGTAAACCAGCTCCTGACAGCAGACACACATAAAAGATTGTTCCAATTTCTTCAGGAAATTCTAGTATAGGGCAAAAGAAGAGAAAAGTAAAACTATTAGAGACACATTCACAAATACGCAAACAAAAAAGGGCACTTTTATTTAAAACTATTAAAGTTTTTTTTAAACTAATTTGCCTAACTATTGTAATTATTACTTATATTCAAATTATAAATTCACAGCCAAATTCACAGACCTAAACTGAGTAAAAAATTTGACCGTCATAGCATTTGGTAAATGCAGAGATACATTCATGAGATACTTGTTTAGCATTCTTGTTACTCTTCCCAAACTCACAGTTAGCATGGTCTAATAATGTTACACAACTGCTAGGAGTTGTTAAATCCAATATTCAGTGTGATAGAACAGCTTGACATTGCAAAGATTGCTTACGCTGAAACTTTTCTAGTGTGATCTTCAGGTCTCAGTCCAAGTAACAAATTTCCTTCCAAAGCCTACCACCATTACTCCTGTATTCATGGACATTTATATAAAGACATTCCCACACCCTCTGCTATTACCTCTACCTATCTTCTGCTCATTCCCTATATTATTATTGTTCACAGCTTCTTGTTCATTCTTATTTCCTCAGAAGTGAACCTTTGTTGTGTTCGGTGCAAAGTATACATTTAATAAATTATGTTTATTACATTAAAAAAACTGAGTCTTTTAGAAGGCTCATCTTATATCCTTCACATCCAAGAGTAGTGTGGCTAATAAAATATTTAGAAAGCAAGTCCATAAACAATTGATTTCCCTACTTTTCCAGAAGTCAGAGAACTAAGCTTTTGAAGTCTATTTGATTGTACGTTATTATAATTAAAAACAAAACAGAGGGCCCATCAAGCCCAATTCTTAGCACAAGTCAGAGAATTCTGTATTTAGTGATCTTTGCTAGAATTTTGCACATCCATGATGGATAAGTGATTGCTGCTGCTCTGCAAAGGGAAAGCATACTGTATACCTTTTTCACTAAGAAATTCACCTCTGCATCTGCTGGAGGTGTTTAATTGATTTCTTGAATCCTCACTCTGAAATATTCTGCAATAGGTAAAAGAACCTTCCTGGTTTTCAGTCTTAGAGCAACTCTGAAGAATGTGGGATAAAATTTGTACCATAGATTTTATACATAGAAGCATGCTTACAGAGACCTTATTCTCTGGTATTTCAGTAGTCTCAAGCATACTCACTCAAGTGAAAAAAACAGATCTAAAGTTATTCAAAATACATTTCTTTTCAATAATTTTAATAATATCAGATTCATCTCAACCCAAAACTTATAATTAAAGTGGAAAGGTTGTTTCAAACATTAAGATTTATATTTTCATTGCAGCTATCTAATGGCAGCTGCGTGATTCCCATTGAAATTTCTATATAGCAATCATCAAGGGCAATCAAAATTATGGGCAGGAATCTATAGGAAAATAACTCTCTAGTAACTGGATTTCTCTTAAGATACTGTTGTTTGTTGCTTTAGAAGCACATATGTACTGTATTTTGTCACATAACTAAGACTTGAAAGTGTAATTATTTACAAACATTTGACAACCCACAGATAAACAACTTATAACTTTATGGTATCAGCTCCTGTACAAGTGTAGTAGCATTATAGCAATAGTAGTACTGAAAGTGGAAGAACAAGGAGTTATCGGATGCTTCTTCTGTCAAAGAAGCAAAGTAAATAGCTCCTGGAAATTCCCAAAAACAGTGATTTTGTGCATTCATTTTTAGGCATCCATTTTCCATCTAATATTTTGTTCTTTCACTAACTTGATAGTGACCTTTACCATTCTAATATCTTGATTTCTTTTTCTTCTGCAAAACAGCTAAAATAACTATGAATTGGAACATCAAGAAAACTAATTAATGTTCAAGGACACCATATTTTGGAGGATATTCCATCAGAGACTAATAAAAAAAAATAAATCCACAAGTGTCTTCAAACTTGAACTATCCTTGCTATTTTCTTGACAGCTGGGGGAGGGAAGTATTTCCTCTTTTTTACTTGAGGTTCTCTCTATAGTAAGTGGAATAATCTGCTAAACTTCAGTTAAAAATATTTTCATTTGGTATCTAAGGCTCAATATGACGGTATTTCTTCTATTTCCTTAAGTGAATGAAACTACATGCCCCATCAACTGTTTCTAAACACATAGTATGTATTCAGCAATTTTAAGCAAGTTAGGTTTTAACAAAGCCTAATTTCTCCTAACTCTATATAAAGAAAGATTAAAAATGAATAATTTAAGCAAGCTGCAAGCATACTGGTCCTTCCTTAAGAGAAGCAAGTACTTCATCCCACAATTTCTGGTTCATACAGTCTTCTTTAATCAGCCACTGCTGTTGCTGGGTCAGTTGGAAAGTCTCTCCTTTCCCTCCATCTCCCATTCTCATGGCTTTGGATGTATTTTTAGTCTCCTCTATACCTGTTTAAAATTATGACAAGATACAGTAACAGTGGTAGTCTGAACTATTAAAAAGGGAAGACAACATTATTTCTAGAAAGCTAAAACATGAATCACATCTATGTAATGATGCAATAAAGCTCCAATTCAAATTTCCCAGCTTTATTTTGAATTATAGATTATAACTACACAGAAGATTGTTCATTTTTCTGTGAAGTTTAAGAAAAAGAAACCTTACAAGTATGGAACAGCACCATAAGATCCCCAGCTTCCCATTTTATTACTGAGCACTTAACACTTTACATTTGAATTCCAAATGACTTCTAACTTCCTTGTAGTTTTCATACTATTGGCTTATATATAACTTGACAGAGCTCTAACACTAAGAAGTAAAAAGAAATACCATCATCAATTGTCCTTTTCTGGTTTCCATTACTCTGGCTGGTTGGCTCCTGTTTCACAGTTTGCTTCTTAACCTTATCCTTTTTCTCTTTACTAGCCATGGCTTCCAAATAACCTTCTGGATACTAAAAAAAAAACAACCCCCCAAAACCAGATTTAAAACAAAAATCCACTGGCATCTGAGAATTACCAAATACTGACAAGTCTATTTTCTAAAAGAATGTAAACTCTTATGGCTATATGTTGAAATAATATAAAAATATTTTTAAACCCCTTTATAAACAGGAAAGCTTTTAAATTAATATATTTTTAGAAAATTGTACTTAAGTCAAAGGGTCTGATCTAGAATAGATTTTATTAAAAGGCACCTTATATCCATATCTACAACTCCAACTACACAAATCAGAAAGCTAAAGTTGAAGATGATGTCATGTAGCAAAACAACCCATCCAAAGGAAATGACTAGTTTGCTGAGGAAAAAAAATACTACTTTGATTCCTCCCATCTGACACAAATTTCACAGTGCCAAAGTTCCTGCCTAAAATATGTTATCTATAATAGTTCCTCAATCATAGGTTACAATTAGAGAAAAATACATAAAAATGTATATATTTTTTAAATTCTAAGAAGAGACTCAACTATTACAAGAGTTACTTTTATAAATCTTATCCAGCATAAGGATCCCAAAACTGTATTCAAAGTCATAATTTTCTGATCCATCTATACAGAGTAATTTCCTGTTAAGGCAGAAAGCTTCATCCACAATTCTTTCTGCTTTGCCAATATCATAGTTTTTCAAATTACAAATGATCTAAAATATTTTTTATATTAGACCCTGCCTCATTGTAGTATATGAAAAATGGGGCTTACATTTAATTCACATTCCTAGTTTTAAAATTTAAGACTCCATTTACTTGAACAGAATATCAGAGCAACTTTGTGAACGCTGATTCTGACCTGTACACTCAGACCCAATTTCTTTGACCGTTCCATCCCTTCTGAAGTCCAAGGTGCAGGTTCGATATCATCTCTCCTCAGAAGATAGCGCCAAACTAAGAACCCGCATTTCCCAATTTCTGGCCAATATTTTACCACCTAAGGATAAATAACAACAGGCTTATGTTTTTTCTATCACAGTAGATCCTTAAATCTAATTTAAGAAATTCTGCTCAAAAGTTCAACAGATATTCTGCTAGGTAGTCGTTATTTTACCACAGTCCAAACACACGCAGGTCATACTTTAGTGGCTCAAGGCAAAGAGAGGAAATTTGAAGTATATGTTACTGTTTTAAAGTATCTTTTCTCTCACTTGGGAAATGTTTGTATTTTGATAAATACAATACTGTTTTAAAAGATGCACATCTTTATTCCAGATAAAGACATTAAGTGTATGAAAAGCCAGAAAGGGAGCTGGAAGGAGTGGATAAATCAATTGATTTCCAGGGATGAATATGACTCAGTGAGCACAGGCAAAAATAGCTTACATATTCAACTTAATATATCCTACTATAGATTGTCTTCTACTATTACTGCTCTGAAAAGAATAATAGAATCATAGAACAGTCCAGGTTGGAAGGAACCTCAAAAGACCATCTGGTCCAACCTTTTGTGGTAAAGGCAGCCTAGATGAGATTATCTAGCACTCTGTCCAATCACATCTTGGAAAACCTCCAGTGATGGGGACTCTGCCACGTCCCTGGGGAGGTTGTTCCAGTGAATGATTGTTCTCACTGTAAAAAATTTCTTTCTTATATCAAGATGAAAACTCTCCCGGTGACACTTGTACCTGTTGCACCTTGTCTTTTCCATGTGGCTCCTTGTGAAAAGCAAGGACTGAGTGGGATGATCATGTCTCTGTCTCTGCTAGCAATGCCCCTGTGGATGCAGCCCAGGATCTGATTTGCCTTTGTTGCTGCAACGGTGCACTGCTGACTCATGTTCAGCTTGTCCACCAGGACCCCCAAGTCCCTTTCAGCAAGGCTGCTCCCCAGCCACACAGATCCCAGACTGTACTGTATTCTGACCCAGGTGCAGGATTTTGCACATATTTTTGTTAAACTTCATACTGTTCTTGCTAGTCCACTCTTCCAGCCTGTCCAGGTTTCTCTGTAAGATGTCTCTCCCTTCTGATGTGTTCACTTCACTACCCGGTTTACTGTCATCAGCAAACTTGGTGAGGGTACTTTCAATCCCATCATCCATATCATTTATGAGGATGTTTGTACTGGGCCTGGCTGGGATGGAGTTAACTTTCCCCATAGCAGGCCTCCTAGAGCTGTGCTTTGTATTGGTAGCTAGAAAGGTGTTGATAACACACCAGTGTTTTGGCTACTGCTGAGCAGTGCTCCCACAGCATCAAGGCTGTCTCTCCAATCACTCCCCACTCCCTGTCCCTGATCCCAAAGGCCAGTAGGCTGGGGGTGGGCAAGAGGTTGTGAGGGGATATTCCATACCATGTGACATCATGCTCAGCAATAAAAGCTAAGGGAAAGGAGGAGGAGCAGGGGGCATTCGTTATTAAGGCATTTCTCTTCCTAAACATCCACTATGCATAGAGGCCATGCTTCCTAGTAAGTGGCTGGACACCGTCTGCTGATGGGAAGTAGAGAATAATTATTTTTTTTTCCTTCGCTTCCATGCATGGCCTTTTCTTTTCTTTATTAAACCGCTTTCATCTTCATCTTATTTTTTCCCCCGTCTCGCTGAGGAAAGGGAGTGATAAAGCAGCTTGATGGGTACCTGGCAGCCAGCCAAGGTCAACCCACCACAATGTTGAACAGTGTTGGGCCCAGTATTGATCCCTGGGAGCTCTTGAAAGAGGCCGCAGACCAGCCCTCCCTACACTACTGGTGGGTCGACACATGTGTTGACGTAGCTACTTGATCTTGTGATCTGGGGTCCAGCTACACCAGTAAAGACAGAGGCAAAGAAGGTATTGAGAACCTCTGCCTTGTCAGCATTATTAGTGACTAGTTTCCCTGCCCTGTTTAGCAATGGGCCTATGTCTTCCCTGTGCTTCTGCTTACTGCTCACTGTCATGGTTTCAGCTGGGATGGGGTTGACTTTTTTGCTAGCAGCTGGTGTAGTGCTATGTTTGGATTTGGGATGAGAAATGGTGTTGATTGATAGCACACCAGTGTTTTTAGTTGTTGCTAAGCAGTCAAGGCCTTTTCTGCTCCTCACACCGCCCCACCAGCAAATAGGCCAGGAGTGCACAAAAAGTTGGGAGAAGACACAGCCGGGACAGCTAACTCCAACTGACCAAAAGGATATTCCATGCCATATGATGTCATGCTCAGTCTATAAAGCTGGGGAAGAAGGAAGGGGGAGACATTCGGAGTTATGGCATTTCTCTCCCCAAGTAACGTTACATGTGATGGAGCCCTGCTTTCCTGGAGATGGCTGAAGACCTGCCTGCCGATGGGAAGTAGGGAATTAATTCCTTGTTTTGCTTTGCTTGTGTGCGTGGCTTTTGCTTTACTTATTAAACTGTCTTTATCTCAACCCACGAGTTTTTCCTCACTGTTACTCTTATGATTCTCTCCCCCGTTGCAACTTGGGGGGAGTGAGCGAGCAGCTGTGTAGTCCTAGCTGCCAGCTGGGGTTAAATCACAACAGTCTTTTTTGGTGCCCAACATGGGGCTCAAAGGGTTCAAGATTATGACAGATTTGATTGGAATGTGCTAGATCGAATTTATAGCTGTTATTGCTGTTTAGTTATTAATGGGCAGGCTCCTGTGCTTGCCATGGGGCTTGCTTGCCTTACTGTAAATTAGAGTCTCGTGCTCGTTAGTTGCTGCTTTTTGCTTTCATTGCCTGCTGTACTGCTGACTGCTTATCATCTTACTCTGCTGTGCCTGGGAACATTTTGATAGCAGCAATGGAGGTTGTTTACCTGGACTTTAGTAAGGCCTTTGATAGTTTCCCACAGCATCCTCCTGGAGAAACTGGCTGTCCATGGCTTGGACAGAAGTACTCTACACTGGGTTAAAAACTGGCTGGAAGGTAGGGCCCAAAGAGTTGTGGTGAATGGAGTTAAATCCAGTTGGCCGGTCACGAGTGGTGTTCCCCAGGGCTCGGTATTTGGGCCAGTTTTGTTTAATATTTTTATCAATTATCTGGACGAGGGGATTGAGTGCACCCTCATTAAGTTTGCAGACAACACCAAGTTGGGTGGAAGTGTTGACCTGCTTGAGGGTAGGAAGGCTCTACAGAGGGATCTGGACAGGCTGGATCCATGGGCCGAGGCTGATGGTATGAGGATCAACAAGGCCAAGTCCCAGGTCCTGCACTCGGGTCACAACAATGCCATGCAACATTACAAGCTTGGGGGAAGAGTGGCTGGAGAGCTGCCCAGCAGAAAAGGACCTGGGGGGTTGTGGAATAAATACTAAATTGGCTAAAAAATACAAAAGTACAGCATTGTTCACACATTAAGGACAAGTATAAAATCAAGAGGCTTCTGAGGTAGAAAATAGCCGCAGCTGGCATGAAGGACACAACATCTGTGGTTCCCTGATAAGCTACATGAGGTACGGGACGGGATGCAATTATTCCGTGGCTTTACCTTATGATGTATAGCGGATACAGGAATGGGATGATACCATGAAACAGATAAGCTGCCAATTAGCTGCCCGCTAGATGCTCAGAGCCAACATTTTGTCAAATTTTGATGAAATGCTGTCCTTTGTGCGAACTTTGCTCATTCTAATGTCATTATAATACCAAAACACACCTCCATCCCGAAGGCTACCCGCCTCCAAGGTGCGACCACTCCTTCTTGAGTCTGCGCCCTGAATTTCTCGTAAACTATACCTTTAATTGTGAAGCGAGAGAAATTTACACCAATCATGATAAAAGTATGTATGACTAAAGTCACTCAAACTCCACCTTGAAGATAACAAATAGTATAAAAATAGCCCAAGAGAGGGGGGATACCCAGGGAAGACACCATCATAAAGAATTACATCACTGACTTCTGGGATCAGTCGACGGGCTGAGCCTCTCTTCCCCCCCATAGGGACGCCTTTGGGTAAGACTTAGATTATACCGAGTGCTTCCTCGGGAAACTTAGAAATTTCTCTAGAGACTCTCTTTTCCTACATTTAAAGCCAGGCTGTATCGTTTATAACTTTGTCGCGCGTTTTGTATATGTAACAATACTTTCATTTGCACGTGCTTTGCAGACAGTGTATTTATCACCGGCAATCCTAAGAACCTATCTATCTGTTGTTTAAATAAACTGCACTTTTTTAAGTAGCTAGTCGTTTTGGTTTCTCACTGAACGCGACCAAAGACTCGAGAGTGGCCGTGCTAGTTCATGAGCACGACTAGACTGAAGGTGCAGTCCACTATTAGTGTATCCAAATCGTAATAGTTTAATACATATTAAACGCGATTGGACTGATAGTGCTGAATTGGGCATCACTCAGAATTTAAACCTAGCCGCACCTAGCCTCCCACCTCAGTGAGGAGTGTTAGAACGCAAGGGGGTTTATCTTCTGCCAAAACCGCTTTGCCCCTTTTCACGCAACAGAATTTTGGCGTAGTCGGCAGGATTGCCATGGATAAACTGCTGCAAAAATATGATTGTGCCCCTTCCCAGGCTGGGAAGGAGTGGGCCCGTAAATTTTGGAAGGATGAAGAGAAAGTGGTGGAACGTATTGAAGAGTGTCGGGTTTCACAGAAGCTCAGAGCGGGGAAAGGCAAAGGTGTGATTTGTGCGGTGTTAGGCGCCTGTTTATCTTGTGCACAACAAGAAGCTAGGGAAACCCCTGCTCCTAATCTGATTTCAGCTGTAGAATATGCAACCCTGAAATCGGAGAATGAGGTGTTGAAGTCATCACTAGCCTTTCAAAAGGAGACAGGAGAAAAATTAAGAACTCAAGTTGATAAGCTTGTGAGTGAGAATGAATGTTTAGGAAACCGGAATGCTCAACTTGGGAGTGAAAATCACCAACTTAAAATGTTATTGGAAAGGGTGACTGGGCTCTTAGATAAAATGCAGCCCTCGACCCAGGTCCAACAGATTCGTAAATTAATGTGTTATCCAAATTCTGGAACCCAGACCGGAGATTTTTGGTCTAATAGTGAAGATGAGGAAGAAGATGAGGAGGGAAGGACTTTTACTGTGAAATCTCGAGTCTTTCCTTTACGACCTCTGATTAAAACTGAAACCACAGTTGATGAGGATGATGAGGAAGTCCGCAACACTGTGCGTACTATTCCGTGGACACCAACAGAGTTAGCGAAAATAAGGGAAAAATATTCGAGGCGGCCAGAAGAATCAGCTGTTGAGTATGTGTGGCGAGTTTCTTCTGAAGGAGGAGATAGAATTATGTTGAGTGAGGAAGGAGCAGGAGACTCTTGGGGACCAGGAGTGTTTTTAACTACAATGGACGGGGATCATAATTATTCCCTAACCGCTCGAGCAGCCTTTTGGGTAGGTGGTATGGATCCGCGAGAGAGGGGAGAGCCATTAGAGATTAGAGCTACAGGCTACTCTGAACTGTTTGCGGCAATACGGAAAGCAGCTTGTCTGCAAGCCATGTATGACAGAGAGGAATTTCGGAAATCCCCAATGTCAGCTGCTATCGACCCCGATCAATTAGCCCCTCTCATCCGTGGTCTTCCCGATTGCCTGAAGCCATTTGTTGTTCGTACTCAAGATCGTATACGAGAGGCTCGGGATGCTCATGGGCAGGGCCGGCGTCGCTACATGCCCACCTGGAATGAATACGTACAGGAAATAGACCAATATGGGCGCCGAATGGGCTGGGCCAGCCTAACTAGTGAAAAATCCTCCGAACACCCCCGAAAGGTTCGCCAAGTCCGAACTCACACTCAAAACCCCAAAGCGGTGGAAAGGTTTAAGCCTGATAAGGACCGGAATGAGTTGTGGCGTAAAGCCCTACAATTAGGGGTGCCCCGACAATTCTTGCACGGTGTCCCTACGGGAGATCTCCGTACACTGGTCCAATCTCTAACTAGAAAGAATAATTCGGCTGGGGAGAAAAGTCTAACCAGAGAATCCCCAAGCTGTGAGAAAATTGTGCCTTCTGCACCGGAGCGTAATTTGATTGATTTGTCAGAGTCCCAGTCAAAAAACTCCTATCCCCGGGGAGGGCAGTGAGACACCCTGTCCGGCGGGTACTAGCTATTCAATGGCTCTCTCATAAAGATTCTGAACCTATTATCGCCATTCCTGTCGGACCCCGGAGGATGTCAGTAAACTTTATTATTGATACCGGAGCCCAAATGTCTGCAATCACTAACGAAACGGCACAACTTCTAGGTATAAATCCCACCCGACGCAGAGTCAACTTCGCAGGAATTGATGGTGTGGTACAAACATGCCCCGTTGCAAAAATTAACCTCTGGTTGCCAGGAGAGCAGCGAATGACCAGGGCGGAAGTGTTAGTGGGTGCCTCGCGTACTAACCTCCTAGGATTTGACGTGCTGCGTGGGCGAATGTGGAAATTCCCAGATGGAACTGTGTGGAGTTTTGCAGGATGCGAAAAAGTAATAGACACAGTGAAATTGAGTCTCTTGGAAACTTCCATGCCTTTATCTCCCTCTAAAATCACTAATGTCCGGCAGTATCCACTGCCTGCAGCTGCGCTTGCAGGAGCAGACGGGGTGGTATCAGATTTAGAAAAAAGAGACATCATCAAGAGGACTCACTCGCCTTATAATTCACCAGTGTGGCCGGTAAAGAAACCAAACGGGCAATGGCGTTTCACAGTAGATTACCGAAAGTTGAATGCCAACACTGCACCCCTCACTGCCGCAGTTCCAAATATCGCGGAAATTGTGACAATGATACAAGGAGCTGCCCATCCTTGGATGGCTGCCTTAGATGTTAAAGACATGTTTTTTATGATCCCCCTCCTTGAGCAGGACAAAGCGCGGTTTGCATTCACGTGGAAAGGAGTCCAATATACCTTTAACCGACTTCCACAAGGATACAAACATTCCCCCACTATTGCTCATAATGCTTTAGCTAAAGTGCTATCAGAGATTCCTGTTTCACAGGGATGTACGGTATACCAATATATTGATGACATCCTAATAGGGGGAGAGAACCAAGAAAGTGTACAAGACATGATGCAAAACATCCGAAAAACATTACTTGATTTAGGATTGGAAATTCCAGACTCAAAGTGTCAGGGACCTGCACAGGAAGTTAAATTCCTGGGGGTCTGGTGGATTAAGGGAGCTGCTTCTGTCCCTCAGGATACCCTGGAAAAAATAGAGCATGGACAGAATCCTTCCAGCGTGAAGGAGTTACAGCAAGTTCTGGGAACTTTAAGTTATTGGCGTAAACACATCCCTGGCTTTTCCATCATTGCTCGCCCCCTTTATAGTTTGCTCAAAAAGGATAGATCCTGGGAGTGGACTAAACAACACACTAATGCTCTGCAATTACTAATAAAGGAGCTAAGGTTATTCCAACAGCTTGGTCCTATACATCCAACTGACCCTGTCCACGTAGAATGGGGGTTCAGTGAACATGGTTCCCATTGTAATTTATGGCAGAAAGGACCAGCAGGACTGGAGAGACCATTAGAATTTAGCTCTCACTCCTTCAATGATACTGAGAGCAGATATTCAGACCTTGAGAAGGGTTTACTGTCCCTGGTGCGAGCGTTGCAACGAACAGAGCAGATAAGAAGAGAACAGAGTGTGATCATTCGGGGACCTTTTCGCCTCCTAGACGTGGTCCGTAAAGGGACAACACCACCAGCTGGCATTGCCCAGAAACCTACAGTTCGAAAGTGGTATGCTTATTTAGAAGGCATTAATGAAATCATGCCAGTCTCTGAAGGCAGTGTTAAAGTATCCAAGCTGCAAAAGGATATAGATGGTGCCCTATTGTTCCAATCCCCACCAAATAGACCATCTCCGATCCAAGAAGCTCCTCCTTTGAAGGAAGGCAGTGATCTTACAGGAGTGTGGTTTACTGATGCGTCATCTCACCGTGAAAACAATAAGTGGAAATATAAGGCCGTAGCACTGGAAGTAGCAACGGGAGAAAGAGCGATTGAAACAGGGGAGGGTAGTGCACAAGTAGGGGAACTCAGAGCTGTCCTACTAGCTGCACAACATGGAGCCACCTCCATTTACACTGACTCATATGCTGTTTTTAAAGGAGCCACTGAATGGATAGGACACTGGGCAGCCAATGATTGGCAGGTGAACAGAGTCCCGATTTGGGAGACGGACAGTTGGAAGCAACTGTTAGAAATAGGAGAACAGAGAACATTGCACATTGGTTGGGTAAAAGGCCATGATCGTTCAAACTTGATCACTGCTCAATTCAACCAACAGGTAGATAGCCTCACGCGGCTACAGCAAATTGACATTGTAGATGATGGTCGGGAATGGGAACGCTTACTTGAGTGGTTACATGTTAAACGTGGCCACACAGGCCGTGCTGACCTGTATCAGGAAGGTCTAGCCCGGGGGTGGCCTGTGTCGGTTAAGCTGTGCGAACAAATAGTAACTGCCTGTTCACAATGTCGCCTACGACTCAGCAAAGATCATCCGAGTAAGGCGCCTCCCTTACACATTCGGGACAAGAAAACGTTGTGGCATTCATGGCAGATTGATTATATTGGGCCCTTGAGATCATCAGGTGAGAAAAGATATGTCCTGGTAGGAGTGGAGATTATCTCCAGCCTCAGTATGGCCAGCAGTTTCAAATCAGCTACCGGGGACAACACAGTGAAAGGCCTAAAAGGGTGGTTCAGCACACTTCCCCTTCCTGAGGAAATCCAAAGTGATAACGGTTCACACTTTACCGCTTCGGTGGTACAAGATTGGGCCAAAGAAGAAGGGATTCGATGGGTATTTCATACTCCCTATTATCCCCAGGCTAATGGCATTGTTGAACGCACCAATGGATTGGTTAAGCGTTTTGCAAAAACTCATGAACCTGGTTGGCATTTGCGATTGGACGATGCCATCTATCAATTAAATAACAGATGGAGTGGAGACGGCTGTCCTAAAATGAAAGCTTTCTGTGTATCTGCCAATATTATCTCTCCAAAGGCTCCCAATGAACCGGGAAAATACCCTGGAAGATTTCACCCTGGGCAACCTGTGCTAGTGAAAATGCCTCAAATTGGGACGGTACCAATGGTGCTAGCTACTCCCAAAAATCCCTATGCATGGGAAGCCAAGGACTGTTCAGGGAAGATACACCGGATCAGCACCCGGTGGATCTCGCCTTCTTTTTAACCCCGTCGGTCGAATAAGACCGAGCAGATTTTCTTTTCCTTTGTGTCTTTCAGGAACCTTGGATGAGCTGTACAGACGGATTGGCCTACGCTACCTTTGAGTGTCTCCAGGGAATCCTGACATTGATCCTGGCAATAATACTATTTTTATTATGTATGGCTACCTGGAGGCCTAAATTCTAAAATGACGAATTGGCAGATGGAATTGATGCTATTCAGTTTTACCTTTTTATTCCCTGTTGTTTGTAGTCAGAGAGACCCAGAGTGGCCATGGTCTCAAGCCTTTGTTAAACACAATGCGATGGCAGGTACTAGAAAGGGAGAATTGAGTTTGGCCACTGTAGTTCTACAGGAAAATGAGGTGTTACATGAGTGGACCTGGAATAGTTGGTACCCAGTCCTGAAAGGTAAGGCAGGGGTGGAAGCCCGAGTAGGGTGTAGAATGATCAACGGCTCAAACCATGAGAAGGCCATGAGAATAGAGATATTTCGCCCTCAGAACCCACACTCAATGACAACAAAGCACCGTGTCACCGACAAGTGGGATTGCTGGTATAATTTTACTCTTGTGGAACCCATTCTTGTAACTTGTCGTTGGCAACAGGATGAAATAGCGCTGCTATTTGAATTCAAGATAGACGTAGCACCTGACCTTTGGGATAATGCATTGTCACGGTACACTGCAAGCACCGGAACACCAGGAAACAAAAGGGGTTTAAATCTCTCCACTCTGGTTATACAAGGAAGTGAAGTATATTCCAGAGATAAATGGAGATGGAATGATTCACTTCAAATGGCTAAAATCGAGGCCACCCTTGGAAAGAGAATACACATTGGTTGCCGATTTATCAATGGGTCTACTCACCACAGGCCAACTGTAATTAAAACCATCTATGTAGACTCTACCAAACCAGACAAATACAACACTGACTGTTACAAAATTATGGAGCCAAATTTAGATTGCTGGCACAATTTCACCTTTATCAAACCTACAATAGTGTATTGTATTTGGGGCTACAGGGGCACAGAATTGTTATTTGAATTTATGATTGACTCAAATACACCTGAACTTGCCGAAATAAATCCAGAACCTACACCCCCACAAACTCTCAAAGGCGTACCTTCTAAGCCCTCCATTAGTCTAACTCCTTACATTTTCAACATTGGCCCTTATGTTATTAAACACACAGGTCAACAACAAATACTGTTTAATCCCACATATTCCCTCAAACGAGTAGAATTGTCAATGCAGATTAAAATCTCTGCGATCAAACCCACTTGTTTACCATTCCTAAGTACATCTTATGCAGGATGGTCAGCATGGTTACGCAGACGAACTTTTGCCACTTCACAACGACTGAAGAGGGATGTGACTGGTATCTTAGGAACAGGCCTGGGAGTCTTAAATAGTATAGATGCTGAGATACTTGCCAACAAACTAGTCACAACCACTACTGATCTGGACAA
Organism: Larus michahellis; assembly: GCF_964199755.1. Taxonomy (NCBI): domain Eukaryota; kingdom Metazoa; phylum Chordata; class Aves; order Charadriiformes; family Laridae; genus Larus; species Larus michahellis. The sequence continues at coordinate 19,849,178 of NC_133929.1, read as the reverse complement.
ATTAAGACGTCCCCTACAGTCCTCTCTATTAGCATTGGGAAACCACCAATGGCTTTTATCGAATATATTGCCTCAGTGGGAAGAAACGGGTGAAAAAGACCATCAGCTGATCACAGATGCACTTGGTACAACCCAAAACAATGTTTCCTTGGCTCTTAGTTGTATCCAAGCCCAATTGTGGATGCAATCTATGACAGCCGCAATCATAAGGGAAGGTGAAGAAGGCACCTTGCCCACTGAAATTCGAAAAGTAATATGGGATAACGCAATTGAATTTGAGAAAAAATTTCAGTCCTGGTGGTATCTGGTTAACTTCACCTATGATCCCATTGAGAGCAAGGCCACAGTTTTTGTCTTAACAATACGCAATGCTTTGGTATACACCATATACCCAATCATTGCGCTGGGGTTGAATCACAAAGGAGCCATACCCTATCCAATAGAGCACAGAGTGTGGGCACAACAAAATGAGAATAAGTGGCAAACTGTTGATGTTGACGCATGCGTTTCACGAGACCAACAAGGATTCATTTGTGAGAGTAATACCCTGAAAGCACAAGACATTTGTCTTGACACCAACCAGAATGTTTGTCACTTTGAGATACATCCCGATGAAACCCCAGAAACTGTGCTTGTATATATTGGGAAAGGGTGTGTTTGCATGAGGTCTCCCTGTAGTCTTGTATTCATAGATGACATAGTAGTTGATATAAGTAATCACTCAAACCTTTGTGTTTGTAACTTTACTAACATTATCGGATGTGACTTCAATTATTCAGCTCCTGTTACATCTTTTCAATTGCTACAATCTAATTATACATTGATTCGAGATTTGTTGCCTACCCCCATCGGAATGAATCTCTCACTGGTGAAGAAGTTGCTACAACACGATGAATTGAAGCGACTGTTGAAAGAGGCCCAAGAAAATGGACAGAGAACTTTGATTACCGTCCATCATGATGTTGAAGAAATACACCAAGTGCTGGAAACAGTCAAGAGAGACGGAGGACACGGATGGGGAGATACTCTTTTTGGATGGTCACCGACAGTTACAGGACTTTATAACAAGATGCTCCATCCTGTTGTCATTTTACTAATACTCATTATTTTGTGCTTCGCTTTGACAATTGTTTTGTATGTTAGACTTTGGATTATGATGAAGAGTTTAACTCATTTGATCACTCCACGAGATGTATTTGCACTTGATATCCCTCACCACAAGAACACATGTGATCTTTCCTATCAGTATTGAGTATCGTGGAGCTTGAGTGACTGTAGTCACGGGGTGGATTATGTGGAATAAATACTAAATTGGCTAAAAAATACAAAAGTACAGCATTGTTCACACATTAAGGAAAAGTATAAAATCAAGAGGCTTCTGAGGTAGAAAATAGCCACAGCTGGCATGAAGGACACAACATCTGTGGTTCCCTGATAAGCTACATGAGGTACGGGATGGGATGCAATTATTCCGTGGCTTTACCTTATGATGTATAGCGGATACAGGAATGGGATGATACCATGAAACAGATAAGCTGCCAATTAGCTGCCCGCTCGATGCTCGGAGCCAACATTTTGTCAAATTTTGATGAAATGCTGTCCTTTGTGCGAACTTTGCTCATTATAATGTCATTATAATACCAAAACACACCTCCATCCCGAAGGCTACCCGCCTCCAAGGTGCGACCACTCCTTCTTGAGTCTGCGCCCTGAATTTCTCGTAAACTATACCTTTAATTGTGAAGCGAGAGAAATTTACACCAATCATGATAAAAGTATGTATGACTAAAGTCACTCAAACTCCACCTTGAAGATAACAAATAGTATAAAAATAGCCCAAGAGAGGGGGGATACCCAGGGAAGACACCATCATAAAGAATTACATCACTGACTTCTGGGATCAGTCGACGGGCTGAGCCTCTCTTCCCCCTCATAGGGACGCCTTTGGGCAAGACTTAGATTATACCGAGTGCTTCCTCAGGAAACTTAGAAATTTCTCTAGAGACTCTCTTTTCCTACATTTAGAGCCAGGCTGTATCGTTTATAACTTTGTCGCGCGTTTTGTATATGTAACAATACTTTCATTTGCACGTGCTTTGCAAACAGTGTATTTATCACCGGCAATCCTAAGAACCTATCTATCTGTTGTTTAAATAAACTGCACTTTTTTAAGTAGCTAGTCGTTTTGGTTTCTCACTGAACGCGACCAAAGACTCGAGAGTGGCCGTGCTAGTTCATGAGCACGACTAGACTGAAGGTGCAGTCCACTATTAGTGTATCCAAATCGTAATAGTTTAATACATATTAAACGCGATTGGACTGATAGTGCTGAATTGGGCATCACTCAGAATTTAAACCTAGCCGCACCTAGCCTCCCACCTCAGTGAGGAGTGTTAGAACGCAAGGGGGTTTATCTTCTGCCAAAACCGCTTTGCCCCTTTTCACGCAACAGGGGTGTTGGTCAACTGCTGGCTGAACATGAGCCAGCAGTGTGCCCAGGTGGCCAAGAAGTCCAATAGCATCCTGGCCCGTGTCAGGAACAGTGTGGTGAGTAGGACTAGGGAAGTGATCCACCCCCTTGTATCAGGAATAGCGTGGCCAGCAGGAGCAGGGAAGTGATCGTGCCTCTGTACTCGGCACTGGTGAGGCCCCACCTCGAGTACTGTGTTCACTTTTGGGCCCCTCACCACAAAAATTACATTGAGGTGCTGGAGCAGGTCCAGAGAAGGGCTACAAAGCTGGTGAGGGGTCTGGAGAATAAGTCTTATGAGGAGCGGCTGAGGGAACTGGGGTTGTTTAGCCTAGAGAAAAGGAGGCTGGGGGGAGACCTTATCACTCTCTAGAACTACCTGAAAGGAGGTTGTAGAGAGGTGGGGGTTGGTCTCTTCTCCCAAGTAACAGGCAATAGGACAAGAGGAAATGGCCTCAAGTTGCCCCAGGGGAGGTTTAGATTGGATATTAAGAAAAATTTCTTCACCGAAAGGGTTATCCAACATTGGAACAGGCTGCCCAGAGAAGTGGTGGAATCGCCATCCCTGGAGGTATTTAAAAGGCGGGTAGATGTGGTGCTTAGGCACATGGTTTAGTGGTGGTTTTGGCAGTGTTGGTTTGATGGTTGGCCTAGAGGATCTTAAAGGTCCCTTCCAACCTAGGCAATTCTATGATTCTATTCCTTCCAAAGCAATAATTAAGAGTTTGCTATGTAACACAAAAGACTCTTAAAAAATATGTCTTAAGAAAAAATGTAATGCTATATATACAGTAAAAATCATAATACCTTGTAAATGCCATCATATCTGTTGCCTTCCTCTGGGGCATATTTGCTGATCCGTCGTCCTTTTGAACTGCGCACTACTCGGACCGGCTTACCAGCTCTCCAGTTCTTAGATTCTGCTCCATTTTTATCATCCAATGGGGCATCACAGTTAAGGGCCAATGCCCTGAAAAATCACATTAAATATTTTCATAAAAGATTACTTCATACAACATACAGTTGAGAATCGGTGTGACAAGATCAAATTTGTTTGCCTTATCCAGTTATGTTTACTAAGCAGAAGAAGAATTTGCAGTGAATTCTTCAGTAGACTGCAATACCGATGGAAGCACTGAGATCAACTCTACCATGTGTGAGAATAGGAATACAATATATTTAGTTCCAAATGCTCGTGATGAAAACTCAGTTAATATAGTTAAATAAAAGAAACTAATCCCTTCAGGTTTAATATTTTTTCATTTTAAAAAATAATTATTTCTTAAATAACATGGAAGGTTTTTAAACAGTTGTAACAATGACAAATTATTTCTCTGACTATTCCACATCACTACATATTTTTAGGCTTTTGAAGTGTGCATGAATTGATAAACATTACAAAAAAGTAACATATGGAAAAAAGTACATAGTGACTATCCAAAATATATCTGTAACAAATATTACTCTTCTTAGTCCATTAACTACTTAAGTTTAGGGGTTAAATGCCATGAACTAATTCAGAGACAAGCAAACCATAATGTTCTTTTTTTCTGTGTATTTTGATCTAGAAGAATATAGATGGATCATCAAAGATTCAGAAAAGAATAAATATCAGTAAACATCAGAAAAATGTTCTTCCTTGTTTAGTTGCAGCATCTCCCACATCACATGTTAGCTTTAATGGATGAGAATAAGAATTTATGTGCATGAGGGAGTAAAAGTATTGTTTTTGTCAGGAAGTGAAAATCTTTATGGATAAACCTTTATCCTTCCAAAAGGAACACGGGGGAATAAATCTCATGGAGACAGCTGGCATTTCTTAGAGGAACATTATAATAATGAGAGCAACATTAAGCAAAAGTATTTATATTGCCTAAATTTAGCTATTTGGATCTCCATACAATTGATGAGTAGAACTAGGCTTCAGCTTGCTCTGAGTGTCTCCTGAAGCACTCACTTTTATCCACTATTTATATAGGTGCCCTATTCTAGACACTTGGAGTAAGATAGTATGAAACCCTCCCTGACTAAACAGTTTGAACATAAAATATTTTTACAGCCATACATTGATTTGAGCGTAGATGAACAAAAGTCTCTGGAATCAGGTTCAAACCCAACCATGGACCACAAAAGAAACAATGGCGCTCAGAAAAATATAGCAAAATCTACAGCCTGCAATATATGGAAAAGTAAGGAAAGGTGAAGTAATGCAGGTTTTAAGAGTATTTCTTTTGTACTTCTGATTCTATTACATGCAACCATACTGTTCTCCTTCAATCATCACAAGGGTTAAGAACATTAGACCCAAAGCAAAGACTACCACCAGCCAGTCAAAATGGATAACTGGTAGCACCACATTATACTCTGTGCACCTCAACTACTACAAAGCAACCAGACACACACTTTGCCAGTGGCTTTCACAACCATTTGCTGAGAGCAGAGGAACAGCAAGACTAAGGCGCCTAGGTTTTATTCCAGGTTCCAATAAAAAGTTTGCTTTAATGTTTAAAAGCCATTATAAACCTGCTGCCCAAATCTATTTTTTGCCTCTCTTCTTTCCACGCTCTTATTTCTGTTACATCTATCTCCTCCTCCTCTGTCAGGCTTTTCTTCTTTCTCTTCTGAGTACCAGCACAGAGCCTGAAAGAATGCCTCCCCACTCAGTTTTGGTGCTTGACAGAAGCACAGCACATCCAATGTCAGACCTAGTAGAGAAAGTCCCAGTCAACCTTAGTACCCCATAGCCACTGCATGGTTAGTTGCTTCATGCAGATGGTATACACTTAGAAATGTAAAGGTATTGAGAATTCCTAGAGTTTAGGCAATCTATTTACAGAACATAAATATACTTTAAGTAAATGACTAATTTATTTTTTCAAACCTTTTTTTTTTCTTCAGTCAACTGTTTTTGCCTACAATTTGGCAAAAAAATAGGCCAACTTTTATCAGGGACATCAAAACACACAGCCTGAAGGCAAAGCAATACTAATTCCTTGTTCTTCATACAAAGTATGAAGGCACTAAAGGCTATCAAAAATATGTAAGTTTTCTTTTAGTATGGGTAAATGAACATACTTTCTTCATACCTAACTTTCATAAATTGTTAAGCCATTTAAGATGAAACTTTATAAGAACAATCTGAGGCAAACACCCAGCATAGAAAATTTCAGCTTAAGAGGTTTAAGTTTGGCAAACTGAAAACCAAGTCTTCTCATAAGAAGCGTTGGACAATTTCAACTAGATACATAGCTGCCAGCTGAACCTGTAATACAGTAATATATTTTCATCAGTTACAAATAATTCTTTAAATCAACATAACACCATGTTTGACAAAATGCCTCCAAACAGCAGGAGGCACCACTGTTTACAGTAGCAGAAGATGTATAAGAGGGAACAAATTTTGCAAAAGATCATTTTTAAATTAAAGGAATAAAACTAAACTCTTTGGTCTGGAAAATTTTTTAAATTTAGTCTTAAAAACTTACCTGTTCATGTGCGTTAATGTTTGATCAAATGAATGTTCTCCAATTCTTTTATTTCCAGAAAGATCTCTACCTCCACTCCCAGTATAAGTGAATTCATCTCCTCGGTCCTGTGTAAGAAGATTATCCTCCGTTTTAGCATTCCATACTAAAGCATCTGAACTGAAAACCTGCTCCTTCATTAGTTTTATTTACTTAATCAAGAACAATTGCCTGAGGCAAATAAAAACGTGCTCAGTTTTAACATCATTCTTCTTTCAGAGTAACCATGACAGCAAAAAGCTATTGGTTCAGATGCAACATATTAATCAGAAAGCGATTATAAAAAAATACACCTGCCTTAGAAGATTCTTTGAACTCCTCAAGCATTACTTTTAGTCACACAAATATTTCTGATAGAGGGAATGCATTCTAACTAGTGTTTACTCATTCTCCAACTTTGCAGCTTACAAGAAAATCACATTTGGAAAATTTGTAATACATCACTCAGAGGCCTTGCTTCTGCTTGTTCATAGGACCGAGCACCAGTATGGCAAAGCACTTTGTACTTAAGTACAAGACAAGTAATTTACTTCAATAACACTATACTCATTTACTATCAATTAAAAACATTCAGGAAAAAAATCCAAAGAAAAAGGAGGTGTCTAAGGTTTTGGGATTTTTTTGTTTTTTATTTTTTGCATTTGCAGAGGTCGCCCCCACCTTGATTTCAGTTGTTCTGAACTGCTAAGAGCTTAGAAGGCTCATTCCGATGCGAATTTTATGAACTGACATAATTCTGTAGTAGTCTATATTTACTAATGATGAATTGTGTGAAATTGAATGAAGGTTGATTAAACGTTCCTTTAAAATAAACTGTAAAAATAATGAAAATATACGTAGCACTTAAGTGAAACCACTATTATTATTTTTAACCTGTCACAAATTCACAATACTCATAACAAACCCAACTATTTTAGAAAAGACACATATATTTATAATAATGTCTTTCTTTTAAAATGCAAATCTTTTACAAAGCATGAAGTACTGATATAAAATGAATACTTAGCAAATTAGTAATTTTCATATGAACTTTCAGAACAAAAAACCTGAACATACTGGTATGCAGTAGTAAAATTCAATTTCTAACCACTTTTAAATGTCTGACATCAGCATGGAACCAATATCGATCCACTGCAAGATTATTACAGCTATTTGAGTAACCTGGTCTAGTGGGAGGTGTCCCTGCCCATGACAGGGGGTTGGAACTAGATGATCTTTAAGGTCCCTTCCAACCTAAACCATTCTATGATTCTGTGATTCTATCTTATGACTGGCAATAACAGAACAAGAGAAGTGTCATGAGAGAGAAATGTTGGTTGTACAGGGCCATAAAGTAATTACAGAAATGCTGTTTACTTTAAACTGTGTAGACAAATCTTAATAAATACTATTTCTCTTTCATTTTTATTTAGATACAACAAAAAGAAAACACTAGAAGGTAAAAAATTTGTGTTGGAAAAAATACTGAAAATAGAATATTTAAGGAAATGATAGTAATCAGAAACTGGGAGGTGTTTTTACCTCTTTTACAGCAACGTTGAAACAAGTATTGGAATAGCATATTTAAAAGGATGCTAAAAAACCTGGAGGGGAAAAAAGCAAAGAAATGAACAAGAGTGGAGAAACTCAGAAGAGACAGGGTATAGTCTGTTTAGTTTAGCAATAAAGATTATGTACAAGTACCTTCATGAAGGTACCTTCATGAATACTGAATACAAAAATATTTTTTATTGGACAGACTAACATAAATCAAGAAGAAATGTATAGAGGCTTAAGTCAAACAAATTAAAATGAAAGGCACATATTTAACAATATTTATAATTAACCATTATAACCAATTTCCATGGGAAACAGGGAGTTCTCAAACTTTTGAGGCCTTTAAAGTAAAATTAGATGACTCTGGAAGATATTCTTTAGTCAAAGCTATATTTTAGCCATTGGGCTTAACAAAGGCATTAGATGTAAGGCCTGGGCATACATACTTACTTGTCCTATACCCCTTCAGTGTTCTACACATGAATGAGAAAAATGCTATAGATTTGGGGTAAAATGGAAATCCAGAAGGAGGAAAGTGAGGAACAAGTGGAACGCTATCTTTTAGCAGAATCACAGCTTTAAGCACTTGCACCTTAGCCATCTCAATGGGGGTAGGGGATGGAGATCCATGCAACAGCAAAGACGCAAGGGTTGTTGATGCGTTAAAAACCACAGAAGCGCCTGAGAACATTCCATGGGAATTAGGGCTTCTCCCCCAAAAAAGGTTGCAGGATCAATAGCCCAACTGAAGTGCATTTACACCAGTGCACGCAGCATGGGCAACAAACAGGCGTTGGAAGCCATTGTGCAGTTGGAAAAATATGATGTAATTGCCATCACAGAAACATGGTGAGATGACTCGCACAACTGCAGTGCTGCTATGGATGGCTATAAACTCTTCAGAAAGGATAAGCAAGGAAGGAGAGGCAGTGGGGTGACCCTGCATGTTAGGGAGTGTTTTGATTGTCTAGAGCTTGACGATGGTGATGAAAGGGTCGAGTGTTTATGGGTAAGAATCAGGGGGAGGGCCAACAAGGCTGATATCGTGGTGGGAGTCTGTTATAGACTGCCCAACCAAGATGAAGAGGCAGATGAAATATTCTATAAGCAGCTGGAAGAAGTCTCACGATTGCTACCCCTTGTTTTCATAGGGGACTTCAACTTACCAGATGTCTGCTTGGAATACAATACAGTGGAGAGGAAACAGTCTAGGAGGTTCCTGGAGTGCATGGAAGATAACTTCCTGACACAGCTGATGAGGGAGCCGACTAGGGAAGGAGCCCTGCTGGACCTGTTGTTTGCGACCAGAGAAGGACTTGTGGGTGATGTGATGGTTGGAGGCCGTCTTGGGCATAGTGATCATGAAATGATAATGAAATTACATGATTCTTGGAGAAATAAGGAGGGTGGCTAGCAGAACTGATACCTTGGCTTTCTGGAGGGCAGACTTCGGTCTGTTTAGGGACCTGCTTGACAGAGACCCTCAGGAAGCAGTCCTGAGGGGCAAAAGAGTCGAGGAAGGCTGGACATTCTTCAAGAAGGAAATCTTAAAGGTGCAGGACCAGGCCATCTCTATGTGCCGAAAGTCAGTGGGGAAGAAGACTGGCCTGGCTGAACAGAGAGCTTTGGCTGGAACTCAGGAAAAAAAAAGAGTTTGCGACCTTTGGAAGAAGGGGCAGGCCACTCAGGAGGACTACAAGGGTATCATGAGGCTATGCAGGGAGAAAATTAGAAGGGCCAAAGCCCAACTAGAAATGAATATGGCTACTGCCATAAAAGACAATAAAAAATGTTTTTATAAATACATTAGCAACAAGAGGAGGACTAAGGACAATCTCCATCCTTTATTGGATGTGGGGAGAAACATAGTAACAAAGGATGAGGAAAAGGCTGAGGTACTTAATGCCTTCGTTGCCTCAGTCCGTTGCTCTCTGGGTATCCAGCTCCCTGAGCTGGAAGACAGGGATGGGGAGCAGAATGAAGCCCCCGTAATCCAAGGGGAAACAGCGAGTGACCTGCTACAGCACTTAGACATACACAAGCCTGTGGAGCCAGATGGGATCCACCCAAGGGTACGGAGGGAGCTGTCGGAAGTGCTCATCAAGCCACTTGCCATCATTTACCAGCAGTCCTGGCTAACTGAGGAGGTCCCAGTTGACTCGAGGTTAGCAAATGTGATGCCCATCTGTCGTGGTTTGGCCTCAGATGGCAACAAAGAACCATGTGCCGCTCACTCGAAATCCCCCCCCCCCAGGGAAATTTTGGAAGAAAAAGACAAAACTTGTGGGTTGAGACAAAGGCAGTTTAACAGAACAGCAAAGGGAACAAGAAAACAACAACAATACCACGGATAGAGGAATGTACAAACATGATTACATAACTGCTGCTCACCAACAGGACCCGGGACACCCCAGCCCGCTCCTAAGTGGTGACTTCCTGCCCCCTCCCCTGCCAGCTCAGACTGGGCATGGCTCACATGGGATGGAATACCTGTGTCCCTGCCAGACCCTGGGGACAATTAACCCTATCCCCACCAGAACCAGGACACCACCTACAAGAAGAGCTGCAAGGAGGATCCTGGGAATTACAGGCCTGTCAGTCTGACTGCGGTGCCTGGAAAGGTTATGGAACAGATCATCCTGAGCGCCATCACATGGTGCACACAGGACAACAAGGTGATCAGGCCCAGTCAACATGGATTTATGAAAGGCAGGTCCTGCTTGACTAACCTGATCTCCTTCTATGACAAGGTGACCCGTTTAGGGGATGAGGGAAAGGCTGTGGATGTTGTTTACCTGGACTTTAGTAAGGCCTTTGATACAGTTTCCCACAGCATCCTCCTGGAGAAACTGGCTGCTCATGGCTTGGACAGGCATACTCTTTGCTGGGTAAAAAACTGTCTGGATGGCTGGGCCCAAAGAGTGGTTGAGAAAGGAGTTAAATCCAGTTGGCGGACGGTCACAAGTGGTGTTCGCCAAGGCTCAATATTGGGACCAGTTCTGTTTAATATCTTTATCAATGATCTGGATGAGGAGATCGAGTGGGCCCTCAGTAAGTTTGCAGAAGTTGGGGAGGGAGTGTTGATCTGCTTGACGGTAGGATGGCTCTACGCAGGAATCTGGACAGGCTGGATGGATGGGCTGAGGCCAATGGTATGAGGTTCAACAAGACCAAGTGCCAGGTCCTGCACTTGGGTTATAACAACCCCATGCAACAATACAGGCTTGGGGAAGAGGGCAATGTGTGTTGGGGCAATCCCATGCTACAGACTGGACAGAGAATGGATTGAGAGCAGTCCTGAGGAGAAGGACTTGGGGGTGCTGGTGGATGAGAAGCTCAACATGAGCTGGCAATGTGCGCTTGCAGCCAAGAAAGCCAATTGTATCCTGGGCTGCATCAAAAGAAGCATGGCCAGCAGGTCAAGGGAGGTGATTTTCCCCTTCTACTCTGCTCTTGTGAGACCCCACCTGGAGTACTGTGTCCAACTCTGGAGCACTGTGTCCAACTCTGGAGCACTGTGTCCAGCTCTGGAGCCCTCAACATAAGAAGGACATGGACCTATCAGAGGTACTCAACATGGATTCACCAAGGGGAAATCACGTCTGACTAATCCGATAGCCTTCTATGATGGCATGACTGGATGGATAGATGAGGGGAGGGCAGTGGATGTGGTCTACCTTGACTTCAGCAAGGCATTCGACACAGTCTCCCACAGCATCCTCATAGGGAAGCTTAGGAAGAGTGGGTTGGATAATTGGACAGTGGGGTGGATAGATAACTGGTTGAAAGACAGAGCTCAGAGGGTCGTGATTAGGGGCACAGAGTCTAGTTGGAGGTCTGTGACAAGTGGTGTTCCCCAGGGATCAGTACTGGGTCCAGTCCTCTTCAATATATTCATCAATGACCTGGATGAGGGGATAGAGCGCACCCTCAGCAAGATTGCTGATGACACAAAGCTGGGAGGGGTGGCTGACACACCAGAAGGCTGTGCCACCATACAGAGAGACCTGGACAGGTTGGAGAGTTGGGTGGAGAGAAGCCTTATGAAATTCAACAAGGGCAAGTGTAGGGTGCTGCACCTGGGGAGGAATAACCCCATGCACCAGTACAGGTTGGGGGCTGACCTGCTGGAGAGCAGCTCTGTGGAAAGAGACCTGGGAGTCCTGGTGGACAACAGGATGACCATGAGCCAGAGCCAGCAATGTGCCCTTGTGGCCAAGAAGGCCAATGGCATCCTGGGGTGCATCAAGAAGAGTGTGGCCAGCAGGTCGAGGGAGGTCATCCTCCCCCTCTACTCTGCCCTGGTGAGGCTGCACCTGGAGTACTGTGTCCAGTTCTGGGCTCCCCGGTTCAAGAAGGACAGGGAACTGCTGGAGAGGGTACAGCAAAGGGCTACCAAGATGATGAGGGGACTGGAACACCTCTCTTATGAAGAAAGGCTGAGGGACTTGGGTCTTTTCAGTCTGCAAAAAAGACGACTGAGGGGGGATCTTATCAATGCTTATAAATACTTAAAGGGTGGGGTGTCAGGAGGATGGGGCCAGGCTCTTTTCAGTGGTGCCCAGTGACAGGACAAGGGGTGATGGGCACAAACTTGAGCATAAGAAGTTCCATCTCAACATGAGGAGGAACTTCTTTCCTTTGAGGGTGGCAGAGCACTGGAACAGGCTGCCCAGAGAGGTGGTGGAGTCTCCTTCTCTGGAGACATTCAAAACCCACCTGGATGCATTCCTGTGCAACCTGCTCTAGGTGACCCTGCTCTGGCAGGGGGGTTGGACTAGATGATATCCAGAGGTCCCTTCTAACCCCTATCATTCTGTGATTCTGTGACCTGTTGGAGTTAGTCCAGAGGAGGGCCACAGAAATGATCAGAGGGCTGGAGCACCTATGCTATGAGGACAGGCTGAGAGAGTTGGGATTGTTCTGCCTGGAGAAGAGAAGGATCCAGGGAGACCTCACAGTAGCTTTCCAGTATCTGAAGGGGGCCTACAAGAAAGCTGGAGAGGGACTTTTTACAAGGGCATGTAGTGATAGGATGAGGGATAATGGCTTCAAACAGGAAGAGGGTAGATTTAGATTAGATATTAGGAAGACATTTTTCACTATGAAGGTGATGAGGCACTGGAACAGTTTGCCCAGGGAAACTGTGGAGGCCCCGTCCCCGGGGGTGTTCAAGGCCAGGCTGGATGGGGCTTTGAGCAGCCTGGTCTAGTGGAAGGTGTCCCTGCCCATGGCAGTGGGTTGGAACTAGATGATCTTTAAGGTCCCTTCCAACCTAAACCATTCTATGATTCTTTGATATTAAGAGTGGCTGGAAAGCTGCCTAGCAGAAAAGGAACTTGGGATGTTGGTCTACAGCTGGCTGAATATGAGCCACCTGTGTGCCCAGGTGGCCAATAGCACCCTGGCTTCTATCAGTGTGGCCAGCAGGACTAAGGAAATGATTGTCCCCCTGTACTCAGCACCAGTGAGGCTGCACCTTGAATACGGTGTTCAATTTTGGGCCCCTGTGCTGGAGCGCATCCAAAGAAGAGCAATGAAGCTGATGAAGGGTCTAGAGAACAAGTCTTATGAGGAGCGGCTGAGGGAACTGGGGTTGTTTAGCCCAGAGAAAAGGAGGCTCAGGGGAGACCTTATTGCTCTCTACAACTACCTGAACGGTACAAGTGACAGGACAAGATCACTCCGAAAGAGTTAAGGGAATTTTTAGAGATGTATCAGCAAAGGAGTGGGGAAGGCATACCAGCATGGATTCTGCGAGCTTGGGATAGTGGAGCTGCATCTATCTGTTTATCAGCGGGTGAAAAAGATTTATTAAGCCCTATAGCCAATGATGATCAGATACAACAAGGATATGCTCAGCTGCAAAATGTCAGAGGTCCTGATGAGCGAGACACTATTGCACCTATGCTATATCAATGGTTGTGTGCAGCAGTTTTAACAGCATATACAGAACCTGTCGAATTAGTGTCGTCCCTCGGAATCTGGTGTACAATGGAAGAAGGTATTAATTTAGTGCGGCAGATGGCTCATGTGTTGGTTACAGGATGCAATCTGGACAGTGTAGCAGTGATGAGAAGTATCAAAATGCAGTTTTTGAGAGGAGCACCTGCCTCACTAAATCCCTTGGTTATACCAGCAGTGACAAATGATATGGGTAATGTAGGCGTCCTAGCAAATATCTTGAGGGAAACTGGGGACCATCTGTTTGGGTGGTGAATAAAGGAAAGCCAGCAAAACCGAAAGGAGTTACAGCATGGGTGACAAGGAAACAAATGTGGAATGTTCTTGTACAAGCCAGTATCCCACGATCAGAAATAGATGGGATCATAACATCAGAAATGTTTTGCTGATGGCAAAAGTTAGTGTTTACATGAAAAAGCCGACCGCCCCCAGCCCCAACACCAACTCCGCACCCACTTTCCACACTGCCTGCCACCTCAATGCAAGACACTACCTGGAAAATGCCAAAAGAGCGGAAATGAAGGTTTGGCAGATCTCCCCCAAATTGCTGCCACTATAGCCTGAGGGGGGCTGATGCTCTTATGTTCTTTAAGTTTTAGCTCTGGTAGATACTGGAGCTGAGGTTATTGTATTACATATAGTAGTATTAATAATAAAGAAGCCACACCACAGATCTGTGGACTGTGGGGAAATCCGACCCCTGCCCTCCAAGCTATCATTACCTTAACAATAGAAAATGCCACACCATTTACCGCAATGGTGCAATTGCCCCAATTAAAGAATATATCTTGTGTATTGATGTGTTGGCAGGGTGAACAGTTGAAACTTTAAATGGTCGCTTCTGCTTTGGAACTTTGCAAGCGGGATTTGCCATTCCATCTATAACCATCTTGCGTGGATTTCCTGTCCTGGTTTGAATGTCCTCAAACCAGGACATTTCTGAAGTGGGATCCTGTTGTGCTGCCCATGCCTACCAAGGTGGTAACTGTAAAACAATATCATATTTACTCAAAATTTACTCAAATCGAAATTACTCAAACCATTCAGGCACTTCAACAAGTGGGAGTTATTAGGGAAACTATGACTGCTTTTAATAATCCTATTTGGTCTGTTTGAAAACCAGACAGCGCTTGGAAAATGACTGTAGATTATAGAGAATTGAATAAAGTCACACCCCCACTTGCAGTTACAGTACCAGATGTGGTCACTCTTATTGAAAAAAATCAGCAAAACTTTACAACCTTGGAAGGTGATGATAGGTCTTGCTAATACTTTCATTTTGATAGCCATTGCTTCAGAAAGCCAAAACCAGTTTACCTTTACCTGGCAACAAAAGCAATATACTTTCCATGTATTGTCTCAGGGATACAAACACAGTCCCTCCATTTGCCACCTAATGATAGCAGCTGATGTAGCAGTACGGTCGGGTACCGTTACTGTTTACTATTATATTGATGGTCTACTGATTATGGCAGAGTCACAACAAGAAAGTAAAGCAGCTGAAAGCAAATTTGCAGGACTGAGGCCGGGCAATTAATCCAAAGAAAATACAGGGCCCTAGTGCTACCGTACAATTTTTGGGACTAGTTTGACATGGACAGATTAGAGAAATACCAAATAAGGTACAGCAAATAGTCCAGCAATTTCCTGTACCAATCACAGTAAAACAGTTGCAGACCTTTTTGGTACTTCTAGGGTATTGGAGAACTTTTATCCCACATCTGGCAGTATTAATGTGCCCTCTGCAGAAATTAACTAGGAAGAAGGTTGTTTGGCAGGGGACCAAGCAACAAGAAGCCTTTGATGCCTGCAAAAAATGCTTTGATTGAGCATGCGCAATTATACACCTCTAAGCGAGGATATCCTTTTGAATTAGAAGCAACAATTCCAGACAATACAGTCTCATGGGGATTGTGGCAGATGACTGGGCCAAAAAATCGGAAAGAACCTGTAGGATTTTGGTCCAAGTCATTACAAGGCTCTGCCATACGTTATACCCTGATAGAAAAACAAATTTTAGCTGTAGTTTGGGCACTACAAGAAATTGAGAGAATCAGAGGCCAAGACAGCATGACTGTACACACCCCCTCACCTATTCAGGGGTGGGTTACTGATAATTCTGTTAGGGCCCATGCAGGGGTAGCTCAGGCAGCCACACAATGGAAATGGAAACAATTTCTACCAGGAAAACCACATGTAACCACTCCACGTGCCACTCTTCTAGGATCTGTATCATTTAATCATATGCCCACACTAGGGGAAACTCTTCCCCTTGGAGATATCCCTACATCTCCTGTGAAGGAGGCTCCCCCTTATAACGAGATAATAGAAGAGCACAAAAAAGATGCCTGGTGCAACATACACGGCAACTGGACAAAGACAATGGAGAGCAGTTGCATATGCTCCGCTACCAGGAATTATATTACGGCAAAAAGGTGTACAGGCATCTAGTCAGTGGGATGAATTGATTGCAGCATCTCTTGCTATCCTGGAAGGGAAGGCACATTACTTATACACTGACAATTGGGTTGTATACCAAAGCCTCACAGTGTGGTTACCCCGCTGGGCCCAAGAGGATTGTCATGTACAAAGATACCCTATACGGGGGGCAGATATATGGCAACAAATTTGGCAACACGTACAAAGGTATCCTTTAAAAGTAAAGTAAGGCATGTCTCAGCTCATCAAAAAGATGATTTACTTGAGTCACAAAATAATAGGGAAGTAGATAATATGACCTCTGCCGAAGTACATGCTCAAGCCATAAACGCGCATATAGCTTGTGGACATCGATCCGCTTATATTGCACATGCATGGGACATTGCTCACAATCAAACCCCTTTGCCATTACATATTAATAAAACATGTGCACATAATTGTACTACTTGTACGCAGCTACATTTAAGGGCATTATATAGGCCATGGGGAAAGATAAAATGGGGTCAATGGGCCTTGAATACCTGGCAGGTCGATTATATGGGCCCCCTGCCCCTATCGAGGGGGTGGCAATATGTATTCACTGCTGTGGATACAGTGTCAGGACTGGTTTTTGCTAAACCCACCAAATATGCTAATCAACATAGAATCATAGAATCGTCTAGGTTGGAAGGGACCTTTAAGATCCTCTAGGCCAACCATCAAACCAACACTGCCAAAACCACCACTAAACCATGTCCCTAAGCACCACATCTACCCGCCTTTTAAATACCTCCAGGGATGGCGATTCCACCACTTCTCTGAGCAGCCTGTTCCAATGTTGGATAACCCTTTTGGTGAAGAAATTTTTCCTAATATCCAATCTAAACCTCCCCTGGTGTAACTTGAGGCCATAACACAATTGAAGCACTAGAACAACTCATTGATCAATATTGACCTCCTCAGCAAATACAAAGTGACCAAGGAACACACTTTAGTGGACAAGATTGGGCTCAAGGGCTAGGGATAGATTGGATATTCTACAATGCCTACCATCCCCAAGCTAATGGCTTGATTGAACGAATGAATGGGATGCTGAAGGAACAATTAAAAAAGCTAACCAGTACTAAAACTTTACAACACTGGAGTTCACATCTTACTAAAGCAGTTTTTTTGTTAAACAGCTAGAATATGCATGATCTAACACCCTACGATCCTATCACACCTCCAGTACAAAACATGGTGAGGACTGAAATTCTTCCAGATGGTATCTCTCCCAAAGTATTAACTATAGGGGAAATGGAATTCTTTACAATGATGGATATAAGGTGAAATAGGATATACAACTAGCAATCCCTAGAATGGGGAGAGAAAGTGGAAGAATATGGAATTGCTAGCACAGAGAAAGGAAGTCTAGACTGGCAAGAAATGGGGCCACACAGTCATTAGAGTAAGGTAAGTATGGGCATAAATACAGCTTCTGGCACACAGGAGTGATGCTGGCAGAGTAGGAGAGAAGAATGAAAGATGTACAGAACCTACTCCCACAGGAGATAATGCATTTTACTTTGAAATTGGAATATGCCGGGAATATGCACACAGCCAAATACTAAGGATCTGCTGATGGGTAGTGACTCAATAACTTTAAATTATGATCCTACCTACAGACAATTCGGGATCTTTCCATCAGCTTTTGCAATGTTCAACTGACAGCTGTGTGTGACAGGTGAGGGTTGAAGGCTTCTTAAATTTCAACAGGATCTAAGAGCAGAGCTCAAGATACCGATACTACCATAAATTCTAGACTGGACAGGCAAAGAAAAGATTGAAAAAGGCGACAGTCAGCAAAGGGAATTTGTTAGTAGTATCTGCATTACAACTGTTTATGAGAGGCCTCAAATCCCTCTTTAGAAACAATGTCATTGTCCAAAAAAAAAAAGCTGCTAGAACACATTCTTATCTTTTCTTTCTTCCTTCCTCCTACCTTTTCCCCAATTTTTCCTGCCTTAAAATAGGTAATTTTATCCTATTTCTCTTCTGCTTTCCAAAGTTTGATTTTGGTTCCTTGCACCAAAACTTTCTGTCGGCAGCTAACAAGACTTTTTGGTATTCTCCCTTCTCTTGATGTTTTGTGTCTTTCTCCCTCTTTCCTTACGTTGTTTCCATAAAATTGTTTCTTAACTGTCCTGTTTGTGAAGTACATCATGTTTTAGATCAAATGAGTTTCTGCTCAGCATAAGTTTTCTATTATATCAGTAGAAGCAATAACCTTGGAGATATTAGAACTGTGGGTACATTTTTCATAAAAGTGCCTCAACAAGCTACTCGACCTCAGAGAATGACAGACAAAAAATAAGACTATATTAAAACATATTTCTCTGTTGCAATGTTGCTTCCTCTGTTGCATACTTGGTTTTGAATCTAACAAACAAATAATGAAGAATCAAAGAATAAGACTTTAAATTCCACCAATGTCCTCGAGCATAGTGTTCCTATTGGCTAGGCTCAACTCTGAAATCATGCAGCAGTTCACAAGGATTTTAGCTACTACAGCTCATGTGAATTTAGACTATCTGAAGATGGTGCCAAATCCATTTTTTTCCATTTAATATTCATCTTCTGTAGTATGTTCAGATTTCAACATCTTTAACATCTTCATTAATGATCTGGATAATGAACTGGGAGGAGTGGCTGATGCTCCAGAGGGTTGTGCTGCCTTCCAGACAGGACCTTGAAGACTGAAGAAATGGGCTGAGAGGACAAAAAGGGGAAGTGCTAAGTCCTGCACCCGGGAGGAACAACCTCATGCAGCAGTATATGCTGGGGGCTGCCCAGCTGGAAAGCAGCTTTGCAGAATAGAACCTGGGGGTCCTGGTGGACACCAAGTTGAACATAAGCCAGAAATGTGCCCTTGGGGCAAAGAAGGTGAAGTGAACCTGACTGGAAGACCACTGTACAACTAGGAGTTAGTGATCCACAATGCAGTTACCCTGGGTAGGCCCAGGCCTGTGCTGTGCTGCATGTACAGGTTGGCATTCAGGCCTGTGTTGGGCCGCACAAATCCCTTGGCCGCAGGATAAACTCAGCGGCTCATTGTAACAGAGGAGCCCTCAGGCAGCTCCACTTGGTACTGGAGATTATGCCACCTGCGTGGCCTTGCCTTTATCTAACAGTGCAGCAAGAAGCTCTCATGCGAACACCCTTTCTGTTTTAACAGTAGAAATCATGGTGTTGTTTCCTCATAAGAAAATCCTATAATAGCTTGAATGACCAAAATGGGAGAATCTCTACTATGGACAGTATCTGTATGGTGTGCTATGTGTGGATCAGAGGTCTGTTTGACGCTACACTGCTCAGAGTTCCCAGCATCTAAAGAGATGTAAGATTATCTATGCTATTCTCTCTATTATGAAGGGACTGGAGCATCTCTCCTATGAGGAAAGACTGAGAGAGCTGGGACTGTTTAGCCTGGAGAAGAGAAGACTCGGGTGGGATCTTATCAATGTATATAAATACCTGAAGGGAGAGTGCAAAGAAGATGAAACCAGACTCTTCTTAGTGATGCCCAGTGACAGGACAAGAGGCAACGGGCACAAAATGAAACACAGGAGGTTGCCTCTGAACATACAGAAAAACTTTTTTACTGTGAGGGTGACTGACCACTGCAACAGGTTGCCCAGGGAGGTTGTGAAACCTCTCTTTTGGAGATACTCAAAAGCCGTCTGGACATGGTCCTGGACAACCGGCTCTAGGTCACCCTGCTTGAGCAGGACAGTTGGACCAGATGACCTCCAGAGGTCCCATCCAACTGTTACCAAAGACAGACTTCTGCTTTGTTTATAACCATATGCTAACTAAAATGTTATTTCTTTCCTACTAACCTTCTTACTGTGTGAGAAAATAGTCACTGAGCTGATGTTACAGATAGTGATAATGAGGAGACAGCCAGAAGTAGCTAATCACCAAGGATGGGATAACAAGAAGTAGTTAATCACTTCAAGGTTCTTTTACCAATTAGGACAGAGTTATGGCTACTTCAAAGACCATCCTTATTATCTTCAAGAAGTTGGCAAACTTACAGCAAACTTTTACTGTCCTGAGATGACTCAATACCTTAAAAGAATAATGTGAGGAAGGGTCTCCTTACCCAAATGACCACCGAGACACTCACGCTTGTGCAGAAGTGTTTTGCCGACACAGCAAAATTTGATGCGCATGGGCAAAAAGGCTATTCGGTCATCCTAATGAATATGTAAGCCTAGGTGGAGTTATGTATTAGGCAGGCGGAATAGTGAGAATCTTTTGTGTATAAATAATGGGTGAATATCCCCAGTAAGGTGTGCTAGATTTGTGGGGTTTTCCCCCAGCACCCAACGTCGAATAAAGCAATATCTCCTCTCTAAACTACTTCTGGTTTCGAGGGCTTTTATTTCAGGTAACACAACATCAACCATTCTGTGATTCTATGACTGTATGTTTCTCTGACTTGTTTAGTCTCTTATATACACAAAAACCTGTATCTGTCAATATATAAAATAATATATGATTATTTAAGATTTTAAAGTTAAGATTTTCTTTAGTATCACAAAACCAAAATAAAAGTATTTTTTAAAGAAGAAGCTATTAAATCCAAGACAAGGTTTAAATATAGGACTCATGTTTGAAAGAATAAAATAGTTTTTTTCAGGCTGTGAAAGTAATCTTCAACACAGTGCAAGTACAGACAAGGAGACAATGAGGGATTTTAAGATCAGAAGACAGGGAGAGATTTCACAAAATGATACAAGAAAGATAATTTTTTGTATTAGCATTTTGTATAAACTGAAAGGTAACAACAATATGGAACAATATGTAAAGGAAGGTGGAGAGGAGGCTATTGCAGAACACAAAATAATAGTTTGCCTAAGAATCTGAAATACCAGTAACAAGAAAGTATGAAATTTAAAAATACATATAAAAAAATAATGTCAGTTATGCCCTTAATATCATAGGTGGGAAGAGGAAACAGATAACAAACCTCAATTAATGGGAAGATGCTTGCTAGCTATTCCCATAGTAGAGAGAGCACTCAAAATGTCTCACATTGGAACACTAGTTCCAAACTAACACATGCCATCTCAGCATGGCAATTAAGAGATGTTGGAACTATGACGGCATTTATAAAAATGGATAGCAAGTGTCAGGTTTTCAGCTCCATAATCAGTTCAGATGACTCACACTAGACAGATTCTCAGTGGAATGACTATAATGAGTTTATGATTTTGGATCCTCAGCAATATAAATAGAAATTAGAACATCTCAAAAGACCTGCACCCTTAGCAACAGAGTCAGCAGGGCATATTTCAAGACATTTACATGTGATACAGCATTTCCTTTGTACCTAGCACATCAGTAACAGTTCTCACACTGGATCCAGATGATGCGGGTATCTAGCAAGCATAGATACAGTTCATACATACCATTTTGACTAGCAGTTTACCCAGACCTTTGGATATAACAAGTGTTGACTCAAATTTGAAGCTCTTATTGCCACTTCATTTGTATGTAAAATCATTTCAACGAGCAATTAATCAGTCTTGGCAATGCATCATTGGCACCGGTAGAACTGATCTAGCATTTTCATTATAGAGTGACTCGTTCTGGATGTCATATCCAAGCACGTTCAAGAGCAGGAAGTTATTGGAAGTGGTCAACATGGATTTATGAAGGGTAAATCATGCTTGACCAATCTGATAGCTTTCTATGATGTTATAACTGGTTGGCTGGATGAGGGGAGAGCCGTAGATGTCATCTACCTTGACTTCAGCAAGGCTTTTGACACTGTCTCTCATAACATCCTCCTTAGGAAACTGAGGAAGTGTGGACTAGTCGAGGGGACAGTGAGGTGGATTGAGAGCTGGCTGTGTGATAGAACTCAGAGGGTTGTGATTAATGGAGCAGGGTCAAGTTGGAGGCCTGTAACCAGTGGTGTCCCCCAGGGGTCAATACTTGGACCAGTATTGTTTAACGTATTCATCAACGACCTGGACAAGGGGACAGAGTGTGTCCTCAGCAAGTTGATGATACCAAACTGGGAGGAGTAGCTGACACCCCAGAGGGCCGTGCTGCCATCCAGCGTGACCTGGACAGGCTGGAGAGCTGGGCAGAGAAGAACCTAATGAGGTTCAACAAGGACAAGTGTAGGGTCCTGCACCTGGGGAGCAAGAATGTCAGGCACCAGTACAGGTTAGGGGTGGACCTGCTGGAAAGCAGCTCTGAAGAAAAGGATCTGGGGGTCTTGGTAGACAGTAAATTATCCATGAGCCAACAATGTGCCCTTGTTGCCAAGAAGGCCAACGGAATTCTGGGCTGCATAGGGAAGAGTGTGGCCAGTAGGTCAAGGGGGGGCATTCTCCCCCTCTACTCTGCACTGGTGAGGCCACAACTGGAGTATTGTGTCCAGTTTTGGGCTCCCCAGTTCAAGAGGGACAGGGAACTACTGGAGAGAGTCCAGCATAGGGCAACTAAGATGACTGAGGGATTGGAGCATCTCTCTTATGAGGAAAGGCTGAAAGAGCTGGGACTCTTTAGCCTGGAGAAGAGAAGGCTGAGGGGAGACCTTATTAACGTTTACAAGTATCTAAAGGGTGGGTCTAAGGAGGGTGGAGCCAGACTCTTTTCAGTGGTTCCCAGTAACAGGACGAGGGGTAACGGGCACAAGCTGGAACATAGGAAGTTCCGTTCAAATACACGGAAAAACTTCTTTACGGTGAAGGTGACAGAGCACTGGAACAGGCTGCCCAGAGAGGTGGTGGAGTCTCTGTCTCTGGAGACTTTCAAGACCCGCCTTGATGCAGTCCTGAATAATGTGCTTTAGGCAATCCTGCTCTAGCAGGGGAGTTGGACTAGATGATCTCTAGAGGTCCCTTCCAATTCTGGAAGATTCTGTGAAATTCTGTGAAAATTCCGTGAATAAACATTAAGCAGTGGTTCAGAGGTTCTGGATCTTCATCATAAGATCCAGACAAATCTAAAGATTTAAATATTATTAATGCTGTAACTGTACAATTTCAAGGAAGTAGAACACAACCATACTGACACCTTGGAACTGATTACCCAAACACAAGATTGATGTGGATACACAGAGTATCCAAAATGGACAGTGGACTGTTTCATAAAGCAGTTTATTAATGCCACATTCTAGGCACTAGATTTGATTGACCTAGATTAAACAAAGAATTTAAGCAACAAGTAGTCACATTTGTGTCACTAGAACTACTCTATAAAAAATATATATATTTATATACCCTCATAATCTTCTGTAAGAGTATGTGAGCGATCACAGCAGATACTATTCTCCAAGACATTCTAAAACTCAATGCTAAGAGGCACCATATGATTCTATATGCAAAAACCACTTAGTGAAGAAACAAACTTTGTTAATCTGAACAACACTGAATGAAAATTAACATCTTAATAACACTACCTCAATCCAGCAGAAGTATGGATCTCAACACAAAGAAAGTAAACATAGTTTTTGACTCCAACTCAAAAGCAGTGACAACAACTAGGATATCAATTCTGCAACTCAAGGAAAAAGTAAAATATCTTCGGCCACTTCATTTGATGAATAAATACTTCAAAATCATTTAACCATGCAGTTTTTGATCATATCTTTCACAGTAGCTCAAAGTAACTAATATCTGGGTTACAAATGTTAATCCATTCTGAAAGAAATTCTTACTTTCAAATACACAGAATAATTCTTGCTATTTCTCAGCTAATATGCCCATTATAGTTATTAAATATCAACAACAGGACCACCAGAAGATTTGCAGTTTTAACAAAACCAACACTAAATCTAAGCACTATAGTTAATGCATTTTAAATCAGGTAATGGAAGTAATTCAAACCCTTGCCACTAAAATCTTAGATTAAACATTCACAAGAGAGATATTAACATATAAAAAAAATTATGTATGTAAGAATATTTTACATATGAAGCTAAATTTTATTTGGTCTAATGTTCATTTTGCAAAGTACAACCTTATTCCTTTTCAATTTTGAGGCCAAATCCTGTATCGAGGAAGCTTGTTATTACCAAGCATTCCAAACCCTCAGGTGAGCAAAGTCCCTCACAAGTCTATGTTTGCAGGATCATAAGCTTCCAAATGTGAATCATAAAAAAGACAAAACCTGAAAGTCAAACAGTGAATTCTATTTCCTGCAGTATATTTTTGAAACTACTCTTACCCCAATGGTGAACTGTTCATTCAGAGACAAAAAGAGAACATTAAAGAGGTAGCATGTTGGTAGTGAGTATAAAAAGTTTGAAAGAGATTATAAATATACAGTAAAATGTTTTCCAAAATGTATTTATTTCATAGAGTTATCAAATGATTTAGGTTGGAAGGAACCTCTCAAGGTCTCTAAGTCCAACCCTCACTCAAAACAGATTCAGTTAGAGCAGGTTGCTCAGGGCTTTGTCCAGTCAAGGTTTGGATATCGCCAGGGATGGAGATCCCATAACTTCTTTGGGCTCCTGTTCCAGTGTTTGATTACCTGTATGAAGATTTTTTTCCTTATGTCTAACTGGAATAGCTCATGTTCCAACTTGTCTCCATTGCCTCTCATCCTTCCACTGTGCACCTCTAAGAATCTGGCTCTGTTTTCTCTATGTGCTCCCATTACATAGCTGAAGACAGCAGTAAGATCTTCCCAAGCCTTCTCTTCTTACAGCTGAACAAACCCAGTTGTCTCCGTATATGTCATTTGTTCCAATCCCCTGATCAGCTTGGTGACCCTCCACTGGACTTGTTCTATTATGTCTGTCTTGTATGTCCAAGTCACAGGCATTTTTTTGCCCTGACCAAACTAAAATTAAAATGTGATGTATTTAATTTTAGATGTATAATGACTCCAAAAGAGAAGGTATCTATCTGTTTAACTTGACAACAGCAAAAGCAATGACCAGGACAGAACTTGAAGTATATCACTTGTACATCACTTGATATATCGGAGGGTTGTGTTGCCATTCAGAGGGATCTCAACAGACTTGAGAAATGGGCTGAGAGGAACCTCATGCAGTTCAACAAAAGGAAATATCAAGTCTTGCCCCTGGAGCAAAATAGCCCCAGGCACCAGTACATGCTGGGGGCCCACCAGCTGGAAAGCAGCTTGGCAGGAAAGGCCCTTGGAGTCCTGGTGGACAAGTTGAACATGAGCCAGCAATGTGCTCTTGTGGCAAGAAAGGCTAATGATATCCTGGGCCGCATAGTGTTGCTAGCAGATGGAGGGAGGTGATCCTTCCCCTCTACTCAGCACTGGTGAGGCCACACCTGGAGCTCTGCGTCCAGTTCTGGGCCCCCCAGTACAGGAGAGACATGGACATACTGGATGGAGTCCAATGAAGGGCCACTAAGATGATGAAGGGGCTGGAGCACCTCACATATGAGTCTGAGAGAGCTGGGATTGTTTAGGCTGGAGAAGAGAAGGCTCAGGAGGGATCTCATCAATGTGTACAAATATCTGAAGGGAGGGTGCAAAGAGGATGAGCCAGGCTCTTTTCAGTGGTGTCCAGTGACAGGACAAGAGGCAATGGGCACAAACTGGAACACAGGAGGTTCTGTCTGAACATAAGGAAGCAGTTTTTACGGTGAGGGTGGTTGAAAACTGGAACAGGCTGCCCAGAGAGACTGTGGAGTCTCTATACATAGATATATTCAAAAGCTGACTGGACACAGTCCTGCTCTAGGTGACTCTGCTTGAGCAGGGTTATTGGACTAGACCCTCTCAAAAGGTCCCTTCCAACCTCAATGATTCTATTATTCTGTGATTTGTAAAATATAGCATTTTAAATTACAATAAATTCAGACTATTTAAGTACATTGAAACTTGACTTCCATAGTCTAAAACTCAGATGTAATTAATATGAGACTAAGAATATTCTTTAAGAAAAATTAATTTAAAATTTTATTCTAAAAATAGTAACACATAGCAAATTAGGTATTGGTTAGTAGTAATTTTTGCATGCTCATATTTTCATAAGTACTAATTTTAGGATGAGCAACAGACACCAGTTTTCATCTTTATAAACTTTAAAATAACATATTAGTGATTTGACTAAATGACATACCACTTCATCTTCAAATCCTCCAGCTAGTACAAGTGAATAAGCTCCATCGTTACTGCGTCCATGAATTCCACCAACATGGGGTCTGTGAACACCTGCTTCACTCACCTTGAGTATTAAAAAAGAACAAATTTTAAAAAACTTTTTGAAACAACTGGCTTTTTGCAATAATTTTTCTGCTTAAAAATTATTTCCATAAGTATGTTTGTGTAACAGGATTGCCATCTGATCTTACGCCAGTATCAGATGGCAGCAGTGAGCATGCCTGTGGGAGGTGTGCCCAGGTAGAGGAACTCCTCTGCCTAACTGACAGAGCTCTGGGAAGAGGTAAGTAGATTGAGAACTATCGGAGAGTGCGAGAAAGAGATAGACTGCTGGAGTCACAGCCTACCTTCCCTGGGACAGGTCCAACAGGCAGACAGGGCACATGATACAGAGGATTCCCTGTCCTCTCCCTGCCTGGCTGAACGAGGTAACTTAGAGCATAGAGGGCAATGGCAACAAGTTCCTGCCCAGTGCGACAGGCGTGTCTCCCCAGCAACTCCCCCACCTTCCCAGGTACCCTTGCAAAACAGATATGAGGCTCTGCATGCAGAACTGAACCATGACAAGGAAGATGATTCAATTAGTGTGGAGGTGTTGCCAAGGTTAAGCTGAACTACACCCTGCATCAAAACCTCTTCAGTAAAGAAAAAAAGACAGGTCATTGTCATAGGTGACTCCATCCTGAAGGAAGCAGAAGGCCCAATATGCAGACTGGACCCACTTCTCTGCTGCCTCCCTGGGGCCCAGGTTAAAGATATAAAGAGAAAGCTTCCTTCCCTGGTACAGCCCTCAGATTATTATCCATTACTGATTTTTCAGACAGGCAGCGATGAACTGGCAACAAGAAACCCAAGGGCGATCAAGACAGACTTCCGAGCCTTGGGACAACTGGTTAAGGGATCAGGAGCACAAGTAGTGTTCTCCTGTATCCCTCCAGTTACAGGGAAGGACAAGGGAAGAAACAAGAAGAGCCAGCAGATCAATACCTGTCTCAGAGCCTGGGCAGGACTTTGGGGGTTTTGATCACAGGTCAGTTTATGAGACACCAGGCCTGCTGGCGACTGATGGGATACACCTGTCTCAAAGGGGAAAAAGGTTCTTGGCGCAGGATTTGACAGGGCTCATCGAAAGGGCTTTAAACTAGATTTGAAAGGGGAAAGGGATGAAACCAGGCTCTTTAGAGGTAAGCCTGGGGGTGACGTGCTAATGATTGTGGGATGATATGCTAGTGAGGTCCCTCAGTCTGCTGACTCAGTGAAGATAGGGGATGGAGATTCATGCAGCAGCAGAGATGCAAGGGTCATTGATGGGTTAGAAACTATGGCCATGCCTGGGAATGGTCAGGTAGGAATTAGGGCTTCTCCCAGCAAAAATGTGGCAGGACCAATAGTCCACCTGAAGTGCTTCTACACTAACACACACAGCATGTGCAACAAACAGGAGGAGCTGGAAGCCATTGTGCAGTTGGAAAAGTATGATGTAATTGCCATCACAGAAACATGGTGGGGTGGGATGACTCGCATGACTGGAGTGCTGCAATGTATAGCTATAAACTAAACCCTTCAGAAGGGATAGGCAAGGAAGGAGAGGCAGTGGGGTGGCCCTGTGTGTTGGGGAGTGTTTTGACTGTCTAGAGCTTGATAATGGTGATGAAAAGGTTGAGTGTTTATGGGCAAGAATTAGGGGGAAGGCCAACAAGGCAGATAGATATCATGGTGGGAGTCTGTTATAGACTGCCCAACCAGGATGAAGAGGCAGATGAAATATTCTATAAGCAGCTGGAAGAAGTCTCATGATCACTAGCCCTTGTCCTCATGGGGGACTTCAACCTACCAGATATCTGCTGGGAATACAATACAGTGGAGAGGAAACAGTCTAGGAGGTTCCTGGAGTGCATGGAAGATAACTTCCTGACACAGCTGATGAGGGAGCCGACTAGGGAAGGAGCCCTGCTGGACCTGTTGTTTGCGACCAGAGAAGGACTTGTGGGTGATGTGATGGTTGGAGGCTGTCTTGGGCACAGCAATCATGAAATGACAGAGTTTTTAATTCTTGGAGAAATAAGGATGGGGGGTCATCAGAACTGCCACCTTCAACTTCTGGAGGGCAGACTTTGGTCTTTTCAGGAGCCTGCTTGACAGAGTCCCTTGGGAGGCAGTCCTGAAGGGCAAAGGAGACCAGGAAGGCTGGACATTTTTCAAGGAAGTCTTAAAGGCGCAGGAGCAGGCTGTCCCCATGTGCTGAAAAACGAGCCATTGGGAAAAAAGACCGGCCTGGATGAACAGAAAGCTATGGTTGCAACTCAGGGAAAAAAGGAGAATTTATGGCCTTTGGAAGAAGGGGCAGGCCAATCATGAGGACTATAAAGATGTTGCGAGGCTATGTAGGAAGAAAATTAGAAGGGCCAAAGCCCAACTAGAACTTAATATGGCTTCTTATGTTAAGAACAATTAAAAAATTTCTATGAATACATTAGCAATAAAAGGACTAAGGAGAATCTCCATCCTTTATTGGATGAAGGCGGTAACATAGTGACAAAGGATGAGGAAAAGGCTGAGGTACTTAATGCCTTCTTTGCCTCAGTCTTCAGTAGTAGAGTCAGTTGTTCCCTGAGTACCCAGCCCCCTGAACTAGTAGACAGGGGCAGGGAGCAGAATGAAGCCCCCGTAATCCAAGGGGAAACAGTGAGTGACCTGCTACAGCACTTAGACACACACAAGTCTATGGGGCCAGATGGGATCCATCTGAGGGTACTGAGGGAGCTGGCGGAAGTGCTCACCAAGCCACTTTCCACCATTTACCAGCAGTCCTGGCTAACCAGGGAGGTCCCAACTGACTGGAGGTTAGCAAATGTGATACCCATTCACAAGAAGGGCCAGAAGGAGGATCCGGGGAACTACAGGCCTGTCAGTCTGACCTCGGTGCCTGGAAAGGTTATGGAACAGGTCATCCTGAGTGCCATTACACGGCACATGCAGGACAACCAGGTGATCAGGCCCAGTCAGCATGGGTTTATGAAAGGCAGGTCCTGCTTGACAAACCTGATCTCCTTCTATGACAAGGTGACCCACTTAGGGGATGATGTTGTTTACCTGGACTTTAGTAAAGCCTTTGACACCGTTTCCCACAGCATTTCCCACAGGAGAAACTGGCTGCTCATGGCTTGGATGGGCATACTCTTCACTGGGTAAAAAAACTTGCTGGATGTCTGGGCCCAAAGAGTTGTGGTGAATGAAGTTAAATCCAGTTGGTGGCCTGTCACAAGTGGTGTTCCCCAGGACTCAGTATTGGGGCCAGTTCTCTTTAATATCTTTATTAATGATCTGGATGAGGGGATCAAGTGCACCCTCAGTAAGTTTGCAGATGACACCAAGTTGGGTGGGAGTGTTGATCTGCTCGAGGGTAGGAAGGCTCTACAGAGGGATCTGGACAGGCTGGATCGATGGGCCGAGGCTGATGGTATGATGTTCAACAAGGCCAAGTGCCGGGTCCTGCACTTGGGTCACAACAACCCCATGCAGTGCTACAGACTTGGGGAAGAGTGGCTGGAAAGCTGCTTGGCGGAAAAGGACCTGGGCCTGGGGGTGTTGGTCAACGGCTGGCTGAACATGAGCCAGCAGTGCGCCCAGGTGGCCAAGGCAGCCAACAGCATCCTGGCCTGTATCAGGAACAGTGTGGTGAGCAGGACTAGGGAAGTGATCGTCCCCCTGTACTCGGCACTGGTGAGGCCCCACCTCGAGTACTGTGTTCACTTTTGGGCCCCTCACTACAAGACACTGATTTTTTGGAGTGAGTCCAGAGAAGGGCAACGAAGCTGGTGAGGGGTCTGGAGAATAAGTCTTATCAGGAGCGGCTGAGGGAACTGGGATTGTTTAGCCTAGAGAAAAGGAGGCCGAGGGGAGACCTTATTGCTCTCTACAACTACCTGAAAGGAGGTTGTAGTGAGGTGGGGTAGGGGTCTTCTCTCAAATAACAAGCGATAGAACAAGAGGAAATGGCCTCAAGTTGGGCCAGGGGAGGTTTAGGATGCATATTAAGAAAAATTTCTTCACCAAAAGGGTTGTCAAACATTGGAACAAGCTGTCCAGGGAAGTGGTGGAATCACCATCTCTGGAGGTATTTAAAAGGTGGGTAGACATGGTGCTTAGGGACATGGTTTAGTGGTGGTTTCGGCAGTGTTAGGCAAATGGTTGGACTCGATTTTAAAGGTCCCTTCCAACCATGACAATACTATGATTTTATGAATTCCGTGATTAAAGGAAATAAATTTATGATTTTTTAAGATTTTTTTTTAAGGAAAAAAAACCACAAAAGAAAGGCCATCCAATGAAAAGAAAGGACATTATAGAACAGTGCTGACACAAAGATGAATAGGTACACTTTGCCCCTTAAGAAAAATCTTCACGATTCTTGCCATAAGCAACATTTAAGACCAGATTCATGGTTGCTTAGACCAAGTCAAAGAAGATACAGGTTATCTTTCAAATTCAATAGTATTTTAAAATTGTGTAAATAAT
Organism: Larus michahellis; assembly: GCF_964199755.1. Taxonomy (NCBI): domain Eukaryota; kingdom Metazoa; phylum Chordata; class Aves; order Charadriiformes; family Laridae; genus Larus; species Larus michahellis. The sequence goes on along the minus strand of NC_133929.1, from coordinate 19,818,596 downwards.
TCTGCAAGAAAGATCAGAGTGAGTCACATTTATTTTGGTGAAAATTATGTCAAGTATTGTTAAAAGTTAACCAACTCAGGAAAATGTAATCACATTTACAGCCTGCCTTCATCTCTGAACATTTTCTCTTTTTCCAGTTCTGCCCAATGCCTGTACTTTTCCCCTCCCACTCAATTTTTATGGAATTTTATAAGATTCAACTTTATAATTTATATATTATATAAATAATATATATATTTTTCAACTTATAAATTATAAGATTCAAAATTATAAGATTCAACTTTTATGCAATTTTATAAGATTTTGCATTGCTTTCCTATTGTCATAAGAATATAACAGTCATCAAACTGCATCAAACCAGAGTTCCAGCTAGCCAAATATCTTGTCTCTGACAACAAATAAAAACAGATAGCTGGTAAGTGTGAATACTGGCTATGCAAGTGCACAATGATATTTACGTGTAAATTTTCTCGGTTTCCAGCTATGTGTGGCTTAGATTTCCTGAGACAAAGGCATAATCTTTGCCTTTCATGGAAGAAAAGACAACCAATGGTTATTAATTTCTCTACTTGAGTTCTGAACTCTTGCACACTCTTAGCTTTCACAGTATCCTACAGGAAAGAGTTCACAGTATTGATGCATATCGCATGAATTAGTACTGCTTCCATTCATTCTTAATCTAGCACCTGATCATTTCATTTGATGCTCTCTCCTTTTGCATCAAAAGAGAATATACAGTTCTTCCCTATTCACCTTCTTCAGTTTTAATAGATGTCTGTCACAAAATTTTTGTACGAAAGCCATTCCATACCTTTAATCATCCTTGTTCTTCCTAATTATATTGGTTTTCCTCTTCCTTTCTTAATAATACTTAACACTTGATTTACGTTTCTGAGCACTACTGAGCACAAAGATGACATATTAAAAAAATTATCTATTACAAGTTCTCTTCCCTAAATGATAATAATTAGTTGAAAGCCCTTTATCATCTATGAAAAGTTATGATGTTTTTCCTCCTCATCTTTACTATCCATGACAACTTAGCAATGTCACTTAACTATCAGTTATTTGTCAACTTTTCCAGAGCATTTATGAACATGTTGAACAGCACAGGCCTCACTAACTCTCTGTTCTCTCCCATTCCATTAAATGTCACTTCATTCATTCCTCTCTCTTCTTTAATTTTCATGGGTGGGATGAAGACTTGTCCTGGTTTGGGGTAAAGCAGAGCCAACTTTCTGTTCAGTGAGAGAGGCTTTTGCCTGTGCTGAAATCAAGCAAGCTAAAAGGTTAAAACCTGTGTGGTATGGGGGATGATGGTTGAAATATAAATATGGGGGGAGGCTTGGCAAATTGACTATATCACACTCCCTCAGACCCGCCAGGGTAAACGCTATGTGCTTACAATGGCGGAAGGAAGCACTAGATGGTTGGAAACCTATGCCGTGCCCCATGCCACTGCCGGGAATACCATCCTGGGCCTTGAAAGGCAAGTCCTGTGGTGACATGGTACTCCAGAAAGAATTGAATCAGACAATGGGACTCATTTCAAAACCAGTCTTATAAGTGCTTGGGCAAAAGAACATGGCACTGAGTGGTATATCATATCCCCCTTCACGCACCAGCTTCTGGGAAAATTGAGCAATACAATGGATTGTTAAAAGCTACCCTGAAGGCAATGGGTGGTGGAACCTTTAAAAATTGGGACCAGCATTTAGCACAAGCTACCTGGTTAGTTAACACCAGGGGATCCATCAATCGAGCTGGTCCTGCTCAGTCAGACCTTTTACATACTGTAGAAGGGGATAAAGTCCCTGTGGTGCATGAAAGGAATATGCTGGGGAAACCTGTTTGGGTTTTTCCTGCCTCAGGCAAAGGCAAACCCATTTGTGGGACTGTTTTTGCTCAAGGACCTGGATGTACTTGGTGGGGGATGCTGGAGAATGGAGAAGTTCAATGTGTGCCTCAAGGAAATTTGATCCTTGGTGAGAATACTCAATCCTGAGTCTGCTATGATAGATGAGACTCTGCAGTTATGAACTAAATGGACTTAATGAACTTTTGTGTATATATGTATATATTTGATGGACAAGAAATATTAGTGATCTGAGCATGATGCAAATGGTATGGAACAAGGGGTGGAATGTCCTGGTTTGGGGTGGAGCAGAGCCAACTTTCTGTTCAGTGAGAGAGGCTCTTGCTTACACTTGTTGCTGTGGCAACCAGGGTCAGCTGACTTGGTTGTTTACCCTGATGAAGAGTTGCACCTGTGGGGAGGAGTGTACAAGTCAGGTGACTCAAACTGACCAATAGGATATTCCATCCCATCTGCCCCATGCTCAGTATAAAAGCTGAGGGATTGGCATTGGTTCTTCTTTGATGGTTTTCTTTTTCTTTAATGAGTGATGTCTGAGGAGGATCCTGTCAGCTCGTCTGCCTTTTGATCCCAGTCAGTGTGTTCCAGTCTGGAACTTTCCCAGTGTCTGCTGGTGACATCTTCCTAGGAACTTGTTATGGTTTTGTATATATTTAAGTTGTATCTATTTCATTATATCTCTCTTATTTTATTATTAATTTTTCATTGAAGTAATTTAGCTTTTTCTAAACTCATAACTCTATTTATTTTCTTCCTCTAGTTGGAGTGAGAGGTGGGGGAGAGCATCTGTTGTCTTGTCACTGGCTGTCGTCCCAAGCCATGACAAGACTTCAGAAAACACATTAGAAGAGGCTTTTGGTTCTTGCCATGTTCTTTTTCCCCAAAGGGGGAAAAAAAGTCTCTGGCTGTGGTGGGAATACTCCTGAAATATGTTCTTCTCCATACTGCTCATTCCTGCCCCTTTTGTGCTGATGCAGTATTTGTATAACCACAAAGTGAAATGGATTGGGAAAACTACCCTCTCCTACAAAGGATTGGTTTTATGCCAGATTACTTTTCAATATAGTTTATCATATGGCCTGAGAAACATTTGTGACAGAAAATGGAAGGGACAGTGCAAGAAGTGGATGTGGCTGGGTGTACTATATCTTTCAGTAGTCAATGCTGGCTTGTATTAGTTTAAAACATTAATCAGCCTAAAGGAAGGTGCTGATGCCAGTTCTGTATGACCCAAAAGGAACAGGTAATCAACATATAGTGACACAGTCAGAGGTGGCTCTTACCTTGACAATGGGTTTACAACCCTCAGTAAAATCTTATCTTTCCTGTGCTAAGTATGGATAGCAGGCACACTATAACCAAGCCTGGTTCCACAACACATTGGAAGAGAAGTATGCACTGAAACAGGAACTATATTGCACCTGTGCAGTAGCCCTCAGTGGGGGTCCTGACCAGATAATAAGTGTTAGAGACACCACTGGATACAGTCAAATATTTTCTGATTTCTATTATCTATATCCATAAGTGGGATGTATTGGTTCATGTTCCATAGCAGTAGAATTCAGAAAATATTCAACTTCCTTTAATTATTTCAGTTGGGAGTTTAATATGTGAGAGATAAGTCCATCCTAATTATAGCAGGTTCACCTTTAAAAATAGTAAATACTATTTTTACCATTGCAGTTAAGTTGTATTTTCAAAGAAATATACTTCAAATTCCACTATAGTTGACAGTATTTTGAATATTAGAAACAAAATACACTCTCTAGTCTTAGTGAACATGACAATTACCAGTCCAAAAATAACTTTTGTGCCCAAACTGTACCTATCATTCAGACTTATTTCAATTGCAAATCTAAAAACATACCTGAACTCTGAATTTCCAGGTTGTCCCAACAGGGACACCAGGTACAGGACCGTAGTGATTAGAAGGGACGATAGTGCATTCCTTAGTGCGACCAACACAAGCCATGCCCTAAAAAACACAGCAGAGAGAATGAATTTTATTATATTTAAAATAATTTATAAAAGCTGCTGCAGATACCAAGACATCCAACCATTATAGTAAACACTTAAATATATTAATATAAAAATTGTCAACAGCAGTTTTAATTAATTTGCATTTCTTTATTTACCTCTAGCCATCTTAATAATTCTTCAGATGTTTTAACTTTCACTAGACAGTGTACAGGATTCAACATTGCTTTACAGTCTGTTCAGTCCTATACTGAATTTTGTGTAATGCATATGTAAATGCACATATATAAAGATGTAACACATACATGAATAGTGAGCTATTTTTAAATTAAAATACACTCTACCTTGCCCCAGTCTCTCTGGCTTTCAGTACTGGCAGATGGCATCTTTGCTTTCTTTTTACTCTGTTTGAGTTTTTCTCCAGCCTTTACAACTTCATTAGAATCATTTTTGCATGAAGGACAATACCTAAAATAAAAGTTTCAGTAAATTCTTTATTACTTAGTAATAATGGCAATACATTTCTTCTAAGAAAATATTGTCAAATTTGTTTATCCTGGCTAAATATTTTGAAACTAGCAAATATATGACAGTTTTTAAAAGCTGAGGACTCAGGTTGAAAAAATAAACTCAACAAGAACAAATACTGTCCACTTCTAAAACAAGACTTTTTTTTTTTTTTAAAAAAAAAAAAGTAGGGTGGTGGAGATGAAACATTTCACTCTTCTCTTCTCATGTGATGTACAAGAGGTCCCCATGCTTCCTGCATTCCCTCCTCATTTTCTCTTCCTTTCTTTGCTTGTTCAGATCACATAGGGGAGAGGAGAAATGAGATTATACTGATGATTAATGCTCATGGTTAATTTCCACATCCTGCCCACTCATCATCTACTTTTACTGCACTAAATCTCACTTCGGACAGCTGGATGTGGAACAGCCCTAGGGTACCACAAAACACGCATACGTGTACACATGCATCCTTATCCTACTCCACCATGACTAAGGCATCAGGAATGTCACTCAGTACTCAACAAATGGGAAGAGTATTAAACTCCATTTCTATATATTTCTTTGCCTCATATGGCATTGTGACTCATTCCAGCCACCATAAAATCATTACGGTAGAAAAAGTATAGGAGATTGTAGGAAACAGTGCCTAAGGGAAAGCTGGGAAGGGAGCACACAGATCCTTTTATTGCTTCTAACAGCACTTTTTTCCCACTCCAGAAGTGCCAAGGCAAAGGCAACTGCCATTGCTTCTGGCTTCCACGGGCTGAGTTTGGTCCAAAAGTCACTAGTGGAAGAAGTCTGATCTATAATAACAACAACATGTTTAGATTACTACTAATGCATTGCTATATACCTTTTATCTTTGAGTATGAACAGAACTATTTACCATAGGGCAACAAGTCACTGTGTACAGATATTTCACAAGAATTGCCTGTGTACATGCCATAAACCCTCTAAGAAGATGGGAGCTACCTCAAATCATGTTTTTATTTACAACCTAGAATTCATACAGATACTTATTGCAGAACACAAAACAATAATTTCCAAATCATACCTGTTCAATTTAAAGAAGAAATTTTCCATAGTTTTATGCTAGGCAAACTCCACCTGGACATTGACATTCAGGCTATGTTCTTTCATGTTCAATCGTGTTTTGAGGGTTGTTCTTTTTTAAAAAAAATTAAAATTGGAGCACGTGTATTTTCTTTTTTGTAACCTTGTTGTGATTAATATTGGAACATAAAATTACTTTTTGCTGCTGGAATACTGGTATAGAGTCTTTTAGGAGTAAGGGGACCTGAAGAAGGATGGATACACTGTCAGAGTACAGATGCTAAATAATATTCCTTTTAATATTCTAGATAACTGTAGTAAAAAAACTTCTCAGTTGTTATACCCAAAAGTCAAGCACAGTCACAAAAGAACACTGTTTAAGGACTGTGACCAACTCTGAAGTGCTATAGCGGAGAACACTTTCCAACACATGATTTGGAAGCACTAAGATCTTCAGCTCACTTCCATAAGCAATTAGTAGGAAGTGAATGGATGTTGGGGCAGATTAGTTTTTTGTGCACAAAAGTAGAAAACCTGAGGACAGCTGGGATTCACATGCTGCTGAACAAAGACTGCTGAATAAAGATTATATATACCTGTGTACACAATCATTTTGCATATATGAGAAATGGGAAGCACACATACGATAATTGCTATATTTAGTCCCAACAACTGACACGTATTTGCAATATGTATTGAAAATATTTTCTAGATAGTGTTCAAATTCAGCAGTTTCTCCACACAGAGAAAATATGAGTAAAATTCTTTTCAGTTCAGGATATTCAAAAGGAAATGTCTAAATCAGCAGAAGCATCTCAGTGTGCATATATACACAATGAAAAAACCTCACCAAATGTCATAATTGAAGTTGCACATAGGTATAAATATAACTGGAGTCTGGAAAAAACGAAATATATTAGCCCAAGAAAAAAGGTAGAGCATTAGACACTGAACTGTAAATAAACTTACTCAATATGAGGCAGCTGATGTAATATAGTACACTAAGTTATTCACTTCCATAGAGTGTTAAAACTTCTGAAGTACTTAAAATATTTTATTTGAAGTGTGTAGTTCCACTAAAAATCTATCACAAAGTGCAGTTCAAAGTTTTTCTTTAAAACATGTCCATAGATATCTATTGATGTATTCATAATGGAAAACTTAATTCTAAAGTTCTATTTATAAGTCACTTATAAAAGATTAGCATCTAATATATTTTACAAGCAGGTTATAAGTACAAATGGTATGAGTTGCACATAACTGATGCAGGTGAGATGTGGCATGGAGCTTAAGATGATAAGCTGATGCTGGCTCCATGCAGAGTCAGCTCAGAATGGAGTTAGCTGAGTCCACCAAGGCCTGCTAGTTTGCCTTTCTTGCTGGTGATGCTAGAGTTACTGGAAATGGGGAGGAGTAAATTAGTGGTTTACTCACAGCAGAAAAAATGAATAAGGCAGCTATAGGATAAGGGAAGGACAAGGAGGCAGCAACAAGGGCTGAAATTGAGGGGAAAGAAAAGGATTAAAGGAGAAGCAACAATGAAGCCCGAATAAAACAAATAAAAGGTTGGGGAAGCACCACTGTAGGTGGTGCTAATTAAGTCTAATAACATCAGTTAATGTCACAGAGGTCATAAACTGAATAAGTTAATTTCTGAAATTCTGTAATGAACAATAATGCTTAATACCAATAGTTTATGAATTATATTTATAAATAGAATCTTAACATAAAATGTAAATATGTTTACATACAGTGCAAGGATGAAAAACATACCAGAAATATAAAAGCTCTTCAGTAATTCCTTTAGTTGCAAATAACAAAGAGGTACCTTGTGTAGAATGGGAATATACATAAGTAAATCATCCTTGTATATTTACCAATCCTCATCTTCTGGTATCTTGCTTAAGGGAGGGTTCAGGCAGTATATATGATAAGCCATATTACATTCATCACAAAGGAGTTGCATGTGAGCATCCTGTTTTCCACCACACAAGTAACAGGAGCAAAAGCGACATTCCTTATCTGGGTCAGCCCTGCAGTGCTTACATTCAGGGCCACTCTTTCCTATCAAAAAAAGATAAAAAGCCACAGGTCTTAGAAAACTGATTTCAGATTTATAAATACAACATAATGGCAGAAGAACATATATATATGTGTCCACATGAACATGCCATGGATATAGTAGCTTTACTATTAAAATGAAGTCTGGGTTTGAAATGATCAAGTCAACAGGAACAGTTTATACCTGTATAACACTTATGTATTACTACATGACTAAGTAACTACTGTCAATATCAACTTGTGTTCTTCAGCCTAACATTTATAAAAGGGTCATTGTCAATTTCCAAGTTAGGTTGCAACCTAGCCTGTTGCTCTGCTACCCTGACCATCGGGGGATGGGGGTGTGGGTGATGTAAAAAAGAAAGAAAATAGCTCTACACACTCAAACAGTGGCAACATAATTCACTGGCAGCTTGTCTGCATTTAGTCCATTATAATAACTGACTAATTTTATGAAGACTTAGCACTTATTAGTGTGAATGAATAGACTCATTTTGATGGACTAGGTCATGAGAATGTATTGTTCTGCAAGTTGCCTTGGCAGGACCGTCTGTAGAAAGACTTGAACAGAACTGTGAAATTAAAGTCCTTTATAGTGTTGCAGTTTAAAAAAAATGCACAGGGTTGATAAATAAAGAAAAAAGTATAAGTTTAGAAGGAAGAGAAGACTTAAGAGCACTTGACCACAGCTCAAAGAACAATTTTGGAGTGAGTATTTCTGTGTGAAAACCATCAAGAAAGACTATGGAAGTGAATCTGACAAACTAAACTATGATGATGTGATACAGGATATAATAATAACAACAATTAAGTAATGTGATAACCAGAGCACTTCCAGATGGCTGAAGGAACATTTTTCTTACTTCAGTGAATAAATGGGCCTTGAAACAGAGGACAAGGAGGAACTGGAATGATTGTTTGAGAGTTTGGATTGGAAGCAGGAAGCTAGAGCAGTGGTCTCCAAATTTTTTTGTTTGCAGAGCCCATCAGTAAAAAACTTTTGAGCGCATCCTCAATACATGTATATTTATTTCTAAGTTATATACATATACTATTCTAGTAATATATTATGTACATTATAAAACATACACAAAACCTGAAATAAAAAAGGATGATATAAAGATGAAATAAACTCTATTTTAATTCCAATTTAATTTAATTTTATTTTTTTTTTAACAGGACAAAAATAATTTTCTTTCTGCACCCCAATGGATTGTCTTGCACACCCCTTGGGGTGCATGCACCCCACTTTGGCATCCATTGAGCTAGAGAACCAAGATACCTTTGATAACAATAGACAAATGAGTAGTATGAGTCAAAGTTTAAATTGGCTTCTCTTTTCCCCATATCGCATTTTCTTCAACCATCCTATGAAGTTTACAATTTGATCTTCTGGTTCTCTGGAACTACTGCAATATTTAATTATATCATTCACTTGGATAAACAGAACAGTTTTCTGATGCTCCCAAGTAGCTCTAGACCGCCAGAATTGCTATAAATTAAGAATAGCCTTTTCTTACTTTTAAAAGACATGATATATCTTAAGGCCTACCAGATAACATTTGGCTCCTGTTACTGCTATTACTTTAGGACAAAGGTAAAAGTATACAATAAAAAGTTTAAGATAGATGAGAAAAATGAAATATATAGCCATTTTTGTTATTGATAACAATCAATTTGCAAGAGTTTCCACATGTCCTCTAACAGAGGAACCTCAAAGCAAACTCAGTGAGAGGAAGGGGAAGGACTGGGCCAGAAAACATCCTTTTCCCATTTCTATTTTAAATTGGTTTAATAACTCAAATTGCATTGATTTTATTTGCACTGTTGCTCGGATAGAGATGAGCCTGTTCACTCCTACCACCACTGTAAAATTTAGTTGCGTAGGTTCTTTCATATTCCCTTCTTTTGTAGGAAAAAACTTATCTAATGTTTGTATTACAAATTTAGATTCTGATGGAAGTTAAAATATCATGTTGATGACCAGTTCTGTTTTGTATAAAACATCTAAAATATGTTCTAGAGCTCTTAATTTCAGCACATTCTCTGACCCTGCTCCATAACAAACTCATGGAGCATTTCAGGACAATTCATTCTTTTTGAATTCTAGCTACTGTTATTAAAATACCAGTCTACTGGTTTTTTTAGCATACAAATAAACTAAGTGAGCTGCATGTATTTAGATGGCTAATTTTTAAACGTAGAGTAGGACTAGGGAGGCAAATACAGAGAAGCAATAAAGAAATCAGTTGAGCCATAAGCAATAAGAAAACCATAGTGCATAGTGCTTCACAGAACAAATTCAGGAGAGCTTACGAAATAATATCAGAATAATAGCAGGAGAAAATGAAGTAAGCAGTGTGGTGAGGAAGTTGGACTTTGGGGGGAAAAAAGTAGATGAAGACTAAGGAATAAAGTTACATAGCCAGCAGTAAATTAACAATCAGATCTTTGAGGTTAAAATGTAAATTAATATTGTTGTGTTACACTTAATTATGATGGTTTGTAAAAACTAATCTTGAAAGAAATGAAAAGGGGGTCAAGAATTGCATAAAAAATTATATAGGTGCAGATTTATGCAAAGATAGCAATTATGGAAGAGGTTTGAGAACAGGTTACAAATAAGGAGACAATTAAATAATAAGACATGACAGTAGTAACTGAAAATGAGTAGGAACTGAAAACTTGATTCTTATACAATAAAACAGGGAGCCAGTGCAGGAAAATATAGAATGCAAAATCAATAAGGCCTGAAGCCCAATCCATGACTGAAAGTTAGTGATAATCATTTACATAAAACAGAACTTTAAACTTAATTCCACTGCACTGTAGGGGTGTATGTAATTAAATAAAGCATGAAAAGTTTACATACCCTCCAAAATCAGTTTTATAAACTAGATATATACTCACAATATATATATATATAAAAATTAGGTGCATAAATGCAAAGCAGATATAACTTGGTTTTACACTATCTCTAAATTGAAAAATTTCTCAAACTGTCAGTTTATCACAAAAATATTATTTTAAAATTTTGAAAATCACCCTTAAAGTGACTAAGAGACCATAAATGGAATGGATGGTTAGTTTTCATGACTAATCTGAGAAAAAAAACAAACAATGAAAAAAAGTTTGCTTAAAATGCCTTCATTTATTGAAAATTACATTTACTTTTATGAATACATTTGCAAATGGAATTTGCTTTTTTAAAAAAACACTGATTTTTAATATGACATCATTTCTTTAATAGTACACTGCAGATAAAGTCTTGTGTATTAATGACACCTACACAATGACACAAATATTAGCTTTAGATTATAAATGAAAACTAAACTGCGATAAATTTGCTTCTTTTAAAATTCAGTAATATCTATCAGTAATGCCACAGATCAACCTCTCAGTGTTCTCACTACAAGCACTGTCTTATAAGTCCTGTTCTTTAACTTTCACATATTTTTAAACTTAGGATACAATGTTAAACTGCTTTTTAGAGAAATGCCCTTTGGGGGGGGCAGCTGTGCTCTACACAGATAATGATTTTTCATTCTTAGATAATGCTAGGGTTAAAGATAGCAGTATTGACTCTTTCAGTCTTTTGCATCTGTTAAGAACTCAAATGAGATGTCAACTATAATAGTAAGTTTTGTGATTCGGATACCTGCCTAGGAACTTATCTCAGACTATGAACTCACTCCATACAGATATGTGTATGGTTGGACTCGATGATCTCAATGGTCCTTTCCAACCATGAAGATTCTATGATTCTATGATTCTATGATATATTACTTCAAAAATTTATTCCCAATATGCCATGTAATAAAGTTACATTATAGTAAAAACTTTTCAACCCAAAAAATCTGTGTAATAACAATTCTATCACACCAAAGAAACCTTAATTAAATTAGAGGGTAGTTTTAGATTAGATATTAGGAAGAAATTCTTTACTGTGAGGGTGGTGAGGCACTGGAACAGGTTGCCCAGGGAAGTTGTGGATGCCCCTTCCCTGGAAGTGTTCAAGGCCAGGTTGGATGGGGCTTTGAGCAGCCTGGTCTAGTGGGAGGTGTCCCTGCCCATGGCAGGGGGGTTGGAACTAAATGATCTTTAAGGTCCCTTCCAACCCAAACCATTCTATGATTTTATGATTCTATTAAATTAATTCTGTGCTCTGATCCCTTAATTTTTTAATGCCATTCAAATATTTAACCAGCATTCTTAATCATACAATAAAAAAAAGCATACTTTTGAAATCTCCATCTCCAAATGTCAGTGGATAAGCTCCTGGCTTTTCAATCTTGTACATTTCCTCTATAAAAAGAATTCTGCAGTCATTTATTGCATCTTCTGGGCCTCTGAAAAATAAAAATATAATAAAGTACATTGAACTCTGTTTCTCAGTCTGAGCCTCTATAAATGTCAAACCCTAAGCAAAGTAATGTAGTTAACTGGCATCTGTTTTATCAATGACAAAATGTTTTTTATTGACTTCACAAACAAAATTCAATGCAGTGCTCTAACATGTAGCAAAATCAAAACACAGTGTACAGTCTAGTTAGTGGCACAGATGAAGAACATCCCAACACATTGTTTCATTGTCCAGCTTGTTTCTTCTACAAATACTTCTAATGTAATACACACCACAATAGTGTTTTTATCTTAAACCAACATAAAGTTATGCCTCATTTTCCTTCTAAATAACAGGAAACTTTGAATTGAAAGTATATTGAATGAAAAGTGTTATGTATACATGCATATTTGTGTGCATGTGTGTTTGTGTGTGTATAATGTAAAATACAGAAATATAAATATATCTTAAACTTTAGGCAGATCTATATGTAAAAGTCAAAATAGACAAAGTCAATAAATTGTTGTCTACTATTAAGCATCTATTTAAATTCTGAAGCACACTATTAAACTGTTAACGAAATTTTTTGGGTAAATACATTGTATTGACAATTTCAGCATAAATCAGGCATTACAGCTACAAATGAGACTTTCTCTAGTAGGTATTAAAATGGAATTTTTGGCTGTAGGAGAGAAGGGAAAGAAGAAAGAGGGGACAAGAAAAGGATGTCTTTAGTAACAGGTTTGACAAATGTCTTTCAGAAATAACAACAGGTAGTTTATCTTAAAGAATGGTCTAAGAGGAACTCATTCAGTCCCTTTCAACCTTGCTGTTTATGATTACTTAGATGCTGAATTTAGCTACTGTATCTCAACTAGGACCTTGGGACAGGGGATAATCACAATGGCGAGCGGCTCTAAATCACATCAATCAAGGATTCCCTTTAAGAAGCTTTGTTACCTATAGGGAAATAAGCTACATGTGTGTGCAAAAAGTCTATAGGCATTTTTTTTTTGACAAGTGAACTTTAATAGAGCTGGTCAAGAATGTTTCAGCAAATTGTTAGACCCCATGCCACTATTTTATGAGAGCTATTTTGAGAAATTAACCAGAAGTAACATTCTGTATCTCAACAAAAATGTGTCTTCAAAGCTCAAGTAGCAAGTACCAAAGGTGTTAGATGAAAAAAAGATACTATTTTGGATATGGAATTATACCACATGAATATATAGCAACATCAGAAAGAGAATCTATAGAAACTGAAATTCCAGGTCTAAATAAAAGAAAATATAGCATTAAGGCTGCATTATTGTGCACCCAAGCAACATGATAATAGCATCTACAAGATGTTGAAGGCCATCAGACATACTAAGAAGAAAGGAAACATAACAGTACTAGATCCAATGCCAAGATTAAAATTTTAGACACTGCCAATGATGATTCCTTGGAGCAGCTAGCCAAGAATCCACAAAAGCTGAAGAACTCTTGACTTGGTCCTGAGTGACTTGGTCCACTGTGCAAGACTTGGTTCATTGCATTATTCCATTGCTCTGTAATGATGTACTTAAATTCAGTATCTTTGCAAGAGCAAGAAAAGCCAAGTTATGTTCAATTTCAAAAGGAAAATTAAATAGAAATACTGTCATGGTTTAACCCCAGCTGGCAACTAAGACCACACAGCCAGCCGCTTGCTCACTTTCCCCTGATGGGATGGGGGAGAGAATCAGAAGAGAAAAAGTGAGGAAAAACTCGTGGGTTGAGATAAAGACAGTTTAATAGGTAGAGCAAAAGCTGCTCATGCAAGCAAAGCAAAACAAGGAATTAATTCCCTACTTCCCATCGGCAGGCAGGTGTTCAGCCATCTCCAGGAAAGCAGGGCTCCATCATGCATAATGGTTACTTGGGAAGAGAAACCCCATAACTCCAAATGTCCCCCCCTTCCTCCTTCTTCCCCAGCTTTATGGACTGAGCATGACATCACATGGTATGGAATATCCCTTTGGTCAGTTGGGGTCAGCTGTCCTGTCCGTGTCCCCTCCCAACTTCTTGTGCACTCCCAGCCTACTTGCTGTCAGGGTGGTGTGAGGAGTAGAAGAGGCCTTGACTCTGTGTAAGCACTGCTCAGCAATAACTGAAACATCCCTGTATTATCAACACTGTTTCCAGCACAAATCCAAAACATAGCCCCATACTACCTACTATGAAGAAAATTAACTCTACCCCAGACAAAACTAGCACAAATACAAAAGCTTCCTCAAAAATAATTAAGAGTAAAATCTGTATAGGCGGTGTGAAGACTACTTAGACAACATGCTGGACACTGAGAACAAATGTACACCACCTATCAAAATATCAAGAGTGAGTAAAAGGAATCCAAGCAAGTCTACACAGCAGGGAAATGGAAATTACAACAAGCAAGAAAGTATCCTACAAAAAGCAGAAGTTGTGTCTAAATGAGAAAGAAAGGCTCAAAATTCATCAGCTTAAATGTAAAAACACAATAAAAAGATAGTGATCTACAAAATGCAAAAATGCTTGGAAAAGCACTGATTAAGAGCAGAAAGCCCAACACAATCTGTAGAATGAACAGATGATTAAAGTATAAAACTATGATATATTTCAAGATCCTTACTACTACCTTCTATTATTGCTACTCTAATGAATTTCTCAAATTCATAATATATTTACCACAAAAAAAAAAACACTCCAAAGAGCATTATAACAGTATAAAACCATTATCAATAATCAGAAGTTCATACCTGAGGTTCATATAAATCAACCTCTGGACAGTTTTTTTTTGCAGGTCATGAAGTCCATTTCTGCAGTTCACCAAATGTCATACACATATTAAATACAATAAATATAATGGAAAAAACATAAGGACAGTGTGGAATTTGGATAATGAGGTGAAGTCTCTGTGCTCAAAGAGCAATTAAGACTGGCTTTGCTATCTCTTGTGCAGCCCAGGGGAGTGAAGGCCTGTCCGGCTATCACAGGATACATAAATGACGGGGTAGTCTTGGGGAGCCAGGACAGCCCTGCTTTTCGTCAGCAGAGACAGTAAAATCAAGATAACAGAGACTTTGTGTAGCTCTTTGTTTCCTTGAGAGTCTCCCATGCCCGGTAATTGACCTTTGCCTCATTACCTGTGAAATGCATATTAAAGTTGACACCCCTGTATATGCTAATGAAGATTTTAGAGATCATGCTAAACATATATGACTATAGCACTCGTCTCTCCACCCAAATCATACTACACGTCACCTAGGGGAGGGAAACCTCGTAATTTTGGGGATAAAAGGATGGAGAAAATGACTGTTAAATTGGGAGAGAAGAAACTTGATACCTGATGGACCAGTCCATGGGCTGTGTTCTCTTCCTCCACCCCAGGCAGGGACGCCTTTCTGGGTAAGCGCTGCGCCTTTCACCCTCTGGCGAATGTTACCCCGGGTTGTTGTACTATTGTTATTTTTGCTAGCAATATTAACCTTAAGTAATTAGCGCTATTGTAGTTAGCGAATTTATCAACGTCAATCTCGAATCTGTCCTGTCACTCTCAATAAACTAACTAATTTTGATTATTTGTGAATCTGATTCAGTGAAAGTCCTTTGGTGGGACTCTGATAGTAAATCAGTGAAAGTCCTGGGACTCTGACAGACAAATATCGAAACTACAGTCCTTTTAACACGACAGACAGTCAAGCAGTGGAGCAGACATGCAGAGAGATTGTGCAGTCTCCATTCTTAGAGGTTTTTCAAGACCAGATTGAATAAAGCCCTGAGCAACCTGGTCTGACATCATAGCTAACCCTGCTTTGAGAAGGAAGTTGGACTAGAAACATCTTGAGGCTCCTTCCAACTTGAATTATCCTATGATCTTGAGAACTCTGGATTGTTTTTTCTTTTAAAAAATACTTCTCCCTTGTGAAGTTTACAGTTAATAATTCAAACTGCCTATTCAACATCTTGTTTTAGATTTGAGGGTAGTTTTTCTTAAATGACAGTTGTCTCCAAAATTAATTCATATGCCTCCTCTACTTTTTGAATCAGAGGAAATATTTCATCTAAAGCACTCCTGTTAACCTAAATTTTAAAGCAATACTCAAACCAGATTTGCATATTTGCCTAAAAAAGCTACCAACTCAATCTTTCACATTTAGAAAATGCAACTATTTCTGCTACGTAAGCAAAATATTAAATTGCGGTTCATCATAAAAATATTCTGCCTTTCTCTCCCAATCAATCATGACCTACATCAGTAAAGTTCATAAAAATTCAACAGTCCTTCATTCTTGCAATAAAAAGCATTCTAAAATATGTATGGTTAAAATAATTTTAAGGAAAGTATTTTTAGAATTACGATACTGTTTGTTGTGGTGAAATTTAGAAGGTGCCACCACTAAAGCAAACTTTTTCTTAGCTAAAAAGAAATGTTCACTTCGAGTTACACTGTAACATCAGTTTCACTCTTGGTAACACATGCATCCCTTACAGAGTTGGAGACAACAGACTGAATCCAACTGCCTTCAGTTCCTTTGTGAATATGATATGGTAAAAAAAGGAACCTGTGTCAAAGGGACAAAGAAAGCTAGCAAGAGAGGAGAAGGCTATCAGTGAGTTCAAGGAGACTGTATTCTTTAAGATGGGGAAGATAAGCAATGTCACAGCCTATTTAAACTTGTCATGTGGATTTCTGCAAAAAACTACTGAATTTCTGAAGCACTATACCCAAGTTCCTAAAACTGAACAGGTGTATTGGGTCTGGCTGGGATGGAGTTAACTTTCTTCATAGCAACCCATATGTTGCTGTGCTTTGTATCTGTGACTAAACAGCTTTGATAACACACCAGTGTTTTGGCTACTGCCGAGCAGTGCTTATGCAGCATCAAGGCTTTCAATTTTTCCTACTCCACATAGATAGGTTGGTTATCAATTGCGCTTTAGATGTAGTTCCTATGGTAAAGGAAGACTTATGGGGATGTCCCACTGAGGCCCAGGGGCACCCACTAGTCAAAAAGGGTCCTGATCCACTCAGAGCCCATTTATTGTCAATAGGCACTTGCTTTACAGGTGCATCACCCAGATACTATAAGAGGTAGTTTCTGCTATGCCCGTTCTGTTTTATTCCCATCTCCCTGAAGATGCAGCTATAGTTACCGCCAAACAGCCTTGTGTCTGGGTACTTAAAAATCCCCCTAAGTCTGTGCAAAAAGGCCCTGACCCAAAGCACCTTGAAGCATGGAAAGACTATTTGGCCCTGGGCATTCCTGAAAAGGCAATCCTCATTTTGGTAGCAAGGGGTGGCAAGGTGTGTAAGCCTCATATCACAAAAGGGAGCATGTTTTCTTTTAGGACCAGTTCTGTTCAATATTCCTATCAATTATCTGGATGTATGAGTGGAATGCAACATTACCAAGTTTGCTGATGATACCAAACTGAGAGGAGCTGTTGACTCTTTTGAGGGACAAAAGGCCTTGCAGAGGGAAGTGAAGTGAAAGCAAACTGTGGCCTGCACTCTGCTGCCAAAGGGATTGAGAAGAATGCATTCGCTATATCAATCGTGGCATACCACTTGGCTGCCTTGGACTCCAGTTCGTACTGGAGTTCTAGCATGTCCGGCACGGCAGCACTCAGCGGTGGCGTGACTTCATTCAGACCACGATAGTCTACAGTTAGCCTCCACTCTCCATTAGATTTTCGCACCGGCCATATGGGACTGTTAAAGGGTGAGCGAGTCTTGCTGATCACTCCTTGAACCTCTAGTTGACGAATCAGCTCATGGATGGGAATCAGAGAGTCTCGGTTAGTGCAATACTGCCGCCGATGCACCGTTGTGGTAGCAATCGGCACCTGTTGTTCTTCAACCCTCAACAACCCCACAACAGAAGAATCCTCCGAGAGACCAGGCAAGGTAGACAACTGTTTAACTTCCTCCAGCTCCAAGGCAGCTATGCCAAAGGCCCAGCGGTACCCTTTTGGGTCCTTAAAATACCCTCTCCTGAGGTAATCTATACCAAGGATGCATGGAGCCTCTGGGCCAGTCACAATGGGATGCTTTTGCCACTCATTGCCAGTTAGGCTCACTTCTGCGTCCAGTACAGTCAACTCTTGGGATCCCCCTGTCACCCCAGAAATACAAATGGGTTCTGCCCCTCTATAGCTTGATGGTATTAAAGTACACTGCGCACCCGTGTCCACTAGAGCCTAATACTCCTGTGGGTCTGATGTGCCAGGCCATCGAATCCACACCGTCCAATAAACCCGGTTGTCCCTTTCCTCCACCTGGCCAGAGGCAGGGCCCCTCTAATACTGGTCATAGTATCCATTACTCACTTCTTGCAGAAATGACTTGGAAGTTCCTTCAAGAGGATCAGAAGCAAGATCAGGCCTTCTGCTTTGTCTGGGGAACGGCCCACTGGAAACTGGGGCGGCACTTTTCCTGGAGGGATCCCCTTTTGTGGTTGTCCTTCCTTGCAACTCCTGTACCCGTGTCCGCAGGATCGAAGTAGGTTGTCCATCCCACTTCCTCATGTCCTCTCCGTGGTCCCGCAGGTAGAACCACAGGGTGCCTCGTGGTGTGTACCCTCTGTACTCTCTCTCTCGAGTGGGGAAATGCCTGCTTCTAATAGCTGAGACGCTGGCCCGTGCAGGTGGGGAGTAGGACATATTGTCTTCAAGTTGCTGGACCTTCCGGGACAGTTTCTCCACAGCTGAGACAAGGGGGGAAGAGAGACTTTCTTCATATCGCCGGAGCCAGCCAGCTACCTCATCCACCGTTGGTCCCTCTTCACCTTTCCATTCCATTACTGCCAGGGAGTTGGCATATGACGATGGTGCGCTCCGTACAAACTTCCGCCACATGGGCCTTGTGCATCGCACCTCATCAGGGCCTGTGGGTAAGTCTGCATTGTCCAAGTCATAATAAATCATCTCCCGCACGGCTACTTCTCTCAGGTACTGGATACCTCTTTCCATGGTAGTCCATTTGCTTGGCTGACATACAACATCCTCACTGAAGGGGTACCTCTCCCTCACGCCTAACAGGAGTCGTTTCCAGAGGCTGAGGGCTTGGGTCTTTTTCCCAATTGCCTTGTCAATGCCGCCTTCCCTAGACAGGGATCCCAGCTGCCTGGCCTCCCTACCCTCTAATTCCAGGCTACTGGCCCCATTATCCCAGCACCGGAGCAGCCAGGTGACAATGTGCTCGCCTGAAAGTCGGCTGAAATCTTTTCACATATCCCGCAGCTCACTCAAGGATAGGGATCGAGTAATTATCTCTGGTTCTGCCTCTTCCTCCTGCTCTCGTGATGACCCTGGTTCATCATCATCTCTTACTAAGCGAACTGATTTCTTTGTGTACTTCTTCTGTATGGGGGCAACTGATACCGGCACGGGTTGGTTCCCTGGTTCAGTGGCAGTGGCTGCTATGGGGGTTGGAGTAACTGCAGTGGCTGCCACAGGGGTTGCAGTAGCCGCAGTGTCTGTCGCAAGGATTGCAGTAGCTACAGTGGCTGACGCAGGGGTTGCAGTAGCCGCAGTGTCCGACGCAGGGGTTGCAGTAGCCGCAGTGTCCGTCACAGGGGCTGCAGCAGCCGCAGTGTCCGTCACAGGGGCTGCAGCAGCCGCAGTGTCCGTCACAGGGGCTGCAGCAGCCGCAGTGGCTGCCGCAGGGGCTGCAGCAGCCGCAGGGGCCGCCGGTCTGGTTTCCATCTCTTCCCCTTGAGGGTGCTGCATAATTCTGAGCAGTGCCTGGTAGATACTGGCCAGGGCCCAGCACAGCGTGGTGAGTTGTGCCTCTCTAGAATAGCCACAGCATTTTCCTTTCAAATATTCTACCACTTTATCAGGGTCCTGTAATTGTTCAGGGGTGAAGTCCCAGACCATTGGAGGTGAGTAGTTCTCTAGGTACCTGCCCATGCTCTCCCACATGCCATGCCACCCCTGACTATCCAGCCTCGGAGCAGATCTCTGGGTGGTAGTCTTAAATAGTCGCTTAACCCTAAACAAGACCTGGAACGTATTCAGGAGACATAACACTAGGAACACGCTGGTTTGAGTATCCCAAGGATATTCAAAATTCTCAAAAGCTGTCATACCTGACCCGAAGGAGAAAAGGGAGGCAAAAGGGCTGGGGAAATTATTAACAAATTCTGAGAGATGGTGTCCAATGTACGGACAGGACAGCAAAACCACATAAACACCCCAAAATAGCCGTCTGAACAGTGATGTTATCATATCATAAACAGATATCGCACAGGACAGCAGAATGATAATCCTCATCCCTCTTCCAGACATGGTAAACAGCATCGCAGGGAGTACATAAGCCATATAGGAATTTATGTAACACAGCCATGAGAACAAACCAAGCAACATGATGACCAGTGACTATTTACCTAATAAAATAAATGCATACAAAAAAAAAAAACAAAACCGTTTTTTCCACGTTCTAGTTGGATTCTGTCGTTATCTCAACCCTTCGAGCCCCACGTTGGGCGCCAAAAAGGACTGTCGTGGTTTAGCCTCAGACGGCAACAAAGAACCACGTGCCGCTCGCTCGCGCCTTCCTAATACAGGAAGAATCGTAAGAAAAGGCAAGACTCTTGGGTTGAGACAAAGGCAGTTTAACAGGACAGCAAAGGGAACAGGCAAACAACAACAACAACACGGATAGGGGAATATACAAACGCGATTACGGAACCACCACTCCCCGCCACTCGCCGGCCGGACCGGACCCGGGACGCCCCAGCCCGCTTTTAAGCAGCAACTTCCTGCCCCCTCCCCCAGCAGCTCAGGGTGGGCGTGGCTCACATGGCATGGAATACCAGGAAAAATTAACCCTATCCCCACCGGAACCAGGACAAGTATATAAGAATTTATATAACACAGCCATGAGAACAAACGAAGCAACATTGCGACCAGCAACTATTTCACTAATATTATAAATGCATATAAAAAATTAGTTTTGACATGCTCTGGCCAGATCTGTCATTATCTCAACCCTTCGAGTCCCTGTTCAGGCACCAAAAAGGACTGTCGTGGTTTAGCCTCAGACGTCAACAAAGAACCACATGGCCTCTCTCTCAGACTTCCCCCACTCCCCCCATGGGGGAGAATCGGAAGAAAAAGGCAAACTCGTGGGTTTAGACAAAGGCAGTTTAACAGAATAGCAAAGGGAACAGGAAAACAACAACAATAACACGGATAGAAGAACGTACAAGCATGATCACTGACTGGACCATGAACGCCGCACCCTGCTCCCAAGCAGCAACTTCCTGCCCACTCCCCCAGCCAGCTCTCTACAGACTGGGCATGGCTCACATGGGATGGAATACCTGTGTTCCTGCCAGAGCCTGGGGAAAATTAACCCTATCCCCACTGGAACCAGGACAGTGCATTGGGTGAAGAACTGGCTGAAGGGCAGAGCTCAAAGGGTTATAGTGAATGGGGCTACACCTGGCTGCTGACCAGTCACCAGTGGTGTTCCTCAGGGCTCAATTTAGGGCCAGTTCTGTTCAATATTTCTAACAATTATCTGGATGTATGAGTGGAATGCAACATTACCAAGTTTGCTGATGATACCAAACTGAGAGGAGCTGTTGACTCTTTTGAGGGACAAAAGGCCTTGCAGAGGGATCTAGATAGATTGGAGCATTGGGTAATCATCAATGGCATGAAATTTAACAAGAACAAACGCCCAGTTCTGCACTTGGGATGGAGTAACGCTGGGCACAAGTATAAATTGGGAGAGGAGTGGCAGGAGAGCAGCCCTGCAGAAAGAGATCTTGGAGGTGCTGGTTGACAGCAGGCTCAATATGAGTCAGCAGTGTGCCCTGGCAGCCAAGAGGGCAAACCGCATCCTGGGGTGCATCAAAGACAGCATAACCAGCCGGTCAAAAGAGGTCATTATCCCGCTGTATTTAGCATTGGTGCAGCCTCACCTTGAGTACTGTGTGCAGTTCTGGGCCCCACAATTTAAGAAGGATATGAAGGTACTCAAATGCGTCCAGAGGAGGGCAACCAAGCTGGTGGAAGGGCTGGAAGGCATGTCCTATGAGGAGCAGCTGAGGACTCTGGGTTTGTCTAGTTTGGGGAAAAGGAGGCTGAGGGGCGACCTCATTGCTCTCTACAGCTTCCTGAGGAGGGGAAGTGGAGAGGGAGGTGCTGAGCCCTTCTCCCTGGGATCCAGTGACAGGATGCATGGAAATGGTTCAAAGCTACATCAGGGGATGTTCAGACTGGACATTAGGAAGCATTTCTTTACCAAGAGGGTTGTCAAACACTGGAACAGGCTTCCTAGAGAGGTGGTCGATGCCCCATGCCTGTCAGTGTTTCAGAGGCATTTGGACAATGCCCTTGGTAATATGCTTTAACTTTTGGTCAGCCCTGAAGTGTTCAGGCACTGTAGGTCCCTTCCAACTGAACTATTCTATTCTATTCTATTCTATTCTATTCTATTCTATTCTTTAGTTGTGACTTTTCTTGCCCTTTCTGATATTTATGAATTCCCTGGGGATTGCCCCCTTACATTTAAGCTTTTACACGCTATTCTTCACGATGTCCTTTGCAGTGTTCCTTTCCTGAAGGATAACAGAATGGTAGGGTTGGAAGGGACCTCTGGAGATCATCTAGTCCAACCCCCCTGCCAGAGCAGGGTCACCTGGAGCAGGTTGCACAGGAATACATCCAGGCGGGTTTTGAATATCTTCAGAGAAGGAGACTCCACCACCTCTCTGGGCAGCCTGTTCCAGTGCTCTGCCAACCTCAAAGTAAAGAAGTTTTCCTCATGTTCATATGGAATTTCCTGTGTTCCAGCTTGTGTCCATTGCCCCTTGTCCTGTCACTGGGCACCACTGAAAAGAGCCTGGCCCCATCCTCCTTATACCTGTCCTTTAGATATTGATAAGTATTGATGAGATCCCCTCTCAGTCTTCTCCAGGCCAGACAGACCCAGGTTTCTCAGCCTTTCCTCATAAGAGAGATGCTCTATTCCCTTGATCATCTTTGTAGCCCTCTGCTGGCCTCTTTCCAGCAGTTCCCTGTCCTTCTTGAACTGGGGGGCCCAGAACTGGACACTGTTCTCCAGATGCGGCCTCACCAAGGCAGAGTAGAGGGGGAGGATGGCCTCCCTCAACCTTCTGGCCACACTCTTTTTAATACCACAAGGGTACGTTGCTGGCTCATGGTCATCCTGTTGTCCACCAGGACTCCCAGGTCTCTTTCCACAGAGCTGCTCTCCAGCAGGTCAGCCCCTAACCTATACCCATGCATAGGGTTATTCCTCCCCAGGTGCAGCACCCTACACTTACCGTTGTTGAACTTCATGAGGTTCCTCTCTGCCCAACTCTCCAGCCTGTCCAGGTCTCTCTGAATGGTGGCACAGCCTTCTGGTGTGTCAGCCACCCCTCCCAGTTTTGTGTCATCAGCAAATTTGCTGAGGGTGCACTCTGTCCCCTCATCCAGGTTGTTGATGAATATATTGAAGAGGACTGGACCCAGTACTGACCCTTGGGGAACACCACTAGCTACAGACCTCCAACTAGACTCTACACCACTGATCACAACCCTCTGAGCTCTGCCATTCAGCCAGTTCTCAGTCCACCTCACTGTCCACTCATCTAACTCACACTTCCTAAGCTTACCTATGAGGATATTATGGGAGACGGAGACCTGCCACTTGGCTTGTAGCCTAGACAGGATGCATTTTGTTCTTTTCTTGTAGATTGCCTCCTTTGACATCCTGCTACTCTTAAGAAGAAATCCCAATTCCGCATGACTCTTGGTTCACTAAATTTTCAGGACAAATGGAAAAATATTGCTCACGGAATCCACTATTTTAATATTGCCAGATCCGTGATCTATCCCACGGATCATCAACAATGGGCCTGGCAAGGAACGAAAGGATGGCAATCAGTAGACTTTGAAGCTTGCATCCCTGAGCCAGGTCTGGAGTTCGTGTGTGAAGGAAATTCCTTTAGAACCTTTGATATGTGCCTTAATTCCTCTATCAGAGTCTGTCATTTCTCAATAGACCCCAGTGAGCTGAGACAATACTTGTCTATGTCTAGAACAGCTGTGTTTCTTTACGATCTTCATGTCTTTCTGTATATATTGACTCTACATATAACCATAATTTATGCTATTTAATCTATGTACCTGTTATTTTACAACCCTATCTGCATGTTATTTTAACTATACTGTCCCTATTATCACTTATCAAGTACTGTCAACTAATTATACCCTCTACCACCACATCACCTCTACCCCTATCAATATGAATTTATCTCTAATTGAATGGGTTTTGCCACATGAAGACTTACATCGACTATTGAAACAGGCAAAGGAGCAGGCACAACAAATTTTAATAGCTGTCCACCATGATATCACAGATCAAACAAATCTTGGAATGCATTCAAAAAATAGTCAAGTATAGTTGGTGGGAATCCCTTCTAGGATGGTCTCCAACAGCTATGGGGATGTCCCACTTCATTCCCCTAGGTTTTATACTTATTTTGAGTGGTTTCTTACTTGTTCTAGTCATATTATATATTCGTACTTGGCTTCTGGCTTGCATTATTCTGATGGTTTCTTGACACACCACCTTATTGACTGCCTTGATTCTAACCCTTCATCACTCCATGACCAAACTCCCCTCCACACCTGACACCCTTGGGGAGGTGGGAGGCATGGACATCGATCTTGGCCTTATGCCACCATGACAAGATGACCACCCTTTCCTACACTGAGTTGCGTAAGCAAGGGATGAAATGGGGGGCTAGTATTGCCTTATATGGTATTTCTGGGTCCCATGCATACCAAGGATGGAACCAGCATAGAGGGGAAAGCAGATGTGGGATGTGATGATTGGTTAAGTCCAGATAGTGCTTCCATGACTAATAAAAGAGGAAAGTCCGATCAGGAGAGTATCGTCTCAGCATGTTCATCATGGTCTATTGAGAAATGACAGACTCCCCTAGGGGAATTAAGACACATATCAAAGGTTCTAAAGGAATTTCCTTCACACATGAACCCCAGACCTCAATAAGCTGTGGAAATACAGTATGTTAATGTTAATCTAATGATGGGTAGCAAACAAAACCTAAAGCTTTTAGGTTTTGTTTGCTTGTTTAAGAATGTAAATAAACTTTCCATATTAGCCAAAGAAATCTTACCCCAGCAGAATTTTAGCATGAACCTCTTTGTTAGTCCTTGAAATTTCTCGCAGAGAGGTAATTTCTGCGTCAAACCAGAATCCTCTTTCTTCTGGAGCCTCAACATTGTAGTTAACCATCACCACATCACCCACTTTTAGTTCACTCCACTTCAGAATGGTTCTTGCTCGTGGTCGAAGATTTTTGGTGTCCATTTCTACTATGCCATTCTCTGGATACCTTGAAAGGCAAAACCAAACAGAAGTGACAATTAGTACTCCAAAAGTAATAAGACGTAAGTTAAAGACAATGTTTTTCAGAAGCACAATATTCAAAATAACTTTTAGGAGTGTTAATCCTTAACTCTGTTTAAAAATTTAATCTGTTTTTTCTAAATTTTATATTAGTCTAAATGCAGACTAGTGAGTTGACTAATCTCATAGTGGGAAAAGCATCCAGCAATCCAAAGGAAAAAAAAAATCCATGAGTATTTGATGATTTCTTTTTATAAGTTCAAGTTTCCACACAGGCACAGATCAAATTTCTTCTCAGTAAAGTCAAAGAACTCAATTAAGCCAACAGTGAAAAAGCAACAAAGACTGAAACTCGAATCTTCAAAACTGCTCAATTCTAGTTTAACTTGGCTTTCATACATTTGTTACATTTCCACCAATTTCAATAATAACATAGCTAAGACAGTGTTAACTCATTTAAAAAAAAAATCAACCCTACAAACACAGCATGTATATAAAAAAATCTTGTGCTAAAGATTTCATGAGTCCACATTCCATTTATCAAACAATGTTTAAAAAATGGTTAACTGCAGAAACCCATAACCAAAATCAGGACTATTTCTAATAGACATGGCAGCTAATAGTTTTAAAGTGCTTTCTCTCTTCAGTTATAAATTTAAAATCCTATTATGTTAAATCATTACTTCAGGATTTCTCTTAATGAGATACAGTAAGGGTTGCAAAATTATAAGAAATAAAGAATAGGCAAAAAGAAAAAAAGATGGTTCGCTAAAAGACATTTATGGGATTTGGGGGTTTTTGGCAGGTTTGTTTGTTGGTTTTTTTTATCAGAAACCTTATTTCCACTCCCCCATCCCAGCTAATTTCTAGTGAGCTCTATTCCCTTTTCAAGTTGAGAGACATTCATTTAGAACAATTAGAGTAGGGCTATTTGAACGGGATTGTACTACAATTAAACATCACAAAGCAAAAAAAAGGTGCTTAAGGTTTTGGAAGTGCCAATTCTGTTTAACAACATAGTCTTAAATTTTCTGTGTAAAGCCATGTTGCAGTGAGTGTAGAGGTTGTATAGCTTCCCTATGTGCTGGAAAAAATGTGCAATGTGGACACTGAAAATAACCGCAGGAACAGGAAGTTGGACTGTTACAAAAAGATCAAAATATAACCTCTTAAATAAAAACAGGTTAATGAGAAGAGGAGAGGAGAGGAGGGCACTGTCCAAATGCCTCTGAAACACTGACAGGCATGGGGCATCGACCACCTCTCTAGGAAGCCTGTTCCAGTGTTTGACAACCCTCTTGGTAAAGAAATGCTTCCTAATGTCCAGTCTGAACATCCCCTGATGTAGCTTTGAACCATTTCCATGCATCCTGTCACTGGATCCCAGGGAGAAGGGCTCAGCACCTCCCTCTCCACTTCCCCTCCTCAGGAAGCTGTAGAGAGCAATGAGGTCGCCCCTCAGCCTCCTTTTCCCCAAACTAGACAAACCCAGAGTCCTCAGCTGCTCCTCATAGGACATGCCTTCCAGCCCTTCCACCAGCTTGGTTGCCCTCCTCTGGACGCATTTGAGTACCTTCATATCCTTCTTAAATTGTGGGGCCCAGAACTGCACACAGTACTCAAGGTGAGGCTGCACCAATGCTAAATACAGCGGGATAATGACCTCTTTTGACCGGCTGGTTATGCTGTCTTTGATGCACCCCAGGATGCGGTTTGCCCTCTTGGCTGCCAGGGCACACTGCTGACTCATATTGAGCCTGCTGTCAACCAGCACCTCCAAGATCTCTTTCTGCAGGGCTGCTCTCCTGCCACTCCTCTCCCAATTTATACTTGTGCCCAGCGTTACTCCATCCCAAGTGCAGAACTGGGCGTTTGTTCTTGTTAAATTTCATGCCATTGATGATTACCCAATGCTCCAATCTATCTAGATCCCTCTGCAAGGCCTTTTGTCCCTCAAAAGAGTCAACAGCTCCTCTCAGTTTGGTATCATCAGCAAACTTGGTAATGTTGCATTCCACTCATACATCCAGATAATTGTTAGAAATATTGAACAGAACTGGCCCTAAATTGAGCCCTGAGGAACACCACTGGTGACTGGTCAGCAGCCAGGTGTAGCCCCATTCACTATAACCCTTTGAGCTCTGCCCTTCAGCCAGTTCTTCACCCAATGCACTGTCCTGGTTCCAGTGGGGATAGGGTTAATTTTCCCCAGGCTCTGGCAGGAACACAGGTATTCCATCCCATGTGAGCCATGCCCAGTCTGTAGAGAGCTGGCTGGGGGAGTGGGCAGGAAGTTGCTGCTTGGGAGCAGGGTGCGGCGTTCATGGTCCAGTCAGTGATCATGCTTGTACGTTCTTCTATCCGTGTTATTGTTGTTGTTTTCCTGTTCCCTTTGCTATTCTGTTAAACTGCCTTTGTCTAAACCCACGAGTTTGCCTTTTTCTTCCGATTCTCCCCCATGGGGGGAGTGGGGGAAGTCTGAGAGAGAGGCCATGTGGTTCTTTGTTGACGTCTGAGGCTAAACCACGACAGTCCTTTTTGGTGCCTGAACAGGGACTCGAAGGGTTGAGATAATGACAGATCTGGCCAGAGCATGTCAAAACTAATTTTTTATATGCATTTATAATATTAGTGAAATAGTTGCTGGTCGCAATGTTGCTTCGTTTGTTCTCATGGCTGTGTTATATAAATTCTTATATACTTGTCCTGGTTCCGGTGGGGATAGGGTTAATTTTTCCTGGTATTCCATGCCATGTGAGCCACGCCCACCCTGAGCTGCTGGGGGAGGGGGCAGGAAGTTGCTGCTTAAAAGCGGGCTGGGGCGTCCCGGGTCCGGTCCGGCCGGCGAGTGGCGGGGAGTGGTGGTTCCGTAATCGCGTTTGTATATTCCCCTATCCGTGTTGTTGTTGTTGTTTGCCTGTTCCCTTTGCTGTCCTGTTAAACTGCCTTTGTCTCAACCCAAGAGTCTTGCCTTTTCTTACGATTCTTCCTGTATTAGGAAGGCGCGAGCGAGCGGCACGTGGTTCTTTGTTGCCGTCTGAGGCTAAACCACGACAGTCCTTTTTGGCGCCCAACGTGGGGCTCGAAGGGTTGAGATAACGACAGAATCCAACTAGAACGTGGAAAAAACGGTTTTGTTTTTTTTTTTTGTATGCATTTATTTTATTAGGTAAATAGTCACTGGTCATCATGTTGCTTGGTTTGTTCTCATGGCTGTGTTACATAAATTCCTATATGGCTTATGTACTCCCTGCGATGCTGTTTACCATGTCTGGAAGAGGGATGAGGATTATCATTCTGCTGTCCTGTGCGATATCTGTTTATGATATGATAACATCACTGTTCAGACGGCTATTTTGGGGTGTTTATGTGGTTTTGCTGTCCTGTCCGTACATTGGACACCATCTCTCAGAATTTGTTAATAATTTCCCCAGCCCTTTTGCCTCCCTTTTCTCCTTTGGGTCAGGTATGACAGCTTTTGAGAATTTTGAATATCCTTGGGATACTCAAACCAGCGTGTTCCTAGTGTTATGTCTCCTGAATACGTTCCAGGTCTTGTTTAGGGTTAAGCGACTATTTAAGACTACCACCCAGAGATCTGCTCCGAGGCTGGATAGTCAGGGGTGGCATGGCATGTGGGAGAGCATGGGCAGGTACCTAGAGAACTACTCACCTCCAATGGTCTGGGACTTCACCCCTGAACAATTACAGGACCCTGATAAAGTGGTAGAATATTTGAAAGGAAAATGCTGTGGCTATTCTAGAGAGGCACAACTCACCACGCTGTGCTGGGCCCTGGCCAGTATCTACCAGGCACTGCTCAGAATTATGCAGCACCCTCAAGGGGAAGAGATGGAAACCAGACCGGCGGCCCCTGCGGCTGCTGCAGCCCCTGCGGCAGCCACTGCGGCTGCTGCAGCCCCTGTGACGGACACTGCGGCTGCTGCAGCCCCTGTGACGGACACTGCGGCTGCTGCAGCCCCTGTGACGGACACTGCGGCTACTGCAACCCCTGCGTCGGACACTGCGGCTACTGCAACCCCTGCGTCAGCCACTGTAGCTACTGCAATCCTTGCGACAGACACTGCGGCTACTGCAACCCCTGTGGCAGCCACTGCAGTTACTCCAACCCCCATAGCAGCCACTGCCACTGAACCAGGGAACCAACCCGTGCCGGTATCAGTTGCCCCCATACAGAAGAAGTACACAAAGAAATCAGTTCGCTTAGTAAGAGATGATGATGAACCAGGGTCATCACGAGAGCAGGAGGAAGAGGCAGAACCAGAGATAATTACTCGATCCCTATCCTTGAGTGAGCTGCGGGATATGTGAAAAGATTTCAGCCGACTTTCAGGCGAGCACATTGTCACCTGGCTGCTCCGGTGCTGGGATAATGGGGCCAGTAGCCTGGAATTAGAGGGTAGGGAGGCCAGGCAGCTGGGATCCCTGTCTAGGGAAGGCGGCATTGACAAGGCAATTGGGAAAAAGACCCAAGCCCTCAGCCTCTGGAAACGACTCCTGTTAGGCGTGAGGGAGAGGTACCCCTTCAGTGAGGATGTTGTATGTCAGCCAAGCAAATGGACTACCATGGAAAGAGGTATCCAGTACCTGAGAGAAGTAGCCGTGCGGGAGATGATTTATTATGACTTGGACAATGCAGACTTACCCACAGGCCCTGATGAGGTGCGATGCACAAGGCCCATGTGGCGGAAGTTTGTACGGAGCGCACCATCGTCATATGCCAACTCCCTGGCAGTAATGGAATGGAAAGGTGAAGAGGGACCAACGGTGGATGAGGTAGCTGGCTGGCTCCGGCGATATGAAGAAAGTCTCTCTTCCCCCCTTGTCTCAGCTGTGGAGAAACTGTCCCGGAAGGTCCAGCAACTTGAAGACAATATGTCCTACTCCCCACCTGCACGGGCCAGCGTCTCAGCTATTAGAAGCAGGCATTTCCCCACTCGAGAGAGAGAGTACAGAGGGTACACACCACGAGGCACCCTGTGGTTCTACCTGCGGGACCACGGAGAGGACATGAGGAAGTGGGATGGACAACCTACTTCGATCCTGCGGACACGGGTACAGGAGTTGCAAGGAAGGACAACCACAAAAGGGGATCCCTCCAGGAAAAGTGCCGCCCCAGTTTCCAGTGGGCCGTTCCCCAGACAAAGCAGAAGGCCTGATCTTGCTTCTGATCCTCTTGAAGGAACTTCCAAGTCATTTCTGCAAGAAGTGAGTAATGGATACTATGACCAGTATTAGAGGGGCCCTGCCTCTGGCCAGGTGGAGGAAAGGGACAACCGGGTTTATTGGACGGTGTGGATTCGATGGCCTGGCACATCAGACCCACAGGAGTATTAGGCTCTAGTGGACACGGGTGCGCAGTGTACTTTAATACCATCAAGCTATAGAGGGGCAGAACCCATTTGTATTTCTGGGGTGACAGGGGGATCCCAAGAGTTGACTGTACTGGACGCAGAAGTGAGCCTAACTGGCAATGAGTGGCAAAAGCATCCCATTGTGACTGGCCCAGAGGCTCCATGCATCCTTGGTATAGATTACCTCAGGAGAGGGTATTTTAAGGACCCAAAAGGGTACCGCTGGGCCTTTGGCATAGCTGCCTTGGAGCTGGAGGAAGTTAAACAGTTGTCTACCTTGCCTGGTCTCTCGGAGGATTCTTCTGTTGTGGGGTTGTTGAGGGTTGAAGAACAACAGGTGCCGATTGCTACCACAACGGTGCATCGGCGGCAGTATTGCACTAACCGAGACTCTCTGATTCCCATCCATGAGCTGATTCGTCAACTAGAGGTTCAAGGAGTGATCAGCAAGACTCGCTCACCCTTTAACAGTCTCATATGGCCGGTGCGAAAATCTAATGGAGAGTGGAGGCTAACTGTAGACTATCGTGGTCTGAATGAAGTCACGCCACCGCTGAGTGCTGCCGTGCCGGACATGCTAGAACTCCAGTACGAACTGGAGTCCAAGGCAGCCAAGTGGTATGCCACGATTGATATAGCGAATGCATTCTTCTCAATCCCTTTGGCAGCAGAGTGCAGGCCACAGTTTGCTTTCACTTGGAGGGGCGTCCAGTACACCTGGAATCGACTGCCCCAGGGGTGGAAACACAGCCCCACCATTTGCCATGGACTGATCCAGACTGCACTGGAACAGGGTGAAGCTCCAGAACATCTGCAATACATTGATGACATCATTGTATGGGGAAACACAGCAGAAGTAGTTTTTGAGAAAGGGAGTAAAATAGTCCAAATCCTTCTAAAAGCTGTTTTTGCCATAAAACAAAGTAAGGTCAAGGGACCTGCGCAGGAGATCCAGGTTTTAGGAATAAAATGGCAAGATGGACGCCATCAGATTCCAATGGATGTGATCAACAAAATAGCAGCTATGTCTCCACCAACTAGTAAAAAGGAAACACAGGCTTTCTTAGGTATTGTGGGTTTTTGGAGAATGCATATCCCAGATTACAGTCAAATTGCAAGCCCTCTGTATCAAGTAACCCAGAAGAAGAATGACTTTAAATGGGGTCCTGAGCAACGACAAGCTTTTGAACAAATCAAACAGGAAATAGTCCATGCAGTGGCCCTGGGGCCAGTCTGGGCAGGACAAGATGTTAAAAATGTGCTCTACACCGCAGCTGGGGAGAACGGCCCTACCCGGAGCCTCTGGCAGAAAGCACCAGGGGAGACTCGAGGTCGACCCCTAGGGTTTTGGAGTCGTGGATACAGAGGATCTGAAGCCCGCTACACTCCAACAGAAAAAGAGATATTGGCAGCATATGAAGGGGTTCGAGCTGCTTCGGAAGTAGTTGGTACAGAAGCACAGCTCCTCTTAGCACCTCGACTGCCGGTGCTGGGCTGGATGTTCAAAGAAAGGGTCATAGAATCATAGAATCATAGAATCATAGGGTTGGAAGGGACCTCTGGAGATCATCTAGTCCAACCCCCCTGCCAGAGCAGGGTCACCTAGAGCAGGTTACACAGGAACACGTCCAGGTGGGTTTTGAATGTCTCCAGAGAAGGAGACTCCACCACCTCTCTGGGCAGCCTGTTCCAGTGCTCTGCCACCCTCAGGGTAAAGAAGTTCCTCCTCATGTTTAGGTGGAACTTCCTATGTTCAAGTTTGTGCCCATTGCCTCTTGTCCTGTCCCCAGGCACCACTGAAAAGAGCCTGGCCCCATCCTCCTGACACCCACCCTTTAAGTATTTATAAGTGTTGATAAGATCCCCCCTCAGCCGTCTTTTTTACAGACTGAAGAGACCCAAATCCCTCAGCCTTTCCTCATAAGAGAGGTGTTCCAGTCCCCTAACCATCTTTGTAGCTCTCTGCTGCACCCTCTCCAGCAGTTCCCTGTCCCTCTTGAACCGGGGAGCCCAGAACTGGACACAGTACTCCAGGTGCGGCCTCACCAAGGCAGAGTAGAGGGGGAGGATGACCTCCCTCGACCTGCTGGCCACACTCTTCTTGATGCACCCCCAGGATGCCATTGGCCCTCTTGGCCACAAGGGCACATTGCTGACTCATGGTCATCCTGTTGTCCACCAGGACTCCCAGGTCTCTTTCCACAGAGCTGCTCTCCAGCAGGTCAGCCCCCAACCTGTACTGGTGCATGGGGTTATTCCTCCCCAGGTGCAGCACCCTACACTTGCCCTTGTTGAACTTCATAAGGTTTCTCTCTGCCCAGATCTCCAACCTGTCCAGGTCTCTCTGTATGGTGGCACAGCCTTCTGGTGTGTCAGCCACCCCTCCCAGCTTGGTGTCATCAGCAAACTTGCTGAGGGTGCACTCTATCCCCTCATCCAGGTCATTGATGAATATATTGAACAGGACTGGACCCACCGCACATCATGCAACTGATGCTACATGGAGTAAGTGGATTGCACTGATCACACAGCGAACTCGAATGGGAAACCCCAGTCGCCCAGGAATTCTGGAAGTGATCATGGACTGGCCAGAAGGCAAGGATTTCAGAATGTCACCAGAGGAGGAGGTGACGCGTGCAGAAGAGGCCCCACCATATAATGAACTGCCAGAAAATGAGAAGAAATATGCCCTGTTCACTGATGGGTCCTGCCGGATTGTGGGAAAGCATCGAAAGTGGAAGGCTGCTGTGTGGAGTCCTACACGACAAGTTGCAGAAGCCAGTGAGGGACAGGGTGAATCGAGCCAGTTTGCAGAGGTGAAAGCCATTCAGCTGGCTTTGGACATTGCTGAGCGAGAAAAATGGCCAGTGCTTTATTTCTACACTGACTCGCGGATGGTGGCAAATGCTCTGTGGGGGTGGTTACAGCAGTGGAAGCAGGGCAACTGGCAGCGCAGAGGCAAACCCATCTGGGCTGCTGACCTATGGCAAGATATTGCTGCCCGGATAGAGAATCTGGTTGTGAAAGTACGTCACATAGATGCCCATGTACCGAAGAATCGGGCCACTGAGGAACATCAGAACAACCAGCAGGTGGACCGGGCTGCTAGGATTGAAGTGGCTCAGGTGGATCTGGACTGGCAACATAAGGGTGAACTATTCATAGCTCGGTGGGCCCAGGACACCTCAGGCCATCAAGGAAGAGATGCAACATATAGATGGGCTCGTGACCGAGGGGTGGACTTGACCATGAACACTATTGAACAGGTCATCCATGAATGTGAGACGTGTTGCAATCAAACAACCCAAGCGTTTGAAGCCTCTTTGGTATGGAGGGCGATGGCTGAAATATAAATATGGGGAGGCCTGGCAGATTGATTATATCACACTGCCATGAACCCATCAAGGCAAGCGCCATGTGCTCACAATGGTGGAAGCAACCACCGGGTGGCTGGAAACATACCCTGTGCCCCATGCCACTGCCCGGAGCAGTATCCTGGGCCTTGAAAAGCAAGTCCTGTGGCGACATGGCACCCCAGAGAGAATTGAGTCGGACAACGGGACTCATTTCCGAAACAGCCTCATAGACACCTGGGCCAAAGAGCATGGTATCGAGTGGGTATATCACATCCCCTGTCACGCACCGGCCTCTGGGAAGATAGAACGATACAATGGACTGTTAAAAACTACACTGAGAGCAATGGGTGGTGGGACTTTAAAACACTGGGATACACATTTAGCAAAAGCTACCTGGCTAGTTAACACCAGGGGATCTACCAATCGAGCTGGCCCTGCCCAATCAAAACTTCCACGTACCGTAGAAGGGGATAAAGTCCCCGTAGTGCACATGAAGAATATGCTAGGGACGACAGTCTGGGTTAGTCCTGCCTCAGGCAAAGGCAAACCCATCCGTGGGATTGCTTTTGCCCAAGGACCTGGGTGCACTTGGTGGGTGATGCGGAAGGATGGGGAGGTCCAATGTGTACCACGTGGGGATCTGATTTTGTGTGAGAATAGCCAATGAATCAAACTGAATTATGTGAATTGCTAAGTAACCCTGTCACTGTATGTCCTCATTACTATAATTGCTATCAGTTATACTACAGTAAGTATCACCCAAACTACTGACGGACTTTGATGAAAAACTGAGTAAAGTGCAGTGGTGATGGGATCAGAACCGACCTCAGCAGCTGTCGCCCAGCAACTTCATCAAGATTGACATCTTCGGCCCATGGACCGTGGGCATGAGCTGCACCAGATACACCAGCCGCAAGCTCCGAAAATACAGCATGCAACAGTCCAGCACCACACAGCATCTCACCTGCCCTGAGAGACTGTTCTAACAGATGGAGCCCAAAGCCATGGATTAAATGAACTCAACGGACATTTTAGAGGCATGGCCCATAGACTTAAGGGCATTATATCTGTATGAATATATATATATATATATAAAAGGAAAGTGGTGGCAATTAATTGGAACCTGTAAGATCTGGTCATGACATAAATGGTATGGAATAAGGGGTGGATGATGTCCTGGTTAATTTTCCCCAGGCTGTGGCAGGGACACAGGTATTCCATCCCATGTGAGCCATGCCCAGTCTGTAGAGAGCTGGCTGGGGGAGTGGGCAGGAAGTTGCTGCTTGGGAGCAGGGTGGGGCATCCCATGTCTGGTCCGTCAGCGGTGGTACCATAATTGTGTTTGTACATTCCTCTATGCATGTTATTGTTGCTGTTTTCCTGTTCCCTTTGCTGTTCTGTTAAACTGTCTTTGTCTCAACCCACGAGTTTGGCCTTTTTCTTACAATTCTCCCCCGTGGGTGGAGTTTGGGAGAGCGGCCATGTGGTTCTTTGTTACTGGCTGAGGCTAAACCATGACAGGCACCGTGAACCTCATCATGCCACAGTTGGAGAACTTGTCCAAAAGGATGCTGTGAGGGACGGTATCTAAAGATTCACTAAAATCCATAAAAACTACATCCACAGCGTTCCCTTCATCCACTAGGCAGGTGACCTTACCGTAGAAGGAGATCAAATTAGTTAGACAGGACTTTCCCTTCATGAACCCATGTTGACTGTGCCTGATGATTGCATTATTCTTTAAACGCCTTTCAATAGCACCCAGTATGATCTTCTCCATAGCTTTTCCAGGTACTGAGGTTAGACTAACAGTCCTGTAGTTCCCTGGGTCTTCCCTCATGCCCTTCTTGTAAATTGGAATAACATTGGCTATCTTCCAGTCAGCAGGGACCTCCCCAGACTCCCAAAACCTTTGGCAGATGATCGAGAGGGGTCCTGCCATAACATCTGCTAGCTCCTTCAGTACTCTGGGATGAATCCCGTCAGGCCCCATGGACTTGTGAACATTCAGCTGATACAGCCGGTCCCTTACAAGTTCTATGTCCACAAATGGAAAGTCCCTGTTCTCACACTCGTGGTCCTCTGACTCAGGGGACCGGGCAGCCCAAGGTCTATCAATATTATTAAAGACCGAGGCAAAAAAAGCATTGAATGCCTCTGCTTTTTCTTCATCCCTATTAGTCAGGTGACCATCTTCAACAAGTATCGGTCTAATGTTTTCCTTAGACCTCCTCTTGCTATTAATGTACTTTAAAAAGCCTTTCTTCTTGTCTGACACAACACTGGCCAGTTTCAACTCTAATTGAGCTTCGGCCTTTCATGTCTTCTCCCTGCTCTCCACAGCTCTGTACTCTTCTTGCAAAGCCTGACCTTGCTTCCAGAGATCATACAATTTCTTTTTCCTCTTGCGTTCCATGAGGAGTTCCCTGTTCTGCCAAGCTGGTCTTCTGCCCTGCTTGCTTGACTTTTGACTATGGTGGGTGGACCCTGGCTGGACACCAGGTGCCCACCAAGACGCTCTGTCACTCCTCATCCTCAACTGGACAGGGGAGAGAAAATATAACAAAAGGCTCATGGGTCGAGATAAGGACAGGGACAGATCACTCACCAATTACCTTCATGGGCAAAACAGACTTGACTTGGGGAAAAATTAATTTGATTTATTACTAATCAAATCAGGGTAGGGTAATGAGAAAATAAAAACAAATCTTAAAACACCTTCTTCCCATTCCTGATTTCTCTACCTCCTCCCCTCCTCCCCCTTCAGCAATGCAGGGGGACGGGAAATGGGGGATGCAGTCAGTTCATCACGTGTTGTCTCTGCTGCTCCCCTCCTCCTCACACTCTTCCCTGCTCCAGCATGGGGTCCCTCTCATGGGAGACAGTTCTCCACGAACTTCTCCAAGATGAGTCCTTCCCATGGGCTGCAGTTCTTCACGAACTGCTCCAGCGTGGGTCCTTTCCATGGGGTGTAGTCCTTCAGGAACAGATTGCTCCAGCGTGGGTCCCCCACGGGGTCACAAATCCTGCCAGCAAACATGCTTCAGCGTGGGCTTCTCTCAGCACAGGTTCACAGGTCCTGACAGGAGCCCGCTTCAGCATGGCCTTCCCACAAGGGTCATAGCCTCCTTCAGGTGCATCCACCTGCTCCAGTGTGGGGTCCTCCACAGGCTGCAGGTGGATATCTGCTTGTCATGGTTTTATCTGGGATAGAGTTGCCTTTCTTACTAGCAGCTGGTATAGTGCTGTGTTTTGGATTTGGGATGGGAATGATGTTGATAGCACACTGGTGCTTTTGGTTGTTGCTAAGCAGTCAAGGCCTTTTCTGCTCCTCACACCGGCCACCAGCAAGTAGGCTGGGAGTGAACAAAAAGTTGGGAGACGACACAGCTGGGACAGCTGACCCCAACTGACTAAAGGGATATTCCATACCATATGATGTCATGCTCAGTCTATAAAGCCAGGAAGAAGAAGGAAGGGGGGGACATTCAGAGTTATGGTATTTCTCTTCCCAAGTAACCATTACACATGATGAAGCCCTGCTTTCCTGGAGATGGCTGAACACCTGCCTGCCGATGGGAAGTAGTGAATGAATTCCTTGTTTTGCTTTGCTTGTGTGCGTGGCTTTTGCTTTACTTATTAAACTGTCTTTATCTCAACCCACGAATTTCCTCACTTTTTCTCTTCTGATTCTCTCCCGCATCCCATCGGGGAAGAGTGATCGAGCGGCTGGCTGTGTGGTCTTAGTTGCCAGCTGGGGTTAAACCATGACACTGCTCCACCGTTAACCTCCATGGGCTGCAGGGGGACAGCCTGCCTCACCATGGTCTTTACCATGGGCTGCAGGGGAATCTCTGCTCTGGTGGCTGGAGCACCTCTTCCCCCTCCTTCTTCACTGACCTTGGTGTATGCAGAGTTGTTTCACATATGCTCACTCCTCTCTCTGGCTGCAGTTGCTGTTGTGCAGCAACTTTTTCCCCTTCTTAAATATGTTATCACAGAGGCACTACCACCACCACTGATTGGCTCAGCCTTGGCCGGCGGTGAGTCCGTCTTGGAACCAGCTAAAATTGGCTCTATTGGACATAGGGGAAGCTTCTAGCAGCTTCTCACATAAGCCACCCCTGTTAGCCCCCCTGCTAACAAAATCTTGCCACACAAACCCATTACATTAACACAATGGAATTGCCTGATCCTGTGCTTCTAAAGCGTGGTTCTTAAAGACTGACCAGCACTCATGGACTCTCAAGTCCTCAAAAGCAGATCCCCAGGGGGCACTGATAAATAGCTCCCTGAACAGCTTAAAGTTTGCTCTCTTGAAGTCCAGAGTAGCAACTCTGCTGTCCTTTTTTCTCATTACACTGAAATTTTTAAACTCAACCATTTCATGATCCCTGTGGCCAAGACAGCCACCTACCATCACATCCCCCACGAGTCCTTCTCTATTCACAAACAAGTCTGTGAGGGCATCTTTCCTAGTTGGCTCCCTGAGTATTTGTGACAAGAAGTTATCCCCCACAATCTTCAAGAATTTCCAAGACTTGCTCATCACAGCAGTATGATATTCCCAGATGATGTATGGGAAGTTGGAATCTCACATAAGGACAAGGGCTACTGATCCAGAGATTTCTCCTAATTGCCTATAGAACAACTCATCAGCGCTTACATCCTGACTGGGCGATGGGTAGTAGACACTCACTACAACATTTCCTTTTTCTTCCTTCCCCCTAATCCTCACTCAGAGGTTCTCAACCACATCATCATTAACTGTAAGGGCTGTACAATCAAACCTCTCCCTTACGTTTAGTGTGACACCTCCACCTCACCTGCCCTGCCTATCCCTCCTGAACAGCCTGTATCATTCCAATTGTGGGACTCATTCCACCAAGTCTCACTAATACCAATGATATCATAGCTCTGGGAACTGACCAACACTTCCAGTTCATCCTGTTTGTTTCTCATACTGCATGCGCTGGTGTACAAGCATTTTAGATATGCTCCTAAGCCCTCCATGTTCCCAAGATCGGTGTAAATGTTCCCACTAGCATTGCCACCCTCAGGTGATGCCATGCCAACCCTTGGCTTACCTTCAGCTTTCCTGTTGGTATCCCCTTCACCCATCAATTCTAGTTAAGTTCATTTCTGATGCTGCATGGTAAAAAGAGGCTTCCACCATAAAAATAGTACTAGCTTTTATAACTATATGTTTTAATCAGGTCACAGCACAGGTTTAAAAGATGACAAGAAAGCACCTACTACCCGGAGACAACTGCTGTTAAAAACACTGTTTCTTTTAAAGAAATATTAATACGAATGATAAATCTTAAATTAATTCCCCATCATTTATTTATTTCTGGGAATTTTAACAAACACACACATGCTTTTTAGTATTAAAGTCCTATAACAAATAGCATAGTTTGTTAGACCATAATGGCAAAACCCTTATTAAGAAAAGTACGACTCAGTCACTTTCCAACATGCCTATATGTAGTGAACAAGATAATTCAAAGGTCTTCGAAAAAAATATACATTGTAGCTTACTTCTTTGTTGCATAAATGTGGTTTAACCCCAGCTGGAAACTAGGACCACGCAGCTGTTCACTCACTCTTTTCTCCCCGGTAGGATAGGGAGAAGAGGGAGAAAAAGGAAAAAAAACCCTCGTGAGCTGAGATAAAGACAGTTTAATAGTAACAGAAGAGAAAATAATAATGCTGTTAATAATAATAATGGTAAAAGAATATATAGAAAGTGTGATGCAATACAATTGCTCACCACCCAGTAATCGATCATCCAGCCCGTCCCGAGCAGCAATCGTGGATTCCTGCCCCCCGGCCAACCCCCATTTATATATTGAGCATGATGTCTATGGTATGGAATATTCCGTTGGCCAGCTTGTCCTGTCTATGTTTCCTCTCAGCTTCTATGGGAAGCCGAAAAAGTCCTTGACTTAATATAAGCATTACTTAGCAACAACTAAAACAATATGTGTTATCAACACTATTCTCATACTAAATCCAAAACACAGCAGCTACTAGAAAGAAAATTAACTCTATCCCAGCTGAAACCAGAACAATAAAGAAATTTCTGCTGCTGA
The DNA here is from genome assembly GCF_964199755.1 of Larus michahellis. NCBI lineage: Eukaryota > Metazoa > Chordata > Aves > Charadriiformes > Laridae > Larus > Larus michahellis. The sequence continues at coordinate 19,778,549 of NC_133929.1, read as the reverse complement.
TAGTAGTTTAAATGTGAGGGCTCTGACAAGTCATATGTCTACTCTTCAACAGTTGATTCAAGGTCCACTGACATGAATTGAAACATTCTCTAACTAAATGTTGTTTGGCTTTAGATATATTCTATTAAATCTTACACCCTGGTTTGTTACTGCATAGATGAATTAGGGAAAAAACTGAGATATAATACTCTGTATCTAGTATTCTTTGCCTTCTACTGGACAGCTACACAAAATTTGGCTTGAATTTGTTGAAATATTATTCAAGTTTATTTGGGGGGGTGGGAAACCAACCACATCTCACCAGGAACCACAGTAGTTTAAATGTATCTGTAGCTTTATCATAGAATCATAGAATAGAATCATAGGGTTGGAAGGGACCTCTGGAGATCATCTAGTCCAACCCCCCTGCCAGAGCAGGGTCACCTAGAGCAGGTTGCACAGGAACACGTCCAGGTGGGTTTTGAATGTCTCCAGAGACACCACCTCTCTGGGCAGACTGTTCCAGTGCTCTGCCGCCCTCAAAGGAAAGAAGTTCCTCCTCATGTTGAGATGGAACTTCCTATGTTCCAGCTTGTGCCTGTTACCTCTTGTCCTGTCGCTGGGCACCACTGAAAAGAGCCTGGCCCCATCCTCCTGACACCCACCCTTTAAGTATTTATAAGCATTGAGAAGATCCCCCCTCAGCCGTCTTTTTTACAGACTGAAGAGACCCAAATCCCTCAGCATTTCTTCATAAGAGAGGTGTTCCAGTCCCCTCATCATCTTGGTAGCTCTCTGCTGCACCCTCTCCAGCAGTTCCCTGTCCTTCTTGAACCGGGGAGCCCAGAACTGGACACAGTACTCCAGGTGCAGCCTCACCAAGGCAGAGTAGAGGGGGAGGATGACCTCCCTCGACCTGCTGGCCACACTCTTCTTGATGCACCCCAGGATGCCATTGGCCTTCTTGGCCACAAGGGCACATTGCTGACTCATGGTCATCCTGTTGTCCACCAGGACTCCCAGGTCTCTTTCCACAGAGCTGCTCTCCAGCAGGTCGGCCCCCAACCTGTACTGGTGCATGGGGATATTCCTCCCCAGGTGCAGCACCCTACACTTGCCCTTGTTGAATTTCATAAGATTCCTCTCCACCTGTCCAGGTCTCTCTGTATGGTGGCACAGCCTTCTGGTGTGTCAGCCACCCCTCCCAGCTTTGTGTCATCAGCAAACTTGCTGAGGGTGCACTCTATCCCCTCATCCAGGTCATTGATGAATATATTGAAGAGGACTGGACCCAGTACTGACCCCTGGGGAACACCACTCGTCACTGACCTCCAACTAGATTCTGTGCCCCTAATCACGACCCTCTGAGCTCTGTCTTTCAACCAGTTATCTATCCACCTTACTGTCCATTCATCTATCCCACTCTTCCTAAGCTTCCCTATGAGGATGCTGTGGGAGACTGTGTCAAAAGCCTTGCTTAAGTCAAGGTAGACCACATCCACTGCCCTCCTCTCATCTATCCATCCAGTCATGCCATCATAGAAGAAGGCTATCAGATTAGTCAGACATGATTTCCCCTTGGTGAATCCATGTTGACTACTTCCGATAGCTTTCTTTTCTTCCACATGCCTTGAGATGACGCCCAGAACGAGCTGTTCCATCATCTTTCCGGGGATGGAGGTGAGGCTGACTGGCCTGTATTTCCCCGGCTCTTCCTTCTTGCCTTTTTTGAAGACTGGAGTGACATTGGCTTTCCTCCAGTCCTCAGGCACCTCGCCTGTTCTCCAGGACCTTTCAAAGATGATGGAGAGCGGCCCAGCAATGACTTCCGCCAGCTCCCTCAGCACTCTTGGGTGCATCACATGGGGGCCCATGGACTTGTGGATATCCAGTTGACTTAATTGATCTCTCACTTGATCCTCCTCAACCAAGGGGAAGTCTTCTTCTTTCCCCGTTACTTTCTCCAAAGCCTGGGACTCCTGAGGGCTGGGCCGAGCAGTAAAGACCGAAGCAAAGAAGGCATTCAGTAACTCCGCCTTCTCCGCATCCTCCGTCACCATGGCTCCTGTCTCATTCAACAGGGGGCCCACATTTTCTCTAGTTTTCCTTTTGCCTCCAATATACTTGTAGAAGCCCTTCCTGTTGAGCTTGACATCCCTTGCCAGGTTTAATTCCAAGGAGGCCTTGGCTTTCCTTGTTTCATCCCTGCACGCTCTGGCAGCATTCTTGTAATCCTCCCAAGGGGTCAGTCCCTACTTCCATGTGCTGCAAACTTCCTTCTTCCACTTGAGCTTTTTCAGAAGCTCCCTGCTCAACCATGCAGGTCTCCTGCGTCCCTTGCCCGATTTCTTGCTCTTAGGGATGCACCGATCCTGAGCTTGGAGGAAGTGGTCTTTGAATACCAACTAGCTCTCTTGAGCCCCTTTGCCTTCCAGAGCCCTAGCCCACGGGATCTCTCCAAGCAGTTTCTTGAAGAGGTCAAAATTAGCCCTCCTGAAATCCAAGGTTGTAATTTTACTTCTTGATGTTTTGTGAATACTACCCATGATCCTGAACTCTGTCTTCTCATGATCACTACAGCCTAGGGTGCCCCCAACCTTAATGTCCTCCACCAGTCCCTCTGTGTTTGTCAGTACCAGGTCCAGGAGTGCTCCTCTCCTTGTTGGCTCCTGCACCACCTGTGTCAAAAAGTTATCATCAATGCACTGGAGGAGCCTCCTGGACTGTGCGTGCCTGGCTGTGTGGCCTTCCCAGCAGATATCAGGGTGATTGAAGTCCCCCATGAGAACCAAGGCCTGTGATTGCGAGGCTACCTTCAGCTGTCTGTAGAAAGCCTCATCAGCTTCCCCATCCTGATCAGGTGGCCTGTAATAAACACCCACAACAGTGTCCCTCATATTTGCCTGCCCCTTAATCCTTACCCATAAGCTCTCAGCTCTCTCTCCATCTGCCCCCAGGGAAAGCTCAATACGTTCCAGATGCTCTCTCACATAAAGAGCAAATCCACCACCTCGCCTTGCTGGCCTGTCTTTCCTGAAAAGGACATAGCCATCCATGACAGCGTTCCAGTCATGTGAGCTGTCCCACCATGTCTCAGTAATTGCAATGAGATCGTGGCCCTGTGACCGCACACAGATCTCCAGCTCTTCCTGCTTATTCCCCATGCTGCGTGCATTGGTGTATAAGCATTTCAGAGAGGGAGTCGTGTGTGTAGTTTTGATCCTTGAGATCTTTATATAACTTTATATAAACCAATGGCCCAATAATAAATACATCTGTCATTAATAACAAAGATAAAGCAAAAAAGTGGTTTTCCCCACCATTTACTGCTCCTTTCTGATTTATCAAACTGTAGGATACGAATAATAACATCCTAAGAGAGGTATTTGTGATAGAGCTGCTATTCAAATTACAGTCTCATGGGACATAACTCTTGATGGTTTGTAAAACTTTTTTTACTTGTTTTTTGGTGTTTACCTTTTGTGTTGCGGTTTTCCTTCAAAAGAACAACTATTCTACAGGTATGTGATAATCAAAATAATTACTGTGAATTAAAATATGCACAGAAACAATTAAAACAGGTAATAAAAATTATGCGTAAAGCAACTGTAAGATAATTTCTTTTTTATTGCAGAGCCTGGATAATGACATAGCATTGTAGTCCAACAGACTTTCAAAAACTAAACCAGATGAGTTTAATATACTGATTGGATTTAGCCCCTATCTTGCAGTAAAACTTTTTGCAGAATTATTTGAAGAATCATGGAAAAAGAGAAAGTAGCATATAGTGGAGGGAGAACCATTTTACTTCAACTCCAAAACTGAAACAGGACTTAAACTTCAGAATACTAAAGAATATGATAGATAAAAACAAGGTAGAAATAGAGTTTATGTACACAGTAGAAAAATCTACTGAAAACTAACTGTAAACAGTATATATAAGTGTGGCTAGAAAGATAACCAATATACATTGAGAAGATTCTGATGTCATTATCAAGCAAATGATTTAAACAAGTGTGATTTATAGCATTTCTGGTACATAAGAGTTGCTCAACACTAAGAGTTGTGTTGTCTCAGATTCAGTTCTGTGCTATCTTTCTTATCCCAGTAAGAACTCTGAAAAGAATCTTTTGCGATATATTACTGCTGCATTTTGAGTATTTTTATCCTTAACAGCTATTCCATCTCTGTTCTGAGACGCGTCCAATTAAAAGAATCTAAAGAAAGAAGATTATTGGGCAGCATGAATAGAATAAGATCATGTATCAGAACCAGGCACCCAAAATATCCCATTTTATAGACAGAAGAGAAAAAAGTTACTCTCCAGAAAAGAAAAAAGAAGGTAGTTATCACTGAGTTTCTTCTGTTACTGCCTGCTCAGAGACTTAAGTTGAGAAACGGGTAACTTAAAAATGGAATCTCTCAGAATCCAGTTTTCTGGTTCCATGCGTAGAATGTTGTAAAGAAGATTTGACTTTAGGTTTTCACAAGATTCTTGATGCTTCAAGAGGCCTTTTACATACCTCTCTAATGGATGCTGCTTCCCAGTGCATATCTGAAGGTCTATTGTGAGGACAGAATTTCTTCTGAAATTAATTATTTTTCAGAAGGCCACAGAAAAAAATACCTAGAAATCATGCAAATTCTAGAATGGAACATCCACCTGCCAAACAATCAGGCTTTTGAAAGTGATTTTTTTTTTTTTACAAATCTTCCATCAGCTCTGAACTACATGTCTTCCAGGAGTTTATTAAGAAATTTAACAAAAACAAAGCACACTTGGGAGCCCTTCTCTTCACTCATTTGTGCTTGACTTCTGAACTTCCAGATCACAGGAGAACTGTAAAGAAACAATATTCATCCTTATTACTCCATGCTTTTCTCTGGATGCCAAGTTAGTCCTGAAGTCATTATATGAGAAGTTACAGACATTTTTTACCTTCCTCTCTTCCAGCACAGACATGCATCTGATCTCAGATATTATTATCAATTTAAGAAAAAAGTTCCTGATTTACAAAAAAGGAAAAATTCAAAGTGACATGGTTTAAGGAAAGTATAATTGCAATATTTTCTTTAGAAAAAAAAACAGATGTAACCTTTTAACCATTCACCTCATGAACTTAAAAAGACAGTCTACTTGAATAATCAAGACATTCATCTGGTTTTAGTCTAAATCAATACCTCTGTTATCTAGAAGCTGGATCAAGGATAAAAGCCAAGGATGTTATGTACTGCAAAAAACACAGTGTTTACATGACTTCTCTCTATTTGTTCTACAAATTTTAGTAATGGGGTGCTCTAACTTTATAGATATGAGGGCAAAGAGTGTGTCAACTGAATATATCTTTCCCCTCTAGGTCTCACAATTTTTGTCCAACATGCAGGAAGTCTCATTATTAAAAGAATACCAGGTGCAGAGGCTTTTGCAGTTGTTACCACTCACTTAAGCCTGGGTCAAAGGAATCCTTTCAATAGGCTAAGACAGACCAATATTTATATTCAATGGGACATGGGAGAGAAGCAGCTAGCATTCATATTTGTCCATACCCAACATCACAGACTGAACATCTAGATACTTTTTTATAACTGGAACACTATTTGTCACAAGCCTTTGAGACTCAGTCTAACTCACACTTAAGCACTATAATGCTGTTTCTCATTACATCATGAAAGGAATAATACTTCTATTGTATACTTCTAAATACTCCTACTGTCATCTTCTGACCTCAGATATATCTAATACAGTAATTCCACAAAAAATAGTATATTTTCCATCTTATGACCTCCACCACCTAGACTATTTCAATCCTTCCCTTTCATTTGTCGTAAATAACAAACCAAAATAAGTATAGAGAAAATAGATTCAATTTAGGTAGTGCTACTTACTCCATGTCAAATTTCATCCTATATTTAAACGTTATTTATATAAATGACCACAGTGTTAAATTAAAACCTACGCTCTCAAATATACAAGATGAGTATGTAACTAAGGTAGCAGAAAATGGGAATATGCAGGGATATGTAATACAAGCTGAAACAAGAGAAAAAACCATACTCTTAAAAAGGCTCAAGAACTAAGAAAACACTATAAATTTTTAAGTTTTCTCACTTTCACTAAAGAATCCATGTCAGTAAAACCTGAATTAAAAAATATTACTAGATACAACTATGGTTAGTAAAGGTGTTTTCTTATTTATTTAAAATCCTATGGTTATCCTCAAGACACAACAAAAATTACATGCAGTAATTGTGCAGCATCAAGGCCTTCTGTTTCTCACTCTGCCCCCACAGCAAGCAGGCTGGGCATGTGCAAGCAGTTGGGAAGAGACACTGCTGGGACAGCTGACCTGAACTGGCCAAAGGGATATTCTGTGCCATGTGACATCGTACTCATCAATAAAAGCTCAGGGAAAGAGGAGGAAGAGGGGGGAAACGACATTTGTGGTTACGATGTTTGTCTTCCTATGCTGCCGTTATGTGTGCTGAGGCCCTGCTTTCCAAGAAGTGGCTGGATATCTGCCTGCTGATGGGAACTAGTGAATGAATTCCTCTTTTTTGCTTGGCTTGCGTGCGCAGCTTTTGCTTCACCTTTTAAACTGTATCTCGATGCACAAGTTTTCTCGCCTTCCTTCTATTTTTTTTTTTTCCCCCCTGTCCTGTGGGAGAGGGGAGTGAGCAAGTGGCTGTGTGGGTAACTTGGCTGTTGGCCAGGGTCAACCCACTATACCCTCTGTGACAATACAGGCTGTGGAGTGACTGTCTGGGTAGCAGCTCTGCAGAAAAGGACTTAGGGGTCCTGGTAGACAGCAAGCTGAACGCGAGCCAGCAGTGCATCCTGGCAGTAAAGGTGGCCAATGGCATCCTGGTCTGCATCAACAGGAGCATAGGCAATAGATTGAGGGAAGTGACTATTTCTCTTTACTTGTCACTTGTCAGATCATATCTAGAATATCATGTCTGGTTTAGGTCCCTCAATGCAAGGAAGATGTTGACAAGCTGGCATTAGCCCAGTGGAGTGCTGGCAAGATGGCTGTCAAGATGTGCTCTCTGAGGAGAGGTTGGGGGACTGGGCTTGTTCAGTCAGGCGAAGGAAAAGCTTGGCAGGGGGACGGTGGTGGTGGCAGCAGCTAATAGCAGCCTTTCAATACCTACAAGGAGGTTGGTAGGACCTCTTAGCATGATCTTCCCCTCCCCTCCCCTCCCCAAGAAAAACACACAGTCGTGCTCCAGAATAAATAAATCTGATTAAGGCTCTCAACTACGGAGGTGCGAGATATATTATGTTGGACAACATTCAATTTGCTCTTGAACTGACCAGTGTCAATACTAATGGGACAACTAGGGGGGGGGGAAACAGCTCTAGATCTATATTTAAGTGGAGACCTGTGGGATCTTTGGGGTTTGAAGACAGCTAGGAGAAATAGGCCTGTACTAGGAAGCTTGGTCCAAAGAACTAGATCTATGACATGTTGAGATCAAGGGTGAATAGCTTTCCAGTATCTCCTGAATAAACATCACTGAGTAGTCAGTTCCAGACGCAAACAGAAAGAAAATGAATGTTTGATTCCCCCCTCCCCTTTGTGTGTGTGTATGCATTATCAGACTGGACCTGCCGCAACAGCTGGGTATCAAACAATCTTTGCCGTAACACAAAGTCTTGGAAACAAAGCGTAGGTCTACTCCATGTTCCCAACCCCATCTCAAAACATTACAACAGACTTGTCCCTCGGCTGTAACCTTCCTGGTGGACAGTTTTTTCTAGACGGGATAATAAAACAAGTAGTGAAGGAGAACCAGTCTAGCTACTGAGATGATCTCAGTGAGGATCTGAGCAGCTGTTAATCTGTGTTGGGCAAACCCCATAGTCTTCTCCATAATGTAAGAAAGACATTTTGATGGCTTTATGGGCACCAGGCTTATGGTCTCCATCTGCAGGTTGCTTGTCAGAGACATGTGGTTTCCCAAAGCAGAAAAAGCAACTGCTTCCATCTCTGGCAGGAATGCCCCTGTTGTGGGCAAGGAGCTTAAAGCCCTTCAGCCAGGGTGAAATCATCTGCTGTAGGAGACAGAAGGGAGGAGAAATGAGCTACTTCATTGAAGAACACAGTAAGAAAAGGCTGTCAAGGTAGATTGGTGTCACACGGCCTGGCCCAAACCTAAGCATCTGGGAACAGCAACCATGCTCAGAAGAAATAGGAACTAATAGTAGAATATGAACCTCAAAGAACAAGCACAAAGAGATGGCAAATAGGATAAGAACATCTGGAACTGAGAACTGAAGGATGCACGGTACACACTGTTCTATTTATTTATCCGTGTATTCTTCCTCCCTTGTGTTTGATATGTGTGCTCTACAGATACCAAAAAGGCAAAAAGACTAATGTGAATGTGCATGTTAATTACCATTCAAAGAACAAAGAAGTGGGATGCTGAAAGGTAAATACAAAGTGTCACAAATGATGCCTTGTGTTTTGTCATATGTAGGCTGTTAACTTTTACCAAAGTCTCTATTAGCTGATAAATGCATAGATCTTGCTTGCTAGAAAGTTTTAAAATTACTTTTCTCCCCGTAAGCTCAAACTCTTAACATTTCAGTCCAATCAAGTGAATCACCATGACATAATGCTTTAAGATGGTCACTGGCTAAGAACACAAACCTGTGTGTCGTGGTTTCGGCTGGGATGAAGTTAACTTTCTTACTAGCAGCTGGTATAGTTCTATGTTTTGGATTTGGAATGAAATTAGTGTTGGTAAAACACTGATGTTCTGGGTTGTTGGGAGGAGACACAGCCAGGACAGCTGACCCCAGCTGACCAAGGGGATATTCCATGCCATACGACGTCGTGCTCAGTCTATAAAGCTGGGGAAGAAGAAGGAAGGGAGGGACGTTCGGAGTTATGGTGTTTGTCTTCCCAAGTAACTGTTGCGCGTGATGGAGCCCTGCTTTCCTGGAGATGACTGAACACCCGCCTGCTGATGGGAAGCAGGGAATTAATTCCTTGTTTTGCTTTGCTTGCACACGTGGCTTTTGCTCTACCTATTAAACTGTCTTTATCTCAACCCATGAGTTTTTCCTCACTTTTACTCTTCTGAATCTCTCCCCCATCCTGCCGTTGGGGGAGTGAGCGAGTGGCTGTGTGGTTCTAGCTGCCCGTTGGGGTTAAACCACAACACTGACAGATCGTGTTATAGGAAGACTAAGATGACTGTCTGCATCTACTGGAAATGCTAGATCTTAAGGTACATGAAGCAAAATGGATGTTTTGTAAGCATAGGTACACCTATACAAGTCAGATCAGCTTGACTATACTTTCTACTTCACAGGTAGCTTCTCCCTCGAATCTCTAAAATGACACTCACATAAAATGACACTATCTACAAAAGGAATGTAATTTAACTCCAATAATTACAAACATACTCTCAAATTTTTGCCCTTTGCTCAATTAAAAACTTCTGTGATGTTACACAATTAACCAGTCTTAGAACCAGGTCTCTGAAAGTATACCATGATGCATATCATTTTAGACACTTTTTTTTTTTTAAAGAATAGTTCAGTTGAAAGGGACCTGCAGCGATCATCTAGTCCAACTGTAATGATACTGGGTGACTAAAGTTGTGAGAAAGTTCTGAATTTACGTATTTCAATAATTTTTTTTAAGTAAACTTTTGCTTTCAACACTGTAGCTACCTTTTGTGTGTGTGTGGACAAACATATCTGCAGATAAAAATTACAGAATCAAAGGATGATAGGGGTTGGAAGGGACCTCTGGTGATCGTCTAGTCCAACCCCCCTGCCAGAGCAGGTTCACCTGGAGCAGGTTGCACAGGAACCCGTCCAGGCGGGATTTGAATGTCTCCAGAGAAGGAGACTCCACCACCTCTCTGGGCAGCCTGTTCCAGTGCTCTGCCACCCTCAAAGGAAAGAAGTTCCTCCTCATGTTGAGATGGAACTTCCTATGCTCAAGTTTGTGCCCATTGCCTCTTGTCCTGTCCCCGGGCACCACTGAAAAGAGCCTGGCCCCATCTTCCTGACACCCCACCCTTTAAGTATTTATAAGCATTGATAAGATCCCCCCTCAGTCGTCTTTTTTCCAGACTGAAGAGTCCCAAATCCCTCAGCCTTTCTTCATGAGAGAGGTGTTCCAGTCCCCTGATCATCTTGGTAGCCCTTTGCTGCACCCTCTCCAGCAGTTCCCTGTCCTTCTTGAACCGGGGAGCCCAGAACTGGACACAGTACTCCAGGTGCAGCCTCACCAGGGCAGAGTAGAGGGGGAGGGTAACCTCCCACGACCTGCTGGCCACACTCTTCTTGATGCACCCCAGGATGCCATTGGCCTTCTTGGCCACAAGGGCACATTGCTGGCTCATGGTCATCCTGTTGTCCACCAGGACTCCCAGGTCTCTTTCCACAGAGCTGCTCTCCAGCAGGTCAGCCCCCAACCTGTACTGGTGCATGGGGTTATTCCTCCCCAGGTGCAGCACCCTACACTTGCCCTTGTTGAATTTCATAAGGCTTCTCTCCACCCAACTCTCCAGCCTGTCCAGGTCTCTCTGTATGGTGGCACAGCCTTCTGGTGTGTCAGCCACCCCTCCCAGCTTTGTGTCATCAGCAAACTTGCTGAGGGTGCACTCTGTCCCCTCATCCAGGTCATTGATGAATATATTGAAGAGGACTGGACCCAGTACTGACCCCTGGGGAACACCACTCGTCACTGACCTCCAACTAGACTCTGTGCCCCTAATCACGACCCTCTGAGCTCTGTCTTTCAACCAGTTATATATCCACCTTACTGTCCGTTCATCCAACCCACACTTCCTAAGCTTCCCTATGAGGATGCTGTGGGAGACCGTGTCAAAAGCCTTGCTGAAGTCAAGGTAGACCACATCCACTGCCCTCCCCTCATCTATCCATCCAGTCATGCCATCATAGAAGGCTATCAGATTAGTCAGACATGATTTCCCCTTGGTGAATCTGTGTTGACTACTTCCGATAGCTTTCTTTTCCTCCATATGCTTTGAGATGATGCCTAGAACGAGCTGTTCCATCATCTTTCCAGGGATGGAGGTGAGGCTGACTGGCCTGTAGTTCCCCGGCTCCTCCTTCTTGCCCTTTTTGAAGACTGGAGTGACCTTGGCTTTCCTCCAGTCCTCAGGCACCTCTCCTGTTCTCTAGGACCTTTCAAAGATGATGGAGAGCGGCCCAGCAATGACTTCCGCCAGCTCCCTCAGCACTCTCGGGTGCATCACATGGGGGCCCATGGACTTGTGGATATCCAGTTGACTTAATTGATCTCTCACTTGATCCTCCTCGACCAAGGGGAAGTCTTCCTTCGTCCAGACTTTCCCTGTTACCTCCAAAGTCTGGGACTCCTGAGGGCTGGGCCGAGCAGTAAAGACCGAAGCAAAGAAGGCATTCAGTAACTCCGCCTTCTCCGCATCCTCCGTCACCATGGCTCCTGTCTCATTCAACAGGGGGCTCACATTTTCTCTAGTTTTCCTTTTGCCTCCGATACACTTGAAGAAACCCTTCCTGTTGAGCTTGACATCCCTTGCGAGGTTTAATTCCAAGGAGGCCTTGGCTTTCCTCGTTTCATCCCTGCACGCTCTGGCAGCATTCTTGTAATCCTCCCAAGGGGTCAGTCCCTTCTTCCACTTAATGTAAACTTCCTTCTTCCACTTGAGCTTTTTCAGAAGCTCCCTGCTCAACCATGCAGGTCTCCTGCGTCCCTTGCCCGTTTTCTTGCTCTTAGGGATGCACCGATCCTGAGCTTGGAGGAAGTGGTCTTTGAATACCAACCAGCTCTCTTGAGCCCCTTTGCCTTCCAGAGCCCTAGCCCACGGGATCTCTCCAAGCAGTTTCTTGAAGAGGTCAAACTTAGCCCTCCTGAAGTCCAAGGTTGCAATCCTACTTGTTGTTTTGTGCATACTACCCATGATCCTGAACTCTGTCTTCTCATGATCCTACAATCTAGGGTGCCCCCAACCTTAATGTCCTCCACCAGTCCCTCTGTGTTTGTCAGTACCAGGTCCAGGAGTGCTCCTCTCCTTGTTGGCTCCTGCACCACCTGTGTCAAAAAGTTATCATCAATGCACTGGAGGAGCCTCCTGGACTGTGCGTGCCTGGCTGTGTGGCCTTCCCAGCAGATATCAGGGTGATTGAAGTCCCCCATGAGAGCCAAGGCCTGTGATTGTGAAGCTACTGTCAGCTGTCGATTGATGGTTTCAGATATGAAACTGCATTTGAACTCCACGTTCAGACAAAAGCTATATTATCCTCCACAGTAAGTATATAAAGTTGTATCTAGTATTGCCAAGAGCAGCTAAAAGATGTTCAGTTTAAGTCTTCAACATTCTTGTTTTTTCCCTAGGAAAACCAGTTTAAATTAAAATTTAATTATTAAAAACAACAAGACTTGAAATCGATACTTAAAAAAACGTTTTGAAAACTTGGATTGAATTTATCCTCAACAAGACTAATACTGAATATGCTTCTGTGTAAACTAAACGTATGTCCCTTTGCCTTTAATCTCACATGCCAAAGTGTGATATTTTTGTTGTTCTCTGTAATAAAAAATTCTCATTGATGCCATTGGTTTAGAAGCTTAGGTAGCTGCTTCAGCAAATTAAGGCAGCATTAAAAAACTAGGATCCAATTTATGTGAATGCATCAGTGCAAAAGCTGGTGATGAGAAATCCCTGCAAATCCCACTGAGTTCGTGGCACAAAGCCTCTGCTCTAGCACATCTGTTGTAGGTTCTGAAATTTGCTTGTACCACAGATTTTAAAATATAAAAATTTCCTTTGTACACTCACTCCAGCTCAGAACCGATTTTATGTTCCGGGTCACCAGGTTCTCTACAAGAAACCTCTACATGAAATGCAGACCTGTCATCTCATGCATAAATATTACTTTTAAAACAAAATGTAAACAATTCAAGCACCAGAATTTGCTCCCATGAAACACTTGTTTAGACTTCAATGGAAGGAACTGAATATGAGCAGAGTAGTTTTTAAAGAAAATATTAACTTATATTTTACGTAGAAAAACAAGTACAGAAAAATCCGATGCATAGTTTCCTTTCCTTAGAGACAGGGATTCTGAGTTTCATAAAGTCAAGATGAAGTTAATACTTCACAGGAATTTGTGAATAAAAGGGAAAAAAAACCCAAACCAAACTCATTACTCTCAGGATATTCATAATATCTGACTGAAAGACATTATGGCTTTTTAATATTTCCTTTCCTTGGTTGCAATATTGAACTTGCTCTCTTTGATTCCAAGTTTCTTCAACAAAATTCTTTGTTTATACACACCGAATCATAACATATGATGTCCTCAAAATAATATCGGAAGCACTTACTCATCATACTTGATATGATAAATAGCTTCTTCATCAGTGTCCATGCAGTCTGAGTAAGACGTGGATGGTGTACTGTCCAAATAATTTGCATTCTCTCTAGAATGATCTTGACTTAAGTTTCCATTAGTCCTTTTGTAAGAATTGCCACTCTTTACTTGAGCTTTACCATTTTTATGTCCTTTTGTTGCTCGAGTAACATTTTCTATATGAGCTTCAAACCAGGCTCCAATGCTGACATCACGGGCATCCACCAATTCGTTTATCTAAAAGGAAAATTTGATAATGAATATTTATTTTCTATAATCCTGGTTAAGAACAGAAAGGAAAAACTGACTAAGCTACTTAACCGTCAGTGAAAAAAATTCTACACTGCTGATTTCAACTGGTTTGGGCTTGGGTAAGTTAGAGCAATGTTCAGTCATTCAAGTGTTGTGCTTTAAGTATTTTATTCCTCCACTCTTAATAAGATCTGTTATGAACACAATTTGTAAAAACATGTTTTTAAAAGTTGAGGCTGACTTATTATTTTTTTTAACCTACAAAATTAGCTTAATCTCTCTCTCCACGGAATTTTTTCTTGCTTCATGGAATTGTTCCTTATGACTAAAATAAGCACGTATACTTAAAATATTAGCCCACAACCAGATTTTAAGATTTCCCTGGACTTCCAAATTGGAATTATTACTTAACCCTGATTCTTTTTGACCTACGCTGCTGCTGAATGCTTCAGTGTTTGAGAAGGGGGGGGGGGGGAGGAAGGGAGATGGACTCTCCAAGTCTAACAAGGCTGCTATCATAACCAGTTGAGACTGGTGCTTCCATAAATCTTTCAACTGTGAGAAACAGAAGTCTCTCGTGACTCTCTTCCTTTCTGCGCTCACAATAGTGCTGGTAGTAAGTTATGAAACTACTCTGTTGTAGAGCATGTTTCATTCATTCGTTATCCTAACACATTTTCTCAAGCCTTCAACTAATTAAATACATATTACTTCAACAATACAAGGTTTTTCCTGTGATTTGAGTTAAACCACTGAGGTATACATTGCTTCAGTTACGCAGACGTTCTTTTAAAAACTGTAGTGTATAAACAGTTATTTTCTTTGAAATATTAACTGGATTAAAATAGTATAAAAAAACACTTAAGGAACACCTTTGTGCACTGCACACCAAATATAAGAAAACATTATTGCAGTAGAACTGCTATGGAGCTATACCAAGTGAAGAAGATAAGGCGTATGGAAGAGGACTCTAAGATGAAAAATTTAAAGTAAATTCTAAAAATGCTCAGAATAGGTTCAGTTACTGTAAAATCAAATTGGGGGAACTACTTTTCATTCTCACTTTGGAAATAATAGTTTAATAGGAATGTTTCACAGATGTATTTTTAGTTTTACTTTATTTGCAAAGCATCCTTTTCTTCCGTTTTTATTTTACACAAAGAAGGAAATTTACCTTCTAAGGACCATCTAAATGTCCCTTTAAAAAAACCAAAACCAACCAAACAAAAAACCCCAGAAAAATTGAGCCCAAAAGATAACATGTTAACATAGCAGCCAACCTCAGGACATGAACAAACTTGTTTTACCACACTATGGTGCATACAAGAGAATTTTGCATTTCCAAAATGTTTAATAGGCAGACTCTGCAATGATACATAGATAGAACAATTATAAAACTCATTTTTCTGGGATAATTTTATAAGGCTGAATTGCTTCAGTATTATGTGTATTATGTGTTTACAGTTTTTTAAAATGAGGGCAGTTTAATTTGCCACAGATGTGTATGGTTTAATTTATAGCCTTAATCAAGCAGCAAGACAGTGACAGAGATGGTTATTTATTCTTACTACACCCAAAGACCAGCATGTATAAACAAAACAACATGAATGATATTAATTATCAGTATTTAAACTGAAGCAGTCATTAGGTAAATTTGAAGTACAGATGAAGGCAGTTCCTAAACTAAAAAATTTACCGAGAGACAGAGGGTGAAAGGTAAGAATATAATGCATAAAGTATATATCATATTGAGCCTATTCCTTCTTACTTTTCACGCACTTCCTTGGAAAAAAAAAAAACATCAAAAAATTCAACCCTTTCCTTTTTTCTGACATGTAAAATCCCAACATTCAATTTAAATTTTTATTCTCAACTCCCACAATATTAAAAGCATACCTTTTTAAAAGATAAACATATAATAAACAAATGAAAGCTACACCTTGTTTTAAGTCAGTCTGTTGACCTACTTTAAACATAAGGAGTGGGTATTTCTGCAAGGAAACCTCAGGAAAACATCCCTATGTAACCGTAGGCATTTCAATTAGTTCTAGCTTAAAGCGATTCGCAACTTTCTCCTCCTGAAAATGCAGTTGGGACGCAGACATTATTGAGGTTTCCCCATCTGCAGCTACTTCTTGAGACTAGCTACAAAGATGACAAAGCAGCCATGTTATTCAAGCCAAAACCCATTAGAGCCAGAAAGAAGTAAGTCTCCTGTGATCGTTCCTCCCAAATGCATCTTTCTATACTGTGATGCTCACACTTGGACAATAGACTTCCCAGCCTTGTAGAGAATATAGACAAATAATTACTAGTATAAACCCTTGAGAACTATATCAGAGTTATTGTATATACCATCCTATTTATACCTGATGAACCAAAGATGTAGACAATAGCAGAGGGGTTCAAAGAAAAACTAAGGCGTTCAGAAGAAGAATGTTAATCAGCGGTATAACAACAAAGCCTTTTTAATCTGTAACTCTGTTATGAATATAATTTGAATTGGTAAACCAACACGGACACTTTAAGCTTAAGGGCAGCCATTGATACGGAGAGCTTTAAACTAGACTTAGCAGGGGAAGGGGATGCAGTTTTGAGCAACAGAGAAGAGCCAGGGGCTGTTGATGTATTAGGAACCAACAGGGAAACACCTGTGAAATGCTTCAAAGGAATTAGGTTGTGTTCCTCTATAAAGGTGACAAGGTAGGTAGCCCAGCTGAAGTGCCTCAATACCAATGCACGCAGCATGGGTAACAAGCAGGAGGAGCTGGAAGCCACTGTGCAGCTAGAAAGCTACAATCTGATTGGTACCGCTGAAACACGGTGGGACGAATTGCACGACTGGAGCACTGCAATCGATGGCTATAAACTGTTCAGAAGGGACAGGCAAGGGAGGAGGGGCGGGGGGGTTTGCCCTCTATGTAAAATAATGGATTGACTGCACAGAGCGGTCTTTGAAAAACAGTGATGAACAGGTTGAGAGCTTATGGGTAAAAATTAGGGGCCAAGCCAACAAAGGAAACCTCATGGTTGGTGTCTACTATAGGCCACTCGAACAAGGGGAACCTGTAGACAAAACGTTCTTACTTTAACTATGGGAAGCATCACGCTCACAGACTCTGATCCTGCTGGGGGACTTCAGTCACCCTGACATCTGCTCGAAGAGCAGCACAGCAAGCTCTAAGCGGTCCAGGAGACTCTTGGAGTGCGTCGAGGACAATTTCTTAATCAAGGTCTCTCCAAGGGATGTGAAGAATAACAAGAAGGCCTTCTACAGGTATGTTGGCCAGAAAAGGAAGACAAAAGAAATTGTACCCCTCTGATAAATAGGACAGGGTATCTGGTGACAACTGACATGGAGAAGGCAGAGGCGCTCAACAATTTTTTTGCCTCAGTTTTCAATGGTAATCTCTCTTTCCACATCTCTCGAGTCCCTGAATCTCAAGGCAGGCACTGGGGGAATGAAGTCCCACCCATCGTAGGAGAAGATCAGGTTCGAGACCACCCGAGGAACGTGCACAAGTCCATGGGACGCAATGAGATGCATCCCAGGGTCCTGAGGGAATTGGCTGATGTAGTTGCCAAGCCACTCCCCATCATATTTGAAAAGTCGTGTCAGTCAGGCAAAGTCCCAAGTGACTGGAGAAAAGGGAAACATTGCACCCGTTTTTAAAAAGGGTAAAAAGGAGGGCCCTGGGAACTACCGACCAGTCAGCTTCACCTCCGTGCCTGGTAAAAATGATGGAACAGATCCTCCTGGAAGTTATGATGAAGCATATGGAACACAGGGAGGTGATTAGGGACAGCCAACATGGCTTCACCAAGGGCAAATCATGTCAGACTAATCTGGTGGCCTTCTACAATGGAGTGACTGCTTTGGTGGACAAGGGAAGAGCTACGGATGTCATCTACCTGGACTTCTGTAAGGCCTTTGACATGGTCACCCACAACATCCTTGTCGCTAAATGGGAGAGAGATGGGTTTGATGGATGAATTCTTAGATGGAAAAGGAACTGGCTAGATGGCCACATCCAAAGAGTTATAGTCAATGGCTCAATGTCCAAGTGGAAACCAGTAACGAGTGGTGTCCCTCGAGGATCCATACTTTTATGATCGCTTCTCCATTTTGTTCTAATGGACAACACAGCAAGTTTGCAAAGAAATAAATAGGGTAAAACTAGAAAACCTCCCCGTGGCTTCAAATTTCCAGTTGGCTTTATCTTTCTACAGGAAGCCATTTCTGGTTCAGGGGTAAACTTATTTGAGAATACACAAAATGTTGCTGGCATTGTGTCTGAGTATATGAACCCTCCTGAAATCTGCAACACTGGATATCCCAGTGCAGAGACACTTCAGTGATGCTATAGGAGTCAACTTGGACGGAGCCCAGTTAAGAAGTTCTGCTTTGACACTGCCCCCAAGGTACTCCTACAAAATCAGATTATTCAGTATGGGTAATTTCTCAAGCCTGTCAAGGTCCCGCTGGATGGCATCCCTTCCCTCTAGTGAATCAACTGCATCACTCGGCAAACTTGCTGAGGGTGCATGCAATCCCACTATGTATGTCACGGATGAAGATAGCATTGGTCCCAGTACAGACCCTTGAGGAACACCGCTCGTTACTGTTTTCCTTTTGGATATCGAGCCATTGACTATAACTCTTTGGATGCAGCCATCCAGCCAGTTCCTTATCCATCTAAGCCAAGATCTGAAAGTAATGAGCAAGACAGATTACATTTGGTGGTGGGTTCACCTCGGCTGGCTACCAGACTCTCTCACTCCGCCTCCTCAACTGGATGGGGGGAGAAAATAAGATAGAAAAGCTCATGGGTCGAGATAAGGACAGGGAGATCACTTACCAATTACCGTCACGGGCAAAACAGACTCAACTTGGGGAAAATTAATTTATTTTATTGCCAATTATAATAGAGTAGGATGGTGAGAAACAAAGACAAAACCTAAACCACCTTCCCCCTACTCTTCCTTCTTCCCAGACTCAGCATCACTCTTTTAATTCCCAACTATTCTACCTCCTCCCACCTTGAGCAGCGCAGGGGGGTATGGGGAATATAGGGTTGCGGTCAGTTCTTTGTCTCTCCTGCTCCTTCCTCCTCACGTTTTTCCCCTGTTCCAGTGTGGGTCCTCTCCATGGGCCACAGTCCTTCAGGAAAAGACTGCTCCAGCATGGGTCCTCCATGGGCCACAGTTCCAGGCAGGAAAACCTGCTCCTGCATGGACTCCTCTCCACAGGCCACAGTTCCTGCCGGGAGCCTGCTCCAGCATGGGCTCTCCACAGGTTTGTGTCTACGGCAGTTTTCTTCCCAAGCAACCGTTACGCGTGCTGAGGCCCTGTTTTCCAGGAAGTGGCAGGACATGTGCCTGTCAATGGGAAGGAGTGAATAAATTCCTCTTTTTGCTTTGCTTGTGCATGTGGCTTTTGCTTTCCCTATTTAACTGTCATTATCTCGATCTAGAAATCTTCTCGCCTTCCTTCTATTTCTCTCCCCGTCCCACGGGAGAGGGGAGTGAGCAAGAGGCTGGGTGGGTGTTTGGCTGCTGGGTGGGTGTTTGGCTGCTGGCCGGGATCAACCCACCACAGCCCTTTTGGGCACCTAACATGGGGCATGAGATAATGACAATTTTGATCTGAGTGTGCTATAGCTGTTGTAGCTGTTAATTGGCAGGCTTCTGTGCTGGTCACAGAGCTTGTTCGCTTTACTGTATAAGAGAGTTTAGGGCTTGTTAGTGGCTGCTTTCGATTCTTGCTGTTTGCTATGCTGCTTATTTCTCTATTTCTCTGTGCCTGGGAACATTTTGATAAAAGCAATGGCCGCATACTTGGGCCGGCATATGGCCCTGGTAATAGATGTCTGTCCTCTGCTGGGTGGGCTACCTTGTGGGGAGAATGAGGGATTACATCTCCCTCTTCTCCTCTGGGACTGATGCAGCTGGCTCTGTTGCACGGGCTCCCGAGGTTCTTGTACATCCTTACGTAAACTGTTTGATTCTGTTATCTAACCAACATCATTGGCTTTTTGTCGAGTATGTGGAACCTGGTTTCATCCTGGCATAAGAGGAAACAACTTGTTGGCGAGGCCACAGAGAAACATAGAATCATGGAATAGTTTGGATTGGAAGGGACCTTTAAAGGTCATCTAGTCCAACCCCCCCTGAAATGGCAGTTGACATGCCCTGAGGCAGTCGATCCCTGAGTGGCAGGGTGTATGGGAGGATTTGGGCAGATGCCTAAGGTGGTTATCACCTCTGATAGCCTGGGATTTTACGCCTGGACAGGCATGTAATCACGTTGAATTGGTGCGCCACTTGACAGAAGGGTGCCTTGCCTACCCCAATGAGACCCAGCAGCTCCTAGCACTGTATTGGGCGTTGGCCTGTGCCTACTGAGCTTCTGTTCAGCACCATTGGAGGAGCACGGGAAGGAGGGACTCTACGTCTGAGGGCACAATGGTTGAGACAGGGACCCAAACCCCAACTACAGCAATGGCCCCGGTAGTCAAAAAGAAACACTGGATGTGGAGGTTGACAGGTCCATACCATTGATTAGTAAGGGAGGAGGAGGAAGAAAGGTCTGATCAGGAAGCTGGATCCTCGACAAAGAAACAGGAGGAGGAAGTGACAGGCTTCACCCAAGAGGCAGAAACCACGTGGTCCCTAACCCTGAGTGAACTTCGAGATCTGCGGAAAGATTACGGCCTTCAGCCAGGTGAGCTGATTGCTGCTTGATTGCTCTGATGCAGGGATACTGGGACAGGAATTAGATACTGGTCAGGAATTAGAGGGTAAGGAAGCCCAGCAGCTGGTATCCCTATCTAGGGACTGGCGAATTGACAAAGAAATTGGAAGAGAGGCAGCAATTCTCAGCCTCTGGAGGTGGCTCCTGTTGAACGTGAAGGTGAGATATCCCCTCAAGGATGATCTTGTAAATTACCGAGGGAAGTGGACCATCACCGAGGAAGGCATCCAGTATCTGAGAGAATTAATGGTGTTGGAAATCGTCTACAGTGACCCGGACAGCAACCAGGTCTCCAAAGATCCAGTGTACGCAGGCCATGTGGAGGGGGTTTGTCTGGAATGCACTGGTGTTGTACTCCAACACCCTGGCGATGATGGACTGGCCAGACTTCAATATACCAACTGTGGAGAGACTGTCCCACCAGCTCCAGCATTTTGAAGAGAATCTCTCATCTTCCTCATCCCGACGGGCCAGTGTCTCAGCTGTCAGGGGCGCCCCATGGAGCTAGCCTCTCCTGGCCAGAGGGAAAGGGAGCCACAGGTGCATGCTGCGTAGCACCCTCTGGATCATCCTGAGTGACCAGGGGGAGGACATGAGGAAGTGGGATGGTGAGCCCACCTCAAAGCTAGAAGCCCACGGATGTGACTTGCGGGGGAAGATAGCTGCTAAGAAGAGGCCATCCAAGAAGGCTTTTGTTCCAGGTGCTGTTGAGACGGTAGAAGGCAACTGGCAACCAGCGATCCCCCAGATGCAGAAGGAGGACTGAGAACGCCTCTCCTCTTGATTTTGGTGAAAGGACTTCTGGTCTGATACTGCAGCGGTCGGATAGCGAATACTCCAACGAGGAATAGAGGGTCCCTGACTTCAGCCAGGCAGAGGAAAGGGATGACTGAGTGTACTGGGCTGTATGGATTCGATGGCCTGGCACCAGGGGAGTATAAGGCTCTGCGTGGACACTAGTGCACAGTGTACCCTAATGCCATCAGGGTACAAGGGGGCGGAACACATCTGGATTTCTGGACTGATGGGGGGATACCAATTGTTGTCTGTGTTGGAGGCTGAGGTGAGCCTAACAGGGAACAAGTGGCAAAAGTACACCATTGTTACCGTCACGGAGGCTCCGTGCATCCTTGGCATAGACTACCTCAGGAGAGGGTACTTCAAAGACACAAAAGGATACCAGTGGGCCTTTCATGTAGCTGCTGTGGATAGAGAGAAGACTAAACAGCTGTCTACCTTGCCCAGCCGTTCAGAGGATCCCTCTGTTGTGGGGTTGCTGCGTGTCAAAGAACAGCAGATGCTGATTGCTACCACGATGGTGCACTGGCAGCAATATCACATCATCTGGGACTCCCTGGTTCTCATCCATGAGTTGATTTGTCGACTGGAGAGCAAAGGGGTGATCAGCAAGACTCGCTCACCCTTTGGTAGTCCTACATGGCCAGTGCAAAAGTCTGACAGAGGGTGGAGGTTAACAGTGGACTATCAGGGCCTGAACAAAGTCACACTGCCATTGAATGCTGCTGTACGGGACGTGCTAGAACTCTTATATGAACTAGAGTTGAAGGCAGCCAAGTGGTATGCCACAACTGATATCGTCAATGCATTTTTCTCGATCCCTGTGGCAGCAGAATGCAGGCCGCAGTTTGCTTTCCCGTGGAGGGGTGTCCAGTACACCTGGAATCGACTGCCCCGGGGTGGAAACACAGCCCTGCCATTTGTCACGGACTGATCCAGACTACACCGGAACAGAGTGAAGCCCCTGAGCACCTGCAATACATTGATGACATCATCATGTGGGGCAACACAGCGAAGGAAGTGTTTGAGAAAGGAAAAAGAATAATCCAGATTCTTCTGAAAGCTGGTTTTACCATAAGACAAAGCAAGGTCAAAGGACCTGCGCAAGACACACAGTTTTGGGGAATAAAATGGCAAGATGGACATTGTCACAGACCCAAGGGATGTGATCAATAAGATTCCATCCACTTCAGAAGTTGTTGGTACAGAAGCACAGCTCCTCTTGGCACCGCGATTGCCTGTGCTACACTGGATGTTCAAAGGAAACGTTCCCTCTGCACATCACGCAACTGGTGCTACATGGAGTAAGTGGGTAGCGTTGATCATGCAACGGGCTCAAATGGGGAACCCCAACCGCCCAGGAATCCTGGAAGAGATCGTGGACTGGCCAGAAGGCATAGATTTTGGAGCATCGCTTGAGGAGGTGACTCGGGCCCAAGAAGCACCAATGAGTTATCAGTAGGTGAAAGGCAATATGCTCTGTTTACTGACGGATCCTGTTGCGTTGTAGGAAACCATTGGAAGTGTAAAGCAACGACACAAGTCGTTGAAGCCGTCAAAGCCATCAAAGAAGGCGAGTTGGGTCAGTCTGCAGAAGCGAAAGTCATCCAGCTGGCCCTAGAGATTGCTGAATGAAAAAAGTGGCCAGTACTCTATCTCTACACAGACTCATGGATGGTGGCAAATGCCCTGTGGGGGTGGCTACAGCAATGGAAACAGAGCAACTGGCGGCACAGAGGCAAACCCATCTGGGCTGCTGCATTGTGGCAAGGCATCGCTGCCCGGGTAGAAAAACTTGCTGTAAAGGCACATCATGTAGATGCTCACATGCCCAAGAACCGCATCACTGAAGAACATCAAAACAACAAGCAGGTAGACCAGACTGCCAGAATTGGAGTGGCTCAGATGGACTTGGACTGGGAAAGTAAGAGTGAGTTATTCATAGCTTGGAGGGCCCATGAAACATCAGGACATCTAGGGAGAGATGCAACGTGCAGATGGGCTTGTGATTGAGGGGTGGACCTGACTATTGAGGCCATCGTGCAGGTCACCCATGAATGCAAAACATGCGCCGCAATGAAGCGAGCCACACAAGTAAAGTGTCCCTGGAATAGCAGGTGGTGGCTGGGATATCGATATGGTGAGGCCTGGTAGATTGACTATACTGCCACAAACTTGCCAAGGCAAGCGCTGCATGGAAGCAACTGCTGGGTGGCTAGAAACATACCCTGTAAACCACACCACTGCTCAAAACACCGTCCTGGGCCTTGAAAGGCCCGTTCTGTGGCAACAGGGCACCCCAGAAAGAATCGAGTCAGACAATGGGACTCATTTCCGAAACAACTTCATAGACTCCTGGGCCGAGAAACACGGCATTGATTGAGTGTATCACATCCCCTATCACCCACAAACCTCTGGAAAGACTGAACGATATAATGGACTGTTAAAGACTATGCTGAGAGCATTGGGCGCTGGGGAATAGAAGCACTGGGATGTAAAATTAGCAGAAGCCACTTGGCTGGTTAACACCAGAGGATCTGATAACCAACCTGGTCCTGCCCAAACACAGCCCCTACATGTTGTGGGAGGAGATAAGGTCCCCATAGTGCACATAGGGAAGTGGCTGGGAAAGGCAGTGTGGGTTGCTCCTCCCTTGGGAAAAGGAAAACCCACTTGTGGGATCGTCTTCGCTCAAGGACACGGGTGTACTTGGTGGGTAATGCAGAAGGATGGGGAAACCCATGCACCCACCACCATACACAAAATCATCCATTCCTTCACGTGGCACATCCACCTTTAAATAACAGTAACTCAATGATTAGCAGATTCTTAAGCCAATTGTCACAGAGTTATTTTAAAATATTATTTTACAATGAATTAGTGTTCTATTCTCTGCCCAAGTCATTTTTTTTTAAATCAGTCTTCTTTACAGGAGTATTCTATGGCTATAGACTATTCTATGGCTAGTAATGACACATTTAAGTCTGCAACTAGAACACCAGAGAGGAGACTGCTGCAAGCATGCTTCTCTAATGATTTAAAAGGTATAAAGCACTGTGCGGTATTCAGCAGTAATGATACTCAGGGCAAAAATACCTGTTTCTGGTATGAGCAAAAACCCAAGTTCCTAGAATATCAGCAAATGCGCAAACTTAGAGCAAGTCAATTAATCTGCAACGGTGCCCATCTTTGGGGACAAAAAAAATGAGAATTACTAAAAAATAACTGACATGCTCAAGTTCTTACACTACCTGACTTAACAGTAACTTATATGTATATCTCTACCCAGCATCATTGCTTCATTAAGATTTAAAAGAATAACATAAGTTGGAAGACAATCAGTACTTGAGGTGCTCTACTTTGTTATAGAAGGAGAGAAAAGCTACAAGAAGGTGTGGTTTCTTGAAGTACACAGACTATACTGAAGTTAACATTACAAGAGGCTCATAACCAGTACGGCTACATTCTCATAGCCAGCTACTGCAAGGAAGCAGCTATACCCACAACATAGTACCACTTTCTCCAGCGTACCCTTCCCTCTGCAATTAAGATAACACCTTCTGGTCTGTTCCAACGTTCCAAGTTGTACTAAAGGAATGTCAGATATAGAGAATTCAGGATATAGCCCCAGGTCTATATATGAACAAACAAGGACAATCTGTGTACGTTCAAAGGAAATCAATACAATAGACACTTTAAATCCTTACTGAACACAATATTACTTATTAAAAAGTCCTTCTTCCCAGTAGTCAGCTCCTACATCACCATAAAGCATGAAAGCATTACTGAAATGAGTGACAAATAATCCCCCAGTCAAATTAGGTATTCAACCTAAAAAAAAACCCTGGCAATTTTCATCAAAATAAGTACTGCAATTTGTCTCTGAAACAAAACTTTGGGGAATGGGTGAACAGCAAGTTCCCCAATCAGCTTGATAGGACATTCAATCCAACAACGGTTTATACAGCAGATTGAGAAAAACTTTGCTCAAAGACTCCCCCAAAATGAGGGTGCCTAGGCAATGTATTAAACTAAAAGATATACATTTGGTAAATAATTGTAAATAATATTTTTAAGAACATTTGTCGTCAGTTCATAATTTACATTTATGAAGTCAACAGGCAAATAATTAGTCAAGCTGTGTTTCATATAAGTCAATAATGACTTATAGGGATTAAAGGGATATTAGAATATGTACTAAAGCAAGAGTAACTTGCTTTAGAGCAAGAATAACAGATTTTTCCATTTCACTAGTTCTTCTAACTCCAGTAATTTAGAAAACAGTCAAGTTACCTTAGTAAATTTCGCTTCCATTTTTTCTTCCTGTTTAGCATGCTTCTAAAACTTAAGGCCTCATTAACATCTTTTGATTGATGCACCACCAATAAACAGCTAGAACTGGTGCATCTGTCATCACTCTTTCAGTATACTGAGCATCTACAAGTACAAGAAAAAGATGACATCTTCCAAACACATAGAAATTCCTAGCCTCTACAAAGCATGCAATGATTTTGATATTTAGTTGCTCCTTAGGGAGTACAGCAGCCCAGAGCGCTGCAAACAGAGGTGCGGCCACTAGCAGCAGTTTGTGGTGCAGGGCGCCCAGGACGCTGCAGGGGCTGCTCTCAGTTTGCACAGCAGTTTGCACACAGAAAGGCTGACTCCTGATTAGGGAGGATCCAGCTCACAGAGAGCAGCAGATAGTGACATGGTAGTTGTCACAGCAGTTATTAACACAGCTGTGGTGCAGAGGGGACAGGCACTTATGCTGAGGACTGCGTGGGGCTGCTTGGAGATTGTGCAGCGATGGTCTCAACGTGAAGCAGGGCACACTCCCCAGCACGGATTGGTGGTGATAATGCCCTTGGCACACTGGAGGCCTCGATCCAAACAGAGTTGGGGCGGGCTGGGAGGATGACACTTCCCAGGTGTCGGGCTGCAGAGAGCGCCTGGGGTCTCTCTGTGGGACTGGGGGCAGTGGTGGCATCTCCTGTGAGAGAGAGGTGCTCTGGTCAAGGTACTGAGTCACCAGGTGAAAGAGATGCAGGAAGAGGTTCAGTTCTGGGCCCCTCTGTACAAGAGGGACATTGAAGTGCTGGAGCACGTCCAGAGGAGAGCTACCAGGCTGGTGAGGGGTCTGGAGACCAGGTCATATGAGGAGAGGCTGAGGGAGCTGGGCATGTTTAGCTTGGAGAAGAGGAGGCTGAGGGGAGACCTCATTGCCCTCTACAGCTACCTGAAAGGAGGTTGGAGAGAGGTGGGTGTTGGCCTCTTCTCCCAAGTAAATAATGTCAGGACCAGAGGAAATGGTCTGAAGCTGCGGCAGGGGAGGTTTAGATTAGATATTAGGAAGAATTACTTTACTGAAAGAGTGGTCAGGCACTGGAACAGCCTGCCCAGGGAGGTGGTTGAGTCACCATCCCTAGAGGTATTTAAGAAACGTCTAGATGTGGCGCTTCAGGGCATGCTCTAGTGGCAGAGATTGTAGGTTGTTTGGTTGGCCTCGATGATCTTAAGGGTCCTTTCCAACCATGAAGATTCTGTGATTCTGTGATTCTGTGAGGTGAGCAGACTGCAAATCATCAGGGAGGACAGTGAGGAGATTGACAGGGTCTTTGCAGAAACTCTGCGGAGACAACAGCCTGAGCCACACACAGCAAGGAAGGAGGGACAGCCAGAGACCATGGTCAAACAGGTAGCTGAGGGTGGCTATCAGGATGGAGAAGGCTGGAAGCTTGTGACTTCTGGAAAATGGAAGAAAGGCTCCTGCTCCACCTGCAGACCTGCAAGTGCCCTGGGCACTGGTGAGGACAAACAAGATCCTTCAGGGTATGCATCAGAGCCAGCTGAGCCCAAACCTTGTGTCTGCACGAAGGGAAAAAGGAAAGTGACAGTCACTGGAGATGCCCTCCCGTGGGGGACAGAGGCACCTATCTGCTGACCCAAACTGATGTCTCGGGAGGGTTTTTGCTTGCCAGGGGCCAGGATCCGGGATGTTGCAAAGGGACTGCCAAGGCTTGTCTGGCCCTCAGACTACTATTACCCCTTCCTGCACTTCCATGTGGGCACCAGTGTTACTGCCAGGGGTAACCTGGAGTATTTCACAAGTGACTACAGAACTCTGGGGGTGAGGGTGAAGGGCACAGGGACCCAGGTGGTATTCTCCTCAATGCTGCCAGTGAGGAGGAAAGGCTCAGGTACAAGTGGACTCATCTGGTGAGTCAAGACCTGTCTGTGTGGCTGGTGTCACAGGCACGGCTTTGGCTCCTATGGCCACAGGACCTTCTTTGAGGAGCGAGGGCTACTGAGCAAGGATGGGATACATCTGACAAAGTGGGGCAAGAGTGTTTTTGCAAACAGGCTTGCTAACCGAGTGAGGCGGGCTTTAAAGTAGGTATGCCAGGGGAGGGTTACCATAACCTGAAGAGAAGTGAAGGCACAAGGGGCACAACAAACGTATCTGGGGGACAGCATGACAGGGGAGGCTCTCACACTTGCCCTGTAAAAGCAATCAGCAATCCAGGAGGCTTCTGGAGCATATAGAAGACTATTTCTTGATGCGGGTGATCAGTGAACCGACTAGGGAAAATGCACTGTTGGACCTGCTACTCACAAACAAGGAAGAACCGGTTGATGGCGTGAAGGTCGAGGGCAGCCTTGGCTGCAGCGACCATGAGACTGTGGAGTTTAAGATCCTGAGAGGCGTGATCAAGACAAGCAGCAGAATTACAGCCCTGGACTTCAGAAGAGCAGATTTTGGCCTGTTCAGAGATCAGCTTGGCAGGATCCCATGGGAAATTGCCCTGGAGGGCAAGGGCGCCCAGGAGAGCAGGTTGATCTTCAAGGACAAACTCCTCAGAGCACAAGAACGGTCCATTTTCAATGTGCAGGAAGTTGAGCAAGAGTGGCAAAAGGCCAGCATGGGTGAACAAGGAGCTCCTGACTCCGCTCAGACACAAAAAGGAAGTACACAGGAGGTAGAAGCAGGGGCATGCTACTTGGGAGGGATATAGAGACACTGCGTGCGCAAGTAGAAATGCAGTCAGGAAAGCCGAAGCTCAGCTGGAGTTGAACCTAGCAAGGGAGGTGAAGGGCAACAAGAAAGGCCTCTCTAAGTACATCAGTAGCAAAACGAAGACTAAGGAGACCATGAGCTCATTGTTCAGTGGGGCAGGGGACCTTGTGACAAGCGACAGGGAAAAGGCTGAGGTACTATATGCCTTTTTTGCCTCATTTTTCACTGGTAAGGTTTGCCCTCAGGCCTCCCAGGTCCCTGAGCATCCTAGCAGAGTCTGGGGGAGTGAAGCAGTAGCCACAGTAGAGGAAGAAAGAGTTAGGAATCACTTAACCCACTTGGACATACACAAGCCCATGGGATCGGATGGCATGCATCTGAGGGTGCTGAAGGAGCTGGCCAATGTCACTGTGAGGCTGCTCTCTATCATCTTTGAAAGGTCATGGCAATTGGAGGAGGTTCCTCGTGACTGGAAAAAGGCAGATGTCACACCCATCTTCAAGAAGGGCGGGAAGGAGGATCCAAGGAACTACAGGCCGGCCAGCCAGCCTCGCCTCAGTCCCTGGAAAGGTTATGGAGCAAATCCTCTTAGAAGCCATTTCTAAACACATGAAGGACGAGGAGGTGATTGGGAGCAGCCAAAATGGCTTTACCAAGGGCAAATCATGCCTTACCAACCTCATTGCTTTCTATGATGTGGTGACTGCTTCTGTTGACAAGGGGAGGGGAGTGGACATTGTATACCAGTAACTAGCGGGGTCCCTCAGGGATCAGTACTGGAGCCAATACTGTTTAATGTCTTCATTAACAACCTGGATGAGGAGACAAAGTGCACTCTTGGCAAGTTTGCAGATGACACCAAATTGGGGGGGGGGAGCAGTCAATGTGCTGGAGGGCAGGGCTGACTTTAAGAGGGACCTGGACAAGCTGGAGAAACGGGCTGACAGGAACCTCATGAAGTTCAACAAAAACAAATGCCAAGTCCTGCATCTGGGCTGGAATAACCCCTGCAACAGTACAGGCTGGAGGCTGACTGCCTAGGAAGCAGCTCTGCAGAAAAGGACCTGGGGGTCCTGGTGGACAACAAGTTGAACATGAGCCAACAGTGTGCCCTTGCAGCAAAGGAGACCAACAGCATCCTGAGCTGTATTAGTAACAGTGCAGCCAGCAGTTCCAGGGAAGTGATCCTTTCCTTCTCTTGTCTTGGCACTTGTGAGACCTTATCTGGAGTAGTGTCCACTTTTGGTCTCCCCAGTACAAGATAGACATGGGCATACTGGAGCAAGCCCAGTTCCTTTGTGTGCCTGAACATGGCTTCCAGGAGGATTTGCTCCCCAACCTTCCCAGATTCTGAGGTGAGTTTGACCAGTCTTTATCTCCTTGGATTCTCCTTCTTGAAGACGGGTATGATGTTTGCCTTTTTCCGGTCATCAGGAACCCTCAGGGTCATCTCATCTGGTTCCATGGACTTGTGTATGTCCACAGTTGGCTGAAGTGCTCAGTCTTCCTCTACTGTGAGTAATACTTCCCTGCCCCAGAGTCTGCCACTAGGCTCAGGGATCTGGGAGATCTGAGGGCCAATCCTACCTGTAAAAAACTGAGGCAAGGCAGGCACTGAGTTCCTTAGTCTTTTTGATGTCCTTAGCTACTAGATCCCGTGCTCCAGTGAGCAGTGGGCACATGTTTTCCTTAGCCTTTCTTTTGCTGATGCTGTACTTATAGAAGCCCTTCTTGTTGCCCTTTACATTTCTTGCTAGTTCCAACTCCAGCCAAGCTTTGGCTTTCCTAACTAAATCCTTGCATGTGTCTCCATATTCCTCCTGGGTAGCCATTCCCTGCTCCCACCTTCTGTGTACTTCCTTTTTGTCTTTGAGCTCAGTCAGGAATCCCCTGTTCATCTGTGCTGGCCTTCTGCCACGCTTGCTCAACTTCCTGCGTGTCTGAGTGGATTATTCTTGTGCTTTAAGGAGGTTGTCTTTTTGAGGATCAACCAGCCCTCCTGAGCCCTTTGCCCTTTAGGACAGTCTCTCATAGTATTCTGCCAAGCAGTTCCTTTAACAAGCCAAAATCTGCTCTCCTGAAGTCCAGGGTTGTAATTTTGCTACGTGTCTTGCTCACTTCTTTCAGGATCTTCAACTTCATCCTCATCGTGGCTACTGCCAAGGGTGCCATCGACCTTTATGTCCCCAGCCTGTTCTTTGTTTGTGGGTGACAGGTCCAACATCTTCCCCTAGTTGGCTTGTTATCTCCATCAAGAGTTTGTGTTCAACACACTCCAAAAAATTCCCGGATCGTTTTTTGTCCTTTCATGTTGCCTTTCCATCAGATATTGGTGTGGTCAAAGTCCCTCATGAGTACCAGGGCCTGTGATCATGTGGGCTTTTTCCAGTTGCGTAAAGAAGGCTTCCTCTACTTCCTCTTGATCAGGTGGTCTATAGCAGATATCTCCCCAGTGTCGTGGTTTAACCTCAGCCGCCAACTAAGCACCACACAGCCGCTTGCTCACTCCCCACCCAGTGGGATGGGGGGAGAATCGGAAGGGTAAAAGTGAGAAAACTCATGGGTTGAGATAAAGACAGTTTAATAGGTAAAGCAAAAACTGCACGCACGCAAGCAAAAAGCAAAACAAGGAATTCACTCAGTACTTCCCATTGGCAGGCAGGTGTTTAGCCGTTTCCAGGAAAGCAGGGCTCCATCACACATAACAGTTACTTGGGAAGATATACCCCATAACTCCAAATGTTCCCCAACTTCCTCCTTCTTCCCCCAGCTTTTATTGCTGAGCGCGACATCATATGGTATGGAATATCCCTTTGGTCTGTTGGGGTCAGCTGTCCCGGCTGTGTCCCCTCCCAACTTCTTGTGCACCCCCAGCCTACTCCCTGTCAGGGCGGTGTGAGAAGCAGAAAAGGTCTTGATGCTGTGTAAGCACTGCTCAGAGCAATAACTAAAACATCCCTGTGTTATCAACACTGTTTCCAGCACAAATCCAAAACATAGCCCCATACAGGCTACTATGAAGAAATGTAACTCTATCCCAGCCAAAACCAGCACACCCAGGCATCACCTGTGTTGGTCTGTTCTCTGATTTGTACTTACGTTCTCTTGACTGGCTCCTCCCCTGCTCCAGGGCAAAGTTGTGTGTGTTTGAGCTACTCCTTTGCACAGAGCACAACCCCTCCCTGCCTCTTGTCCAGCCTGTCCTTTCTGAAGAGCTTCATCCATCCATGGCTGCGCTTCATTTATGTGACCTACCCCCCACATCTCTGTAATCCCAATGAGAACAGAGCCCTGCAACCATGCCCAGAATATTGATTTCTCTTGGTTTTGTCGTGCGTGTGTCCCCCTCCATGCTGCATGCATTTATGTGCAGGCACTTGAGATGGGCTCCCACTTGTGCTGCTTTCACAGGGAAAGTGAGGGCCTACCTGTCCCCTGGGTACTTTCTCCATGCCCCTGTTCATTCATTTCTCTTCAGGCTTTGGTCATCATGACCTATCAGACGTAGTTCAAAGTCCTCCTCCCCAAGTTGGCAAAGATCCCCCACTTTGTCAGGTGGTTCTTGTTCCTTCTCAGCAGTCCTCATCAATCAATTAGGATCCCATGGACACCAGTGTCCAACCTATAGGATGCATCTGCTCCTACCAGGGCCTTGTCCCTTCACCTGCAGTATTGAGAAGAACACTTGGGCTCCCATGTGCTTCACCCTTGTTCCCAGACCTCTGTTGTCACTCGTGATTTGCTCTAGGTCTCTTTTTTGCAGTGTTACCAGCATCCACACAAATGAGCAGTAAGGGGTAATAGGTCAAAGGACTGGACGAGCCTTGGCAGCCTCTCTATAGTATGCTGTATCTGGGCCTCCAGCAAGCAACGAACCTCCTGTGACAGATCCTTTCCTACAAGAAGACAGAACCAGGCTCTTCACAGCAGTGCATGATGGGAGGATGAGAGGCAATGGGCATAAGCTGAAACAAGAGAGTCTCTGACTGAATATAAGGAGAAAACTTTTTTCACAATGAAGTCAGTCAAGCAGTAGAGCAGGTTGCCCAGAGGGGTTGTGCAATCCGTCTTTGTATGTTTTCAAGACCTGACTGGATAAAGCCCCTGAGCAACCTGGTCTGAATTCAGTGTCGACTCTGCTTTGAGCAGGATGTTGGACTAGGGCCCTTCCGAGGTCCCTTCCAACCTGAATTATTCTATGATCCTATGTCTGGTCAGCAGATGGATCCCCTGCAGAAGGGAGACTCCAACTGCAGTCACCCAATGATCCCTCTTGGTGCTAACGCACAGTTCTATTGGGTCTACCATGGCAAGGTTTTGGTAGCCAGGGGTGGGACGGCAGGGGTGGCTTCTGTGAGAAGAGACCAGGGGCTGCCCTGTGCCAGACACAGATGGTTCCAGCCAGCTCCACAACAGACCCAACCGCAGGCCAGAGCTGAGCCAATCAGCGAAGCTGGTGACGCCTCTATGAAAGCATATTTAAGAAAGGGCAAAACACCGTATGGCAGAGAGAGGAGTGAGGAAAAAAAGTGTGAGGAGAAACATCCCTGTGAACACCAAGGGCAGAGAAGGAGGGGGAGCAGATATTCCACTGCAGACCATGGAAGAGACCACAGTGGAGCAGGTATTTCCCTGCAGCCCGTGGAGAGGAGCCACGCTGGAGCAGGGTAAAAGTGCGAGGAGGAAGGAGTGGCAGAGACAAAGTGTTATTAACTGACCGCAACCCCCAAATCCCCATATCCCTGCACCGCTCGGGGGAGTGGGGAGGTGGGTGTAGAGGAGTCAGGAATGAAGGAGTGAAGTTGAGCCTGAGGGGGTGTGGGGAATGATGTTGTTTTAATTTTTGTCTTTGTTTATCATCATCCAACTCTATTTTAATTGGCAAGAAAATTAAATTTAATTTTTCCCCAAGTCGAGTCTGTTTTACCCGTGACGGTAATTGGTAAGTGATTTCCCTGTCTTTATCTCGACCCACGAGCTTTTTCATCTTATTTTCTCCCCCTGTCCTGTTGAGGAGGGGGAGTGAGAGAGCGGCTGGGTGGGCATCTGGCAGCCAGCCGAGGTCAACCTACCACAACAGTTTGGGCCCAGCTGGCTCTGAAGCCTCCCTTCAGAGCTGCTTTCTCCTCTTTGGCTACCAAGGTACTCTACCGGTTCTGTAAATTCAGATCTGCAGGTAGAGAAGGAGCCTTTCTCCTGCTGCCGGAAGTCACAAGCTTCCAGCTCCAACCTCCCCCCCCACCCCCACACACACTTGGGTGCGTCCATCCTGCTCTCATTCAAGCATAACCGCTAGCCATCCCTCCTTCCTTGCATCATGTGGTTCAGGCTCTCGCCTCTGTAGTGTTTGTGAAGACCCTGTCCATCTCCTGCTCATCCTCCTCGATGCTACACAGCCTGCTCCCCTCCTCCCATAGCTCCTTCACCTGCTGACTCAGTGCCTCAACCAGAGCACACCTCTCACAGGTGATGCCGCCATCACCCCCAATCCCAGGGAGAGGCCCCAGGCACTCCCTACAGCCCCAGACCTGGGCAGCTGCATCCTCCCTCCAGGGCTCTGTGTCTGAGTCAAGCCCTCTGCCATACCAGGGGTACTTGCACCTGCCAGTGCTGGGGACCGAGCCCTGTGGCACGTCACTGACATTGTCACACAGCTTTAAGCAGTCCCTATACTCTCTCT
The DNA here is from genome assembly GCF_964199755.1 of Larus michahellis. Lineage (NCBI taxonomy): Eukaryota > Metazoa > Chordata > Aves > Charadriiformes > Laridae > Larus > Larus michahellis. The sequence goes on along the minus strand of NC_133929.1, from coordinate 19,744,684 downwards.
GGAGCAGTTTCTGGGCCTCCTTTGTGCCCCCTGCTGTGCCAGCTGACAAGTCTCTTTTAGCTGTGCTCTGCAAACTTGCTTAGTGATTAAATAGGTGCTCCCCTGTAGCAGATAAGTTTAGTCTGACCAACTTTGCTGTTGTTTTAATCTATCTATTAGGGAGCTAGTTATCTGGCTCTTTTGGTCTTTGTTACTGAATTGGTCCTCCAGGGATACGTTTTGAGATGTGCTTTGACAGCAAGTTTACTGCTTGACACAATATCAGCAGCTTTGACATATGTAGTATGGCAATGAAGAAGTTTTTCTGATAGTCATACGTATCATCATGATTGCCGAATTAAATGACGGTACCTTCTGTATCTCCATTAGGTGATTATACATCAGTCCAATAACTTGCATAGAAAATATGGCATACATTGGACTCCTAGTCTAGACAATAGAGGATTAAGCTCTTAGGTACACTTGCTGTGCCTGTGAATTAAGGCATATTAGTGCAAATATTTTTATCAACTATTTTTTCCTTAGCAAAAACTAAGGACGTTAAAATATTTGATTTGAGTATTTTCATTCCTGTGCAGCCCAGACAGTAGTAATCAAGCAACTTGGGAAGAGACTGAGTACTTCAAAGTATTTCTAAAAAGAAGAAATAAAAAAATGTTAGCTGAAGTTTGAGACTGATATCTATATTTAGTAGTCTTCCAAAGTATTTTGCTCTGTAGCACTTTACAAATGGGCTAGTTCCCACTCATATGTATGGGCGACAAAGAATTATTATAAGACATGGTATTAGCTAAGGTTCTGGGAGAAGTATAGCTGGACTACAGTAGCATTGTTCATTGGGTAATTAGCATCACTGCCAGAGCTACATAACTCTACTGGAAATGACATGATGTTGCACTAATACAACTATATTGTTCTATTTCCAGCACTAACTTGGGGTGTCTGTACTGTACTCCGTCGTGTGATGGAGATGGGCTTGCACCTTATTTTTTTCTTTTGTGCAAGGAAGGCCTTCCTCGGATTAGATGGCAGTCTAGCATCATCTTTACAACATATGACCTTATACGTTACTTGCCTTTCTTAGTTTTGTTTTCTATTCTGACATCTTTTAGAGTTTATCGATGTTTCTTTAATTTCTTTATTGTATGGCTCTTTGCATGTTAGTAATATGAGCTACTTAAGTATTTATTGTCTTTCCACTTGCCCTTCTCATTTCAAGGTTCTCTTTCCTAAGAAATAAGATGGAGTCTATTGAGTCTCTTTCCTGTAAATATCTATGCTGTATACTTGCACATAATATTTTTCTTTCGCTTCTGAATGTACGCTGGTTAATTTTTTTGGCGATAATTTGTTCTGTATTCTTCGCAATGAGTTTGCAGTAGTGGTTTGGGCTGAAATCTTGGAAGCATTTTTGCGTGACTCACTTAAGCAAACTTCCATGGTAACTGGATATTATCCTGAACTGCATACTGCTACAGCTTTAAGTTTAGGTATTGTTAATGGCTTGTTTCTTATGAAGACTGATAATAAGCAGTGAAAATAAGGATATAAGGATAAGGATATAGCTCCTCTAAACGTTTCAAAGGAAGGCAGAGGTAATGTGACAGTAAAATAGCTCGTGTTTCAAATTATCAAGGGCAAGCCCAGCAGAGGGCCACCAAGACGGTCAACGAGAGGCTGAGAGCTGGGTTTGTTCAGCCTTCAGAAGAGAAGGTACCAGGAGATGTTATTTCTGTCTGCAACTACCTGACCAGAGGATACAGAGAAAATGGAGCCAGACTCTTCTCGGAGGTGCACAGTGATAGGATGGGAGGCAATGGACACATGTTGGAACATGGGAAATTCTGATTAGATATTAGGAGTTTGTTTGTTTGTTTGTTTGTTTGTTTGTTTGTTTTAACCATGAGGGTGTTCAAATACTGGAACAGGAGCCCAGAGAAGCTCCTTTGATCTTCTTCTGAACCCCACCGCCACATGCGCATGTGCACGCGCGCGCGCACACACACACACTCTCTGCTATAATACCTGCATCTAACAATTAAGATGAAACTACATAGAGAGTGTAGTAGAAGGGGTTTTGTTTATTTTTAAACTTGAGAAGAATAGGTGATGGCAAATCTTAATCTGCCCAGGCCCTACATGTTCCCTAAAACAGAGTTCTTGAACAGAAAAGACATAAGGATAGATAGCTTCAAGTTGAATAAGAAAACTTTGGTTAAGGGTCCTTTATAGAAGTTATCCACACTAAACCCATCATAAAGAACATTATTTTGAATAAATTAAAAGAACCTAGAACTCCCCATTGGGTGCCCACATAAGTGAAGTTCAGTGGAGCTTTTAGAATTTCTACTATATTCAATCTCATGATTTATGTACAGAACTTGCTCTTCCTGCCATGCAAGAAGGTTGCTGGAATTTTCACTTCCATCTAACCTTTTCCAGAAGTTAAGGAGTTCAGGATTTTTGATTCCTTGAGCACACAGCAGGAGAGTTCCCTGTTGAACATGCTCAATGAAGGCTGTCCTCCGGTCAAAAGTTGCATCAAGTAACAGTCTTGTACAGAAGTATAGCACTAGGCCAATGCATTTACCTGGCCAAGAGCTATATTTCTGTTCCTTTCAAGGGTGCTTCAGAGGAGTCCTAGAGTAACAGAGCTGCAATAAAGAATATCACCAGAAAACCAAATCCAAAAGTTGTCGGTATCCACCTATAGTATATAAACAGAGCATGATCCCAACATCAATTTGAACACCGCAAGTCTAGTCACCTAGGCTATGTATTTGAACATACCTCCAAACAGCTTTTACAACTCAGAAAGTTAAGTGAAAATTTTAAACCAGCTTTTATGAATGTAACAGTCATTCCTGGAAGAAAAGAGCACCCTGTTAGGCTATGTGATAAAAAAAGCTCATCTGCAGAGGAACAATGGCAGGTGGGAGAACCCGAAGAATAATCTGCCCAGGCCTATCGCAGGAGAGCCTTCAGCCCATCAAAGGCTCATCTCCACACACACAGGAGGGAGCACAGAGGCACGATGGCAGGCAAGGGAACCCCAATAACAGAGTCAGAGTAAGGGACACCCTGCCCCGGCTCCTCCCAGGGCTGTCCCAGGAGAGCCTCAGCCCCATTGTCATTGTCCAGGGGTGACACCCATCAAGACGGTGTCAAGATGGTGACGGTTGAACTCGATGATCTTAAGGGTCTTCTCCAACCTAAATGATTCTATGATTCTAAGATGAGACAATGGGAGAGGCTCTCTGGATCACCTCACAGGCCAGTGGGGATGGGGGGGTACTGCCTAGGGAATATGGGACACATTATGGGATGCAGGGGAAGAGCATTTTGGGATCACACAAGACTTATTATGGGATGCTTAGGGGAGGAAGCAAAGGCAGGGGAAGGGAAGGATCTGGGTGGTTTGGGGAAAAACAAGCACGGGAAAACAGGGATAAAAGGGGCCGGTCGCAGGTAAACAGATGGTCGGTCAGTATGCTTGTCTGGCCATACCCTGCACCTGATCAGCACAGTCTGTCCTGTCTTCTCATTAAAATACATTTTAACTCTTTTCCTGGATGAGGGAACTCTCTATTCCGTGTGTACATATGTGCATGGAGGCCTAAATGCTAGCAACTAGAGTCAGACCACGGGTCGTAGGGCCCATGTGTCTGGGGTGCCAGCAACTGGAGCGAGTGAGGGTGCACATGTTGGTGCATGACCACCTAACTAGCTGTCAAGTGGGTTAAGTGGCTCGGGAGCCAGGTGTGCATGTGTGCCCCTGGGGAATGAGACAACCAGAGGAGTTGGCTACTGGAGAGACCAGGGTGTTCAGGCCAACTGCTGGAGAGACCGTAGGGTCTGGGGGTTGACTAAGAGACCCCTTTATACACATGTCTGGGCGTGAGGCAACTGGGGAGAGTGAGGATGCAGCTACTGGATGGGCTGAGTGTCTATGCTCAGTTACTAGAGAGATCCACAGCACATGTATCTGTGTTGGTGTGTGTTAAGGGAGGTCTGTACCAGCAGCTGGAGTAGGGCTACGAGCCTCGGGGGCTCATATGTCCAGGTACCAGCAACTGGGGAGATCAGGGATCCAGGGGCCAGCTACTGCGCAGACTGAGTGTCTAAGCCCAGCTATTGGAGGGATCCACGTGGCATATATGTATATATTTCCTACTAACAGACCTTCATCCTGATCAGTCAGAGAGGGGAACAGGACGAGGCCATTGGTGTTGGTTGGGTTTATGTGAATGCTGAGTGTTTCTGCCTGTGTTGATCTGTGTGACCGGCCGTGTGTGCATGTATGCATGTTGTATATGTGTGAGGCCTACTGGGAATACAGGCTCAGTCTCGCTACTGGTTGGACCTGGGGGTATGGAGCTGCGGCAGCCTCTCCTCCATTGGACTACCAGATTCAGCAACCCCTAACACTCACAGGTTCAGGAAATGTCAAAAGCCTTTAGGTAGGCTATACTGGCCCATGACAAGTGTCCACAAGCTAAATGGCTAAACAGTTTCTGCTTATGCTTTCAACACTGTAGGACACCTGACCTCAGTGCCAGGGGAGGTTATGGAGCAGATCATCTTGAGTTGCCATCACACGGCACGTACAGGACAACCAGGTGATCAGGCCCAGTCAGCATGGGTTTATGAAAGGCAGGTCCTGCTTGACTAACCTGATCTCCTACAACAAGGTGACCCGCTTAGTGGATGAGGGAAAAGCTGTGGATGTTGTTTACCTGGACTTTTGTAAAGCATTCGACACCGTTTCCCACAGGATTTCCCACAGGAGAAACTGGCTGCTCACGGCTTGGACGGGCGTACTCTTCGCTGGGTAAAAACCTGGCTGGATGGCCGGGCCCAAAGAGTGGTGGAGAATGGAGTTAAATCCAGTTGGCGGTGGGTCACAAGTGGTGTTCCCCAGGGCTCAGTATTGGGGCCAGTTCTCTTTAATATCTTTATCAACGACCTGGACGAGGGGATCGAGTGCACCCTCAGTAAGTTTGCAGACACCAAGAGGGATCTGGACAGGCTGGATCGATGGGCCGAGGCTGATGGTATGAGATTCAACAAGGCCAAGTGCCAGGTCCTGCACTTGGGTCACAACAACCCCATGCAGTGCTACAGGCTTGGGGAAGAGTGGCTGGAAAGCTGCTTGTCGGAAAAGGACCTGGGCCTGGGGGTGTTGGTCGACGTCTGGCTGAATACGAGCCAGCAGTTTGCCCGGGTGGCATCCTGGCTTGTATCAGAAATAGTGTGGCCAGCAGGACTGGGGAAGTGATCGTCCCCCTGTACTCGGCACTGGTGAGGCCCCACCTCGAGTACTGTGTTGACTTTTGGGCCCCTCACTACAAGAAAGACGTTGAGGTGCTGGAGCGCATCCAAAGAAGAGCAACGAAGCTGGTGAAGGGTCTAGAGAACAAGTCTTATGAGAAGCGGCTGAGGGAACTGGCATTGTTTAGCCTGGAGAAAAGGAGGCTTTCTCTACCACTCGCTCTCTACAACTACCTGAAAGGAGGTTGTAGCGAGGTGGGTGTCAGTCTCTTTTCCCAAGTCACGAGAGGAAATGGCCTCAAGTTGCGCCAGGGGAGGTTTAGATTGGATATTAGGAAAAATGTCTTCACCGAAAGGGTTGTCAAGCATTGGAACAGGCTGCCCAGGGAAGTGGTGGAGTCACCATCCCTGGAGGTATTTAGAAGACGTATAGACGTGTCGCTTAGGAACATGGTTTAGTGGTGGACTTGGTAGTATTAGGTTAATGGTTGGACTCAATGATCTTAAGTGTCCTTTCCAACCTAAATGATTCTATGATTCTAAGGCAAAACTGGATGAATCAAGGCTTGGGATACAGTAGCTGAAGGGAACATTTTAGGATTCTAGGAGCTTTAAACATAAATATGAACCATATCTGGAGCACTATATGCAATGTTAAGCTTTAAAAATACATTTGTACCAGATCCATTTCCTGAAGCACAGTTATCTCAACTCTCATCAAATTGAAAATTAAATAAAAGGGAATTCAGGGGCTGACTATACGAGGGAAATTATCATCTTTACATGAATTGTAGTGGTTAAGACGCGCTCTCTTAATGTGTTCACAGTTCCAGGAGACCCACCATATCCTCAAGCAATGCTACTTATGACAGGTGTTCCAACTCCCATATAGGCTGCTCTATCAAAAAGCATTTTTCTCTAAGTCCATTGTGCAGTCAAAAATAGATTCTCGCCCTATTGTTTTCTATTTGGCTTTCATGATTGATTCCCCCTAGTTCTCCCATTCTCCTTGCTGCTGGGATTTCTTGCAAAAAACAGATTCTAATAATACCAGAGAATCATAAAATGGTTTGGCTTGGAAGGGACCTTTAAAGATCATCTAGTCCAACCCCCCTGCCATGGGCAGGGACATCTTTCACTAGATCAGGTTGCTCAAAGCCCCATCCAACCTGACCTTGAACACGTCCAATGATGAGGCATCCACAACTTCCCTGGGCAACCTGTTCCACTGTCTCACCACCCTCATCGTAAAGCATTTCTTCCTTACGTCCAATCCAAATCTACCCTCCTTCAGTTTAAAACCGTTGCCCCTTGTCCTGTCACTACAGACCCTGGTGAAAAGTCTCTCTTCATCTTTCTTAGAAGCCCCCCTTAAGTATTAAAAGGCCGCAATAAGGTCTCCCTGGAGCCTTCTCTTCTCCAGGCTGAACAACCCCAACTCTCTCAGCCTGTCCTCGTAGGAGAGGTGCTCCAGCCCTCTGATCATCTTCGTGGCCCTCCGCTGGACCCGCTCCAACAGGTCCATGTCTTTCTTGTGCTGGGGAGCCCAGAGCTGGTCGCAGTACTCCAGGTGGGGTCTCACCAGAGCGGAGTAGAGGGGCAGAATGACCTCCCTCGACCTGCTGGCCACGCTTCTTCTGATGCAGCCCAGGATATGGTTGGCTTTCTGGGCTGCAAGCGCACATTGTCGGCTCATGTCCAGCTTTTCATCCACCAGTATATCCCCAAGTCCTTCTCCGCAGGGCTGCTCTCAATCCATTCATCCCCCAGTCTGTATTGATGCTGGGGATTGCCATGACCCGGGTGCAGGACTTTGCACTTGGCCTTGTTGAACTTCATGAGGGTCGCATGGTGTCCTGGTTTGAGGGCCCACTCCTCAAGCCTGTCCAGGTCCCTCTGGATAGCATCCCTTCCCTCAAGCACCACTCAGCTTGGTGTCATCTGCAAACTTGCTGAGGGTGCACGCAATCCCAATGTCTATGTCATTGATGAAGATATTCAACAGTACTGGTCCCAATATGGACCCCTGAGGAACACCACTTGTTACCGGTTTCCATTTGGACATTGAGCCATTGACTGTAACTCTCTGTATGCAGCCATCCAGCCAGTTCCTTATCCATCTAACAGTCCATCCATCAAACCCATATCTCGCCAATTTAGTGACAAGGATGCTGTGTGGGACCGTGTCAAAGGCCTTACAGAAGTCCAGGTAGATGACATCTGTAGCTCTTCCCTTGTCCACCGATGCAGTCACTCCATTGTAGAAGGCCACCAGATTAGTCTGGCACGATTTGCCCTTGGTGAAGCCATGAAGCTCTCAACCTGTGTACTGCTGTTTTTCAAAGACAGCTCTGTGCAATCAATCAATTTTTTTACGTAGAGGTCAACCCCCACAGACACCTTTCCTTCCTTGCCTGTCCCTCCTCAACAGTTTATAGCCATCGATTGCAGCGCTCCAGTCGTGTGATTCACCCCACCAAGTTTCAGTGATAGTGACAAGATCATAGGTTTCCAGCTGCACAGTGGCTTCCAGCTCCTCCCATTTGTTACCCATGCTGCGTGCATTGGTATATAGAGACACTTCAGTTGGACTGTTGACTGTCTCACCTTTTTGGCAGAACCTTTTTGGAGGGTTAGGGGGTATTCCTCACTACTCCGGTAGATGCGCTCACAGAATCACAGAATGGTTTGGGTTGGAAGGGACCCTAAAGATCATCTAGTTCCAACCCACCTGCCCTGGGCAGGGACACCTCCCACTAGACCAGGCTGCTCAAAGCCTCATCCAGCCTGGCCTTGAACACTTCCAGGGATGGGAAGCTCACCACCCTGTGGCTTGTGTGAGTACACAAGTGTCACGGCTTTGAACCCCACCCCCCAAGTTCATTGGTTTAAAGCGCGATTCACTAAGACAGCCAATCTGCCAGAGAAAATTCTCCTTCCTCTTCTAGATAGGTGGATCCCATCTCTCCCCAATAGGCCGTATTCATTGAAGAATGTCCCGCGATCATAGAAGCCAAAGCCCTGGTGATGACACCAGCCACCAAGCCAAGTGTTGATCTGCATGATGCGTTGACTTCTGCCTGCACCCCTATCCCTGACACACAAGACAGAGGAGAAGATCACTTGGGCCCCTGTCCCCTTCACTTGTGCCCCCAGGGCTCTGAAGTCCTGCTTGATCTTGACCAGGCTATGCTTTACCGTCTCATTGGTGCCCACATGGAAAAGAAGTAGGGGATAGTAGTCTGCGCTTTTAACCAGTTGTGGCAGTCTCTCTGTGACATCCCGGATCTTGGCTCCTGGCAAGCAGCAAACTTCCCTTGACTGTGTATCAGGCTGACAGATGGGTGCCTCGGTGCCTCTCAGCAGAGAGTCGCCCACTACTAGCACTTGCCGCTTCCTTTTGCGGCTTTTAGTGCGAGCAACTGGTGCGGTTTCTCCCTGTGAGTCTTGCTCATTGGCTTCACCCACTGCCAAGACTTTGTATCTGTTGCTGGTTGGTACATACGAGGAAATGGGGGGGAAGTGATATCCTGCCGCCACAAGTTACCAGAGACCATTGGTGAAACACTGGCACAGGTTGTCCAGAGAGGTGGTAGATGCCCCATCCCAGAAGCATTCAAGGTCAGGTTGGACAGGGCTTTGAGCAACCTGATCTAGTTGAAGATGTCCCTGCTCGTTGCAGGGGGGTTGGACTAGATGACCTTTAAAGGTCCCTTCCAACCCAAACTATTCTATGATTCTATGGCGCCTCCTTCTCCAAGGTGCTGTCTGTCTGCTGTTGACGCTCTTTGTCTGGTAGTCCTTGGAGGTCAGTGCCATGGAGCCCTAATATTTCTTCTTGCAACGCCTCAAATAGTACTGTTTCTTGTTCCCCCTCCCTAATACAGCATAACCTGCTGACTTCCTCCTGCAGCTCCTCCACCCGCTGCCAGAGTGACTCTACCAGAGCACACGGGTGCACAGGTGGAGCTTGCACCCTCCTCCACCCAGGAGCGTGGGGTACAGTCTTTACAGCCCTCCACCTGGACAGCAGCTTCCCTGATAGCAAGCTCCGTCTGGGTGGCTGGGTGGCCGCCTCCACTCATCGCAGGCTATCCTGGCTAGATAGATGGGCTCCCAGCTGCTGCAGAACACAGCCCTCACCTAGTCTCTGCCACCATGCTTCCGACGATCTCAAAGCACTGCCTAATAAGTCCTTCTAATTCCCTGGAGACCTCAAGCTGCTGGGTAGGTTTGCACAGCCACCAGCTAGCTGGGGTGACTGTCAGGGCTGCAGCCTAAGCCTGTGGGCGAGCAAAGCAGGCAGCAGCCTGACAACCGGTAGAGTGTGCCGCCCTTCTCTCGTGAACTGCTGCACCGCTCCCCTCAGGGGCCGCTCCCTGCTTGCACGCCCTGGCCGCTGGCACTCCCTAGGGGCCAGTTATGTGCGGCTTTCCACGGTTGGAACTGGCCGCGGGGACTGCTGGCACCACCCAACTCTCGCCCACCCCTCTCGTGAGACCTGTCGCCTGCTGGCCGGTCCCTCCACACACAGAACTCAAGGGTGCCAGGGGCCCAGAATCCCCCTCAAACACCCCCCAGAGACCTCACAAGCCTCACACTCTTCTCAGCACACGGCAACAACTGCTGCTGCCACTGCTAGCATTGGCTTCCCGTGTTTTGAACTGGCCGCGGGAACCGCCGGCATCCACATCTTTAACATCCATCAGTCTCTTACAAATATTAATTACAGCAAAGGTTTAGCTTCCTGAGGTGAAACAAACTTGATCTTGCTGGATGAGAAATACTTCAGGTTGCTTGTCGTCGGTGTTTTTCACCATTTGCATACACAGACAAAGTCCTCAATGAAAGCAGAGCCCAAATAGAAAGGGACCGACATTTTAAAACCATGCATTTATATTGCTTGGCACTAGAAACACTTCTAACAAAACTCTGCACAAATTGAAGTCCTGCCATCAATTACATGTTCTCAAAGATTCGGGGTTAACTTTTTATTTCTTAAAAGCTTAGACCGCTTGGGTTGATGTTGGGACAACTGGATAGATCAGAATGACGGGTCATTCCCTTATTTTAAGGGGGACAATTTTCTTTCTGTTGTGCCAGCAGCTGGACCAAGTGGGGGTCTAAGTGAAACAGGAGTGAGGAACACGGGTCAGAGGGCCCACGTGTCTTTTTACGCTCCAGTTGATATAATTCTCATGGAGAGCAGGATCTGGCTTGTATCTTTCCAACTCTTGCCGTTGCTCTTACCCTTTTTCATGATTATCTGTATTTTTAACGTTTGGGATAATTATATTAGTTGGTAATGTTTTCTCTTTTTAGTGGACTAAAATCATAATAACAACTTCTTATATTTTAATTGTACTGGTTTTGGCTGGGATAGAGTAAAATTTCTTCATAGTAGCCTGTATGGGGCTACGTTTTGGATTTGTGCTGGAAACAGTGTTGATAACATGGGGATGTTTTTAGTTATTGCTGAGCAGTGCTTACACAGAGTCAAGGCCTTTTCTGCTCCTCACACCGCCCTGACAGGGAGTAGGCTGGGGGTGCACAAGAAGTTGGGAGGGGACACAGCCGGGACAGCTGACCCCAACAGACCAAAGGGATATCCCATACCATATGACGTCGTGCTCAGCAATAAAAGCTGGGGGAAGAAGGAGGAAGGGGGGGGACATTTGGAGTTATGAGGTTTGTCTTTCCAAGTAACCGTTGCGCATGATGGAGCCCTGCTTTCTTGGAGAAGGCTAAACACCTGCCTGACGATGGGAAGTGGTGAATGAATTCCTTATTTTGCTTTGCTCGCGTGCGCAGCTTTTGCTTTACCTGTTAAACTGTCTTTATCTCAACCCACGAGTTTTCTTATTTTTACCCTTCCAATTCTCTCCCCCATTCCACCGGGGAGGAGTCTGCGAGTGGCTGTGTGGTGCTTAGTTGCTGGGCTGGGGTTAAACCACGACAGTAATGCTTAGGGATTCTTATTAGAATGTTGTGGGGGACCGTATCAAAGGCCTTACAGGAATCCAGGTAGATGACATCCGTAGCTCTTCCCTTGTCCACTGAAGCAGTCACTCCATCGCAGAAGGCCACTAGATAGAAGGCCCCCAATACTTGCTACTTTGTTCTCAAGCTTCAGCTCTATAAATAATTACATATACACATAGACACACATATATATCAACTTGCTGATGGTAGTGTTACTCTCCTTAAAGCAAGCTGTCTATAAAAGGTTAGCCAATTTTGAACCAATTTTAAAGAAGTGGTAGAGATGATGTTGAAAATTATAGATCAGTGATAAAATAATCACTGTTTAAGTTACCTTGCAATAATTTTAAACAAATTACCTCCTTAGGTCATTAGGGTCTCTGAATATGTTACACACCCGTACACTAGGTTTGGAAAGCAGAATGTCTTAGCTAATAATATATTCCAATAGCATCTGTTCACAGAATCACAGAATCATTTAGGTTGGAAGGGACTTCTTGAGATCACCCAGTCCAACCTCCCTGCTCAAGCAGGGTCAGCTAGAACGGGTTGCCCAGGACCGTCTAGTCAGGTTTTGAATATCTCCATATTGCCCATCTAGTCAGGTTTTGAATATCTCCAAAGATGGAGAATTCACCACTTCTCTGGGCAACCTTTTCCATTGTTCAACCAGTTTTAGCTTCTAACTAAATGATTTGTTAAGTCAGTTTAAGATTTATTTCAATCCGCACGGTGCAAACTAATCTCGACTCTCTCAGTCACACTGACATACAGCTGGTCATGAAAGAAAACTGTTTGAAGATACAGGCCTGTGTAAAAGCAATAAAATTAGAGTGATAGATGCAAGATAAGGCCCCTACTTTCAAAACTTGCACATACCTTGTACAATCCAATTCCAGGATCTATAAGAAACAAATGAGCTGATGTAGATGGTTGATTCGGTGATCTGCTACTTGATGCTCTTTTGACTTTGTTTTTACAGTTGGAAACAGGACAGGAATTGACCTCTCCACTCTGATTTGCCACAGAAGTGGTAGGAGCTTCAGATTCAGAGCGTATCAAAAGCTGAACTATGTCATTTAGTCCAACATCGTAGTCAAATAAAGTGTGTCCATCTTCCAGCTGTCAAGAAAAAAACAGTATATTGGTAAAGTTCCACTTTGATATTACTATGAAGCTCTCCTCTTAGAGAGGATAATTTAACAAAAACAGATATTTGCTTCAAAGTTGAAGAGAAATGAGACATGTATTTCATGTAAATCGATAAAATCATTTATCTTGAGTGAACTCAACAGCAACTCATCAAGTACAATAGACTAATGATGTCTGCCCAATGACATGCCTTAAAGACACACAAAAATGATTGTATTGTATATATTATAGTTAAGTAATTACATAACTTGTTCTTTCCTGATATTATCTAAAAAAACCTGTTTCTTACTTCATTACTAATGAAATGTTGAAACACATGGACAACAGGGAGGTGATTAGGGACAGCCAACATGACTTCACCAAAGACAAATCATGCCAAACTAATCTAGTGGCCTTCTCCTTCAGTGGACAAGGGAAGAGCTACGGATGTCATCTACCTGGATTCCTGTAAGGCCTTTGATACGGTCCCCCACAACATTCTAATAAGAATCCCTAAGCATTACTGTCGTGGTTTAACCCCAGCCCAGCAACTAAGCACCACACAGCCACTCGCAGACTCCTCCCCGGTGGAATGGGGGAGAGAATTGGAAGGGTAAAAATAAGAAAACTCGTGGGTTGAGATAAAGACAGTTTAACAGGTAAAGCAAAAGCTGCGCACGCGAGCAAAGCAAAATAAGGAATTCATTCACCACTTCCCATCGTCAGGCAGGTGTTTAGCCTTCTCCAAGAAAGCAGGGCTCCATCATGCGCAACGGTTACTTGGAAAGACAAACCTCATAACTCCAAATGTCCCCCCCCTTCCTCCTTCTTCCCCCAGCTTTTATTGCTGAGCACGACGTCATATGGTATGGGATATCCCTTTGGTCTGTTGGGGTCAGCTGTCCCGGCTGTGTCCCCTCCCAACTTCTTGTGCACCCCCAGCCTACTCCCTGTCAGGGCGGTGTGAGGAGCAGAAAAGGCCTTGACTCTGTGTAAGCACTGCTCAGCAATAACTAAAAACATCCCCATGTTATCAACACTGTTTCCAGCACAAATCCAAAACGTAGCCCCATACAGGCTACTATGAAGAAATTTTACTCTATCCCAGCCAAAACCAGTACAATTAAAATATAAGAAGTTGTTATTATGATTTTAGTCCACTAAAAAGAGAAAACATTACCAACTAATATAATTATCCCAAACGTTAAAAATACAGATAATCATGAAAAAGGGTAAGAGCAACGGCAAGAGTTGGAAAGATACAAGCCAGATCCTGCTCTCCATGAGAATTATATCAACTGGAGCGTAAAAAGACACGTGGGCCCTCTGACCCGTGTTCCTCACTCCTGTTTCACTTAGACCCCCACTTGGTCCAGCTGCTGGCACAACAGAAAGAAAATTGTCCCCCTTAAAATAAGGGAATGACCCGTCATTCTGATCTATCCAGTTGTCCCAACATCAACCCAAGCGGTCTAAGCTTTTAAGAAATAAAAAGTTAACCCCGAATCTTTGAGAACATGTAATTGATGGCAGGACTTCAATTTGCGCAGAGTTTTGTTAGAAGTGTTTCTAGTGCCAAGCAATATAAATGCATGGTTTTAAAATGTCGGTCCCTTTCTATTTGGGCTCTGCTTTCATTGAGGACTTTGTCTGTGTATGCAAATGGTGAAAAACACCGACGACAAGCAACCTGAAGTATTTCTCATCCAGCAAGATCAAGTTTGTTTCACCTCAGGAAGCTAAACCTTTGCTGTAATTAATATTTGTAAGAGACTGATGGATGTTAAAGATGTGGATGCCGGCGGTTCCCGCGGCCAGTTCAAAACACGGGAAGCCAATGCTAGCAGTGGCAGCAGCAGTTGTTGCCGTGTGCTGAGAAGAGTGTGAGGCTTGTGAGGTCTCTGGGGGGTGTTTGAGGGGGATTCTGGGCCCCTGGCACCCTTGAGTTCTGTGTGTGGAGGGACCGGCCAGCAGGCGACAGGTCTCACGAGAGGGGTGGGCGAGAGTTGGGTGGTGCCAGCAGTCCCCGCGGCCAGTTCCAACCGTGGAAAGCCGCACATAACTGGCCCCTAGGGAGTGCCAGCGGCCAGGGCGTGCAAGCAGGGAGCGGCCCCTGAGGGGAGCGGTGCAGCAGTTCACGAGAGAAGGGCGGCACACTCTACCGGTTGTCAGGCTGCTGCCTGCTTTGCTCGCCCACAGGCTTAGGCTGCAGCCCTGACAGTCACCCCAGCTAGCTGGTGGCTGTGCAAACCTACCCAGCAGCTTGAGGTCTCCAGGGAATTAGAAGGACTTATTAGGCAGTGCTTTGAGATCGTCGGAAGCATGGTGGCAGAGACTAGGTGAGGGCTGTGTTCTGCAGCAGCTGGGAGCCCATCTATCTAGCCAGGATAGCCTGCGATGAGTGGAGGCGGCCACCCAGCCACCCAGACGGAGCTTGCTATCAGGGAAGCTGCTGTCCAGGTGGAGGGCTGTAAAGACTGTACCCCACGCTCCTGGGTGGAGGAGGGTGCAAGCTCCACCTGTGCACCCGTGTGCTCTGGTAGAGTCACTCTGGCAGCGGGTGGAGGAGCTGCAGGAGGAAGTCAGCAGGTTATGCTGTATTAGGGAGGGGGAACAAGAAACAGTACTATTTGAGGCGTTGCAAGAAGAAATATTAGGGCTCCATGGCACTGACCTCCAAGGACTACCAGACAAAGAGCGTCAACAGCAGACAGACAGCACCTTGGAGAAGGAGGCGCCATAGAATCATAGAATAGTTTGGGTTGGAAGGGACCTTTAAAGGTCATCTAGTCCAACCCCCCTGCAACGAGCAGGGACATCTTCAACTAGATCAGGTTGCTCAAAGCCCTGTCCAACCTGACCTTGAATGCTTCTGGGATGGGGCATCTACCACCTCTCTGGACAACCTGTGCCAGTGTTTCACCAATGGTCTCTGGTAACTTGTGGCGGCAGGATATCACTTCCCCCCCATTTCCTCGTATGTACCAACCAGCAACAGATACAAAGTCTTGGCAGTGGGTGAAGCCAATGAGCAAGACTCACAGGGAGAAACCGCACCAGTTGCTCGCACTAAAAGCCGCAAAAGGAAGCGGCAAGTGCTAGTAGTGGGCGACTCTCTGCTGAGAGGCACCGAGGCACCCATCTGTCAGCCTGATACACAGTCAAGGGAAGTTTGCTGCTTGCCAGGAGCCAAGATCCGGGATGTCACAGAGAGACTGCCACAACTGGTTAAAAGCGCAGACTACTATCCCCTACTTCTTTTCCATGTGGGCACCAATGAGACGGTAAAGCATAGCCTGGTCAAGATCAAGCAGGACTTCAGAGCCCTGGGGGCACAAGTGAAGGGGACAGGGGCCCAAGTGATCTTCTCCTCTGTCTTGTGTGTCAGGGATAGGGGTGCAGGCAGAAGTCAACGCATCATGCAGATCAACACTTGGCTTGGTGGCTGGTGTCATCACCAGGGCTTTGGCTTCTATGATCGCGGGACATTCTTCAATGAATACGGCCTATTGGGGAGAGATGGGATCCACCTATCTAGAAGAGGAAGGAGAATTTTCTCTGGCAGATTGGCTGTCTTAGTGAATCGCGCTTTAAACCAATGAACTTGGGGGGTGGGGTTCAAAGCCGTGACACTTGTGTACTCACACAAGCCACAGGGTGGTGAGCTTCCCATCCCTGGAAGTGTTCAAGGCCAGGCTGGATGAGGCTTTGAGCAGCCTGGTCTAGTGGGAGGTGTCCCTGCCCAGGGCAGGTGGGTTGGAACTAGATGATCTTTAGGGTCCCTTCCAACCCAAACCATTCTGTGATTCTGTGAGCGCATCTACCGGAGTAGTGAGGAATACCCCCTAACCCTCCAAAAAGGTTCTGCCAAAAAGGTGAGACAGTCAACAGTCCAACTGAAGTGTCTCTATATACCAATGCACGCAGCATGGGTAACAAATGGGAGGAGCTGGAAGCCACTGTGCAGCTGGAAACCTATGATCTTGTCACTATCACTGAAACTTGGTGGGGTGAATCACACGACTGGAGCGCTGCAATCGATGGCTATAAACTGTTGAGGAGGGACAGGCAAGGAAGGAAAGGTGTCTGTGGGGGTTGACCTCTACGTAAAAAAATTGATTGATTGCACAGAGCTGTCTTTGAAAAACAGCAGTACACAGGTTGAGAGCTTCATGGCTTCACCAAGGGCAAATCGTGCCAGACTAATCTGGTGGCCTTCTACAATGGAGTGACTGCATCGGTGGACAAGGGAAGAGCTACAGATGTCATCTACCTGGACTTCTGTAAGGCCTTTGACACGGTCCCACACAGCATCCTTGTCACTAAATTGGCGAGATATGGGTTTGATGGATGGACTGTTAGATGGATAAGGAACTGGCTGGATGGCTGCATACAGAGAGTTACAGTCAATGGCTCAATGTCCAAATGGAAACCGGTAACAAGTGGTGTTCCTCAGGGGTCCATATTGGGACCAGTACTGTTGAATATCTTCATCAATGACATAGACATTGGGATTGCGTGCACCCTCAGCAAGTTTGCAGATGACACCAAGCTGAGTGGTGCTTGAGGGAAGGGATGCTATCCAGAGGGACCTGGACAGGCTTGAGGAGTGGGCCCTCAAACCAGGACACCATGCGACCCTCATGAAGTTCAACAAGGCCAAGTGCAAAGTCCTGCACCCGGGTCATGGCAATCCCCAGCATCAATACAGACTGGGGGATGAATGGATTGAGAGCAGCCCTGCGGAGAAGGACTTGGGGATATACTGGTGGATGAAAAGCTGGACATGAGCCGACAATGTGCGCTTGCAGCCCAGAAAGCCAACCATATCCTGGGCTGCATCAGAAGAAGCGTGGCCAGCAGGTCGAGGGAGGTCATTCTGCCCCTCTACTCCGCTCTGGTGAGACCCCACCTGGAGTACTGCGACCAGCTCTGGGCTCCCCAGCACAAGAAAGACATGGACCTGTTGGAGCGGGTCCAGCGGAGGGCCACGAAGATGATCAGAGGGCTGGAGCACCTCTCCTACGAGGACAGGCTGAGAGAGTTGGGGTTGTTCAGCCTGGAGAAGAGAAGGCTCCAGGGAGACCTTATTGCGGCCTTTTAATACTTAAGGGGGGCTTCTAAGAAAGATGAAGAGAGACTTTTCACCAGGGTCTGTAGTGACAGGACAAGGGGCAACGGTTTTAAACTGAAGGAGGGTAGATTTGGATTGGACGTAAGGAAGAAATGCTTTACGATGAGGGTGGTGAGACAGTGGAACAGGTTGCCCAGGGAAGTTGTGGATGCCTCATCATTGGACGTGTTCAAGGTCAGGTTGGATGGGGCTTTGAGCAACCTGATCTAGTGAAAGATGTCCCTGCCCATGGCAGGGGGGTTGGACTAGATGATCTTTAAAGGTCCCTTCCAAGCCAAACCATTTTATGATTCTCTGGTATTATTAGAATCTGTTTTTTGCAAGAAATCCCAGCAGCAAGGAGAATGGGAGAACTAGGGGGAATCAATCATGAAAGCCAAATAGAAAACAATAGGGCGAGAATCTATTTTTGACTGCACAATGGACTTAGAGAAAAATGCTTTTTGATAGAGCAGCCTATATGGGAGTTGGAACACCTGTCATAAGTAGCATTGCTTGAGGATATGGTGGGTCTCCTGGAACTGTGAACACATTAAGAGAGCGCGTCTTAACCACTACAATTCATGTAAAGATGATAATTTCCCTCGTATAGTCAGCCCCTGAATTCCCTTTTATTTAATTTTCAATTTGATGAGAGTTGAGATAACTGTGCTTCAGGAAATGGATCTGGTACAAATGTATTTTTAAAGCTTAACAT